>NC_082710.1:33349044-34551544 GCF_030144855.1 Hypanus sabinus | reverse complement strand
GTCCAGATGGTCTGCATCCTAGGGTACTAAAGGAGGTGGCTCTGGAAATTACGGATGCATTGGGAATCATTTTCCAATGTTCCTTAGATTCAGGATCAGTTCCTGAGGATTGGAGAATGGCTAATGTTATCCCACTTTTTAAGAAAGGAGGGAGGGAGAAAACAGAGAACTATCATCCTGTCAGCCTAAAATCAGTAGTGGAGAAGATGCTAGAGTCCATTATTAAAGATGAAATAGTGGCATATCTAGATAGCAGTGATTGGATTGGGCTGAGCCAGCGTGGATTTACCAAGGGCAAATCATACTTGACTAATCTATTGGAGTTTTTCGAGGATGTAACCAGGAGGTTAGACAAGGGAGATCCAGTGGATGTTGTGTACCTCGATTTTCAGAAGGCATTTGATAAGGTCCCACATAGGAGATTGGTGGGTAAAATCAGAGCTCATGGCATCGGGGGGAAGATATTGACATGGATAGAAAACTGGTTGGCAGATAGAAAGCAAAGGGTAACGGTGAATGGGTGTTTCTCGGAATGGCAGGTGGTGACTAGTGGGGTGCCACAGGGCTCGGTATTGGGACCACAGCTGTTTACGATTTACATCAATGATTTAGATGAAGGCATTGAGAATAACATCAGCAAGTTTGCTGATGATACTAAGCTGGGTGGCAGTGTGACATGTGATTAGAATGTTAGGAGAATTCAGGGTGACTTGGATAGGCTGAGAGAGTGGGCAGATACTTGGCAGATGACGTTTAATGTGAATAAGTGTAAGGTTATCCACTTTGGGAGTAAGAACAGGAAGGCAGATTATTATCTGAATGGTGTAGAGTTAGGTAAGGGAGAAATACAAAGAGATCTAGGAGTCCTTGTTCATCAGTCACTGAAGGTGAATGAGCAAGTGCAGCAGGCAGTGAAGAAGGCTAATGGAATGTTGGCCTTTATTACAAAGGGAATTGAGTACAAGAGCAAGGAAATCCTCTTGCATTTGTACTGAGCCCTGGTGAGACCACACCTGGAGCATTGTGTACAGTTTTGGTCTCCAGGGTTAAGGAAGGACATCCTGGCTATAGAGGAAGTGCAGCATAGATTCACAAGGTTAATTCCTGGGATGTCCGGACTGTCTTACACAGAGATGTTAGAGAGATTGGGCTTGTACATGCTGGAATTAAGGAGATTGAGAGGGGATCTGATTGCATCTTATAAGATTATTAAGGGACTGGACAAGATAGAGGCAGGAAATATGTTCCAGATGCTGGGAGAGTCCAGTACCAGAGGGCATGGTTTGAGAATAAAGGGTAGGTCATTTAGGACAGAGTTAAGGAAAAACTTCTTCTCCCATAGAGTTATGGGGGTGTGGAATGCACTGCCTCGGAAGGCAGTGGAGGAGAATTCTCTGGATGCTTTCAAGAAGGAGCTAGATAGGTATCTTATGGATAGGGGAAATCAAGGGACATGGGAACAAGGCAGGAACTGGGTATTGATAGTAGATGATCAGCCATGATCTCAGAATGGCGGTGCAGGCTCGAAGGGCCAAATGGTCTACTTCTGCACCTATGGTCTATTGTCTATTGTCTATTGTCAAATCTGTCATCTTCAGTGAGTGGGCTACCACAGAGATCAGTAAATGTGTCCCACCTTGTGCCACTGTGATAAGGATGCAATGGGGCTTCAAGATTCTATAGGCAGTGTAAATGAAAAACTGAGTACATGGCAGATGGAATATAATGTAAGAAAATGAGGGGTCATAGTCTTTGATAGAAAAAAATAGAAAAGTGAAGCATTCTTAAAATGACAGGTGTTTTGAAAAAGGTATATTAAACTTAATTGCAAGAGGATTTGAGCACAGGATATTTCATGGTAACAAATGAGTTCCATTTTTACAGCTGTCCATCAATCAATTTTGTTCAGAATGTGGAAACAGGTACACAACAATTTAGTATGGTAATCGTAATTCCTCTGTATAGGAATGAATGCCATCCACAGCACATCAGAATGAAAGGAAAAAATCATTACTAAAACTGGAGAGAGAGAGAAAGACAAAGAATTAATGATTAGAGTTCTTTGCCACACATATATCAGAACATTGAAATATACAAGGAATGACCAACACAGTCCGAGGATGTCCTGGAGGCTTCCAGTGTTAACATAGCATGCCTACAACTTACTAACCCTTACTAAACCATACATTTATGGAATGTGGAGGGAAACTCGATCAGCCAGTGGAAACCAATGGTCATGGGACTCCTTATAGACAGCTGCATCACTGTAAAGCATTACACTAACATTTCTGCTGTTTGTGGGCATGAATCTATTATGTACATGTATCTAACATTTAAATTTAATAATATTGTGGGAGCGCATTCATACGCAGGGGCATCTGTAAGTCAGGTGTTCATAACCTGGGAACAGTCTGTGGAATTATATGGGGCCCTGTTGAGACCTCACCTGGAATATTGTGCAGTTCTACTTCCCTTGCAAAAGAGAGAGTACAACAAAGGTTCACCTGGAATGGTAAGTTTGCCTTATGAAGTGAAAATAAATGGTCTGGACAGTTTATCCCAAGAGTTTAGAAGAATGGGAATGATCTCATTCTGGTGGGCTGAGTGGATGCATTCACTTGGTGGGGTGTCAATTATCAAGGAGAGCATTCAGATAAAACAAGGGACTAACCATTGTAGATTGAGAGGAGAGGGTATTGGTATTAGCGTTGGTATTGCTTTATTATTGTCACATGTACCAAAATAGAGTGACAAGCTTGTCTTACATGCTGTTCATGCAGATCAAATTACATAGTACATTGAACCAGAATGAGGTAAAACAACAACACAGAATAAAGAGTAAAAACTACCTAAAAAGTACAGTGCAGACAAATGAACATAACACAGTAGGTGTGAGGCCAAGCATCCATCTTATCTTACAAGAAGTCAATTCAAGTGTCTGATAACAGTGGGATAAAAGCTATTTTTGTGCCAGATGGTATGTGCTTTCAGACTATTTTATCTTCAGTCCAATGGGAGAGGGAAGAAAAAGATATTGAGTATTTGGAATTTACTCAAGAGAGCTATGGAGGTTCATTTACTGAGAGTATTTGGTTTAGAGTGAATCGAAGTTAGTATTGGAAGGAAGTCTGTGGTGGAATACGAGATGTTACATTAATGCATAAAAAGCAATGTGAACTGTTGAATGGGCAGCTCCATTTCCTATGTGTTAATCTTCTTTTGTGATTCAATAAAATATATGTAAGCTGCAGTTTATTGTGAAAAGGAGGTCAGAAAAAAATGACACAATATTATTAGAAAATATAATATCTTGCAGTTTAACGATGCATCAAAGAGCAATGCAAAGCAATGTGAAAAAATTAATATAGTTACCAATCCATTTGCCTTATTTTCTTGTTACTAATGCCAGTCAACTATATTATACTAGTTATGTTATTTACAATTAAAATATCTAATATATCTTCTGTAAATAGTGAAAAGCTATTCATTGCCTATAATGCAAGTACATTAATGGAAATTTTAGCAAATCTTGTGAAACATATACCATACTTCCAGACAATTTCTTAAAATTTCACACAATAGCTGTTTTAAAGAGGCAATTACTAAACTGATGTAATATAAATTCATCATAAATGTTCACAAGCATTTTGTTTTGTTTTGCAATACATGGTAGGTGAGCAAAGTAATTTTTAAAAATAACATGTAAATATCATTTGGGAGTTCATAGAGACCTAATTTAGAAAAAGGGAAAAATATGTACATGTTAAATTGAGATGATGTACCATCAATTTACAGACCGCATGACCAATCTTATTACACATTTGGAAGATTTCCTTCAGCAAATGTGGCTTGTTAATGCATAATTTATAGAACTGATTCCAGATTAGAAGGTACAAAGCCACATTAGATTTTTGGAGTGTGCAACAGCTGAGATAACATATTTACAATGCAAATAGTTCTTAACAGAAATTTAATGTCATAAAAATTAATCATGTTAAAGTAATATAACTCTATTTGTTACTGTAAATCATAAGTACATAAGCTAACTGGTCTAACCCAAATAATATTAAAACTTTGAGGACAATAAAGATCTGAACTTTATAAATATTATCCTAACTAGCTCCATGAAAGACCATCTACTTAATACCTTAATTTTATTTCTCTCTCCACTGACCCTGAATATTTCCAGTCTTTTCCCTTTACAGATTTCCAGATTTCACAAAATTTTATGTTTGTATGACCAAAAATATTCATTAATTTTCTTTTGAATATTTTTACTCTAGAACAGGGATTCCTACCATTAACTGAGGAGTTCATGGGCCCTCATTGGAAACCCCTGATCTAGAATAAACCTGGGCAATACGCCATGTGTTTAGAATTCTCTAACTCTAGAACTTTGATGATGTTCAGTTGCTTAATATATATAAGACCGACATTGATAGATTCATGGACAATGGATAAGTGAGGAAGTGGATGACCAATAGACTACAGGACCATAAGGCATAGGGGCAGAGTTAGGCCATTTGGCCCATTGAGCCTGCTCCACCATTCAATCATGGCTGATCATTTTTTTCCCTCTGCAGGCCCAGTAACCTTTGATACTCTGTCCAATGAAGAAATTATCAATCTCGGCTTTAAATATATCCAATAACCTGGCCTCCACAGCTATCTGTGGTAATAAATTGCACAAATTCACCAGCAACTGGCTAAATAAATTTCTCCGCATCTCTGTTTTAAATGGATTTCCCTCGAGCCTGAGGCTGTGTCCTGTTGTCCTAGACTCGCCACCATGGGAAACATCCTTTCCACTTCTATATAGTTTCAACCACAAACTTAATAAAGGTTAGAACAGTCTCAGAAATCCACACACCCTACTCCTTTTTTCACAACATGATTATGGATATAAATAAGACATTAATTTAGCACATTAATTTATTATGAAATCAATATGATTTTTACTCCCAATCAATAAACACAGTCTTCTGAGCCAATTTCTCTGACTGGTCTGTTCATATTATCAAAACTTCTAGTAATAATTCTGGAGTAAACATTACCTTTACCCAATCTCCTTTAAACTTGTGTATTGGAAATGACATTAAGCAATCTTGAATCTTCAATCTAACATTGGTACAATGTGTCATATCTTAGTGCACTGAGCCGTTCAGCACAAAAATAGACCCTTCAACCATGATGTCAATGCTGACCTTGTCGCACATTCCCCCATCTTAGGACTGTATCTTTTTTATGCCTAGTCCATTTAGTATCTGTCTAAATGCCTCTTAACGTTCGTAATTATATCAGATTTTAGCACCTTCTCTGGCAGCACCTTCTGGGTATCAACTAATCTCATGGTATTCATCATACTCCTTGGCTCTCCTTCAAAACTACTTTGTCTTACTTTAAGCTCACGCCCTCTTGATTTTGGAGCAATGTGCATGTTTAAATATCCAAGCATATAACGTGTACTTAGTACTCTATTCAGAATGTAATATTTAAATCGCATATTTTATTTCCAAAAGTTTGGTTCTTACTTCCACAATCCACTGATTAATTTTCAGAATCAGAATCAAGTTTAATATCACCAGCTTGTGTCATGAAATTTGTTAACTTAGTAGCAGTAGTACAATGCAAAGTATGATTAATATAATTAAATAAACTACAGTAAGTATATATCTGTATATTAAATAGTTGAAATAAAAGTCATGCAAGAATTGAAATAATAAAAAGGTCAGGTAGTGCTCATGGTTTCAATGTCAATTTAGAAATCAGATGGCAGAGGGGAAGAAACTGTTCTCGAATCACTGTGTGTGCGCCTTTAGGCTTCTATACCTCCATCATGCAGATTTTAATATACCTTCAGAATAAACGTAAGGATTAATTATTTGGATGCTGCTAATGCAAAGTTATTGAATTTGCAAACAAGTCCAGGTATTAACTTGGAGCAAGGTTTGGACAAGTGAAGGATAAGGTGAGCATCAAACCTTTCATCTGACCTCTATGTTGCCTGCTTCGAGCCACTTGAAATGAAAGGGGAAGGGCAACTCCCTGGGAGGCTGGGGCTGGAGATTTATGTGGTAAGCCATTGTCATCCAAATGAAAGGAATGTCAAAGCAAATAAAGTAAGTCTTACAGAGAAGGCTTAGGGAGTATTACTTCAGAGAGAAAGGAATGTGCAGGAGAATCCCAAAGCTCTCTTGAAACCAAGGGGAGCAGGCATATTCCTCCATGGCATTAAACAAAGCAATGAGGTAAAGCCGCTCACCTGTCTGGATCTTCCCTAAATCCTGGTTTGACTGTATTAATTCAGCAAGAAGGACACCATGCATTTTAGGCCCATGATGCATTTTTAATAAACGACCCCACTGGTTTCCCAGAGGTGCTCTTTGTGCTTGCTCTCAAATAAATTTGTTGTTGAGGGAATATCAGTGAGAATATATTTACATTTTCAACTCTTTTCCATCTGGTTTCCACCAGAAATATGGTCTCTCCCACCCTCCAAGCTAATGTATTGTCTTGAATTTCAGGAGCATTTTAGGAAGTTATGAATAATTATCTAACATCCTGAATGTTATATTACCAAAGAAATTATATATGTAATAAAAATCATTAAAGATATCCACCTCTCAATGCTTATGATGTTTGTAATAACATAAAATCAATTACTCATTTGTCAGGTAAATCTATACCTGCATGCCTTTTTATCCTTGCAAAAACTTTTAACACTTGGATATGAAGTAACTCCTGCTGAATTGATAGTTTAGTACTCATAGAACATAGAAATCTACAGCACAGTATAGGCCCTTCGGCCCACAATGTTGTGCCGACCATGTAGCCTACTCTAGAATCTGCCGAGTTTCCCGACCGCATAGCCCTCTATTTTTCTAAGCTCCATGTACTCAACTAGTAAAAAGTGAAAACCCAACAATTTTAAAGAGTGCAATATGTTGGTGTATGCCAAATAATATTTGCCAAAAATGCAATCAAACAACACAGTTTTATCTAACATTATGTCATTATAGATCTTTTTACCTTGAGAAAAACATATAATCATAAAATTCCATTTTACATCATATAAAGTTAGAAATCCAACTGGACAAGTGTGAGATATATGTATTATGTTATTTACTACCACAGACAGAATAGCAAAGGGGGTAGAGTGATGGTGGATACAATTTAGAAAAGTGAGAGGAGTAGAAATAAGAAAATAACTTTGAGAGGAAGGAATGGGAACATTCACTAAATGGAAAAGTACTGAAAATGCTACAGGACTTCGAGATAGGAAAATATAAGCTTTTCAATAATTGCAAATATTGAAGGTTAATATCATTTTTTGGGAATAATTAATAGGATAATATGTAAGTGTCAAGATCTACTGCCAAATTCAAGGAATATAATGATGAAATATCAGATATACTGCATATTGAATTGGGTTATAGAAATAAAATAAATGTCTGAGTATGCAGTATAGATGAACCTGAAGGATTCCCACACTGAAACAATTTATTTGTGCAGAGACATTTGGAATATTGTAACAATTTGCACAAGAGTTAACAATTTTGAGCAGCTTTAGTCATGTACTTGGTTAAATTAAGAAAAAAAATTGATATCTGTCAAGCTAATTAGATTGTAGATATATATCCTTGGAAAGAATTTGCATTCAATAGGCCAGGTATCAATATGTTTTCTGTGAATAAAATGCCTTTCAAAACAAGACCTCAGAGGTAGAGGTATAGTAACACTATTATGCTCAGTCTCCCTATTCTGATGATGCACATCTGCCCATCATCTGTCACTGTCATTTGCGACTGTGCAGCAGTATTCTCATATATCACAAAAGGATTGATAAGCCTTCTTCAGGCTATGAAATGAAAGACTCTACTGTGGTATCCAAACAATAGAATATAATTTTAATAAGCTAGGCGTGTTTTTTTTTCAACAGCCTTGAAAGTAGTTTGGTGTGTCTTATTATATTGCTTTTGTCCTCAGATTTTGGCATTTGGCACATGAGTTATGAAACAGTACTTTAGACAATAGCTGCTGTCACCTTTTCAGAAGAATGAAGCATTGCTAAAGGATACCCAAGTGGCATAAAGAAATAACAATTGCACAGAGGCTGTGTTTACCCGGCAAAGAAACATCTCACAGTTCACCAACCTCAAAAGTGTTAAAATATGGGTAAATGAACAGCTTTTATATTACAGGATTAGCAATTGAAAGAAATGAATCAAAAATCTTTAAAAATGTGTTCAGATGTCAATCATGATAGCCAAGACATTAAAAATTCAATGCATTAATTCATCAAGAACTCAAAATTATGTATATAGAGTATATGTCATAAAAGTCCAGAAGATTCACCAATCTCTTTTAGGGATGGAACTATAATGTCTTTACCTACTGTAGGCTGGACAGTACATCACACATCAGATTCCATCAATATGGCTAAATCATAACTGAACTCTGAAATTATCTATCAAGCTATACATTTGCACTAAGCATGTAAGAACAGAAAATAATATAGAAGCATAGAAAACCCACAGCACCGTACAGGCCCTTTGGCCCACAAAGCTGTGCCAAACATGTCCTTACTTTAGAACTACCTAGGCTTACCCATAGCCCTCTAGTTTTCTAAGCTCCATGTATCCATCCAGGAGTCTCTTAAAAGACCCTATTGTTTTGCAGTCAATTGGCAGCTCTGAACTTAGTAAGCTGGTAAATTGGTTTATTTAAGCAAGGTGCAGTGAAGAACTTGTTTTGCATGCCCTTCATATGGATCAACCTATTACAGAAGTTTATTGATGGTGAAGGCACTTAATGATGGATTCTACTTTCCCTAGAATAGAGAAAAAATAATGAGTAGCACACACACAAAATGCTGGAGTATCTCAGCAGGTCAGGCAGCATCTATGGAATGCAATGTTTCAGGCCTTCCCATTTCATCCAAGGTCTACTGCCTTCTCCTATCAGATTCCTTCCCTTTCAGCCCTTCACTTCATCCACTTATTAGTTCCCAGCTTCTTAGTTCATCCCTTCTCCTCCATCCTCCCACATTCACCCTCACCTGGTTTGACTTATCACCTGTCACCCTATACTCGTTTCCTTTCCCTTATCATCTTCTTCTACCTTCTTCTCCCTTCTTTTCAGTCTCATGAAGCGTTTCAACCTCAAACACTGATAGTTTATTCCCTTCATTGATGCTGCCTGACCTGCTGAGTTCCTCCAGCATTTTGAATATATTGCTCAAAATTTCCAACATCTGCAGACTGTTAAAAACATATACTGATAAGGATAATGTATATTCCAACTGCTGAGAGGCAAGCTTAAACCTAGGGGAGTCCTTCGAAGTCTTTAGAAACTTCTTCTCAATTGTAAATGAATAAGCCATTGAAAAGACTCTTCACAAAAGTTTTGGCAAAATTTTACTTTTTTTTTGATTCGCAAGCCATTTGAAATAATTTATAAAGGAGTCTTTTTAATTAACAAGCTGTTCAAAATCTGCTGCCTGGGGCTTCCACAACCATTTATGACTTCTCCTACAACCGAAAAAAAAGACTTCTTTTATCTCCTGAGGTCTGAATCTAAATTTCCATGTGAGTTAACTTTTACCTTTGAAAATGGTGAGTTTGTCACCTGATCCTGAAGAAACTGACTGACTTTCTGATTAATTCCAGTATCTGCAATGACATCAGCATTGCCGGCATAGCAAAGCCTGATCATTGAGGAAGCATATATGTTTTATGTTTTTTTTATTATTTCATGCTTTATAAACTGATTGTATGGCAAGGCACAGCTCAAATGCTATCTATAAGTTTGCTGACAGCACAACCATAAGTCAAGGAAACATACACTAGTCCTCATCAGGGATCAGAAGTGGAAAGGGTGAGCAGGTTCAAGTTCCTGGGTGTCATCATCTCTGAGGACCTAACCTGGACCCAACGTATTGATTCAATTATAAAGAAGGCATGACAGCAGCTATATTTCATTCCGAGTTCGAGGAGAATTTGTGCATTACCATATACACTTACAGATTTCTACAGATGTACCATGGAGAGCATCCTGACTGGTTGAACTACTGTCTGTATGGAGGGGCCACCGTACAGGATGGAGAGAAGCTGCAGAAAGTTGTGAACTCTGCTAGCTCTTTCGTGGGCACTACCCCCCTCAGCATCCAGGATACCTTCAAAAGGCGATGCCTCAAAAAGGTAGCATCCATTAGTATGGGCCCCATCACACAGAGCTCGCCCTCTTCGCATTAGTATTATCAAGGAGGAGGTAAAGGAGCCTGAAGACACACACTCAGTGTTTCAGGAACAGCTTCTTCCCTTCCACCATCAGACTACTTCAGTATTCTTTTTGCATTATTTACTTATATTAATTTTTTTTATATATTGTTCTTTGTGTAATTTATAGTTTTTATTATCATGTATAGCAATGTACTGCTTCTGTAAAACAACAAATTTCATGACCTGTGCCAGGTGTACTAAACCTGATTCTGATTCTGATGTACCAGGCAGAACATTCTGACTGGACAGAATTGGGATTATTTATGTGTGGAGCCACACATACGAAAATCTTAAAGTCAATTTCATGGAGCGAAGGTGGTGAACAGCAATAGTTGTACTACTGAAATCATTAGAAACTCCAGGCTCATAAAATACAACCAGAGAGATCACTGGGGAAGGCTAAAGCCTTCTAGTTGTGACAAATGTCTCACAACTGCAATGGACCCTTCATAATCCTCCACCTTGCAACCATCTGGGCTATTCCTAAATCAAGTATTTTGGATCACAAACAGATAATGCAAAAGCCTGGCACAGTCTGGCATGTAGAATCTTGCTTCTCAACTAATGTCCTAAGTGCTCCTTCCTGATCCCTGAGTAACATATATCCATTCACAGCAATTACCTAGGAGAACAGTTAGCAATGATAAGGAATCAGTTTACAGGGGACTTTGATCACTGAATATGGATTCCAAGCAGTTTCAGGCATCAAGTCAAGCACTGACAAAAATAGATCTGCTCCTGATTATCAGCACACACCCTCCCTCAGCAAGATGAACGTACTTCTCAATCTTGATCAACAGTATAAGGGAACATTGAAAACAGCAAGGGTACAGAATGTACTCAGCACAAGAGATTTTGATATCAATGAATAAGACAGGATCTGAAACGTCATTACTTATAAAAGAGCTAAATTTCAGAGGTGAGGTGATAAATCTTGTCATCTGTGTTGAATGTAGTTTCCTGTGTACAATTAGTTATTTGGAAAAAATCAAAGAGTCAAAAGATTGTTGGAGGCTAATTGTCTCAGCCCTATGATGTTATGACAGGATTTTCTTTAGACAGCCATCTAAGCTAATCATCTGTAATTCACTTCAGTAATCTTTCTTCCACCATTTGCTCAGAACTTGGTTGCTGAAGTTTGCCGGGTATCTGTTTCCATTGGAAGAGTGAATCAGTAGATATCGTGTACTTGCCACATATGAGGCTACTTAACAAGATAACAGCCCATGGTATTGTAGAAAAATACTATCATGGATAGAAGATTGGCTGACTGACAGGAGGCAAAGGGAGAGAATAAAGGGGGCAATAGACAATAGACAATAGGTGCAGAAGTAGACCATTCGGCCCTTTGAGCCTGCACCGCCATTCTGAAATCATGGTTGGGCCTTTTATGGTTGGCTGGAGTGACTAGTGGTGTTCCACAAGGGTTGCTGTTGGGACCACTTCTTTCACGTAATATATCATTGATTTGAATATTGAATTGATGGCTTTGTGGAGGGGACGGTAGTGTTGAGAAAGCAGGGAGCCTGCAAAAGGATTAGACTGATTAGGAGAATGGGCAAAGAAGTGACAGTTGGAATATAGTGTAGGGAATTGTATGGTCACGCACTTTGGTAGAAGGAATAAAGGCATAGATTATTTTCTAAACGGGAAGAAAATTTTAAAAATCAGAGGTGCAAAGGGACTTGTGAGTCCTTGTGCAGGGTTCCTTAAAGGTTAACTTGCTGGTTGAATCAGGAAGGCGACTGCAATGTTAGCATTCTTTTAGGGAGGACAAGAATATAAGAGCAAGGATGTCTTATGTCTTATGGTCTTGTGGATGAACCCCAAACCTAAAAGGAAAAAGTATAAACTCACAGTTAATTTTAACATACTACAAGAAGCATCATGAGTTTTAAAGTTATACATGTTATCAAAAATTGAAGCTGAAAAATCAAATAAACAAAGTCATGTTCTTAATTTATTGTAAAATCCATTTCATGTAAGCATATTTATTTGAGGATTTAAAAAATCCATGTGAAGAAAATTAGTTCTAATTAGTACAGAATTTAGGTAGCGGTAAATAAAAATAATTACACTTCATAGTGTAAGGCTAACATCATCTGCACACAGTTTACATTTCTACAGACCTGAAACTGTCCTCATTGGACTGATTGACTTTCATTATGGTGGAAACAACAACAATTCAGCCTGTGCTTGGAGGCCTGAGTCAGACACCACTTTGGGATGTCTCTCTTAAATTTGCTCAAGTGTAAGTCCCATGGTTACAAGGTTAATGATGTAATGATGATGAATGTTGATTGCTTTCATCATCATTATAATTTTAAATTCCAGACTATAATTCATCTGTACTGCCAGAAAAGGGCACTTAAAATATGCATTGTGTACTTCTTTGCTGCAACAAAATACTATACAGTTAAACAATTTATAATGAAATGACTTTATCTTGTTTTTGAGTTCTCTTAAATGGGCGATGTAATGTATGGATCTATGACTTCCCTTAGCACTGCATATGGACTGATAATTTTACCATGCGCATTGATCTGTTGTCCGCACATGCATATTGATCTGCTTTCTTCGACCAAAGTGTACGACTGTGCATTTTCCAATATTGTATTTCATTTGCCACTTTCTTGCTCATTCTCTTAATCTATCTGTCCTTCTGCAACCTTCCTGTTTCCTCAATTCTACCTGCCCCTCTTCGTATCATATGCAAACCTGGCAACAAAGCCATCTATTCCATCATCTAAATCATTGATATACAGCACAAAAAGAAGTGGTCCCGACATCGACCCCTGCAGAACATCACTAGTCACTGGCAGCCAACCAGAAAAGTATCCTTTTATTCCCACTCACTGCCTCCTACCAAACAGCCAATGCTCTAACAATGCTAGTAACTTTCCTGTAATACCATGGCCTCTTAGCATAGTCTACAGCCTCTCGTATGGCACCTTGTCAAAGGCCTTCTGAAAATCCAAATATACACCATCCATTGCATCCCCTATATCTATCCTACTTGTAATCTCCTCAAAGAATTTCAACAGGACAGTCATGCAAGATTTTCCCTTAAGGAAGCATTGCTGATTTCATCCTATCTTGTCCAAATACTCCATCAACTCGTCCTTAACAATTGACTCTAACATCTAACATTGGCATTCATAGTAAAAGGATTTGAGTACAGGAGCAGGGAGATTCTACTGCAGTTGTACAAGGCCTTGGTGAGACCGCACCTAGAGTATTGTGTGCAGTTTTGGTCCCCTAATCTGAGGAAAGACATTCTTGTCATAGAGGGAGTACAAAGAAGGTTCACCAGTTTGATTCCTGGGATGGCAGGACTTTCATATGAGGAAAGACTGGGTCGACTAGGCTTATACTCACTGGAATTCAGAAGATTGAGGGGGGATCTTATTGAAGCATATAAAATTCTAAAGGGATTGGACAGGCTAGATGCAGGAAGATTGTTTCCGACGTTGGGGAAGTCTAGAACGAGGGGTCACAGTTTAAAGATAAAGGGGAAGCCTTTTAGGATCGAAATGAGGAAAAACTTCTTCACACAGAGAGTGGTGAATCTGTGGAATTCTCTGCCACAGGAAACAGTTGAGGCCAGTTCATTGGATATATTTAAGAGGAAGTTAGATATGGCCCTTGTGGCTAAAGGGATCAGAGGGTATGGCGAGAAAGCAGATACAGGGTTCTGAGTTGGATGATCGGCCATGATCATATTGAATGGCGATGCAGGCTCAAAGGGCCGAATGGCCTACTCCTGCATCTATTTTCTATGTTTCTATGTTTCTAGCCACTGAGGTCTGACCAGCTGTTCTATAATTTCCTTTCTGCAGCCTCCCTCCCTTCTTTAGGAATGGAGTGACATTTTCAATTTTCCAGTCCTTCAAAACCATGTCAGAATCCAATGATTCTCAAAAGATCATTAATAATGCTCCACAATCTCTACTGTTACCTCTTTCAGAACCCTAGGGTGCAGTTCATCTGGTCCTGGTGATGTATGTACCTTTAGGTCTTTCAGCTTTTTGAGCACCTTCTCCCTTGCAATATTAACTGCACTCCTTTTCCCTCACACCCTTCAACATCCAGCACACTGCTAGTGTCTTCCACAGTAAAGACTGATGCAAAATACTCATTTAGTTCATCTGACATCTTTTTGTCCTGTGTTAGTATTTCCCTGGCCTCTTTTTCTAGTGGTTGTTTCTCCACTCTCATCTCTCTTTTATTTTTTATACACTTGAAAAGGCTTTTTCTATCCACTTTGATATTGTTTGCTAGCTTGCCTTCATATTTAATCTTTTTCCCTCCTAATGATTCTTTTAGTTGCTTTCTGTAGGTTTCTAAAAACTTCCCGATCCTCTATTTTCCCGTTAATTTTTGCTTTGTTTTATGCCCTCTCGTTTGCCTTTACATTAGCTTTGAGTTCCCTTGTCAGCCCCCTGTTCTTTTTTGTCACTTGAGTATTTCTTTGCTTTTGGAATACATCTATCCTGCATCTTCCTTGTTTTTTCCCAGAAATTCATGCCATTGCTGCTCTACTGTCATCTCTGCCAACATCTCCTTCCAATTTACTTTGGACAACTCCTTTCTCATACAAGTGTAATTCCCTTTACTCCACTGAAATACTTCTATGTCAGACTTTACTTTCTCCCTAACAAATTTCAAGTTGACTTCAATCATATTGTGATTACTCTCTCCTAAGGGTTCTTTTACCTTAAGCCCCCTAATTTAGATTTAGATTTTACAAAAGAAACCAGTCAAAGGATGAAAGCATTTCTGAATACATTGCAGAACTGCGCAAACTTCTCCTGTACTATGTCTTTAGAGATGAACTTTCGGATGCAGTAAGGGACAGGCTTCCATTTGGCATGCATAGTCAAAGCACTCAAAAAAGGCTACTGTCAGAAAGAGTATTGGCATTCGTGCATTGGCCATTGCACACAGTGTTGGTGGACCAGTTGTCTGTAACAAGTTTTGAAATACAAAGAGAACTATGGAATGATCCACCATAGTCAAAAGTCCATGACAGCTCATGGCAATCCTATGTTTCCAGAATTCTCATTGAGATTAGACCAACAGTCTGTATATCAAAGAACACTGATGTGTGGATCTTGTGTTGTGGTTCCCTCTAAACCATGCGCCAGAATGTTTAAAAATCTGCATGAAGGACACCTGGGTACAGTTGCTGAGTAAATCAACAAGGAGCTTCGAGGTTGGATAGGAAGCCTTAGCATGTGAGAAGACAAGTGGATACCAGGTTAAATAGCTACAAGAACTGGGCCAGTGATGTACACAGTGGATGTTGAAGATCATACATGGAGACATCATGTGTATCAGATACTGGATGTTCAACTGAAGAACACACATGAGTCGACTGCATTCAACAAGACAGACAGATTACAGTCTCCAGACTTACCTCTCAGCAATGGCCATGTCACTGACAGCAACGTGATACTGGCAGATGTAAGCGTTATCTTTGACAAGATACCAGTCAAACCTGATGCCACTCCACAGGTTCAGAGGCGCTATCCTGAAAGAAACAAAGCGCCACCCAAAAGACTGAATCTCCAGTATAGTGAAGTCAGTTATGGGCTGTTATTGGGAAAACATGTTTATTTGAATATGGTTTGTTCAACATATGGAATGTTTTGTTACATATGCAATTTTGTGATACATCAATCTAAAGGGGGAGGAAGTGTAATGTCTATTTCTTTTAGAGCAATGACTCCCTTTAGCACTACATATGGACTGATAACTTACCTATGTGCATTGATCGGCTCTTTCTCTTGCTGCAATGTGAATACACCATTTAAATCCATGTGTGCTTTTATTTTAATCAACACATAGTTGCACAGACACAACAGGTGACATAGTAGTGTAATGGTTAGTGTAACACTTTCCAGTGCCAGTGATCCAGATTCAATGTCCAGAAAGAGTTTGCATGTTTTCCCTGTGACAACATAGGCTTCCTCCGGGTGCTCCACTTTCCTCCCACATTCCAAACACAACTCAGGTTAGTAATGATCTAACCTGGACCCACACACCTCATTAGTCAAAAAGGTGCAGCAGCGTCTACACTTTTGAGGAAGATTGAGGTACGCATGGCTCCACCCCACCTCCCCACCCCTCCTTCATCATTCCAACAACTTTCTACAGGAGCATTATTGAGAGTGTTCTGTCTAGCTGCATCATTGTGTGGTACAGAAGCTGCAACCCTACAGAAGGCAGTAAAAATTACTGAGGATCACCAGAGTCTCCCTCCTCCCTATTTGTAACATTTATCCAGAGCGTTGTACACAAAGGGCCCAAAGCGTTGCTGACGATCTGTACCACCCACTCCACAACCTCTTTCACCAACTGCCATCAGAAAGGAGGTGCAAGAAAATCAGGACTGGGACTGCTAACAGCTTCTTCCCTCAGGCTACAAGACTAATGAAAACCCTGTCACAACTGAGGTCTCATCACTAGGACAGTGAGCTGTTCAATGCTTATTGTACTGTTTACTTCTTGCTGCACAATTCACGTGCACTTTGAATTATATTTCATTAATGTATTTGTGAAACTATTGTGTTTTCTTTGTAGTGTGTGTGATATATATATTGTGGGTGCACTATGGTCTAGAGGTACTTTGTCTCATTCGTTTGCATTTATGTACTGTACAGTCAGATGGCAATAAACTGGAACTTGTGGGCATGCTATGTTGGCATTAGAAGTGTGGCAGCTCTTGTGGGCAGTCCCCTCAGCGCATCCTCGGAGAGTTTTGATTGTTGGCGTAAATGACATACTTAACTCCATGTTTCAATGTACATGTGATTAATAAAGTTAATACTTAGTTTTAAATGTGTCTTTAACATTTGGAATGCATGGCTATAATGCAGCAAGTGCAATTAGTTAATCATCCACCTCATTTAGAAGAGCAACCACTATTAATATTCATCGCACAGCGTGCTGACATTTATGTTGGCCAGTAATCAAATAAAGAAGACTGAATAACTATTTCCAATACAGTTTCTAAATTTCAATAAGTGATTCTCAGACCATATGCAACTCTGAGATTCATTTTCTTGGGAGCATACTCAATAAATCTATAGAATAACAGCCATAATAATTATAGAATTGATGAAAGTTCAATTCATGAAATTGATGAAATTGATTAATATGATAAGTTTTTATCTGCAATTTGAGAAGGATAAGGGCAGGTTGGAGGTGTCAGAGTTGCAGTTGAGCAGGGGAAACTATGGAGCCATGAGGGAGGAGCTGGCCAAAGATAACTGGATGGATATCCTAGCAGAAAAGACAGTGGAACAGCAATGGCAGGTATTCTTGGGAATAATGCACAAGGTGTAAAATCAGTTCATCCCACGGAGAAGGAAGGATTCAAAGGGGGGAAGGAGCCATGGTGGTTGACAAAGGAAGTCAGAGATTTCATAGCATTAAAAAAAAGGAAATATGACAGAGCTAAGGTGAGTGGGAGGACAGATGATTGGGAAATTTTTAAGGAACAACAGAACTTAACTAAAAAGGCAATACGGGGAGAAAAAAAATGAGGTACGAATGCAAGCTAGCCAGGAATATAAAGGAGGATAGCAAAAGCTTTTTTAGGTATGTGAAGAGAAAGAAGATAGTTCAGAATAATGTTGGGCCCTTGAAGAATGAATTGGGTGAAATTGTTATGGGAAACAGAGAAATGGCAGAAGAATTTAATAAATACTTTAGATCTGTCTTCACTAGGGAAGACACAAGCAATCTCCCAGATATATGGATGGGCCAAGGACATAGGGTAACAGAGGAAATGAAACAGATTGACATGAGGAAGGAAATGGTGATGAGTAGACTGATGGGACTGAAGGCTGACAAATCCCCTGGTCCAGATGGTCTGCATCCTAAGGTACTAAAGGAGGTGGCCCCGGAAATTGCGGATGCATTGGTAATCATTTTCCAATGTTCCTTAGATTCAGGATCAGTTCCAGAGGATTGGAAAATGGCTAATGTTATCCCACTTTTTAAGAAAGGAGGGTGGGAGAAAACAGAGAACTATCATCCTGTCAGCCTAACGTCAACAGTGGGGAAGATGCTAGAGTCCATTATTAAAGATGAAATAGCAGCATATCTAGATAGCAGTGATAGGATTGGGCTGAGCCAACATGGATTTACCAAGGGCAAATCATGCTTGAATAATATATTGGAGTTTTTTGAGGATGTAACCAGGAAGTTAGACAAGGGAGATCCAGTGGATGTAGTATACCTCGATTTTCAGAAGGCATTTGATAAGGTCCCACATAGGAGATTGGTGGGTAAAATCAGAGCTCATGGCATCGGGGGGAAGACATTGACATGGATAGAAAACTGGTTGGCAGATAGAAAGCAAAGGGTAGCGTTGAATGGGTGTTTCTCGGAATGGCAGGTGGTGACTGGTGGGGTGCCACAGGGCTCGGTATTGGGACCACAGCTGTTTACGATTTACATCAACGATTTAGATGAAGGCATTGAGAATAACATCAGCAAGTTTGCTGATGATACTAAGCTGGGTGGCAGTGTGACATGTGATGAGGATGTTAGGAGAATTCAGGGTGACTTGGATAGGCTGGGTGAGTGCGCAGATACTTGGCAGATAACATTTAAAGTGAATAAGTGTGAGGTTGTCCACTTTGGGAGTAAGAACAGGAAGGCAGATTATTATCTGAATGGTGTAGAGTTAGGTAAGGGAGAAATACAAAGAGATCTAGGAGTCCTTGTTCATCAGTCACTGAAGGTGAATGAGCAAGTGCAGCAGGCAGTGAAGAAGGCTAATGGAATGTTGGCCTTTATTACAAAGGGAATTGAGTACAAGAGCAAGGAAATCCTTTTGCATTTGTACAGGGCCCTGGTGAGACCACACCTGGAGTATTGTGTACAGTTTTGGTCTCCAGGGTTAAGGAAGGACATTCTGGCTAAAGAGGAAGTGCCGCGTAGATTCACGAGGTTAATTCCTGGGATGTCTGGACTGTCTTACGCAGAGAGCTTAGAGAGACTGGGCTTGTACACGCTGGAATTAAGGAGATTGAGAGGGGATCTGATTACAATTTATAAGATTATTAAGGGATTGGACAAGATAGAGGCAGGAAATATGTTCCAGATGCTGGGAGAGTCCAGTACCAGAGGGCATGGTTTGAGAATAAGGGGTAGGCCATTTAGGACAGAGTTAAGGAAAAACTTCTTCTCCCAGAGAGTTGTGGGGGTGTGGAATGCACTGCCTCAGAAGGCAGTGGAGGTCAATTCTCTGGTTGCTTTCAAGAAGGAGCTAGATAGGTATCTTATGGATAAGATAATCAAGGGATATGGGGACAAGGCAGGAGCCGGGTATTGATAGTAGATGATCAGCCATGATCTCAGAATGGCGGTGCAGGCTCAAAGGGCCGAATGGTCTACTTCTGCACCTATTGTCTATTGAAAGGCTGCACAAACAGGGCAGACAACCAGTGGGCAGAGCCCAAAAAAAACTGTGCATATACAAAAAGAAAGAAAAAGGGAATAAACAAATAAACAAACAGACAAATAAATAGATAGATAGATAGACAGACAGACAGATAGATAGATAAATAAATAAATAAACAAACAAAAAAACAAACAGATAGATAGATAAATCAATCAATCAAACAATCAATAAATAAATAGATAAGCAATAAATATCTAGAACACAAGATGTAAAGTCCTTGAAAGTGAGTCTGTAGGTTATGGGAAGAATTAAGTGATGGGGCATGTCAAATTAAGTGATGTTGTCCCTTCTGGTTCCAGAGCCTTATGGTTGAGGGTATTAGTTTTTCCTGAACCTGGTGGTGTGAGTCCTGAGTGCAGATGCATAGGGCAGGGCAGTTATAACAGCTATCCATTCAGCCAACAGTTTTATGCCTGTTGTTCAGAGGTATTGATCTTGAAACATACTTTTTTTCTTGATTAACCAAACAGTAAGCTAGTGCAGTGAAGATGAGCTAAGTTTTATGGTTGATCTCAGCCTGAGAGGTGGCTCCATTTATATGGGAAGAGGACCATGTTCTGCGGAATTTCATGTGGACCTTTATTGTTGCAGGGCAGGCAGGTGCAATGGGAGAATTTGCTAAAATGAAACATTGAACACGGCTGCCAGCTATTATTGTGACTTCTGTATTTCATGTAAAAAGAGAGAACTCTAATGTGTTTCATGCAAATGCCTAACTTGATGATGTATTTTGACTGCAGCATCCTTCTGAAAATCCTACTAAAGGGCTTAAGGAAAGCTCTTTGGGTATTAAATTATAAATAGCTGCTAGTGCTCATGATCAGTTACTCTGAGGCTAAAGAAGACTAAAAACTTCATGATCCTTTCCTAAAATTGTCAAATATTTTGGTTAATATAGCATTGCTGTTCAGCAATGTGTTAGCTTCCTGCCATTTTATGGACACAATGTGTACACTAACTTGTACTTCAGATCTTGCCCGACACTAGTTAGAATTTCACAGGGATTTTGCAGGCTTGTTTCTCAGTACATTTTCCAATGTCTGTGTGATTAATTTTTCCCTCTGCCGCTGCAGAGGTTTAAGTGCTCGACATATAAGTAACGAAAGTGGCAATGTTTCAGCTATTTGCTGGAAGAGACAAGGAGGAAATTATGTCTATGCTGTTGTTAAGGAACCAGGAACTTAACACAGAGTTATCAATTTCATTATGTGGAAAAAAGTAAGTACATACTGGATGAATCACCAGGAGTGGATTTATTAAACATGGAGTTGTTTCTAATTCTTTTTTGCAGGCTATGTCTCAATTGCAGCAACGTTGCTTCAGGGTTAACAAATTGACTTTCAGAATTTTTACCTGTCCTTTACTTTTCTATGTGTTACATGAACATGCTTGTTGGCTTACTGAAACAAAAACAGAATGCAATCGGAGGTGTGGAGATGGAGGTGAACAGCGGGAAGGAAATTTGCATAATCAGAGCATTAGGGATTTTGAGAGGGAACGTATAAGGTATGAGAAACTGCTTAAAGGATGGCTATGAAGAAGGTGATAAATTATAAGAGACAGCACTGAAAGAATGAAGCACGGAGTGAGGGGGAGGATCAAATGGTGTAGGATAGCGCAAAATGAAGGAGGAGCACTGACAAGTGCTGACTTACATGTTCAAAGAAACAGTGCATTACAATTACTGAACGATCTTGTGACTGTTTATTCAAATCATCACAGATTTATTTTGCTATGTTGCCTCTCACACATTGAATTGATAAAAAGATAGTATTGTGATCCCAAATTAAACGTTTCAGTTTTTCTGAGCATAAGTATAACAAGTTATGGCACGATCAAATTTTATGAAAATATAATTCATTTCAAAATACAATCAAATTATTGTATAACGCAAGAAAATCAGAGAAAATATAACTGCGATAAGTTCTACAAGATTTTAAAAGAAGCACGGCTTACATTGCCCCAAAATGTAATTGTTACAGAGCAATGATGCCTGGGGCCCCCACTGGGCCCATATATCTCTCTCTCTCTCTCTCTCTCTCTCTCTCTCTCTCTCTCTCTCTCTCTCTCTCTCTCTCTCTCTCTCTCTCTCTCTCTCTCTCTCTCTCTCTCTCTCTCTCTCTCTCTCTCTCTCTATATATACACACACACACACCTTTCTCTATCTATCTATCTATCTATCTATCTATCTATCTATCTATCTCTCCTCTCCCTCTCTCTCTCTCTCTCTCTCTCTCCCTCTCTCACCTCCCTTCTCCCAAACTCATTGTCTCAAATAAATTGCAGGCTTTCTCATTTAAGACCAAGATGAGGTGAGTTGTTCTTCTCTGGGATTATGATCTTTTGCACTGTTTCACAAAGATCACTAGAAGCAGATTCTTCTCAACTGGCTGAAAAGTTATAACGAGTGAACAGCAATCTGCAATTGAGAATGCCATTATATCAGCCATGATGCCATTGATTGGGAAGCAGCTCCAAGTGGCTACTCCTCTTATAATTCTTTCCTCCGTATGTAAGTCTTATTACATCAAGGTGGGCACAGGTGTGGAACAATGCAAACTATGATAGTGCTGCCGCAGTGATGGTGAATATGACATTGATGGAGTTTGAGACGTAGATCATGAGTTTTCTTCTCCTGATTTTTCTTGGAGAGCTGATGATTGAGGTTTATAAAATGAAAATCCAAATAGTCTTTTTTTTTCATCTGATAAATCTCCTTCCAATTAAATATAGCATTTTCTTTCAGGCAGCCACATTTAATGCTGTGCTACATATTAGGTGCATTCGTTTTTCAAGAATGCCTCCACAATCCTCTGGTAGTCTTTTGTTTTGGTAGCGGTAATGCTTTGTTGCTTCTTGTTCCTCTTGTGACTGCTGTTACTGAACCTTTCACAGATATTCATCTGTAAGCTCTTTACTGTGAGATTCCAATAACCACTCCATGTCATCCTCAAACACAGCCACATTTGCAAACTATGTCTTTTTGGGTATTTTTCAGTCATAAACCTAAAAGTCTTATGAACTGAAATGGACCATCATTCAGATGACACAGTAACGTAGCAGTTAGTGTAATGCTATTACAGCAGCAGCAATCACCAATCAGGGCTCAATTCCTGTCACTGCATATTAACGAGCTTTTACGTTCTCCCCATAGATTTCCTCTGGTTGCCCTGGTTTCCTCCCACACTCCAAAGGTGTCTACAGTTAGGGTCAATAAGTTGAAGGCATGCTATGTCAACATCAGAAGAATGGAGACACTTGCAGGCTGACTGCCACAGTCCTGACTGAAGTAATTTGGTGCAAATGATGCATTTCACGATGTTTTGAAGTTCAAACGTAAATGTGAAAATTAAAGCTGACCTCTCAATCTTCCTTATGTTCTTACAGATTATGTAATCTCAAGAGGCACTGATGCAATCTTGATATTGAAAGTAATAATGAAAAGCTAAATCATTTCTCAAAGATCTCCGTTCATATTCGCTTGAAGGATGATTTAACTTGAAGGAGGGGTGATGAGGGCTGTGTTAGGTATTATGACCTTATGATCAGGTGAGAGAAAGTCAAGGCTTTAACATGAACTGGAATGTAAAATGCAGATGTGTGGAATGAGTGAGATTGTCATTAGTAGCAGATGTGTTGCATCCAAGGGTAAACCAAACACTTGGCTGTTGGAATGTGGGTAGAGCAGGTCTAAGTGAATTATAGATTGGACCATGGAGGAGCAGGACCATGAGTAAAGACAGAGCAAGGTGGCAACAATGAAATACGTGCTGGTAATTTTTATGGAGGAAACTACTGGGCCTAGTTGCATTTGATCTGGCCACCGTTTTCTGCTCACTCCCCCATTCCATTTCTTCAAATGTATTTACCTTTCATGGTCACACATTTTCAAATTTCCTTGAAGCCTCACTGCTGCAGCTAGTCTAGGTGATGAAAAAGCATTATTTGAATGCCTTCTAATCACACTAAGAGCATCCTAGTATAAATTAACTAATTAATAAATATTCTGTTACCAACAGAAAATTCTAGTAAACTAAATGTAAGCAAAAGCTACATTTATCTATCATAATGAAACTTAAAATATTAAATCCCTGATTTTTTTTGATCCAGATTGATGACCCCACACAAAACAGTCATGACTAGTGTAAATCTAAAGTACCAGACAAAAAAATGCATGCATCCCCTCCATTCAGTAAGTTACGTTTTGACCCACAACTCTAAGGTGTATCCAGAGCAAAGTGCAGGCTTGGGATTATCCACAAAGAAGACTTCATTGCTAGTTCTCTTCCTGGCCTCTGGCAAGAGGCATGAGTGCTTCAGGGTAAGCACGAGGGCTGGAACTCAAAGAACAGATTACATGATGAATTGAAGTAAAGGAACTGAGATAGGAAAGCAGTGAAGATTTTCCAGTGAGTAGAAATTACTGAAGGTGAATCAATGAAAATAGTAAGAGACAAAAGGTTTGGAATAAGAACATACTGCTACTGCAATAGTCTAAGAGGGTTAAGTAGTAGAAGGGTGGCAGGAAGATATCATTAACTGCCAGCTGATTATCTATCAAGGTCATTGTTGTGGATAGCAACAGGGGGAAATAATGGCAAGAGTCTTATTTGGAAAAGAATTGTTATTTTTTGGGAAAGGTGAAGTTGGACAGCTAGAAATTGGATCACAAGATCACAAGACAAAGGAGCAGAAGTAGGCCATTTGGCCCATCGAGTCTGCTCTGCCACTCCACCATGAGCTTCAGGTACCGGTTTCAGCAGTCACTGAGGGTTCTCTAATTTTCAGCATTATAAAGAAACTACTGTTCAAGGATAAAGGTCACTTTTAAGTTCAGTTTGCTGTCATTCAACCATACACATGCATTTCACCAAATGAAACAACTCTCCACCAGACCAAGGTGCACAACACAGTACATATAACTCACACCCGCAGAATACATGAAGTGATATTACCATAAATGAATTAACAAATAATAAGGTGGGCTTAAAAAGTAAATAGTATAACACTTCTAGCACTACATACTTGATGAGAGCAAGTTGTTCAGTAGCCTCAAGGCTTAGGAGAAGAAGCTACATTGCATCATAACAGTTCCTGTCTTAATGCTACAGTAATTCCTGTCTGATGGTAGGGGATGGTTGGATGGATGAAGGGATCATTGAAAATGCAATGGGTCCTGCATATGTAGTGCTGCTGATAAATATCATTGATGAGAAAAAGAGAGACCCCAATGATCCTCTCAGCTGTCCTCACAGTCCTTCGTGGTCAGATGCCTTGCAATTCCTGCAAGGCATTGGGTGGTGGGAGGATGAGATGATGGCAGACTTGCATGAAATGGAAGAGATGCGATTGAGGGCAGCATTGATAGTGGAGGAAGGGAAGTCCTTTTCTGGAAAAAGGAGGATATCTCATTAGTTCCAGAATGCAAAACCTCATTCTGAGAGCAGATGTGGCGAAGATGGAGGAACTGAGATAAGGGGATGACATTTTTACAAGTGACAGTGTAGGAAGAGGTCCAAGTAACTATGAGAAACAGCGGGTTTGTAAAATATATCAGTAAATAAACGGTCTCCAGAGACAGAGACAAAGAGATCGAGAAAGGGAAGTGAAGCATCTGGAAATAGGTCAGGTAAATTTGAAGGCAGGGTGGAAGTTGGAGGCAAAGTCAATGAAGTCGACGAGTTCAGCATGCAGTCATTGATGTAGCATAGCAAAAGAGCTGGTCGAACACCAATGTAGGCTTGAACATAGACTGCTCCACTTAATCAACAAAAAGGCAGGCATAGCTAGGACCCATGTGAGTACCCATGGCTACAGCTTTGGCTTGGAGGAAGTGGGTGGAGCTGAAAGAGAAATTATTGAAAGCAAGGACCAGTTCCACTAAAAGGAGAATGGTGGTGGAGGGGAACAGGTTGGGTCTATAACCTAGAAAGAAGCAGAGAGCTTTAAGGCTCTCCTGATGGGGGAGGTGTATTGGGACTGTATGTCCGTGGAGAAAATGGAGCCAGAGAACTTGAAGTCATTGAAAAGATCCAGAGTGTGTGAAGTGTCACGGATGTAGGTAGAAGGGACTGAATATGGGAAAATAAAACAGAGTTGAGGTGTGAAAGTATAAATTCAGTGGGACAGGAACAAGCAGGAACAATGGGGCTACCTGGACAGGCAGGTTTGTAGATTTCATTACTCCAGCCAGAAAAAGGCCAGCAACTTCATGAAGGATCCCACTATCCCTGCTCATGGACTGTTTGTCCCACTCCCAACAGGGAGAAGGAAACGTAGCATCCACACCAAGACCTCCAGTCTCAATAACAGTTACTTTCCTCAAGAAGTAAGACTGATTAGTACCTCGGTTTAATTATTTCCCATCAGTCACCTTATGTACACCCTCGTGTGACTATGTGGGCATACAATCGATCCAAGAGCAGAAGCCATCTTATGTATTCATATTTGTTGTGTTTTGTTGTTGTTGGTTGTTCTTCATATTGGTGAGTATATTTTTGTGTTGCACTGGATCCAGAATAACAGTTATTTTGTTCTTCTTACATTTGTGTACAGGAATTGACATTAAACCATCTTGAATCTTGAAATGAGCAGTGGCAGCAGACTGAATTCTACATGAACTAGCACATAAGAAGTCAGAGAATGCCAAGGGAAAAACCAGCATTAAAATAACATGGCATTGGGTGCAGCCTATTTATTGTCTAAAATAGTATATTTTCCATGCCAACACAGAAAGAAACACAATTTTAGATAAATTCCCCAATTTTTACCTTGTTTAGATTTAGTTCAGTGACTGGCAAAGATACAGATTCTGCAGCCCCTATTATACAACGTGAGAGTTACACATTCAACATTTATTCATATTCAGAGCTAAATTTCATTATCAGCACAAGTTGGATGTTAATAGAATTTTATGTGTGCATCAGTCAGCAAGTTCACACTTTGTTGCTGTGCTACAAAATCTCATTTTGCTGGGTAAATAGGTAAGTGTTTGAGCAAATCAAACTGGGATCATTTACTTCATTTGTCATATTTTCTGGGTCGGCTGGACTGGTCATTACAGACAAATGCAGGGGCATTCCCTTTGATAGTAGCACAGTGGGAGATTTGGCTACTAATTTTAAAAACCGTTGTAAACTAACCCTTCAATGGATTGTACCACCTGAAATTTGACTCCTTTATAATTAAAGTGCAAGTATTGCAAAGTTATGCATTCATTGTGATCTAGTTTGACTAATGGCTTGAAAGTTTTGTGCTATTTATTCCTGAATATAATATTGTTAGAAATGCATGTGTGCTCAATGTCATTCTTCCTAATTCACAGAAGAAATGAATGGGATAGAGATATTCAATGTGGTAGCAAAAAAAAAGACACCAACTGTTCTTTTATGGTTCAATGTGGTTCCATTTTAATTTTCTCAGTATCATGAAACCTGGCAAAATGTGCAATAAATCTTCTATATAACAACATCTGAAGTATTAGTTCATGTATATTGACATTCTTAGAATTAATTTCTCAGATAAATAATGGTGAGAATTTCAATATAAGTTTAAGCAGGTTTAGGTCATGTGATTTGTTATATATGAAGGATGATAAATTGTGACTTCAATCTAGCTCTGGGTTTCCTAGTGCCACATTTAGCTGTATGCATATAACCTACCTGATGATTCAATGGAAATGTAATTCTTAACATAGATGGCTGGACAAATAACATATTATTTAAGATGAGTATTTAATTTAATTTAAGATAAGTACTAATGAAGGAATTTGAGTATTAGTCTGATTTAACCATCAGGAAGTTCAGGAATTAACCAATAAAAAGAGAGAAGGTTAAAAATTCAATGGAGAATTTATCAATATTCATGAGAATAAAGCCCCAACTCTTAGTGGTAATATAAGCAGGAACTTCTTGTCACCATTTAGGCCAGGAAGAAATTAAAAGGCTTCTAAATAATCACAACAGCACAAAAGAGAGCTTGAAAAAGTCTGAAGGCATATTGGAAAGGAAGGCAGTACAGTAGTTTTCTGATGTGCTGCACATAAAAGGTTGTGCAGAAGGCAAGATATCGTCACAGGAGGCACAGCTTACTGCATGTAACAGAACATAAAGTGTCTAATTTTATTACCTCAAAATACTTATGCAGAAGTAAAGTGCAGTGATTCCATGATGTCAACTAACTCATAGAATTAAAACATGCCACCTACCACAACTAGTGGCCATGGATTCATAATAACTGTGCAAACCAGCATGGCCTTTAATGTTTTTTTCCTCAATTTTCCTTGAGTCTCCGCTGCATATTCATGCATCTGGTGGTTGACAAATAAATTATCAAAACAGAACTGGGAATTAAATACAATTCTTAATGAGACTATTAGCCAATTGAAAATACTGACTGACTGCATTGAGAGTAATCAAAAGTGGCAATCAAAGCCACCATAACAGAATTGTTTCCCAAGGACAGGGGTATGTGTAGTCCACCATCCCACAGGTTGTATACTGCATTGGAAAGCCACGTATTGTGATACTTTCCAATGCAGTAGTCTATTTTTTTCTGTTTCAGCAGACACATAAAAGCATTGATACAAAGGAAACCCAATTTAAATATTCATTCTGCATGTCCATAAAGAACATTACCAACAGGTTAGATTTTGAATATCACGTATTCGGAATGATAAGTCTGAATAAGGTCATGTACAGATGCACAAATGAGAGTATCGATGCAACCTGTAGTCACACTGTTTCACAGCTCCAGGTACCATGCTGCAATATTGACCCCTCATACAGTCCGTGTGGAGTTGACACTGGACTCCCTCCAGCTGGCTGAGTTTCTTCCAGATTCCTTTGACTACCCTCATGAACCACAGGCATGTTGTCACAGCCCCGGACTCTGCCACGGGGTCTGCGTGCCCCTGCAGGCGGGCTGCAGAACAGGTTTGGCAGTTATGCTCGTGAGGGCACTCATTCTGGCCAATTGTTACAATGCTGTGGCAATCGTGCCTCCAAAATCCATGAGATTGTGTTTGGTTTGTCACAAGGGTCAACTTTGGCCGATTGTTGTTCTCACTCTGCATGCTTCCGTTAGGTCCGATTATTTTCCACAGTTACGCAGAGGAAACACAACTGCCATTGTCTATTATGCCAGATGCCACTGACTCTCTAGACACTCTAGTCTGGTGTTTTTCTAGCATTACAAAATAGATGAGTTGGAATTTTCTATAACCAAATAAATTTAAAACAGAAATTTTGGTTATTGATAGCAATAAAAAAGTACAAATCTGAGAAATAAACTTGATCATCTGGCCTTACAAATCAAGCCAGAAGTAAAGAAAATAGACATTATCATTGACTCTAATTTTACATCACATATTAACCATATTACTAAGACTGCATTATTTCATTTAAGGTACATTGCAAGAGTTCAATTTCATATAACATCTCAAGATGCAGGAAAAAATGACACATACTTTTGGTTTTTAGCACATGATTCTACTGTAATCCACTCTTTTCAGGACTGCCTAACAAAGATATACATCAGCTGCAGTTTATTCAAAATGAAACAGCAAGAATCTTAATCAAGAAAAGAGTATCAGAGCACATTTCACTGGTTATGGCATCGAAACACTGACTGCCTGTGTCCTTTAGGATCAATTTTTAAAAACTCTTAACTGTATATAAGGCATTGAATAAATTAGCCCTTCTGTATATTTTGGAGTGTCAATCCCCTTACATCACTAATCGTAATTTTAGATCTGTGAATACTGATTTGCTTAGTGTTCCTAGAGCCAAGCTGAAGAGAACTGGTAATGAACCAAAAATCTGGAATACTCGACCGATTGAGATATGCCAGGCTAGTACTGTGGAACATTTCAAAACACTCCTAAAATTTGACTTTTTAATTTGGCTTAATGCCTATTGATGTTGATTATGTTTGTATAATTTGGCATATTTGATTACATTTTATTCTATAAAATGTCTTTATTTATGATTTTCAATTTTGTCTCACATTTTTATGACTGGATTGATTTATCCTTACAATCTATGTTGTTGTGACTGGGAATTAAAGCTGGTGGTATAGAAGCAATTCAGCAAAACAAGCAGCAGGCTTCATACTCGAGTCACTCTTAGAAGACATTCTGGGCATCACTGAGTTGTGGCTGAAAGAAGGCCATAGTTGGGAGTTTAACATCAAAGGATGTACTTTATATCAAAAGGTAAGAAGGCATAGGCGGCGGTATGGCTCTGTTGGTAAAAGATGGAATTATATCTTTAGAAAGAGGTGACATAGGGTCAGGAGAATATTGAATCATTGCAGGTGGAATTAAGAAACTGCAAGGGTAAAAAATCATAATGGGAATCATATGTAGGTTTCCAAATAGAAGCCAAGATGTGAGGTGGAGATTGCGAAAGGAGCTGGAAAAAGTTGATATTGGACCACTGGAAAATGATGCTGGTGAGGTAGTAATTGGGAAACAAAGAAATGGCAGCTGAACTTAATGGGTACTTTGTCTCTTCATCACTGTGGAAGACACTAGCAGTGTGCCAGAGGTCTGTGAGTATCAGGAGCAGGAGTGAGTACCTTTGCTATTACAAAGGAAAAAGTGCTAGGCAAATTCAAAAGTTTCAGGTGGATAAGTCACCTGGATCAGATGGACTACATCCCAGCATCCTGTGAGAGGTTGCTGAAGAGAAAATGGATGCATTGGTCACGATTTATCAAGAATCACTTGATCCTGGTGTGGCCCTGGAGGACTGGAAGATTGCAAATGTCACTCCACTCTTTAAGAAGGGAGGGAGGCAAAAAAAGGGAAATTATAAGCCGCCCACCCACAAAATGCTGGAGGAACTCAGCAGACCAGGCAGCACCTATGGAAATGAGTACAATCAACGATTCAGGCTGAGTCCTCGAAATGTCGACTGTACTCTTTTCCATAGATGCTGTCTATCCTGCTGAGTTGCTTCAGCATTTTGTGTGTGTGTGTTGCTTGGATTTCCAGCATCTGCAGATTTTCTCCTGTTTGAAATTATAGGCCAATTACTGTAGCTTAACCTCGATGGTTGGGAAAGCGTTGTGTCTACTATTAAGGATGAGTTTTTGAGGTGCTAGGAGACTAATGATAAAATAAGTCAAAGTCAGCATGGTTTCTGTAAAGGGAAATCTGACACATCTATTAGAGTTCTTTGAGGAAGTAACAAGCAGGGTGGACCAAGGAGAGGCAGTGGATGTCATTTACCTGTATTTTAAGAAGGCATTTGATAAGGTGTCACATATGAGGCTGCTTAACAGGATAAAATCCTATGGTGTTACAGGAAAGATACTGGCTGTATAGCAGAATGGCTGACAGACTGATGTCAGTGAGTCGGAATAAAACAGGCCTTTTCTGGTTGGCTGCTAGTGACTAGTGGTGTTCCTCAGCGATCAGCATTGGGGCTGCTGCTTTTCACATTGTTTGTTAATGATTTAGATAATGGAATTGATGGCTTTGTAGCAAAGTTTGCAGATTATATGAAGGTAGGTGGAGGGGTCGGTAGTGCTGAGGAAGCAATGCAATTGCAGCAGGGCTTAGAGAAATTGGAAGAATGGGTAAAAAACTGGTAGATGGATTACAGTGTTGGGAAATGTATAATAATGCATTTTGGTAAGAGGAACAATAGTATGGACTATTATCTAGATCGGGAGAAGATTCAAACATCAGAGCTGTAGAGAGACTTAGGAATCCTTACGCAAGACTCCCAAATTTTCAAATTTTCAAGTTGATTTTGTGGTAAAGAAGGCAAATGCAATGTTGGCATTTATTTCAAGGGGAATAGAATCAAGCAAGGAGATAATGTTGAGCCTTTATAAGACACGCATCAGACTGCACTTGGAGTATTGTCAACAGTTTTGGGCCCCATATCTCAGAAGGGATGTGTTGTTATTGAAGAGAGTACAGAGGAGGTTCATGAGGATGATTCTGGGAATGAAGGAGTTAACATATGAGGAACATTTGACAGCTTTGGGCCTGTACTCACTGGAATTTAGAAGAATGTGTGTGTATCTCATCGAAACCTACCGAATGTTAAAAGGACTAGATAGGGTAAATGTAGAGAGGGCGTTTCCTGTGGTGGGGCATCCAGAACTGAAGGGCACAGGCTCAAAATTGAGGAGTAACCCTTTAGAACAGAGGTAAGAGGGCATTATTTTAGCCAGAGAGTAGTAAATCTGTGGAATGCTCTGCTACAGAGTGTGGTGGAGGTCAAGTCCATGGGTATATTTAAGGCGGAAGTTGACAGTTTCCTGATCGGTCAGGGCAACAAAAATCAAAAAAAGGCAGGTGTATGGGGTTGAGTGGGATCTGGGATCAGCCATGATGAAATGGTGGAGCTGACTCGATGGGCTGAATGGCCTAATTCTGCTCCTATGTCTTATGGTCTGAGAGGCCTGCCTGACCCAATATTACACAACACTTTTATATACTGAAGATCAAAGGTAACAGCAGGACAATTCGATGGTTACAATGTATGCACAGCACTTCCTTTGAATTAGATATTGTTTTCAGACTCCTCCACCTTCATACCACCACTCAAACACCCAAAATGAATGTTAATCCCCACTGACTCTGCAGCTAGCCCTGCCCTAACCGAAGTTTGTCAGTCGGTTGGAGGAGAAGTTAAAGTCAATGGAGTCTGGGTAACTAAGACAGTTCACACATTTCAACAACTGCTTTCAAAGCAGCAAGCCCAGTCATGAACAGGAAGATCACTACTGACAGCCAGAATCAGGTGGCAGCCATTACTCCTATCACTGCCACAATTCAGCAGCTAGCACAGTCCCACTCTTGTCATCTCTGACATCTTCCTCGGTAACAGTCACATCAGCCTCAGCCACTAATGCCCAAATTCCCTTATCAGTTTCCAGATCAGCACCAAGTATTCTCCAACAGGCAGATACTCAATTGTCCCCAAAGGCTGCAGGAAGCTTATTACCCAGTGGGAGTTGACGTTCCAGACCCAGGCAAGTCAGTTCAGTGATGATGGACATAAACTGCATTACGTGGTGAATCTCTCAGGTGGACCCCCCACTCAGCCTGCTCAAAGCTCAACAAGGACAAGGCTCCCCTGCAGCTCCGTCCTTTCAACAGTTCATGGTTGAGTTCAAAAGAGTGTTTGATCTTCCAGTAAGGGATCAGAAGGCAGCCCACTGACTCCTAGACCTGAGCCAAGAGGAAAGGACAGTGAAGGATTACATAGTAAAGTTCCGAATGCTTGCAGTTGAGATGGGGTGGAATGGGAGGTCCCTCATTGCTGCTTTCCAGTGAAGGGTGAGTGCAGGGGTTCAGCATGAGATCGCAGTGCGTGGTGAGCATGGATGACCTAATAAATTCAAACATTCAAACCGACAAGTGGGCAACTGAAGGGCCCCAAACTTCCTCCTCTTTAGATCATCTTTTTGTAAATAAGAAGGATGGCAAGCCCTATCCCTGCATTGATTATCGGCCCCTCTACAACATAACAGCAAAGAACTGCTACCCCCTTCCCCTTCTTGCAATGTGTGTTTGATCTGCATAATGCTTACAACCTGATTTGTACCCGAGAAGGGACCAAGTGGAAGACAGCATTCAACACCTCCACTGGCCACTATGAGTATCATTTGCTCTGCCAATGCCCCTGCTGTTTTTCAAGCCAACAGTCAATGATGTGCTGTGCGACATGTTGAATATGTTTGTTTTCCTGTACTTGGATGTCAATCTTGTCTATTCCTGCTCTCATCAGGAACATGTCCAGCATGTCTGGAGGGTTCTCAAGACAGCTCATCAAGAATAACCATTATGCCAAGCCAGAGAAGTGCAAGTTCCTTAAAGAGCAGGTGTTGCTTTTAGGCTATATCTTCACCCATTCCAGTGTTTAAATGGACACATGAAAAGCTCAAGCAGTCATAGAGTGGCCTAAAAGATCCATGATCAAACAGGTATAACACATCAAGGGGTTTTCAAACTTTTATCTCTGCTTCATCAGAAATTTCAGTTCCATCACTTCCCCCGTAAATGTACTCACCAAGAAGACCTTTGCAGGATTTCATTGGACTAGTGAAGCAGACCAAGCATTCTTAGAACTAAGGAGACATTTCACCACTGCCCAGAGCTGCAACAACTAGACCCATACCATCCATTCATCATCAAGGTTAATGCATCAGATAGCAGCATTGAAGCTGTACTCTTCAAACGCTCTTCTGCAGATTACCAACTACATCTCATACCTTTCTTTTCGTTGCTTGACTACTGTTGAGTATAACTTTGATATTGGGAACCAAGAACTTCTAGCTGTCAAGAAGGCCCTGGAAGCATGGCGACAGTGGCTGGCAGGAGCAAAACACTGTTTGGTATGGACAGATCACAAGAAGATCTTCTACATTTGGGATGCTAAGAGATTCAACTCCTGTCAAGCCTGTTGGTCTCTCTTCTTCACCTGGTTTAATTTCACTCTCACCTCTCATCCTGGCAGCAGCATCACCAAGGTCGAGGCTCTTTCCTGGCAAGTCAACGTGCCTGAGGACAATAACAGTCCAGAGCCAACCCTTCCATACCTGTGCATTGCTGCTCTGGAGACTTGGGGAATAGAGGCAGAGGTGAGGGCTACCAAACAGGTGAATCCAGACTCAAATCAGGGAACCCAACATGCTGTTTGGCTCTGCCTCAGTGCATCCCATGGTGGTGGAATGGGGTCACTACTCCTGTCCAGTTGAACTTCCAAGAACTTGACAGAACCTGGAATTAGTTAAGAGCTGGAGACAACCCTGCACAGTCTTATTTCTTCAACCCCACATCTTGAAGCTCCAATTGGTTTGGAAGGGATTCCTGTCACCACTGCTCGCTGACCAAGAGACCAACATGGGAGTTCCTGCTGCTGAATAGTCCAATGCTACTAGCCATGTGGAGACAGGTCGGGGCTTCTCTCCTGAGCAATCAGAAACAAGATGCCCGGCAGGCTGGTCAGCTCTGCCAACAGGTGAAGCCTCTTAAGCCAGGGGAAAAAGTCTGCCAGGCATCTAGGAATTCTCCTTTTAAAGTCAAATTGGCCCCACTCTTCATGCAAACATTTGTAGCAGAGGAAGTTATCAACAAGGTCTGACAGATTGCCCATAGCATCATCAATAAAAATTCATCCAGTGTTCCATTTTCCCAGCTCAAGCCAGTGATTACATCCTGCCTTGTTCCAGTCATTCCCTCTCCCCCTCCTCCCCTCTTGGTGGATGGGATCATGGTCTATTCTGACATTTGACCAGTTATGGGGTGGGGTCCACTGTCTCATGGATTGGGGGGTATGGTCCTGAGGAAATTTCTTGGGTTCCAGCCCATGACATCCCGGACAAGTCTCTCATCCAGGCCTTCCAGCAGGGATGGGTCACTGGCACCTCGGGAGCTGCTCCTAGGGAGAGGGGCCCTGTGACAACTACGGACCCGGCCACGGTGTTTGCGCCCCCTCACAGGCAGGCTGCTGAACAGGTTCAGCATTCGTACTCGTGAGTGTGCATGTTCCAGCCAATTAATGCTTTAATGTGCTAGTATTTAACTCCCTTCCTCTTGTTCCAGTCCTGTCAATAGTCGACCAGAAACACAGCAATATCTACACTCCCTGTTTACTTTTGTCCTTGTTCCAGGAGCGAAGACGACCATTTAGATAGACGCTGTAAAGGAGCTGTAATCATTTAATATTAAGTTACTGCTTCCTAGCCTCTGAGCTGGCGTTAGCTTTCAAACAGAGAGTTTTAGTTAATGGCCTGGTTGACTGAGTGCTTATTGTTTTTCCTTTAATTCTGCACAATTCTTATTAAAAGTCAGTGAACTGTTCATCTGCTTCAGTGTCTCTCCTGCTGCACTTGGGTCACAACCTCACACTTGTGAGTCAGTAGGTTGATTAACTAATGTAAATCATCCCCAGTGTGTCAACAAGTAGTAGAATACTTGTGACGATGATGAGAACATGGGGAGAAAGAAACGGGATTAGCATATGATTAATACAAATGTATGCTTAATGTTCAGGGTGGGCTCTGTGGAATGAAAGTCCTGTTTCCATGTTACGTAACTATAATAACAGTGGTGGCCATAATTCTGCAGGACAATGTGGGACCAAAACAATAAAAGGTAGAAGATGACAGAAATCCTCATCTACTTTCTATGAATGAGGAGGTTCTTGAAGGGGAAAGGAAATATGAAAATAGGTCAACAGATCAATCATAGATCTTTTTTACCAGGAAAGATCAAAGTGTTTAACGACTCACCTAGTGTTACCTCAGGAGAAAAATCATCTGAAATGAAGACATGGATTTGGGTTAGTGAGTTGTGGGCATGCTACATTGGTGCCAAAACGTGCAGGCTGCTCAGCACAACCCTCGCTGATTGCATCTGATGCAAGTGACACATTTCACTCTATGTTTTGGTGTACGTGTGATAAATTGTCATGGTGCACTCTCAAATGGCGGGATCCCCAGGAAGAGATGGAAACAAGAGATTAAACGTCAGAATCAGAGCCTAGGGAGAGCAACTGAGTGACACTATGGGATGATTCATTCATTCCACACAATGGCCCCACAAAAGCACTGAATGGAGGACCTCTTCAAGTAATCATAGAATCCAGGAAACATGTGCCAACTACAATTAATTTGACAAGATCAAATGTGAGAATACAAAGGCTTAACAACTCTAGTTAAGATATTGATTATTAAGTACAGGTGTTCAAACACCACTGAAGCTCAACGCTAGTTGGAAAGCCGCAGGGCTCATGACACAATAAAGCAGAAGTTTAACTTTACCCTAGTTTACACTCGCTTTGGATCAAATGTGGACTCTCCAAATATCTATCAAATGGATCTTACCATTCACCAAGGCATTGATAATGACACAATTGAAAAATACCCTGTGCCATGCCAAACAATAAACTTTGAAGTACAGTATTATTTGTAAATATTATATATCCATTTGTCCTACAATCTCTTGCTTTGACTCAATTGTTTTCTTTTCTGTTTCCTATCAGTTATTTCTGGCGACTTTAACAGAGGTGGGGTAAATACTCAAATCCCTTCTGGAATGTTCTTTACGTTATGTCCTTTGAGTTTCCAGACCTTTGCTAAAATCTACTTCACTTTTGTGTATGGAAAATGAGTCAGAAAAATATGGAGTGGATAACATGTAAGGAACAAAATTGTTTTGTGTAGTATTCCCCTTACATGACCTTATTTCATGCCCAATGATTCTGCATTTTAACACCTGTGTCCTATTTGTCAAAAGTTGACAGGGATTGTACCCCATAATGTGCCCCTCCACATCTTTCCCTGCCACTGCCATCTGCTCACACTCATTTGAGAATTAGCATCAATTCTACTGCAATACTCAAAAGCAATTTAGTGAAGAGTAATGATACATCATAAGGACACAGAAGAAGTATATGATTTCTTCACTAAGGCAGAAATCATTAATATTAAGTTTTCTGAAAATGCCTTGCATGGGTTCATTTGAGAATCATTCCTGAAGCACCATGGAGACAACTGCTCTCCATGGTCAATAGTTTCACAATACAAGAGAATCTGTGGATGCTGGAAATCCAAGCAACACACTCAAAATGCTGGAGATATTCAGCAGGCCAGACAACATCAAAGCAAAAGAGTAAATAGTCAATGCTCTGGGCTGAGACCCTTCTTCAGGACTGAGAAGGAAAGGGAAGGATGCCTGAATAAAAAGGTGGGGGAGAGGGGTAAGAGATTAGCTGGAAGTTGATAGGTAAAGCCAAGTGGACAAGAAAGATATAGGGCTGGAGTAGAAACAATCTGATAAGAGAGGAAAGTAGACAATAGAAGAAAAGAAAGAAGGAGGGAAATAATAAGCAGGTGCGAAGAAGCGGAAGTTCAGAGTGGGGAATCAAGGAAGGAGATGGAGGGGATATTTGTTCACTGGAAGGAGAAAACTATATGTCATCGGGTTGGAGGGAATCCAGATAGAATATAATGTTTCTCCTTGAGGGTGGCCTCATCTTGGAATAGGAATTAAAATGTTTGGCCAGTGGAAAATGCCACCTGTGGTGGATGGTGTGGAGGTGCTCGACAAAGCAGTCTCCCAATTTACACCTGGTCTCACCAATGCGGAGAGACATCGGGATCACCAGAAACAATTCACAATCACTGCAGATTCGCAGGTGAAGTGTTGCCTCACCTGGAAGGACTTCCTAGGGCCCTGAATGGAGGTGAGTGAGGAGCTATATGAGCAGGTGAAGCATTTAAGCCACTTGCAGGGATAACTGTCTGTAGGGAAATTAGTGTGGAGGGACGAATGGTCAAGGGAATCACAGTGATCCCTACAGGGAGTGAAGGTACGGAATTTAAAAATATGGTTAGTGGTAGGGTTCCTTTGGAGATGGCTGAAGTTACAAAGGATAGTGTGTTGGATGCAGAGGCTGATGTAGTGGTAAGTAAGTACAAGAGAGATTACCACAGCAGGAAGGTGGGATGAACGTGGATGTACAGTAAATAGAGGAGATGCAGGTGAGGAGGGGGAAAACCCCACTCTTCAAAGAAGGAGGACATCTCTGATGTCCTGGGATGGAAAGCTGCAGCCTGGCAACAGGTGTGGTGGAGGCCAAGAATCTGAGAAAGGGAATTAACAGTTTTACAGGTGGTAAGGTGGGAAGATGTAGAGCCGAGGTATCCATGGGAATCAGTAGGTTTATAAAAGCTGTCGGATGACAATTTGTCTTTAGAGATGGAGACAGAGTGATCAATACAGAGAGAAATGTCAGAGTTGGAAGTTAGAGGCAACATTGATAAAATTGACAAGCTCAGCAACCTACGTATCAGTAGAATAATTTTGCAATCTACTTCTAAAGTCATCCATCTTCTCTGGTCGAATGAATGGAGTTGGAGAGTATGCTGTATCCTAATGTTGGCTCTCGAGATCCCTTTCTTCTAATTTTCAGGTGAAATGCTGAGTGATTTGATGAAAATACAATGTAGTATCTAACTAAATGAGTGGGTTGCAATATTTTTAACATTTTTAACTAAGTGGAAGATCCAAACAAAAATAACGGTAGAATATATTGCAAAGTGTGAATGATTTTCTTGGTGAATGACTGAATAAGCTTCAGAAAGAGTTGGATTCTACAGAAGAACTATCTCCTTGCATGTCCATTGACAAATATGAAGGGATTGCAAAAAAATGTGTGGACCAATAATTTCAAAGTATATCTTAACAATCACCATGCTTCTCATCATTTAGTCATTGAAGATATAAGGTCACATTGTATATGTCAGAACTATTTGCTTCTGTCATCAGATAGCAACAACTTTGCTGTCTCTTCATCTCCAATTGAAAGATGTGAATTTGAAAGTCATTTTGGTGGCTTCTTCTGTATCTGTGAGCTAGACTACTTGTGACACCTTGTTTACTTTGTATTTTGTTTTTTCTCATTGATTAAAGAATCAGAATTCCACAGAGTCCTGACACTCTGACTGAAGGATTTACCCCATGTCTCTGTTGGAAATTTGTTCACCCCTTATTCTGAAGCGATGCCCCTTCATTCTGGAGTAACCCACTATTGGAAGCATAGTCTCTGTATACACCTTGCTGATCACCTCAGACTTATATGTTTCAATAACAATACCTATTAATAATCTTCACAATATTGTGTGCTTTTTTCTTTCAATCTGCTTTCATCTTTAAATTCTTTAGCCAGAGATGGTGCCTCTTTCTATGAGACTGGGTTCACTGGTAGTAGAGGGGTTGGTACATGTAGTAAGAGACAGTACGTCCAATACACAAGTGGCAATAAAGAATGTGTAAATGAGTTCATTTGACAAGACAGTATAATAAAGTAGAGATGGGTTTAAACTGTATGATTAGCCACAATATTCTCTTTTCCTTACTAGGATAGATCATTAAGTTTGTATCCAAGTTCAAGAAAAAGTAATCTGCCATTTACCACCTCATTCAGCTCCAGCCACTAGCTTTCTCGATGAGAGATACAGGTTTTATTTTCCCGTTACTATTGCTGTGCCTGCCCTCTGTGCATCCACTCGAATCACCACTGACTTCTCCCAGATTTTGTTTCCACTATCTTGCTTTACTGACATTGATAATTTTATGTAAGTTTATGTCATGCCTGTAAAACAACCATAAACTAGATTAAGTTACTTGTTGTTTTCCCCATGCAGTTTTATTTGCTGCTCTCAAGACACCTTTCAATAACATTGGAATCAAAGCTATATTCATGTAGTTCTCAAACAGATCTTTTTATTTATTTGGGGTAATGAAATGCCTATTGTGCAATCTTCCTCTTAGACCTGAGAGAAACAGAACACATTGGATTTATAAGTTGAAAACATAACAAGGTTTATAATTGCAAAGTCTACACTGAAAATCATTAGTTGAATTGTCTCATATATTGTACGTGAACAGTGCTTTGGGATTGTTTGTAAGTAGACTTGCATTATGGTGCATACAGCTGTCAGAACACTTAGCAGAACCCCAATGCCAGCTTGCACACTTTACCACTAAAAACTTAATGCATCTATTAATTTTTCACGTTTGATCTTAAAAGCGGCTCAAAGCACATTTTAAAACAGGACCGTGTCTGTTTTAGTGCGGAATAAGAATGAATGTGGGGCTGATTTGGGCCTCTTGAGGCTTGTTGGCTGCCTGGCAGCATTCACGCTCATGGATTTGACTATAATCTGTGATGATCTAAATTAATTCATCTCAGCAGTTGGCCAGACGCAGACATTAAACTGAAATGTCAGAAGGTGGTAGCTTAAGCAATAAATCTTTAAAACTTTAAAAGACAGACTTGCCGGTGAACTGCACAGATATTGTGAGTATAGCAATCACTTTAAAACACTCGAGTCATAATCAACTATAATAGTAGGTATTACAGTTGATACTGCTATTTTTTTGTTTGTCCATAAATGATATAATACAACACATCTAAAAAAAGACTTTATTGTCTTTTCAGTAGTTTGTCCAATAATATGTGTAAGTACTTTCAAAGTTCAGAAGTGTTTCAGTAGTTCATTTGTCTTCAATTTTCATTTGTTTCTTCGGCTGCGATATAAGGTAAAGGAACCTTTCTGTGGTACATTCCTAGTTCCAGGAGTGGCCATATTTATCTCAAAGTTTTACAGTTATTTAGACTGTTATTTGTTCTGATCTTTAACTGTGGACATAAAATATCAGTGTTGAATTAAATGTACATTGGGCAGTCATGACGGGCAATATAGGAAATTAATAATTGACAACATTCAAACTATAAGTGGGCTTACCATTTCAAGCTTATCATCAAGGGATAAAAGCTAACAGTGGAGAGAAAATACTATTCTATCCATTTGGAGACACGTGTTCTTTTGTGTTAAGATTATTGAAGTAATACTACCTCTAGTTAATAATATAAGCATATACAATCAGTAAAAAGCTGCTATGAAAAAAGGCCTTGAAAATACTCTGTTACTGATATATGTAAAATCCATTAACATGATGAATATAGTTTGGCTAGTATTCTTACAAGTGAGACATTTAAGAACTAATCTGATAATCATGAAGCTGTACAAAGATTTATCTGGAGCAAAATGAAACAATTTGTTTAAATACTATTGGAATTGGGTGTTTTTTTTCTAATATCTATTTAAAAATGTAATTAAATGTTAATTTTCATACAAGCTTTTAATGCTTAATATGGGTGCCCAAATAAAATATAGAACTCCTGTAAAAGAGTTGATGAAATTAGTAAGATTAATTGTAGTCTAAAGATGAATTGAGTTTCATAAATCTAATTGCAAAGAGGTACTTGTTCTGTAACCAGTATCAGCCGTCTGGTTAATGGTAAAGATGGTAGAGAAAAGTTTTAAATATAATGAATCATTTTTTATTTCTTTGCTTTAATTCATCCAAAGCTGGCAGTTCTGTTTTAACCATTGCTTATTAATATACCGTTTAGTGTACAAAAGTGTCTAGCAGGTTTACTTTGGAAGAAATTAAAATAATTTGCACTTCTTTTCATATTTAATTCAAATATGAATCAGCTAAGCTCTTTACCATCATAGGATCTCTTCAGCACTAATCATGTTTTAATTACCTTAATTATTGTTTCAGTTACTGTTGTTATAAAAAATGGTGCAGCTTTGATTAGGATTGAAATAAAATTATAAAGATAATTAAAGATCAATCACAATTATAGTTGTGTCTTATAGATCACATAACTGTGGAGTGAATGTGGAAGCAAAAAATGCAAATAAGTTACAGAACTGAATACAAAACATGAAATAATAATTACTGAAGATATCAATACAAAATCACATGGTCACAGGTGGTAAGCAAACGTGAAGCAAAAATGGATTCCTTGTAATATGTAAAGAACTCCTTCCTAAATCTGTGTGAATGATGCACAAGAGAAAAACAGTTATTGACATTGGAAATGGGGAATGAAAGAGAATAGTTAAGTGAAGTAAAAGAACTGAAGTTACTGGGTAATAGTAATCATAATGTAGTAATTGTTAATTGGTTTATTATTGTCACATTTACCAAGATACCATGAAAAACTGTTTACATTTCATTCATGCAAATCATTTTACAACTTAAGTGCATTCAAAGTAGAACTAAGTGGAGAGCAGTAACAGAATGCAGAGTAGAGTGTTAAAGTCACAGCAAAGTGCAGTGCAGTTAGACGATAAAGTGCAGTACCCATGATGAGACAGATTGTGATGTTAAGAGTTCATCTTTGTCATAAAAGAGGTCCATTCAAGGTTCTTATAGCAGTGAGACTGAAGCTGCCCATGAGCCTGGTGGTGGGTGTTTTCAAGCTTTTCTATCTCCTGCCCAGTGGAAAGAGGGAAGAGAGAGAATATCATGGACAGTAGATGTCCAGGTTATAGATCTTACAGTTGAGCTGATTTTCAGGAAAGGAGAATAGAGATTAGGAAAATAAAATCAATTCCATTCTTAGAAAACAATGTTGTTGAAACCCTAGAACAGGATACCATTTTCAGGTTTTGTCCTAGCAAAGAGTGTGAAGCCTGCAAGGTAAGGGGATGGAAGGCTTGAATTCTACCGAGTCAAAGACGAATTTGAGATTTTACCCAGACCTTTATAATAATCCAACCACTTTGTTTACTACAGATTATAAGACTGCAAGCTAAAGGAACAAATTAGCCCATTTGACTAATCAAGTGAGACTGCTCTGTGAATTATTTTCTTTCTCAATGCTATTCCCTTTCCATCTCTTTATAACCTTTGAGGTTCTTACTAATTAAGTACCTCTTAACGTCTGCTTTAAGTATACATAATGACTTGACCTCCACAGCCATTTGTGGCAATGAATTCCACATATTCACCACCTAACCATCTTTCTATTCTGAGGTTGTGCCCTCTGGCCCTGAACGCTCCCAATTTTGAAAACAAACACTGCGTTCTATCTTAGCTTATCAATATTTGGTAGGCTTCAATAAGATACCCCTCATTCTTCTGAAATCCAGTGAGGACAGGTTCAAACACTCCTCATACATAAACCTCTTTCATTCCCAGCCTCATTCTTGTAAGTCTCCTCTGGCTCCTCCCATTGCAAGCAATTCCTTCCTTAGCTATGGAGCTTGGATATTGCAAGCATGATTTTGTGAGGGGTAAGTCATGCCTCAAGAGCCTAACTGAATTCTTCAAGGATGTGACAAAGCATATTGATGGAAGTAGGGCAGTGGATCTGATGTACAGTATACAGATTTTAGTAAGGTGTTTGATAAGATTCCCATTTCAGGCTTGTTTTGAAAGTTAGAAGACATGAGATCCAGGAAATCATGACTACATGGATTCAGAACTGGCTTGGCTATAGAAGGCAGAAAGTGGTCGTAGATGGAGTATGTTCTTCCCGGAGATTGCTCACCAGTGATGCTCCATAGGGATCAGTTTTGGGACCCTTGCATTTGTAATTTTTATAAATTGCCTGTATGAGGAAGTGAAAAGATTGGTTAGTAAGCTTGTAGTTGACACCGAGCTTATGGTGTTGTGTGCGGTGTAGAAGGATGTCATAGGTTACAATGGGACATTAACAGAATGCAGAGCTCAGCTGAGAAGAGGCAGATGAAGTTCAACCTAGAAAAATATGAGATAATTGATTTTGCAAGACTGAATTTGAAGGCAGAATACAGAGTTAATGGCAGGCTTCTCAGCAGAGTGGAGGAATGGAAGAAATTTAGGGTCTATGTCCATCAATCCCTCTAAGTTGCCATGCAAGTTGCTAGGGTAGTCAAGAAGGTATATGGTGTGTTGGCCTTCATTAGTGACAGGATTGAATTCAAGAACTGCTAACTAGTAATGTTGCAGCTCTATGAAACCCTGATTAGACCACTTTTGGAAGACTGTGTTCAATTCTGATCACCTCTTTATAGTAAGATTGTGGAAGCTTTAGAGAGAATGCAGAGGAGATTTAACAGGACGCTGCCTGGATTAGAGCACAAGTTTTATGAGGATAGGTTGAGCGAGCTAGAGCTTTTCTCTTTGGAGTGATGGAGGATGAAAGGTGACTGGACAGAGATATACAAGATGATATGAGGCATAGATCAAGTGGATAGTCAGAGACTTCCTCCCATGGCAGAAATGGCTAATACGAGGTGGCATAATTTTGAGGTGAATTGTGGGAAGTATAAGGGCATGTCAGAGGTAAGCTTTTTACACAGAGAGTGCTTAAGGCAGAGATTGATAGATTCTTGATTAGTCAGGGCACGAAGGGATATAGGGAGAAGACAGGAGATTGTGGTTCAGAGAAAAATTGGATCAGCTATGATGAAATGGTAGAGCAGACTTGATGGGCCAAATGGCCTAATTCTGCTCCTATACCTAATGGTCTTATGGACTCCAGGTCCAACAAATGGTGCAAATGACCAGGCCCTCGCATATTACAGACATCTAGAGGAGGAGGCACTGAAGGCAGCGCAGGAAAGAACAGAGTCACTGCAGCCATGTTGGGTTTGTGCTGGTCCCTGCAGACCAGCACTGCTGTCCCATGTTTGCTCCCTGAAAGACATTGTGATAGAGCCCATTTATTTGCTGAACAGTTGATGCTGTTACCCTGTATTGGACCTGAACCTTGGCCGATCCTGCTGGAAACTGTAGCATTCAGACCATACCCAAAATTCAATTCTTTACAGACAACATGAGAATCTGTTAAATCCCAAGAATCATCACACATCACCTCCCAGTTTTTGTTGTAGTAAGTCTCTACGCTTCCTGCACAACTTCCACTAGTCTCAGGGAAACATAACCTGCAGCAGAAAAAAAATCGAAAGAAAGTATTTCTAAAAAATAGCCTGAGCGGGCCAGATGATCAATTTCCTCGCAAATAACCACGTCTAACGTTGTAACCCTGAGAGCATTCCAACTGGTTGCATCACCATCTGGTACGGAGGGTCCACTACACAGGATCAGAAAAAGCTGCAGAAACCTGTAGACTCATCCACTCCCCTCATGGGTACCAGCCATCCCAGCCTCAAACCGTTATCCCTCAATGAGGTGACATCCATCTCTGAGGACAGCAGTCACCCAATACATGCCCAGGAGCATATAGGCACACACTCAGTGGGACACCCTGCAAGGGGTAAGGTAGAGGCAATTATATTAGGGATATTTGAGGGACTCTTATATTGACACATGGATGAAAGAAGAATGGAGGTTATGTGGGACGAAAGGTCAGTGGGTTGAAGGGCTTGTACGTCGCTCTTATGTTTTATGCTCTAAAACTGCTCACAATACTCATGACCAATGTCTTATAAAGCCTCAGCATTACATCCTTGCCTTTATATTCTAGTGATCTTGAAATTAATGCTGATATTGCATTTGCCTTCCATACCACCAACTCAACCTGTACATTAACCATTGGGGAACCCTGCCTACAACTCCTGAGTCTCCTCATACTTACAAATTCTGAATTAGCTCCCTGTATAGAAAATAGTCTACACTTCTATTCTTTCTACCGAGATGCATGACCATACACTCCCCTACACTGTATTCCATCTACCACACCTTTGCCCTTTCTCCCAATCTATCCAAGTCCTTCTTCAGACCCCTTGCATCCTATGCACTACCTGGCCCTAATTCCCTCAGTAGAACCTCTTCCATCATTCTTCCTGTCTTGTTGCTCTGAAATGAAGCACAGCAAATGGATCATTCCCCTCCCACTTCAAATTCATCTGCAGTTCAGATGAAATATTCTGAACCTGGGCATCAGGCAGACAACACGACGTTTGGGACTCCTGATCCTCGCAACAGAGAATTATTGTCTATTCTCCTGACTATACTATCCCAAATTACAACTATATTTCTTTTCTCCCCCACGATCTATAATGACTCCCAGAACCATGGAGCCACAGTTCAGCTGCTCATCCTTCTTGCAACCCCACTCTCAGCTTCATGGAAAGCACCAACTTCAGACCTGCTGGACAGGCTCAAGAACTGAGGCTTCTCTAGCATAACCTCTTAGATCCCCCTATTGGTCTCATTCACAGTCCAACTCTCTTGTCCCAGGCTATAAACTAGATTTGAAGCCTTTAATCCAATGGGCATGACTACCTCCTTAAATACGGTGTCTATTTTCACTCTTCCCTCCCTGATGCATCAACATGTTTAAAGCTCAGATTCCAGCTCAATAACTTTGAGCCTGAGTTCTTCGAGCAGCCAACACTTGCTGCAGATGTGGTTACTAGGAACCACAATGGTGTCCTCCAGGTACTACATCATGCAGGTACAACACATCACCTGATCCTGCATTCCTATATTTAGTTAGTTTTAGTTTGGTACATTTTTTTAGGTAAATATTTTATATAAAAACCCTTATCTGTTCTTACCTGTTACTCACCTGTAGCTCTTTGATGAAGCCTCTACTGCCTAAGCCTTTGTCATCAAACTCGTACATTGGCCCACTCACACAATAGCTACTCCCAAAATTATTTCAAATTCCCTCGCATAAGATCCAGGTTAATCTTCTATTCTCTCCTAAACTTAACCCCCACATCAATAACCTCCCTAAATCTCTGGATTCACAAAATTACTATCAAGCGTACTCTTCCCCAGTGCCGGAATCTGATAAGTAAGGAAGGTGATAATGGGAACCACTAGGGAAGAGGTGAAGGGTTTAGACTGAATCTGATAAGGAGGGGATCTCATGGGTCAGTGGTAGGTAAATGGGCCAGGAGGAGGAGGCAGTTGAAAAATGAAAAATAGAGGGAAGTGCTGGAAGGGGATAATGGGAAAGGGGACAAAAATAGGAGGACTGGTAATGGATGAAAATGGGTGTGGGAGAACACAACTCAGGAGGAAAAGTCTATGTGGAAATGAAAAAAATGAATATTTATACTATTTGGTTGTAGACTACACAGAAAAATATGAAAGGTGTTCCTCAAGTTTCTGCATGTTTGCAAGAGAAGTACAGGTAAGTACTAAACGAGATCCTAAGCTATGTTCACTTTAGAATATTGTTCTAAGGTGACCAAACACAAAACGTGCCCTAATTCCAGCCGAATTTCTAGCCCACTGTCTGTCTCAGGAGTGCAAATCTAGAAAGCAATCCTCAAAACCTAAGCAAGGGATTAGAAGTCAAGAAAAGTGAAGAAAAACCTAATGGAATTGATAGCAGTCATTGTAATCAAGTGATGAGGAGCAAGTTTTTGAATACATTCAGCCATACTAATGTAATGGCTAGCATGACACTATTACAGCTTGGGGCCTCGGAGTTCAGAGTTCAATTCCGACATCCTCTGTAAGCATGTTTGTATGTTCCTTCCTGTATGTGCGTACATTTCCTCTGGGTGCTCTGGTTTCCTCCCACAGTTCAAAAGGCGTATCGGTTAGTAGTTTAATTGGTCATTGTAAAATTGTCCTGGGATTAGGCTGGTGTTAAATAGGTGGATTTGCTGGGCGGGGCGGTGCAGCTCAAAGGGCCTGAAGGGACTGTTCCGCTCAGTATCTCGAACTAATAGCAATAAAATAACTATTTTCCTCAGTGTTGCTATAAGTGTATGTTACAGTTATATCTTTTAAATTCTACACAACTAGGTCATAATATGAAGCACATAATTTACTTTTCTATAAATTATGGGATTATCAGCACTGCTACTTTGCAATGGAGTATAAAAACAGAAAACCCAAACACGGATTCTGAATTTTCATGTAATTTCAGATCATTTTTTGTGCTACTTGTAAGACAGGACTACTTGACTAAAAGAAAGTGCAATGTAAGATGGCACATCAAATAGCGATGAAGCAGGCTATGATATTGGGTGAAGTTATCTTTATTACAGTTAACTTATTTTTATATAGCATTCAGCTAGTTCAACCAGGTAAAGCTTTTTGACCACTATTGTGCTTCAATTTCAATCAAAGGCAGGTGCAATCTGTTTGTAGCCCTATGGAATGCTTAAACTGGTCTAAAAACAGCCACCAAAAGTGTCCTTTAAAGTGCTCACAGGATCCTTTGACATCAACTTAAGATTTGCAGTGCTTATACCATCCATCTACTCCCCAAACAAGATTTACCCATGTTAATGATATTTACACAAATGTAATACATACTTTCCCCACCACTTACTTAGGAAAATGAGTTTTGAAAAGCTTGTTATCTTGGAGATCAGACCTTGTAGGAAATCAATGCCCTTTATGAATTTCTGTTGAGTTTATGATCATTACCCAGGATGCAATTTCATTATATTGATTTGGATTTACAGCAGGAATATAATTTTATTTTAATATATCACAGGAATATATTTAAATTTAAACATTAAGAGAGGTTTTACTGTCATGGACAGCTTTTGTCATCAAATGACTGAGTAGTGTGATTTTTATCACTGATTAACAGAATATTGAGATTTCCTTAGATCTCTGGAACAACTTTATTATGAAAGATAATTAAATTTGAGTGTGACAGTTTTGGCCAATCAACAGTGGAACTTTCTTGTGTTTATATATTTTTTAATCAACTTAGGTGGTTTTGGCTATATCCTCGAGAAATTACTGACTTAGTTCTGCACAAACTGCATAATATGAAAGCCTACATTATATCCGAAGATTCTCAATGTCAGGCAAGAATATGAATCTGAAGAAATGGAATACTGACAAATGAATTTTGCAAGTCTGGGTTATGACCTGTTTGATGTTTCAAAGAGAATAATCACGTTTGTGATCAATGCTTACTCACGGGCGCTGAAATGCAAGCTCCACAATATGATGGACCTACCTGCTCTAGGAGAACTTCATACTATTTGTGGATGAAAGTGAATAAGGAAGAAAACTGATTGCAAATCTGATGAACCCTTTCCTAATATTTTCTGTGGACTGAATCAATTCATGTTGTCTCATCTAGATAACTGCAAGTGTCTACACTAGTTTTGGCACATGACTTTCAAATATTTTCAAATTCATCCTTGCATGGGCTTTATAAATACAGATAATTCCTAAAAGTAATGTTAAGCTTTCATCAATTTCTAGATAACAGTGCAACTCCTCTATTAGCTTGTAACTCATTCTGGAATCATATTTTAGAATGTCCTTTACAAGAGATAGATTAATAGTGGGACTACACATTAGGGAAAAGATATATATGAAAATTTCCTTGATTTATTTAAATAACAACTAATTCTTGGATTGCACACATTTAGAATAGCAATATTTTTTCTCTTGTAATGTATGAAGGAGTCCACTGACCCAATGGGCATCCGATAAGTATTTTTAGAATGAATTTCTATAGTGATATTGGCAAAGGATCACAAACAAGTGACTAATCAGCAGACTTTGTAACTTCAGATCCTAGGTCACAACCAAAAGTCTCCGGAAAAGAATCAACCTAAACCAGTCCAAGTAGTTACCCACTTTCACCATTTCAGGAAAGGAAACATTCAGTCTGTTCATCCTTTGATAAATATAACCACTGTCATAAAATGTCACTCAGCGACCACTTTATTAGTTACACCTGTACACCTGCTTGTTAATGTCAATATCTAATCAGCCAATCATGTGGCAGCAGCTCAATGCATAAAAGTGTACAACATGGTCTAGAGGTTTAGTTGTTGTCTGGACCAAACATCAAAATGGGGATAAATATGATCTACATGACTTTGATCATGGAATGATTGTTGGTGCCAGAGAGGGTGGTCTGAGTATCTCAGAAACTGCTGATCTCCTGGGATTTTCATGCACAACACTTTCTAAAGCAGGGGTCCCCAACCTGGGGTCCATGGACCCCTTGCTTAATGGTATTGATCCATAAGGTTGGGAAACCCTGCTCAGAGAATGATACAGAAAACAAAACAAAAACATCCAATGAGTGGCAGTTCTGTGGGCAAAATTGCCTTGTTAATGAGCGAGGTCAGAGGAGAATGGCCAGACTGGTTCAAGCTGACAGGAAGGTGATAGTAGCTCAGATAATCACACGTTACAACAGTGGTGTGTAGAAGAGCATCTCTGAACTCACAACATATCGAACCTAGAAGTGGATGGGCTATAGCAGCTGAATGCCACAGACATTCAGACCACTCAATAGCCACCTTATTGGGCATAGGAGGAACCTAATAAAGTGGCCACTTTTTTAAATGTTTCGTGGTACTTTTATTTCATAAATGTCCTTTCCCTTCCTTGCTATTTTATTGACATGTCTCTTAATTGCTCCATGTTTCCCTCCTGCTTTCCTTGCTGTTCATGATGTTTTAGTGTACACCTCTTTCCTTAATTATTTTTCCCTTCAGTCTTTATTCATCCATGGTTTTTCTGGAGTGTTTCATTTGTTCATTTATTTTTTTTCCAGCAGAATATACTCGTTGTGGATTCTTTCAAACAAAATTTTAAAATATTTCCCACAGCTTTTCTGTACCATAGATTGCCAATTTTTTGACTAACTTTATATTTCCAATTTACCCTTAATCTGCTCTTTTCAAAACTGTCTCCATGATCTTTCAATATTGTTCCCCTCTTCATTAATATCTTAAAGCCTGGGACTTTGTAACAAATTATGTAGGGACATTATGATCAATTATGTCTTAACTCAGAGATGAGGTGGACTCTAAATAAAAGTAAATTTATAACATGGTATTCATGTTTTCAATTTACCACTAGAAATATAAAGAGTCCCTAGATTAATCACTCCTCTTCAGAAGTACAGAAGTAATTATTGCAACTCTAATTTTAGATTCCAATTTTCATTCTAATTAAAATAAAAGAGGCTATGTAAACAGAGTGAAAGCCCTCGTGTTTGCTGTATAAATAAGTTAAGGAGCTACTTAACCATATTAGAAAATGATAAACCTAAGGAATCTATTCAAAACCTGATTTTATTTTTTAGTAGGCAATATCATTCTATGTATCAAAAAGACACCTATCTTAGGTGATTGAACAAGGCAATCTTCAGCATACAAAGGGAGCAGTATAAGAAGAGAATGCAAGCATCTGAGACCTGGCCCACACTATAAGTTTTTTTTCCATATTGCCAAGAAAGTTAAGGCACTTTTCACTCTTTGATTTACATTAAGCTCAAAGTAGCTGCTTACATATTCAAATTGAGTCAGAGAACTGAACATAACCACATTTAATCAGCTTGGTTGAACCATTGTTGTGCATAATATTTAACAGGCAAAATGTCCAGTTCAATAAAACATCACACAACACAGCAAAGCAAAACTGAATAACCTCACACATGCATGATGTGCGCTTATAAGAAATTCTGCCTTAAAGCACATATCTTAAACCTGCAGTACTGTCAACAGCATGTTTTAACATCTCACTGATATATTTTCAGTAACTTGGTGCCAAATAAAAATGTCTGTAGATTTTTTAAAAATGCAATCAAACATTGACTCATCCTTCTGCAAGGACATTGGAATCCATTGCTATTTTCAATGGGATGATTCAAATTCTTTGTGAAATTTTACTACTTTCTGATTTAAGACTTGCTAAGCTTTTGAGAGTGCAATTTATTCTCCCAATGTAAAAGCTGCTGGTAGAGCCTGCATTTTTTGCCCATTCATTTCTGAAGATGACAGACAGGTTTCATCTTTAAACTGAAGCTATTCTCCCTATGCTGAATATCAGCCGAGATTTAGTTGCAATATGTGGTATTAGATGTGTACACAAACTTTACTCCAATTAAACATGTAACATGTGTTGATTTTTGATTTTAAGACAGTAGTGTATTCAAAGCTGCAGTCAATTTTGTTGAAGTTTCATTCATTTGGACAATCAGAAAGTAATTAATTATACTTACAACTACTACAAGGGATTCTTGAACATGAAGCAGCTTACAAGCATAAAATGGTTGGTTGCTTCACATACCTCACCTCAAAATGTCATGGTAAGACATGAAATATGCTGGCCCAGTGGAGAGATTCATGGATTCACATGGGACAGAATGAATCTATTTCAGCATACCAAAGAAAGGCATGGTATGTTTATGTGCAACTAAGTAATATAATTAACAATTAAGGTACCCAAACTGGAAGACAAGCGTGGAGAGAAAGTACCTGGGCAAGGAAACTCCACGGTGACAGGATGTAGATTTTCCTGGTAGGTAAGAATTTATCATCCATCCAAATTACTCCTCAGATATATCAGAGGGTAGTTAAAAGTCATTCACACTGGCTTGTCTTCTGTTGCATCTAAGCAGTTTTCAGTAGTAATATCTGTTTTTTTTAAAATTCCCAATTTATTTACTGGTACAATGGTTCTGCAGATTAACAACCAAAGGAAATCAAGTGATTTGACCATCCACCACATTACCATATTTGGTGCAGGAACATGGCTTCCCTCTGCTCTATTTAGAGGACTATTCAATTACGTAATATTTTTGAAGAGTTGGGTGCATACAAATTCCTTTGTTCCCAGGTGCCACATCAGTACAGTTGCAGGTGTTTTCTGGAATTTGGAAAAATGCTCAACATTCCTCACAATGCATTATGCCTTTGCTCTGGATGCAATGATATCCTTATCAGCCTCCAATAAAGCCAGGAACCAGATGACTTGCCATATTTGTCACGATCCCATTATCCCTACCCAACTTGTCTAAAAGTCCTATGCCCAAAGTACTGCAGGTCTTTTCACTGTAACTGTCTGAGGAGAAATGGCAAGATCTCAAAAATCCCAAGCCAGATACTATAATCAGCACCCATGCAATACTATGTTTTGTACCTGCATGGCTCCCATTGCATTACTGGCCTGGGGTTGCTGCACTGGTCCTTCTATGATTCACATCTGATAAGATCCTGCCTGCTGGAAAAAGTTGAAAGCAACTAAGAATGGTTAATCAAAAAGCAAAAGAACATAAGATAAGATATTAATTACATTATTGGATTAAAAATGCAGGCATGCATTAGAATAAAGGCAAATAAAGGCCACAACATCATAGTTCCGTGTGGATCAATACATGGAACTATGATGTCGTGACCATTACAGAGACTCGGAAGTTTCAGGGGAAGGAATGGCTGATGAATATGCTGGGCTTTAGATGTTCAAAAAGGAACAGGGAGACAGGCAAAAGAGGTGGAGTAGTGGCATTGCTAATCAGAGATACTATCACGGCTGCAGAAAAGGAGGAAGTCATGGAGGGATTGTCTACTGATTAATTTTCCTAATATTGACTGGCATCTTCTTAGAGCTAGGGGTTTAGATGGGGTGGAGTTGGTCAGTTGTGTTCAGTAAGTTTTCCTGATTGTGGGTGGAAGTCAAAAACAAGAAGGGGGCAATAACTCTACTGCATGCTTTTATAGACACTTCAATAGTAACAGGGCCATTGAGGAGCAGATTAGGGAGGCAGATTCTGGAATGGTTCAATAATAATAGGGTTGTTACCATGGGTGATAGGTACAAGGGGGATGTCAGTTGTCAGTGGTGGGTGTGTGGAATGCACTACCAGCGACAATGGTAGAGGCAGATCTCTCCTTTAACAGATAGGTAGGGCTTAGAAAAATAGAGACTTATGTGGTAGGGAAATACTAGGCAGTTTCCAGAGTAGGTTACATAATTGGCACAACATTGTGGCCCAAAGGGTCTGTAATATGCTGTAGATTTCTATGTTCTATTAAAACTTACCTAAACCTATATTTTGCAGAAGGTTGGTGACCTCATTTATAGGAATGGGATCATGAGTGATGTGGCTGGCATAAAGTAGTAATGGATTCCCTCTGAAGTCAAAGTCTGGAGGTCTGGAAAGTGCTGCTGAGCGCACTGTACACTTCCACCGGCTTGCTCTGTATTCCAGCTCAGTCTCCTCTTACCTCAGCAACTCTAATCCCCAGGTCGACACTGATATCTGGGATGCAAGAGGCACCTTGACAAACCGACAGACAATGGGACAAGCATTTCCATTTCCCTCTGCAGCAACCTTTCCCTGAAAACCACCCCCATCTTGGGTCTTCCTTGTGCTCTCTGAAGTTGACTGATAAGTAACTTGTGGATATGGCATCCTAGCTGCTTCAGAATCCCAGCCTCCTGTCTGTCCATTATTGCCAGCTGTCTCACCAAGCAAAACTTGCGCCTATATAATGTAATTCAAAAATGCCAGAATCTGAGTCGATGAACTGGAGGGACAAGTATGATAAAGCTACATCAGCCTTACATTCATTGTTTGTGTCAGGCTTACTTGAAGTGTGGGTAAGGACAATCTCATGGTGAGAGCAGAGGTAGCAACAGTAGTGTTAAACATAGTTGCTGTTGGATTGACGCAGAGAACAGAGTGGGATACGAGGGATGAAAGTTCAAGAGGAGGTAGCCAGAGGGGCAGGAGCCAGTCCTAATCAGAGGATCACATGTGGAGAGGGTCTGCAACTTTAAATTCCTGAAAGTCGTTACTTTGAAGGATCTGTCCTAGGCTGAGCGCATAAGTGCAATTACAAAGAAAACACTACAGCACCTCTACTTCCTTAGGAGTTTGCAAAGATTCAGCCTGACGTCATAAACTTTGACAAACTTCTATAAATGTGTAGTGAAGAGTATACTGACTGACTGAATCGAAGCCCGATATGGAAATGCCAACACCCTCAAACAGAGAATCCTACAAAAAGTATAGATATGGCCCAGCACATCACAGGTAAAGCCCTCCTCACTGGGCAAGTCTACACAGAGCATTGTCTCAGGAAATTAGCATCCATCACCAGGGACCACATGCTTTTCTCACTACTGCCTTCAGCAAGAAGGTATAGGATGCACAAGACTCATACCACCAAGTTCAGAACTTGTATCACCAGGTTCAGGGACACTTATTACCCCTCATCCATCAGGCACTTGAATCAAGGGGAGATAACTTCACTCAAATTCATTTATCCCATCACTTCCAAGGGCTCTTCATCTCATGTTCTCAATGTTTATTACATATATATTTATTATCATTGTTTCTTTTTGTATTTGCACAGTTTGTTGTCTTTTGCACACTGGTTGAATGCCCAAGATGATGCAGTCTTATAATTATTAATTTGTTATGGATTTTTGTATGCCCACAAGAAAATTAATCTCAGGGTTGTATATGGTGACATATATGCACTTCGATAATAAATTTACTTTGAATGTTGAGGTAATATTTGTTTACAGCTGAGAAAAAGACAGTGTCTGAGAAGCATCTTATAAAAACCTAATTTGCTCCTCCTTTATTAATGCATCAATGCACTTTTTTGCCTTTCATGCTGAATGTGAGAGCTACAATGTTCAAAGGAGGATTTTAAACTCAGCAAATGACAGCTAGAAAGCTTCAGAAGCTACAAACATGAAATAAAAATAACAGAAGATGTTGGAAAAACTTAGCAGTTCAAGTGGTATCCGAGGAAAGAGAAAGTGTGTTAAGGTTTGGGGTCAGACACACTCTGTTGAAACTAAGGCAAAACATGCCTTCTCTGTTTGTATCACCACATGCCACTTCTGCTGCAAGTCATCCAGTGTGATGTTAGCTCAGTTTTTCTCTCTCATTAGCACATCCTCCAGCCCTATATTTTGCAGCTTTTCACATTCCTTTGCTGGACATGTCACGTAGTCTTTCTGTTAGCAACAAACAACACAGGCGAAGAGGAGCTGAGTTGAGTTGGGCCCATCATACGACATCTATATTCCCTCTGTCCTATCTACCCCTCCTTTCACTTTCTGTGCAATTGAACACCACATTTTTATCTCTCTATCTCAGGTCTGGTGATGGTTATCCAATCGGAAATGCTAACTCATTGTAGGAGAAAGAATAGTGGGTGGCTAGTAACTAGTAAATAGGGATGTGGATTGTGCTAATGTGGTTACAGGGAACCTCAAGGCCTGGAAGTAGAGACACAGAATGCTGCAGTGATGAGGTCCATGGTTCAGGAGTTTTATCAAGTATATGTAGTGTGCAACAAGTGTTGTAATAGAGAATTGGATGTAATGTTAGACCTGTAAACAATCAACTTACTCTGTAATGAGGACATAGCCCGTTACTTAATTATGTCGTTCTCTTATAAAAGTGTAGACTTATGGGTGATCTCATCAACTGAGAATGTAAAAATTCATGTTCAGATCAGCTTTGACTGGTCTCTTGGTGGGCACCAGTTTTTAATAAACTGGCCATTCTTTGGAACACCAACTCATGTGGTCTTTCAGTTTGCCCCTACAGTGAGCAGGAACTTCCATTGATCGCAACTGATTCTGAAGTCCCTGGTTGGCTGAGTATGTTGGAGATACCATCCCATTAGGTTCGGGGACAACCCTATGGTAAAAAGAGACCTTGGAGTATGCCAAACTTGGTGTTGGGGAACAGGGGATTAGGGTGTCTGGGTAACTAATGGATGGTGTCTGGGTGGTTGCAGGTTGTAATTGAATTGGGAAATTGATTGATTAACCAACTTTATTTAATACAAGCTCAGGAAGCTAGAATTGCAGGTGCTGTAAGGTGTGCAGACTCTGTTATGTAGATAACTGGTGGATGGGGTCCAGGTAGTTATGGGTTGCAATTGTTTTGGGAAATCAATTGACTGCTAAGGTTATTTAAGACATGGGCTTGGGGTGCTGGAACTGCAGATACAATAAGGTAAGGTCATGGCAGGAAATAACAGAAGCGGGAGGAAACCAGGTAAATAATGTGGGATTTGGAAGGACCTCTCTTACAAATGATAGTGCATAACTGTAAGCTGATGTAAAAAAAATGTTAAAGAACAGTTACAATTCAAGTGAATAAACACCAAAACAAATTGTTTGGTGGAAGGGATAAGAGGAGAAGGGCCAATATGAAAAGGCTATGTAAAGGCATTCTCACCCAATCATCATAGAATAACGATTGCTAAACAAGTTCCATAGCGCCGCTACTGATTTTGGGGAAAATGGTAGGCCATGTAGGTCCACGTGTGCCCAAAGAATATAATACAGATTGAAACAATTTGAATGATATGGAACTCATAATGAAGATTCACAACCTCCACCCTATAAAAAGGCAGGATACTTCAGAAGAAGAATCAGAATCAGGTTTAATATCTCTGGCATATGTTGCAAATTTACGGTTTTCTGCAGCAATATATTGCAATACATAGTAATAAAAATTATAAATTAGGATAGAAATACATAAAAAATAAATTAAATATTAGTGCAAGAAGAGCGGGAAGAAGGTACTGAGGTATTTGCAGACAATAAGCTATTGTTGGCAGAATTTCAGATGGTGACAAGAGGGCATACGTCAGCTAGTTGAGTGGTGTCACAGCAACAACCTTGCACTTAATGTCAGCAAAATCAAAGATCTGATTGTGGACTTCAGGAAAGGTACAATGAGGGAATACAAACTAATCCTCATAGAGGGATCAGAAGATGAAAGAGTGAGCAATTTCAAATTCCTGAGAGTCCATATCTCTGAGGACCTAACCTGGACTCAATATATCGATGCAGATACAAAGAAGGAATGACAGCAGCTATAGTTCATTACGAGTTTGAGGAGATTTGGTATGTCACCAAAGATAATTGCAAATTTTCACATTTGTATCGTGGAGAACATTCTAACAGGCTACATCATTGTCTCTATGGTCAGGGGAGGTCTACTAAACAAGATCAAAATAAGCTGCAGAGAATTGTAAACTTAGTCAGCTCCATAGTATCCAGGACATCTTTAAGGAGCAATGCTTAAAAGTGGCAGCATCCATCATTAAGGACCCCCATCATCTAGGTCATGCCTTGTTCTCATTGCTACCATCAGGAAGGAGGTACAGAAGCCTAAAGGGTTCCAGGGAAATAATGTTGGATTCAGCGATTCAGCAACAGCTTCTTCCCCTCTGCCCTTTGAGTTCTGAATGGACATTGAACCCATGAACACTACTGCATTACTTTTTTTGTTTATACAAATATTTAGTGTAATTCACATTTTTTCTATTGTCATGTATTGCAAAGCACTGCTGCTGCAAAGACAACAAATTTCGCAACATATGCCGGTGATATTAAACCTGATACTGATTCATGAGCTCATTCTCCATTAAAAAATCTGATGACGGAGGGGAAGAAGCTGTTCCAGAATCATTGAGTGTGGGTCTTCAGGCTCCTCTTTCTCCTCTTGGGTGGTAGCAATGAGAAGAGGGCATGATCCGGGTGATGGGGGACCTTAATGACAGATGTCACCTTTTTGAGACATTGCCTTTCGAATGCGTCCTGGATGCTGGCAAGGCGAGTGCTTATGATGGAGCTGGCTGAGATTACAACTTTCTGCAGCTTTTTCTGATCCTGATTGCATAGACCACTGAAATGTTCTGAATAAACAGCAAGTATTCATATTGTCCAAATAATACAAGGCTGATGGAGAGTCGGTGAGATTGCTTCTGTCAGAGATCTTTTGTGGCAATAGGTAAATTGCAGCGGGTCCAGGTCATTGCCTAGGTAGGAACTGATTCTAGCCAAAATCAACCTCTCCAAGCACTTCATCACAGTAGGTGTGAGTGCCATTGGGTGACAATTGTTGAGGCAGCTCATCCTGTTCTTCTTGGGTACTAGTATGACTGTCGCCCTTTTGAAACAGATGGGAACCTCTCACTGCAGTAGTGAGAGATTGAAGATGTCCCTGAGTACTCCTGGCATATCTCAGTGATATTTGAGTGTCCAGAGCTGTCAGAACCACTTCCTGCAGTCTCAGAGTCAATTCCTACAACCACTATGGAGCAGGCCCCAGAACATAAGATTGTTTTCATAGTCATAAGTCTCAGCTGCCAAGTAGAGTGACCTCCTCTGTCAGGAAAGACATCCCACAAGGGTAAATCTTTCACAGAGATTAATTAATTAGGCCTAAATGGGAAAATTTAAAATTTACTATGTTATGGATGTTTTATACGAGGGGCGATTGATAAGTTCGTGGTCTATGGTAGAAGGAGTCAATTTTAGAAAACTTAACACATTTATTTTTCAACATTTCTCCTACATTTACACACTTAGTCCAGAGGTCATGGAGCATACGGATTTTGGACCTCCAGAAAGTGTCCACAGATGGGTAATTGATAAGTTTGGGGCCTAAGATAGAAGGAGATGAGTTATACATCTCTCATTATGTGCTCACGCCGTTCAGCTCTTTGAGTGATATTTCAGAAAGTTTGAAGTTAATAACTCATCAGGGGTGATTGATAAGTTCGTGGCCTAAAGTAGAAGGAGATGAGTTATTAACTTCAAACTTTCTGCCTAATCATCCAGAGTTGAACTGCATATGCATGTAACGAGAGATGTATATCTCATCTCCTTCTACCTTAGGCCACGAACTTATCAATCACCCCTGCTGTGGACACTTTCTGGAGGTCCAAGATCCATATGCTCCACGACCGCTGGACTAAATGTCTAAATGTAGGAGGGGACTATGTTGAAAAATAAATGTGCTAGGTTTTCTAAAATTGACTCCTATCTTAGGCCACAAACCTATCAATCACCCCTCATATAATAGTTGTATATACAGTAGCTAAAATGCATTTTTTATTGAGCTGAAGTTATAGCTAAGCAGGGAGGATTGTTATGTATTTAATACTTCAGTAGTATTTGAGTAATCTTGCATAAGTATTGTTTGATTAAGTATTCTTGTTTGTTTAAATAATGCATTATGGATTATATGCATAAATATGTGAATTACAAATGGCATTATGCTACCACGTGATACGTTCACACCTCATTTAAAATAAGCACAAAGTTAATCACACATTTCGGACTCCCATGTCTTCCTTTGAATTAGTTTGATGTTTTGAGGTTATATAACATAACAGTCAGGCTTCTTCATACAACCTCCTCTGGGCATATCCATTGACTTCCTCTTCGGTGACATTGCATCAAGCTCATCCCCCTCTTGGACATGCATCTTGATTGCATAAGCCGACAGGTTGCCTAGCGATATCCAAGTTCCATTCAGGTATTTTCCGACGTCGTGCACTGTTGTAAAAGAATATGTCTGATTGTCACTGTGTCAGGGAATGTGGAGGGTTACTGCAACATGTAGTGGATTCCTCTCAATTTGACAGCCTCCTAGGACATGATTTGTCAGAATAAGATCTTGAATGTGGTACGCTGGGGTACCTTCACCCATACATTCCTTCAGATGATTGTCTGATATCCAGTCTGGGACTCTATGACCTTCCAGCTGCAGAATATTTGTCCCAACTACAGTCAAAAGCCAGGCAGCGTAGATTGTACAGACTGCATTTTTAGCATGGCATGGGTGTCATTGCTCACTCTATCAATAATCTTGTTTGTTTTATCCTTTTATGGTTACAATAACTGGATAGTTTCCAACTCCACTTTGCCTCTTGCTTCCCTATTCTACTAGCTTGTCCCAGGTCATCATAATTTTGTTTTATAATCCCCTTCAACTTCCGCCTGAGGCAACTGATTTGTGTATTTATTTCAGCTATATCCAAAGTATTGATTGTGGAGACCTTGGGGCATCCACCACTGCTTGAATATTCTCAGCACACTTGTGTAATCTTTTTGTGTCAGTCGTGTGATCATAGTAAATGATGCTTGGTTTAAAGAATTCACACTTGATGTGTTGTGCTCTGAGCCCATAATCTTCTAATCTTTTTAATAGTGTCTTGAAATTTTGGAATGTCCTTTGTCATCCTTACCTGTAAAAATGATGTCATCCAGGAGTTACTGAGTGCTTGGGCAGCCTTGCAGCACCTGGCCCATAGCATTCTGCCAGAATGCAGGTGGAGATGCTACTCCAGAAATAAGCCTATTATAGCGATAAAATCCTTTGTGAGTGTTTGTAGCAAGAAACACTTTGGACTCTTCTTCCATCTCCAGTTGTAGGTAGGCTCATCGAAGTTCACTTTGCAAAAAAGTTTTCCTCCAGAAAAGTTTGCAAAGATATCCTCTATTCTGGGAAGAGGGTATTGATCCACTTTCACTACGGGATGACGGTGACCTTAAAATCACCACAGATCCTGACAAACTCATCCTTCTTGATTCCTCTGCCCATGGGCTCCACTCAACCTTGGAATGATTTTCTTCAGCCTCCAACTCACTGGCTACTTTACCACAGATGATATAAGGAACTGGAATGGCTTAGTAAAACTTTTGTGTGACATTTTCATTTGACACAATTTTATCTTTGATATGTTTGAGTTTTCGAAAGCCATCCTTGAACACTGATGTGGCATCATCCACTACCTTTCTTAATTCGCTTTCCGTTGACTCCAGGACTCCAGGACTCCAGGAGTGTGGCATGCAAGTGGTGGATGGATCTCCAAGCAAGTTGTAGTTGTCTCAGCCACTCACATCTCCACAATGCTGGCCCTCCTATTCTTATCACATACAAGCCCAATGTGACTTGCTGGCTGTTGTATTTCACTGTTAACTTTTCTCCAGTATAAGTTCTTATTTGGATATCTTTAGGCTTCAGTTTAGTAACCTTGAAATTCTATTGAAACTCATTTTGTGGAATGGCTTAAATAGCTGAACCAGTATTCAATTCAATTTTAATTAATTTGCTGTTGATTTCTGGTACAAGTCATATTGCTTGTCTATTGGAACTCTGCAGGCCAGGCATCATCCATGGAAATGAATAAAGAGTCCTGATGAAGAATCTCAGCCTGAAACATTGACTGTTTATTCTTTTCTATAAATGCTGCCAGGCCTGCTGAGATCCTCCAGAATTGTGTGTGTGTGTGTGTGTGTGTGTGTGTGTGTCTCTGTTTGCTTGTCTATTGTAGTTTAAATATTGTAAATCTCCAGGTTACTCAGTCCTGCGTCACTTCCATCATGATCAGATTTTTCATCAACGACATGTAGATTAGTGTTCTCTTTGAAGCTGCAACTTGACTTTTTTTTATCTTTTTCTCTTCCCAGTGCAGGCTATTTATTTTTGTCTGCACAACGTATTTTTTGTATGTGTCCTATTTTGTTGGATTTTCTGCTTTCAAATCTGCATTGGTCTAGTGTACATGAGCTTTTGCCACAAAAATAATGCAATTTGTTCGCAAGGCCAGTTTCTATTTAGACAATGTAATTTTGTTCATGCTCGCTATCATTCCTGACTCTAACTGAATTGCATCTCTACCTGCTTTTTCCTTTGATACCGCTGTATTAACTATTCTTTTAAATGTAAGTTGTGCTTCAGTTAGGAGCCATTTTTGAATGCTTTCTCTAAAATTCTACAAACTAAACAATCTGTCTGTGTATCATTGAGCCCATTAGCAACTGACAATGCTCAGACAACTTATTCAATTCAACCACGTATGCAGAAATGGACTCCCCTTCCTTTTGATTCTGCTTGAGAAACATAAAGCATTCTGTAGCCAACAGTGACTTTAGCTCTAAGTCTACCTGCATTACTTTCATGTCATCAACGGAGTTAATTTCAGATGGTTTGTTTGAAGCAGTCAAACCTCTAAGCAAACTGTTATGCTTTTATAACCAAGGCCCTCAACAAAACCGATACTTATTTTTTACTGGCTATTCCACTTGTTTTAAAATTCTGCTCAATCCATTCAGTATATAACATCCAGTTATCTGTTGTGTAATCAATTGTGTCACTCTTTCTGATTTAGCCATCCATTTCTGTTTTTTTAAATTTATGACTATTATCACCAGGTACTCACTTTTTATGAACCCATGGACTTGCCTATTTTCTGCATTATTTTTAACTCAACCATGTTCTTTCTTTCCCTTCTGAAGAGACACATGCTGTTCGTTTTGTTTTAACTTGAATGTCTCACTTCGCTTTACCTACCTGTCGACTACCTAGTCATCTTAGATGCATTTAAAAAATACTGCATCGCCACTTTATGTATTCTAACTCCAAAACATAAAATTAATTGCAAGAAAAAGACATGAACCCAGGAGAATGGGTCTTAGTGTAGTTTTTAGTTTAAGCGAGACATACACATATGACATGGTTGCGTAATGAGTTATGCTATTCATATATAGCCTTTATTGAATTATTTAAACAAAGAATTCTTAATCAAAATATATATATAAAATTAATCAAATATTACTGAAATATTAAATACACAACACAGATAGAATGTGAGTTTGCTACATATCATAACTGCTCCCTGTCCATATTGCCGGTTAATAACAAAACCTTTCTGAACTATACTTTGGTGACCAACATCTACTACATTGCACCATCAGCAAGGGCATATTACACGGGGTGGTTGCAATGCAATCTGACTGGCAATCAGTGACACCTCAGCTGAATTGATGATTGCGGGATAGAACTTACTAGCTAAACCAGCAGTAGAAAGGATGCTGGAGCTAGAGCTTACCATTTATGGTCGTAAGGATCACCCATTCCACACTTTTCTGCTGATTGGGAAAAGATGATCCAAGGGGATAAGGAGGGGATGGGAGGCACTGTTAAGGAGGATAACTGATCATGAGAATGGAGCTGAGGTGTCTCCGGATAACCCCTCCTTTTGGGACAATATGTGGAATTGGGGTTTGAATGTACAAATAAGTCTGTGCAACTTAAATTTATTTATCTATGTACAAATCTATCTATATTTTATTTCTGTTCTGCACTATTTTTAATTTAACTATTTAACATACATATATACTTACTGTAGTTGATTTACCCAATTTTTTTCTATATTTATCATGTATTGCATTGAACTGCTGCTGCTAAGTTAACATATTTCATGACATAGGCCAGTGATGTTAAACCTGATTCTGATATATGTGACTAAGACTTTTGTACAGTACTGTTTCTAATTTTATCATTGTTGACAGGTGATTGTTTTAATGTCCATTATTATTCTAGTGTGGGCTCTCCATCAGGTAAAGCGTTAGCATTAGGGGGATTTGGTAGACCAAACAAGGGCATTGCTAAGGATTTAATCTTCAGGTCCTCTTGGCCATTTTAACCCAAAGGCCTAGAGGGATATTGTTGTAAGGGAAAGAAGAGTGAGGGCTAGGAAGTAGGGATGTGGATTGTTCTTATCCACAGGGAACTATAGACAGTGTCAAGAAGTAGAGTTGGAAGGCAGCAGTGATGACATCCAAGTTTCATTAATTGGGCTATAGTATGCACCCATTGTTGTAATAGAGAATTTATTAGACGCGTGGACAGTCATTTTATTATGTATTCAGGACCTACTCTGTTAATTAAGTCGCCCTATAGACACCATTCTGTTAACAAAATGTAGTTTTACTGGTAATCTCATCAAATGAGAATGTAAATGCTCTACCAAATGCATGCTCAGGTAGATCAGGTTTGACTGGTCTCTTGGTGTGCACCAGTTTTTAATAAACCGGCTGTTATTTCAAACACCAGCTCCGTCCGATCTTTCAGTTTGTTCCTACAACTCTGTTTTTATTTCCATAGATACAGGCTGAATCACTGAATGGCTGCAGTATTTTACATCTTTAGTTTAAACTCAGCAGCAATAACCATACAATTATCAAATGGTGTTTTGTGGACCTTTAACAGGGTTTCATCTGATACCATGGGCATAATCTGGATTAGAAAAAAAAATGATGAGGAAAAATGTGTAACTGATATTGGATGTATTACTTCTAATGTAAATTAGTTTGGTCTTTTGCTCAGTACACAGAACATAGTTAATTTTTTGAACTTATAGTCACTAATTAGGGATAAAAAAGAAATCATGACTCCTGGCAATCTGGATAATAAAGCACAAAATATGAAAACAAGTGAAATTAAATAAAATATAGTCTAGCATTTAAATAGGACACATTAGTTGTATAATGTATTATTTTAGATACTAACCAATCTTCGGTCACTAACTATCCACCTACACTAAAATACATAATTAAAAATTACAGGGTGATATGCTAATTACTGTATTTGGATACAACAGTCTGCTTACAATATACAATAGGTCATGAACAACTTGGATTTCTTTTTACATGGTTTGGATTCGTTCCTTGAGGTTGTTAAAGCTGGGGATAGTAGAGGGATAAACTCCCACTGACCCAATAAATGCTCCCAATAGTGTGCGTCTCAAATAGCCAACTGCAGCTCCTGGCATTCATGTGTAGCCCAGCTCTGATCTCAAACCTCCACTACCTACTCATGTGGAAGGTTTTAGGTGCAAACCCCAAGGTAGAATCGCTAGCTGGAGTTGCTTAGGCAGTTCTATACTGAGTTCAATGCTGACTGGCAACTCCTAGGATGCTGTTGGTGCCAAATGGTATAAGTCTCTGTCATTCCTTAGGATTCATCTGCTGCATGTAAACGGGGAGCCTGCTACATGGGCAACAGCTTGCTCTCCATATCGTACTGCCCTGGCTTGCGTATTACATAGACAGCAGAGACGCAGCATTCATGGTCGACCCTGAACAACAGAGGGCCTCAACATTAGTTCCACTGTATTTGCAAATTCAAAATGACACTTTTAAACAGGTATGCATTTAATCCTTTCAGCTACATTGGGTAATCATCCCAGAGCTGCTTTCTCATTATATTCTTTCCCAAATGTTCTGACAAACTTTCTACTCAGACATGTTGCACGTGCCCTAAGTGAAGGTGATAAGAGATTAGAACGCCCACAGCAAGTTCTGAAATAGAAATGGGTCTATTACATTTTGAAAATGTTCCTTTGAGCCTGGTTATGAAACTAATTTGAGGCTAGTACAGATGTTATCTACAATGAATGCATTAGTTCATTCAAGCTCAGAAACTGATGAAGACTTGTCATACATGCTGATTTGCACTCTCCAATGACAAGAGCCACTGCCATTCATCGATACCAATATGCATGCAACTAAATTTTCAACTAACTCCGTCCACGGGCTTGTCTAGCTTGTTTTTCAAAGGCCTCATTATAGAAAGTATTTTCTAGAAAGGAACTAATGTCTCTGTTTTTTTAATGTAATGAAAGAAGTTGTTAATATCATATGAGTGGGTATTATCATCATTGGTTACTTCAGCTCATTATTAAATGTGCACATAAATGGGAACTGTACAAAAGATCCTAGTAGGGAAACAATAGAAATTACAGAAATATGAGAAGAGGAAATCATGTATTATGAGTGATATAAGAACTTGTAAAGAGAGTATTGTAGAGATGTTGTAAAACCTGTGAATAGGGATTAAAGGATTTAAGTTATTCATATGCTACTGTATTACTAGGTTATCAAACCTAATGAAAGTATTATTCACACCTAAAGCAGCGTGAAAAGGTTTTAGGCTTCTTTGCATGTTAAATTGAGGCCAACTGAGTCTAGAAGAAAAAAATATTAACCATTTTAAATCCAGATTGTCTAGAAATGTAGCTTCTATTCCAAGCAGTAATTTGTATTTATGGGGTTCCTTTAGTAAAGTAAAACATCCCTCAGGAGTGCAATCAAAGCAAATATCATGCCAACCCAAATAAGAAAGGAAAGGGTGAAAAAGGAAGTCAAAACATGTTAAAAGAAGAACCATTTAGATTTAGGGAGAATGTGTTTCCTCATGGAGAAATCCAGAATTAACAAGAGTAATTTCAAGGTAAGGAGTTGCTAATGTAAGACAGAGAAGAGGAGGAACTTCTGTCTCTGAAAAGGGTCCTAAATCTTTGGAATTCTTTTGCCCAAGGTGCTAACCTCTGATGCAGACTTTTGCTTTACTAGGCAGTAAAGGATTACAGGGAACAAACTGTGGGAGAAAACAAAGCTGAACCCTGAATTACAACAGTCACTATATTGTTGCCTGTGGATCATGAGCAAGTGGCTCTGAGATATGCACCTTTTCCTTTTTCCTCTATTCTGTCAAGGAAATGAGGTTAAATGAGGGATCTTCAATGTTGCCAATAGCCAAGCTGCTGAAATAATTAAAATCAGAGATATACAAATAGATGAAATCAGAGGAGAATGAAAAAATTTGTAGGATTACAAGACTGGAAGAGGTTAGAGAGATGGGTTAAGTAAACCCACAGAGGGATTTAAAAAAGAGAACTTTAAAATTAAGATAGTGGTACACTGGGAGACTATTTAGGATAAGAGACATGTTTGCTCATTAAATATTATGAGGTGAAACTTCAGATGCAGCACTTCAGATTTGGATAAGGTCACAGACTCCAGTAAGGCAGATTTGGATAAGATCATGGACTTCAGATCAGGTCCCACATGGAATGCTGGTCCAAAAGGTTAGACCCCTGAAGGTGTCATTATGGGTGATGGAGTAGTAAAGGAGGCATATGGGATGCTAGCCTTCATTTTATGGGACAGGGAATATAAAACTAAAGAAGTTATGCTACAGCTTTTTAAAAATGATGAGGCCACACCTGAAATACACATTGCACTTTTGGTTGCCTCAGCTTAGAAAGTAGCTGATTGCCCTGAAGATGGCTCAGAGGAAATACACCGAGATGGTGCATGGTTCAGTGTCTCAGATATGAGGAGAAAGTGGATTTGTTGGAGTCATTTTCTTTGGATTTCAAAATGCTCAAGCTGGCAACTGACAGAATCATTCACAATTATGAGGAGCATAGATAGGGTAACCAACAGTAAACCTTTCCGCATAACAGAGACATCTAGAATCTGAGACTGGAGGAAATGTCTCACCCAAAAGGTAGAGTTTAGAATGCACTACCTGAGATACTAGGCAGAGACTCTCATAGTATTTAAGAATTTTCTAGATGAACACTAGAATTGCTAAGCCATTGAAGGCAACTGACTAAGAGCAGGGAAATGGGATTAGTATAGATGCGTAATTGATATTCAGCATGAAAGGGTGGGAGAAGGACTGGACCCTGCATTGTATGATCCTATGACTTGATAACTTCACAGAAGTTGGTAGTTGAGAGACTAGCAAGGGACCACTCACCAGGACTGAATGAGTACCAAAGAATTACAAGCAAAACTAACTGAGATGAAGGTAAGAAGTCTTTTTCCTTTTTATTTCTGCATAATATGCACATTTATTCATATTACCAGGCTGTAATAACCAAATGCTGGTGCAATCCACAGTTGGAAAACACCTTGGGAATAGTGATCATAATGGTGGAGATTTATGCTACACCTACACTGGAGAAGAAAGGGAATACTACAGAAATGTTCTGTTCGATTTTAATGGAGAGACCCAGGGAGAAAGACTGTACCAGACTTTTAAACAGGTGGGTACAGAGCAAGAGTGGAATGCATACAGGACTCCCTTCAAAACAGAGCTGGTAAGATGTGCTATAAAGTGAAAAGGAAATTAATGTGGGTACAAGAAAAGTACTGCAGGAGGTAAGGAAAAGAAAAAGAATTCTAAAATATAAAAGCATGTGTAGAAAACAGAGCATAAATAAGTACAAGGTATGGTTTAGAAGAACCAAGATAGGGTTAGGAGGGAAGGACATTGATTAGGAGTGCTAACATGTACAATTTGATATGATAGCTGAAAATAAAGGTCACAATGTAAATAATATAAATAAATAACAAACTATTTGAAAGAGGCTGCTAAAGACCTCCAAGGGTCAGATACCAGGCTTTATAAAATCATGGCCAGCAACATTTGGAGCATCATGAGTAATTTTAGTGCCCATGTCTGAGGAAGGATATGTAGTAAAAGTGTCAAAGGAGAAAGTAGGATGATGACGTTGAGAGGGTAATATAAATCAGCGATGATTGAGTAGCAGAGCAGACTTGATGGGCTGAATAATTCTGCCACTATGTCCTATAACCTAATGTCAACTATCATAGCAGCTATTGTGTCTGTGCTCACTGCGAAGATTTCAGAGAAGTTAGTTTTAAGCTGCAGAAAAGGTAGTGGGGGTGGATAGGTAAGTAGGTCTGTAGCCCTTCTGAGGCCAGAATCACAATGCGGATAAGTTGCAGAGGTTATTTCTCTCTTTTTTCCAGTACTCACAAAGAGTCTTTAAACCAGATATGTCAACTCTGTTTCTCTATTCACAGACATTGCCTGATTAAACATTATATGAGCTTTTTTCTCCAACATTAACACATTCACTGAGATCTATCTGAAAGAGCATGAAATATACAAGATTATAAGCCAATTCATCTTAAGTTCAAAGCACATCTTGCAATTATTCAAAATAATAATAATTTTTGTGCTAATTTCTAATAACTAACAGGATATATTGAGGTGCTTCACTTCAGATCATTTTAATATACTAGATATCAAATTTAACTACAGGAAACGCAAGAAATAGCATTTAAGAAAGTTATCTGAAGAATGAAACTGTACTGGTTCAGAACAAAACTCAAATAGAAAGCTTTAGGAATGTTAGTCAAATTTAATAACCAGAACGATTGAGTACTATTTCTTTAATTCCTTAAATATGCAGTGTATGTCGTCCCACTGTGCCACTGGTGTTTAGCACAACAATGAAGGTCTTCCATCTCTCTCTGTTATACCATCACACACAGATATAGAAGGCTTCTTTATTGCTCTTTCCATAACATTTTTTTTGGACCAATCAGGGTTGTTAGCCCTGAGCAGAATCCCTAAACCTGGAGGACTGGCGGATCACTTTTAGTCTGGCCTCTACCCTTTGACCTGTTTGGCATGGATGACCCTACCATGAATCAAAGCACAGGGCCTTGCCTCTCTGGGTCATTGAGACACACAAGCCTCCAAACCCAGCAATGAAGCTGTGGTCCCCTTGGAGAATAGAGTATATGTAATAACTTCTAATTGCATATGAAGTATTCACAAATGCAGAGAAAACCCAGGATTTGGAAATAGTAGGACCTGCAATCCATAGCACCTCCAAACTGTGATAGTGAACTACACTTGAGTAAATTGCTTTGAAGTATTACAGCTAATGCTGTGAGAGAATCCTTCGAAGATCATATCAGCCCACTACATGTCCTATTTAATTCCCATTTTTCCCACTACATGTCCTATTTAATTCCCATTTTTCCTTGAATCTAATTCATATCCACAAAGCTTTGTAAATGAGTTCCTAAGTAGATCAGGTGGATAAGATCGCTTTTTTAATACCTCAGGTATTTCACTGCATTTATAGCCACTATTTTATATGGAATACACTTCTTGTGAATGAACATAGGATCAATAAATATTATTTAAGAAATCTACGAGGGCATTCCATGTTTCTTAAATGATTTTGAAAATGTATTAGATATTGAACTGTGACCCATCTATTCATCAAAGAAGAATGCCTTAATCACAACGCATATTAATAAGCTTGCAAGTTGCTGACATGCTAGATAAGTGCAAAAAAAAGTAAGTCCACAGATGTATGAGAGGTGGTTATATAATAAATGAATATATTGTAATTAGAATTGTAATTTTGTGTTTATATAGATTGAATCCAATTATAATACTGGCTTCATTTCCTCCGTGCACAGGATAAAACAAAATTTAAACGCAATTTATCAACACATTTATAAATTTTTGCTGCACCCAGCAGACAATGGAGTCTTCCATCAAGATGTTGTGAGCTTTGGGACTTCATATATTTTATCTGGTTTTCACTGAAAATATAATTTTGAAAGTATCTTGCCAATCAAATATAAAGTGATTTGTGCTACAGTAGGTGAATATAGAATAGAATCCACAGTAAACAGCTGTTATTGTATTTTTGTTTTCAATTTTAATTTCCTACTAGTCAGCAAGGAATTAACTATTCAAATGCCCAATGCAGCTTTTAAAATATGCTCTATTTTACAGTCTAGTCTCTTCTTCTTTCTTCATAAAAGAATGTTAAATCTACAAAAGGATCTTGGATTTACATACACCTTTATTGATCACAGAACATCTTAAATGTTTTAACAGATTTTAAAGCGACTGTGGTAGAAAATAAATACATGCAAAATAAAGTGATCAGGAACTTGGAAAGTCTATTTTTTTTACGTATAAATATTATCTAGATTCCAGGAGTAGTTTCTGTTATTTGAATAATTTTGTAAGACTTCTTCCATCAATTGAGTGGCTGAACAGTTCTTCTGTCAAATTGCTTATCCAAAAGATCACACCTGGAACATTCCACCAGTCCCTTCGTGTGCATTGTAATTTCAGCCCAAGAATATAAAAATGGGAATAAGATATTCAAACCTTTGAATCACATTATAGTTCATCTTTTCCCTAACTTCTGTTACCATCTTGGCTCAACATCCCTGGAGCCTGGGTTATTTATTCATATCTCGGGAATAGAGATTGAATCAACAAACTTCACAGGCAAGAATGCTGTTAGTGAGCTAAAGATATAACCTTAAAACTGAAAGAAAAATAAGATGAAGGTATAGAACTTCTATTGATATATTATTATAACTCTGAAACCTTCTGTTAATCTTATATATCCATTTATTTACAAAGATTATTTACAAAAAGAAAAGATCAGGTTATATATGATAAAAAAATTCATTTTAAATAAATAATTTAGATATAGATAACCTAATGTGTTCAAAGTAACCAGAATGGATTGATCAGAGTATATATGTGTACGTTTTTATCCTTTGCATCCTTCCAAGGGAAAGAAACATATGTTTTTCCCCAGTTGAATTCTGCACTGTTCTGTATATTTGAGTACTTGATTTTCCATTTAATAGTACAAGCAAAATGACAGTGGTTGGTGGGGGCTTCTTTTATTGAGGGTTGCTTTTATCCCAATCATTGTGAAATTGCATACCTTAGAATACAGTTTATTTCTTCTCTCCACCAAGCTTATCATATTGATCTGGTGAAGATGAATTTTCCTCGTGCAAAAACAACCTGCATTATTTCAACCATTTGTAATTAGAATTTTTAGTATTTGATTTGATACTCAACATATCTTTGGAAAGAAAACATATAAGTTGGCTTTGGAGAAGAGTTAGGGTTAAGGAGTATGGAATGTGCTTGCAAATGTCCTTAGTGTGAAGCTGGAGAAAAACTGAAGAGTAGGATAATTGCTTTGGGGGACTGAGGGCTACTTGTTGGACTAAGAAATGGACTAAAGAACAAAAGAATGATTTCAGCATTCTACATCTCAGGGGGCATGGAAGACAGCAGAAAAAGTGCCTGGATTGTCAAGCAACACTTAACTTGGTGAATGCAAATGGGCTAAGACACTTACGTTACTTCAAAATGCCATATATTTGAGGCTGTAAGATGCTTCTACTGAAGCAAATAGAGTTTTCACAAAAAATCGCTATTTGGGTGTTTTCATTGACTGAAATTCACATGGCTTGGACCTTCTGATTCAATTTAGTCTACCGGGACCAATTGAGGAACGTTCAAGCAAAAATACATTAATGAGATTGTGTGGTCTGGCTCTTGAGACATGATATCAAAGACCTTTCCTAGTTACCAAGTTAAGGGAGCCCAGAAAAAGAAAGAAAAAGTCAATGCATTTGTGTTTAGCTTTAGAAGGGAGAAATATGACACTTTATTAAGTAAAAAAAAATAAGCTGCTCAAAATGCTGTGAGGATGTTAATTTCTGAAGTTAAAACTATAAAAAATGTAATTCCAGATAAATTGAAGGTTCAGAGAAAAATGAGACTTGAAATTGCTTTGCAAGCTTTAGTTGTATCAAGCAGTATTGTGACTAATGGCTGATTTATACTTGTGTGTCACATCTACACCGTAGGTATCGTGTACCCTACACTGTACCTACGCTGTACCTCACACTGTAGGGTGACTTGCACCTCTCCAGAGAAGTTACTCATGAGTCGCAGTGATGCAGACGACAACAACTGTGATTGGTTCACTTGGTAGCATCGCATTTCCTCCTACGCATTTCCGGTTGCTTCTTCTTCACCATGTCTGTAGGCTGTGCGTACTCCGATGCAAAATAGATGAAGCAAATCCTCAAATCTACTTGCCGACGTGTGAAAATGTTTGAAATGCAGTTCCTCGTCCATGTCTCTCACGAAGAAACTCAACACAGCAGCATAGAAGCCCCACCGCCAACTAGCGTTTTGGTGCACACCAACACATGCTCGCTACGGCATAGAGTGACGCAGAAATGAAAATCAGGGTTACAGCATAGGCTGCGGGATAGCCCATACACACGTATAAATCAGCCTTTACCCTAACACTCCTTATGCAAGATTCAAGATTACTTGTTGTCAGTCTTCAGTACACGAGCGTAAAGGAGAACAAAATGATTGTTACTCCTGATCCAGTGCAGCATAAAAAAACACAGTGCATATAAAGAACAAAAGCAATAAAGACAATAAATAGAAATATAAAAGCAACCCTATAAAACACTATGTACAAATAACTATTATATACATAGATTGACTGTACGCACATAAAGTAACGCTGGATGATACATCTGTGGTGGTGGGGTAGGTTAATGGTGGGGGGGGGTGTAGATTAGTCTGACGGCTCGAGAAAGTAACTCGTTTTGAGAGCCGCTGTCCTGACATGGATATACCACCCCTTTCCTGACAGGAGAGGGACAAACATTCCATATACAGGGTGGGTGGGATCCTTCATGATATTGCTGGCCTTTTTCCAGCACCTTTCTGTATGTATGGCCTTGATGGCGGGTTAACTAGTGCCAGTGATGCGTTGGGCACTTTTGATACTCATTGTAGGGCCCTCCTGTCCACTGCGCTGCCGTTTCTGTACCACACAGTAATGCAGCATGTTTGGATGCTGTCCACTGGGCACCTGCAGAAGTTGTGAGTATTGACGTACAGGGACCTGCTCTCTTCAGCCGCCTTACAAAGTGGAAGCATTGGTGAGCTGGGAGGATGTGTCTGGGACCATGAGAGATCATTCTCTGGAGTTTGTAACTGTTTGTAGTTTCCACCAGTGTGCCACTGATGGGGGTGGGGGGGGGGTGATGCAAATTCTCCTGAAGTCGATAACCATCTTCTTTGTCTTGTTGACATTGAGGAAGAGGTTGTTTTCCTGGCGCAAGGCCTCGAGCTTTTCCACCTACTCTCTGTAGGCTGCCCCAGTGTTGTCAGTGAAGAGCCCTGCCACTACCTCGTCGTCTGTGGACTGCACAACGTGATAGCTCAGCTGCTTGACTCTGGAGTCATGTGTGAGCAGAGTTCAAGGTCTGTGAGACAACAGTGTTGGGTGCCAAATTGAAATCCAGAAACAGCATTCTGACATAAGAATCCTTGATTTTTGAGTGTTTCAGGGCCTGATGCATAACAATTGCTTTGGCATCTGTGGTAGAGCGGTTCTGTGGGCAAGCATATCGGTGAGTGTCGAACGTAGAAGGAATGGAATTTTTAATGTGTTCCATTACTAGTCATTCAAAGCACTTCACGATGATGGGCAACAGTGCCGTTGGGTGTTAGTCATTTAGTACTGAAGCTGTAGAGTTCTATAGATAATGATGGCTGATTTGCAACGTGTTGCAACAGCCGTCTGAATAAGTGAAGTGTTGAAGTTGTCCATGAAGACATCAGTGCACTGGTGTACACACTGGCTCCATACTTGGTCTGGGATGCTGTCTGCATCAGCACTCTTACAGGGGTTGACTCTCTGCAGAGTCCTTTTCACACCTGCAGCTGTTACAGACAGTGGCTACTCACCTGGAATGGGTGATAAAAATCCTATTAAGATTTAAATCTTTAATTTTGAGCTTCACAGTATATCTGCATTAAACCATGGAGTATCAAATTAAGTATTGCATCTGCTCTCCTTCTATTGAAATCTTGCATTTTCTAGCATACAGCATTGCAGCTGCAGTTTCTGCAGCCTGTACTTCAAGGGTATACACAATATAAACATCACTTTTCCATCTGAGGGAAGTGCAGTTCAGTGAGTGATGACAGGGAGTGAGTGAGTATTTCAGCTGGTCAATATGATCTGACAAGATTAATGATGAACTAAACCAGGGGGTATAATTTTTGTTCTGTTGGCATTGTACAGAAAAGGATACAAGCAGGGACAAAGGAGGACTCTGGGAAGAATTATGTGAAAATAATTAATGGCGCTGGGTACCGTTCTGCCACGGAGCTCAGTAAGGGCCTGTGTTCAGACTCAGAATGTCCGTACTTCTAGGAAAACTACAATGCAGCTGGACGCCTGCACTTACTCAACCTGCTCAAAAGTAAGTAAAGTCTACTCTCTTTTTGTGTGGCACACACAAAGTGCTGGAGGAACTCAACAGGAAGCATCTATGGAGAGAGAGATATGAGCAGCCAGCATTTCAGGCCAAGATCCATCATCAACCTGGGAAAGTAGTGGATAGAAGCCTAAATAAATGGCAGGGAATGAGGGAGGAACAAAAGGAGGCAGGTGATGTCTAAATGAGATGAAGAAAGCAGGTAGATGGATGAAGGGAGATGTGCGAAGCTAGGAAGTGATAGGTGGGAAAGGCAAAGCATTTAAGAAGAAGGGGTGTGACAGGAAAGGACAATTGAAGGGGCAACTCTTTTGGCATGGATGCCTTCCCCAGTATGACAACTGTAAATGTGACATAACTCAGCTGCAGTTCAGCACAATCTTGTGACAAAGATACTGAGAGTCACTGTAGCCTTGACTTGTCATGTTTACAAAAGCAAAGCTCATGATGAACACAGGCAGGAGAAATTTTGTTAGCAAGCACCTGCCAGAATGATTGGATTATTTCCTGTTCTTCTTAGGACATGAGTTCCCTTATGTCTAACAGAGAGGGAAAACAGGAATTTGGCTTAGCATCTTAATAGAAAAATAGCACCTCAAACAATGTAGCATCTCCTGTGTAAAAGACTATAATTTCAGTGCTATGAACTTACTTCTCAATTGAATGGCATGAGGGATATTTGACCCAAATCCATTTGTACACCTTGGTTCCATAATCCTTGAGCCTGGGGTACTGCTATTTCTGGTGCAGAGGTGGAAACTACAATCTTTTGAGTGCTATTGATAGGGGATAAAGTAAAATCTGAGAAAAATAGATTTACAACTCTTCTAAAAGTAATCTTCAACCCTCCCTCAAGCTCCTTGGTCTATCATTTCAAATAACATCTCTCTTTAAGCCTGAAATATGGAAAGTAGCTTCAGATAGTTTGGATTAGAACAGTGTTTTAAAATCTCTTTAATTAGAATGGATTTAACAGAATGAAGGCATTCTGTTTATGTTAGGTGTAAATGAATTAAGCTTGAACTACGTAGATCTAATGAATTGTTGGAGAAATTTGTGGAAAATTCAACACGTTATACCAGGATTCTAGCAGTTGAAATCATCAGTAATGTCAACTGTTGAATAAGTAGAAACACCATAGAGATAGAGTGATGGATTCACTTTTGAATTTGGGGAGTCTTCTTCTGTCAGTGTAAAGAAAACTTCCATTTCAGGTAGTGATTTGCTTGAGCTTTGAATATGGATCTGAGCCCTTTGTTCATGGCACATCAGAATCATGTGGGGATCAGAGGACTGAGGGTTGTGGTGGAGGAAGAATGCTAGAAGCTCTAGCTGAGACTTTTAAATCTTTATTTACCACATTGTCAAAGTCAAGTGTGTTGTCATATGTACAGGTACAATGAAAATCTTACTTGCAGCAGCATTGTATAGGCAGCATTCATGAGAAAAGAATAAATTGGATGTAAGTTATATGCAATTTTTACGGGAAAGAATTAAAACAAAACAGGGTCCATTTTGGTGCTATGATCAAAAAGGTCATCGAGTTGCAATAGAGATGAGGAGTTTACTCATTGATTGAGGTATCAGACTGAGGTACACTGGAGGATGGCGAGTGTGCTCTGCCTTTTTAAGAAGTCAGGGTCAGCCTGGTAATTACAGACCTGTGAGTCTGATATCAGTAGCAGGAAAATTATTAAATAATGAAACCTGAGGGTCATGATGAATGATCACTTGGAAAGGTAGAAATTAGTCAGTAATCAGATCTTTGTCAGGACAGATCTTGTGCCACCAATCTGACTGAAACTTTTGAGCAGGTAACCAAGTGTACTGATGAGGTTTTGATGGACTTCAATAAGGACCTTGAGAAGGTTCCACATGGGATACCTGGTATCTAGGACAAATTGATCCAAAATTTACCTGACAATAGGAAATAGAGGGTGATGGTAGAGAGATATTTTAGTAACTCAGTACCTATGATCAGTTGTGTTCTGCAGATTTCTGTGCTGTGACCACTGCTGGTAATATGTTTGAATATTTGGAGTGAATGTAGGTGGTGTGATCAGCAAGTTCGCAGATGACACGAAGCCTGGTGGAGTTGTTGACAGTGTAGATGGTAATCAGGCTACAAGGTGATATTGATGTATTGGCAAAAGGAACTGAGAAATGACTGGTGAAGTTTTGTCCTATGAACTGTGAGGTGATATATTTTTGGGGATATCAATGACTCTGGAGATGTAAATAGTGAATGGTAAGATCCTTCAAAGTATTGAGGGAACTAAGGAACTTGGCATGAAATTCCAATGATTCAAGGTGCCAGCACAAGTAGGTAATATGGTTAAGAAGACATATGGGATACTGAGCTTCTTCAGTCAGGGTATAGAAATACTCCAATTATATAAAACATTGGTCAGACATCAGCTGGTGTACTATACGCGATTCTTGCCATTTCTCTACAGGAAAGATGTAAGAGCTCTATCGAGAATGCGGAGATTCACCAGGATGCTGCGTGGGGTGGAACTTTTCACTTATGAACAGACACTGTAGAGGCTTAGTCCATTTTCTATAGAGAAGAGGACATACAATTTAAAAAGGAGATACGATTTAAGTAAATAAAGTTGGGGGATACAAACAGAGTAGACTGCCTGAAGTCTTCCTCCCTATCAGAAGTGAATAAAATAAAGGGCTTAGATATAGGGTGAAGGGAAAGAGATTTTGGGGGATCTAAGACCTTTAGCACCCAGAGAGTGGTGAGTACTTGCAACATAATACCAGAGAGAGAGGTGGAAACAGAGTCACTGATAGCACTTAAGAAAAGTCTAAATGAATACTTTAATGATTTTGACGTAGAAAACATTGAAACAAGTGTTGTAATGTTCCATTAGTATGAATGGGTGCCCAATGTTTGGCATGAATGTGGTGCGCTGAATTTCCTGTTTACATTGTGAATGACACTGTGATTCTATCTTTACGTATCATGTACCATAAGTAACTTACTAAATATTCTTATACATCCAGAATGTATGTATAGATGAGAAATGGAGGAGACCAGAAGAGAAATGAAATAAACAAAAAAACTGATTAAAGTGGAGTGGGAGAGAATTTAAAAGAAGCGATTAAAATTAATTCTGTTTTTATAATTGTTGTGTGTCGGAGTGAAGAACAAGATAGGATAGAAAATAAAGCAACTGAGCTAGAAATAAAATAGCATCCTTAATTTGGAGAAGAGAACAGCCTGGAGAGGAATAGAAAGAGAATTCTAAGAAGTTATTTTTGAAATTCTGAAATGAATATGAAAGAGTTGGATAGAGTTGGAGCAAGCTGTCAATTTTCAAAGGAAAACCTTGGAGGTATTCAAAAGCTGGAGCCACTGAGCAATAGGGAGGAGAACATTGCTGCTGGCCAATTTATTTATGCCTCATTTTTGAGAGAGTTGAGTTATGAGAGTAAGAAATATTTACTGGAAAGAGCATTTTTATTCAGGGAAGTTTGAAAAGATAAGATGAACCGGCTTAGGGAAAGTCTGGAATATTAAGTGTAGCAATCTTTACCCATGTATATTTACTGAAAGATTAAATCATCACCAAAGTGAAATTAGGTATAAAACTAACTACAACTTTGAAATATATCCACTTAAATATGTTGTACAATTTCTTAATCATGTCATATCAGTGGACCCTTTATTAGGTACCTCCTGTACCTAACAAAATTGCACTGAGTAGATATAGATCAATATATTGATTGATATAGATAACACCATGGTACTGATTGGCGCGGCATAATTACAGCTCAGGACGTCAGAGTTTGGATTTCCGTTCTGATGCTGCCTGCAAGAAGCTTGTACATCCTTCCCCTGAGCACATGGGTTTTCTCTTGGTGCTCCAGTTTCTTCCCACATTCCAAAGACATACTAGTTAGTAGAGTAATTGGTCATTGTAAATTGTCCTGTGATTTGACCAGGGTTTAATAGGTGAGTCGCTGTGTGGTGCAGCTCATTGGGTTGGAAGAATCTATTCTGGGTTGTATCTCTAAGTAAAATAAAATAAATAAAATATAGATAAATAGATATACATATAGACTTAGAGATAAATACAGTAGATAGATAATGATATTGAAATAGTTTGTAATAGTTTTGAGTTGCTAACATAGGAACTTACAGCAAGAATATGCCATCCAGCCTGGTAAGCCTGCTTTACCATTGAATAGGTGTAGCTATTACTTGAAAGCAAACCTAACCTGCTGAGAGACCAGGTACAGGAGGTGACACTGTATCCTGCACTTCCAAATAACTGAGTTCCAAGTGGAGAAAAGTATGGTCATTCCCTTATTACAGAAACAGAAAGCAATGAAACTATCTTAGTGATTTATCGAAATGAGAGTAATTAGTGTTCAAATCAGCATAGTTAATTGTAACTAAGCAAAATAAGCAGTTAACCAAAAAATATCATTTCCCTGGCTCACTCCCTTTCAACTAAACTAAACTAATTGAGACACAGAGAAAATATGTAAATATACTCATTTGCTTCTACCACACTCCAACCTACCTGAAAAATTACCCATAATAATACACCACAAATTCAATACAGATAGACAAGATACGTCGTTCATACTTCCCAGCCCAGAGTTATTACACTATAATAATTACAGCTACATACTACAGAAAATAGTAGACACCAAATCTTCAAGGATAAACACCTTAACATTTATGCAGATGCTTTCATTCTTCTTTCTTTTTCTAGTCGTCATTTTATGGGCATCTAGGCAGAGGTTACCAGCATTTAGCCCAGTACACAGTGATCTTTACCACCATTCTCTGTTAGGTCAGTAAGTCTAGTCAAAGTCATGAAGCTTTTAGAACTGTAGCTTCCTCAAATCTCTGCCTCTTATAGAAGACAGATCTTGGTTTTAGGCCTGTCCTGGCAGCTGGCCTTGGTCTTGATATGTACCTGCTGTACAAATCCTCTTCTGACTTGAAAGACTTGAATGACTCTTCCCAACATCCATGAGTTTTGAGGCACTGTTGTCATCTATAAACACAATATCTCCTGGGAGGAAATAGCATTTTATATCTGATCATTTCTGATGTTCCTATAACTGTGGTAAGTACTCCTTGACCTACTGTTTCAAAAACAAGTTCGACATGTAATGAACCTGCTTCCATCTACAATGAGCATAGTATCTTCCTTTTGGAACTTTCCCGGTGGTAAGGACGGCGAGGTCTTCAGAAGAAAAACAGATGGCTGGGTATTAGTGCTTCCAGATCATTGGGATCACAGGATACCTCAGTAATTAGAAGACCATTGATTATAGCTTTTACTTCACAAAGGATTATGTGGAAACCCTTTTTGTCAAGATTCTGTACCTTCATGGTGGAATTGAGATTCTTTCGCACAGACTTGATCGATTTATCTCATGTTTCTCAATGATGTGAACCAGCTGGGGATGGGAGAACATTAAAAATCTATTTCGTTACTTTCTGAAGAAGGACATCACTGATCCCTGAATGATTCCACTTCTCAATGGCTTCTCTCGATGCACGTTCAGCTCCAAGAAAGTTTGTTGCATTATCAGAACAATTTCATAGATATGTTCTTGTCTTGCTATAAAGTGTTAAAGTGCATTAACAAAGGGGTCTGGCTCTAAAGCAGATACCGCTTCAATGTGAACAGCTGGTATAGATAGACAGGTAAATATAACTCCATTCCGCTTCACTGTACTCCTTCTGCTCTTCACCTCAAAGGGTGAAAGTTAGTCCACTCCTACGCATGTAAATGAAAGATCATCTGGAGAGACCCTGTCCAGAGGTAGATCTGCAATGTGCTGGCATCCTGGAGCTGTGTGTACCCGTCAACAAACACCACAATTAGACAGGATTCTTATAGCTGTACTAGCACTGGGAATCCGGTATTTTCTGGTGCAGCCTGGATAACAGGTGGTTACAGACACTATGTCCCACCTCTTGACGCACTTGTCTCAGAATAATGTCTGAGATATGAAGCTACTTTGACAGTATAATAGAATGTTTAGATTCTTCAGGCATGGCTGCCCTAATAAGCCATCCAGCAACTCTCAAGACACCAAATTCAAGTACTGGATTGAAGTTGAAAATATGACTGTTCCTTTTCATACTTCTCCCCTTTGCAAACATGAAAATTCATCTGGAAACCTCTTTCTTTGGCAAAACCCAATGATCTCCATTTCTACCTTTCTGCGCTCATCCGCCAAGAGACAACCACAGTCAATCTGACCTTTGGTCATTTCAGTCTCTCTCTCTGAAGAATACTTGCTTTGTTCTTCATTCAAGTCGGACTGAGCAAGAGTAATGTTCGACTGCTTCCTTTTCCAGCTAGGAATCAAGAGCAGGTTCATAAATCTAAGAATCCAGTCTACTGTCTTCCTCAAGCAGGTTTGAGAGAAGAACTGATGACTTTTGCATTCACCTCCATTTACAAGCTTAGGGGCAGACTTTATGAGCTGTTCACATTGAAGTTGTATCTTCTTTAGACACAGATTCCTTTGTTAATTCACTTCAATGCTTTATAGTGAAATGAGAACAAGTTTGGGAATAGTGCTCTGACAATTCAACAAACTTTGTTACAGCTTAGAGCTGAGCTTGAGTTGAGAGAAGCCATTGAAAAGTGGAATCTTTCACAGATCAGTCGTATCCTTCTTCAAGAAGGAATTAAGTGGATTTTAACCTCCCCGCCCCCCCAACAACTGGCTGGTTCACATCATGGAGGAACATGGGGAGGATCGATCAGATCTATGCAAGTGGTCCTCAATTCCACCATGAGGGTACAGAATCTTGTCAAAAAGGGTTTCCGTAAGTCCTTTGCGAAGAAGGCGAACTTTGCTTGGTGTATGCGACAAGAAGAGCTGACTGGAGGAAATGTGTGCAGGACAGCCATGTGCATATTAGGAATACCATGTTCTTGGACACATTGAACAGTGGAGTCTTAGGATGTACTAAAAAGCCGAGGAAACTTGGAGTACATTCATAGATCCTTGAAGGTGACAATACATGAGACACTAGCCTTCATTAGTTGAAGTATTGAATCAGGGCAATTATGCTCTGACTTAAATAGCCTGCATGCAGGTCCGGTCACATGTTATTGGAAAGATGTAATAGTGCTGATAGAGAGTATCCACCAGGCTATTGCTTGAGATGGAGCAATTCAGTTATGGGAAGGAATGGAAAAGGCTACATCTGTTTTCCCTAGAATGGAGGAGTTAGATAGGATATTATTGAGGTATATAAAACTATGGAGGATATAGGTAGGTTACACTGCAGGAAATCTTTCACCCTATCAGAGGTTGGTAAAATTAAAGGACTTAGTTTTAAGGTAAGGATTAAGAAATTTAGAGGGGATATGAGGGGCAATTCCTTCACCCAGAGAGAAGTAAGTACTTACAATGCACTGCCCAGGAGAATGGTTGAAGTCATGTCACTGATAGCACTTACAAAGTGTCTAGTTGAAATCTTGAATTTTTAGACTTAGAAGGGTATGGAGCAAGTTTTTGGAGATGAGATTCATATGGAAGTATATTCACTGGATGGTGTGGACAAGTTACTATTTGATTCTATGATAGATGATGACATATAAAATGAACCACTATGTATGAAAAAGAATGGGAATTTTCTGAACTTCAAAAAATTAAACTAAATTGCAATCTCTGTAATCAGTATGTTGAATAAACAACAAAGAGTAAGATTTAATTTAGTTTACAGCTTTTGAAACATGAGACAAATAAAAGTAAGATTCCTAAATGCAAATGTAACGCGTTGTAATGTTTCACTGTTAATATTATGGTTTCTCCGCAGCAGCAGTGTTTGAGTTATGACTAGAGATAACAGAGACTTTGGAATGTGCTCCATCCAATGAGAGGCATGTTGTTCTTTCTTGTGGATCTGCGAGAAGGGATTTTGCAGTTTTTTGTCGATGAGAGATGAAGAAAGAAGACATGAGTGGAGAGAGTGGGTAGATCCCCAGATGGAGTTGACGGAGCGAGGGTCTGAGGGTCAGCGATGCTTGGAGGAGGTCAACAGGGAACAAATGGACAGAACCCTGAGCTCCAATGCGCACATTCAACTGTTTTGTTAAAATGGGCCCTTTTTCTGTTTATTTTCCTTACTAACCCTATATATTCAGATTAAGATTTATAAAGTTCAATCATTTAATTGCATATGGTGTACTGTCTGATATTTTGTAGTTTGGATTTGTAACTGGGCAACACATCATGCAGCATCCACACAAACAAGATTTCTCAGTTTGGCTGGGCCAGACGCTGTCTTCCCCTAGACGAACACATGCTGGCTGAATCTGAAGGTTACAACTGATGCTCAACACCAGGTCCCAGGTCAAAATGTTGTACCGTTCATTTTACAAATGATATCTGAAGCATTTACCATTGACACCATTCAGGGCACTGGAGATCTGGGGTCTCACTGCTGGTGATTATCATACAAGGGTTATTTGTAGGTGAAGCTGGAGTTCTCAGAGGCTGATGTGGGGTGCAAGAGGTCCCGGGTTCAAATCCCAGACAAGCCCCCACAATTGTAACCCTCAGGTTCAACCAGCATGCATTTGTCTAGCGGAAGACAGCCTCTGGCCCAGCCAAATTGAGAAATCTTATTTATGTGGATGTTGTGTGATGTGTTGCTCAGTTACAAATCTGTACTGCAAATTATCAGACAGCACACCATATGCAATAAAACAATTGAACTTTAAAAATCTTAATCTGCCTATAGGGCCAGTTAAGGAAAAAAGGGCCCATTTTAATGAAAAATTCTAATGTGCACGTTGGAACTCAGGGTTCTGTCCATTCGTTCCCCATTGACCTCCTCCGTGCGTCGCTGACCCTTGGACCCTCGCTTCAAGTCCACTCCATCTAGTGGTCTACACACTCTCTCCATTCATGTCTTCTCTCTTCATCTCTTGCTGACAAAAGACCACGAAATCCCTTCTCTCAGATCCACAAGAAAGAACAACATGCTTCTTATTGGATGGTGCACATTCCAAAGTCCCCATTATCTCTCGTCATAACCCAAACATTGGTGCTACAGAGAAACCATTACATTAGCAGTGAAACCTTACAGAGAGGCTATTACAGTAGCAGTGAAACCTTACAGCACATTACACAAATATAATTAAGAAATCTCTGTTGATTTTAAAAAAGACAAATTATGTTTACTCTACTTACTCTCCCTTTTTAATCGAACATTTCTTATCAATATTGACATAAATATTGATAATTGTAAGATCTACTGAAACACTAGTGGAAGAATATCAATACTGAGGCTGATGATGTATGGCAAGAAGTAAGATCTTTATCAAAAACAATCTTTCTTACTGCAGCCTTTATTTAAGCAGCACTAATTCTGATATCTTTAGATATCAGAAACAAAATACGTTATTCTCTGCATTGCCCCTCAAAAGTAATATTCAGCAAGAAGTATTAATTTGAGATTTTAAAGGAGATATAATGCATTTCACTCCTCTGTTATATTGCAGGTGAGGGAAATTTGAACACTGATCAAATATAATAGCTTCATCTATTTCATTCCAGGTTTTTGTTTGGAATTATTCAAATTTTTAAAGAAGCTGCACACAACTATTAACTTTTCCAAAGCAACAAATATTTCACTCTGGTAACCACTTAGGAAGAATATGCATAGTTATTCCCAGAGAAGTTTCCGTATTCTCTTTATACCATGTGGGTTTTTCTCTCGTCCAGGTGCTTTAGTTTTCTCCTATGTCCCAAAGACATGCAGATTGGTAGGTTAGTTGACTACTACAAGTTGCCCCTAGTGTGCAGGTGTGTGGCGAACTCTGGGGTGAGTTCATGGGAATATTTGGAGAACAAATAAAATGGGATTGATGTAGCATTATTGTAAATGTGTAGTCAATGATCAAAGTGGATGAGTTGGGTCAAAGGACATTTTTCCATGCTATATGACTCCATGGCTGTATGAGTAGAGTTTATGAATAACTGAGGATCACATACATCAATATTCAATGCTTGAAAAGATGACTCAGGCAGAGAAGACATTAAGCAAGATAGAATATAGGGAGTTGGCATTAGATGTAACTACAGAAGCCAAACAGGAGTCATTCAATCTTGATTATTTCACAGTCTGTAAATTAAGAATGATGGCTTCTTCATACCTAATTATATTTCTTTCTTTTGTTTTCTTTTGTTTCTAATACTATTGCAAAGCACTAGTGACTATATCAAATAAATCATTGTCGTAAGTTCCTCCCAATATCAATTTCTTGAGAAAAGAATTCTCAGAATGTTGCCCAAAACCTGATCAATTTAGTTTCTGACATCATTTACAAAACCCCTAACCACAATTACCTGGGTTATTTTTGGCTGAGCCAATATGTATCTACTAATTTAGAAAGCTGAGATTCATCCATTGTACTGTGCTTGTTCTCTTCCTGTTATGTTTTTAACCCTTGGATCTCTGCTTGTGATAATTAAATCTATTTTAATGGTGACAATTCCAAATCAAATGCAAAATTACCTGATGAGGATATCATACATTCAGGTGAATTTTCCCCAAACAGAAGCATATACAAAAATGTATAAAGAATTCTTTTAGCTAGATCTTTTGTCTTAATTAAAGGTGATTGCATGGACAAGTGGTAATTATTTTTTTAAATTGAACTAATATGGTCTTAACACTAATTATGCAAATGTTCCATGCACATGATGATTCTAACCTCGATTCTTAAACTTCGTTCTGATGCCAATAACACATGTGCAATTGTTTTCTGACTGAAATTTCAACAGTGCCCTCTAAAGGAAATGCAATCAGATACTTGCATTTTCATAAGCTTAGATCTGATTGTGTACAGGTGCTTTCTTCCACTGAATTTAGTTGCAACCCATCACAGGTAGAGCATCTATATACAAACAGCTGATGTCATCCTTTCTTAGATACTGTGAAGCTTTGATATTTTGCTCCATGTCAGGATAAACTTCACATCACATTCAGCCTATGTTTGTATCCAACTCATCACACATATCTCTTCTCATCTCATCTAGACTTGACTGAAGCACTCATCACTTGATATTTTCTATAATTAACTTTTTTGATATATTTGTTACAGAATGGCAGCAAGCATTTTTCACGAATCCCTTATCATATAGAATTCCATGACTTTTTAATCAAAGACATGATAAAATATTATCTGAGTTCATTCATTACCAAGTTAGATTCAGTCTCTATTCCTAAGCATATTCATTTAAAAGACTTTGCTCCATCTTGGTATTCTAGCACATTCATGCCTCTTTTTCTATCATTTCAATCTTCAGTCTTGTGTTGATACCCATCCCTGTCAATAGCTTGGCTTTCTCCTCACTTCTGCCTGTACTTAACTATGAGAGTCCATCAGAATCATCTCTCCTCACCATCTTACAACATCGTTCACAACACTCCTGAACATTCATGTTAAATCCCACTTTCACAAACCTCTTAGATACTTAGCCACAACTTTTTATACCTTAAAGTGAGATTCTACATCCACGCAAGTTATTTTCTTAAATTCTATTATTTACCCAGGAAAGTATTACTGTTACATGAGTTCTGACTTTTAGGAAACTAATTATGGTCGTCTTTAGATGTCATCTATTTAACTAATTAAAAATGAAAGAAAAACATTTCATTTCAATCTTTCATTTCAATGCATGTACTAGCAAGAAAAACAAATATTGGTGATTTGAGAAAATTAAAGCATGAATGCAATCGGTAATTAATGGTTATTGTTTATCCTTGCCATATGTAGAACTAGATACAAAGCCGAGAAGCAGGACCTCTCAGGTAGTAACTTTGGGACTGCAGCCTGTGGCACACACCAGAGAGGGTAGAAACAAGATGATTTGGCAAATTAATGCACGGTTGAGAAGCATGGTTAATACAGGGGGCAGGACTTCAGGCTCTTGGATCATTGGGATCTCTTCCGGGGAAGGTCTGACCTGTACAAAAGTGACAAGTTGCACCTAAACTCGAGGGAAACCAATATTCTCATGGGCAGGTTTGTTGGATCTGTTGAGGAGGGTTTAAACTAATTTGGCAGTGGGGTGGGAACTAGAGTGAAGGGAGTCAGGATAGAACAGATGGTTAAGAAAAGCAAAGATAGCATGGAATCAGACTGTAAGGAAGGGCAGGCAGATAACAGGACATAATTGCAGCCAGAAGGGTGAGTATCAGTGCATTAGGGATGCAAAATCAAAAAAAGATGGCGAATACACAACTCTAAGTGTTATATCTCAATGGACAGAGTATAAGAGATAAGATGGATGATCTTGTTGCACTTTTATAGATTGTCGGGTATGATGTTGTGGCCATCACTGAATCATGGCTGAAGGGTGGTTGTAGTTGGGAGCTGAATGACCAAGGTTACACATTGTATTGGAGGATAGGAAGGTAGACAGAGGGGGTGGCATGGCTTTGCTGGTAAAGAATGGCATCAAATAACTAGAAAGGTGTGACATAAGATCAGAAAATGTTGAATCCTTGTGGGCTGAGTAAGAAACTGAAAAGGTAAAAGGACCCTAATGGCAGTATTATACAAACATCCCAACAGAAGTTGAGATAGGAAACACAGATTACAACAGGAAATAGAAAAATTGTGTCAAAAAGACAATATCATAATAGTCATGGGGGATTTCAACATGCAGATAGATTGGTAAAATCTGTTTGGAAATGGATCCCAAGAAAGTAAGTTTGTTGAATGCCTACAAGATGGCTTTTTAGAGCAATTTGTCATTGAGCCTACTAGGGAATCAGTGATACTGGATTAGGTGTTATATAATGAACTGGAGGTGATTAGGGAGTCAGTGATCACAATATGATTGCGTTCTACTTGAAATTTGATAGGGAGAAAGTGAAGTCTGACTTAGCAGTATTTCAGTGGAGTAAAGGAAATTAAAGTGGTATGAGAGAGGAGATGACCAAAGTAAATTGGAAGAAGATGACAGCAGAGCAGCAATAGTGTGAGTTTCTAGTAAAAATGAGGAAGATGCAGGATAGACACATTCCAAAAAACAAAGAAATACTCAAAATGGCAAAATAGTGCAACTGTGGCTGACAAGGGTCGTCAAAGCTAATGTAAAAGCAAAAGAGAGAGCATACAACAAAGCAAAGATTAGTGGGAAGACAGAGGATTGGGACACTTTTAAAAACCTACAGAGAGCAACTAAAAGAATCATTAGGAGGTAAAAGGGACACATGAAAGCAAGCTTGTAAACAATATCAAAGTGGATAATAAAAGCTTTTTCAGGTATGTAAAAGATAAAAGAGAGATGAGAGTGGATATAGGACTGCTAGAAAATGAGGCTAGAGAAATAATAATGGGGGCCTTATCTACCTACTGCAGACATATTCAACCTAAAATAGCAAGTGCTTTTCTGAACAATGTTTTGCTCTGGAGGAGGGAATGCTACGTCCAAGCTCCAGCAGTACAGCTCATTGTTTTTGTGATGTGATTGTTCTAATTTTTAAAAGCTTCCTCTTCTTGACTTAGCCACCTGGACCAGAAGAACTGCACCCTAGGGTTCTGAAGAGGAGCTGTTAGAGATTGTGGAGGCATTAGAAATGCTCTTTCAAAAATCATTGACTCGGCACTGGCTGCCAGAGGACTGGGAAAATTGCAAATGTCACTCACTCTTTCAGAAAGGAGTAAGGCAGCTGAAAGGAAATTCTAGACCAGTTAGCCTGAACTCAATGGCTGGGAAGATGTTGGAGTCAATTGTTAAGGGTGCGGTGATGGAGTACTTGGTGACACAGGACAAGATAGGACAAAGTCAGCATGGTTTCCTTCAGGTAAAATTTTGCCTGATGAGCCTGTTTGAATTCTTTGAGGAGATTACACATAGGATAGATAAATGGGATGCATTGGATGTTGTATATTTGGACTTTCAGAGGGCCTTTGACAAGGTGCCACACATGAGGCTGCTTACCAAGCTAAGATGCCATGGTATTGCAGGAAAGCTACTGGCATGGTTACAGCATTGGCTGACTGGTAGGAGGCAAAGAGTGGGAATAAAGGGATACTTTTCTGGTTGGCTGCCAGTGACTGGCGGTGTTCCGCAGGGATTGGTGTTGGGACCACATCTTTTTATGCTGTATATAAATGATTTAGATGATGAGGTAGATGGTTTTGTTGCCCAGTTTGCATGTGATATGAAGATTGGTGGAGGGGTAGGTGGTGTAGAGGGAACAGCGAGGCTGCCGAAGGACTTAGACAGATTAGAAGAATGTGCAAGAGTGGCAAATGAAATATAATGTTGGAAAATGCATGGTCATGCACTTTGGTAGTAGAAATAAATGTGCAGACTATTTCCTAAACGGCGAGAAAATCCAAAAACCTCAGGTGTAAAGGGACTTGGGAGTCCTTGTGCAGAATACCTTAAAGGTTAACTTGCAGGTAGAGTCAGTGGTGAGGAAGGCAAATGCAATGTTAGCATTCATTTCAAGAGGTCTAGGATACAAGAGCAGAGATGTAATTCTGATGTTTTATAAGGCACTGGTGAGTCCTCAACTTGAATATTGTGAACATTTTTGGGCTCCTCATCTAAGAATAGAGCGCAGAGGATTCAAATTGGAGATTGGCATTGGAGAGGGTTCAGAGGAGGTTCACAAAGATGATTCCAGGAATGAAAGGGTTATCATTAGAGGAATGTTTGAAAGCTCTGGGTCTGTACTCACTGGAATTTAGAAGGATGAGGGGGAATCTCATTGAAACCTTTTGTATGTTGAAAGGCCTGGACAGAATAGATATGCAAAGGGTGTTTCCCATGGTGAGGGAGTCTGGGACAAGAGGGCACAGCCTCAGGATAGAGAAGCATCCATTTAAAACAGAGATGCAGTGAAATTTCTTTAGTCAGAGTGCGGTGAATTTGTGGAATTTGATACCACAGACAGCTGTTGCGGCCAAGTCGTTGGGTGCATTTAAGGCAGAGCTTGATATGTTCTTGACTGGTCATGGCATCAAAGGTTATGGGGAGAAGGCAGGGGAGTGGGGCTGAGGAGGGGAAAAAGGGTCAGCCATGATGGAATGATGGAGCAGACTCGATGGGTCAAATGACCTAATTCTACTCTTATGTCTTATGATCTTATGTATCATTATGATTACATTATTATTATTTTTAATGTCAATGCTGATAATGTATCTTTTTAAATTGTTATTTTTCAGTTTTTCTATTTTATTATTAATCAAAACCTATAAATGAAAATGCACTTTGCATTATGTAGATTTACTAGAATGATCTTTATTTTATATTTGTAGCTTCGTGATTTTAGTTCTTCTTACTACAACCTAATTCACTGTTCGTGCATGTCCTTAAAACGTTATCACCAATTTATTTATCCATCACCTTCCCATGTGTAATTCTGTTGAGCTGCTTATATGTCAGCCCATTTGTAGCAGCCTGCAATCTATCTGTTCAACTGTCTATCCATTTCACTATGACATTCCTGCATTACCTTGATGTGAATTGTTTTATGCATCCATTTCTTCTGCTTGTAAATCATCCTATATTTTCTGCATTTCCCATTCTTGTCACATTGCTGTGAAATGTTTTAATTAATGCTAACTTGTAAGAGCAATGATTCAAGGCAATGTTGCAAGCCTCGTTATGGTCAGTGTCATAACAATATTGGTACTGTTTCTTGAATTATCTTTGAATTCAATGAAGATGGGCCATAGAAGGAACAAGGCAACATTGATCCCATATGACCATGTAAGAAGCATAGACATAAGGCAACATTGCACTTCAGGTCATAACATAACCGGCAAAAAAAGAGATAAACAAGAGTGGTCATCGCCATCACTAAAATCTTTAAATTGAATTACAGTCTTAACATCTTTCTCAGGCATCTGTTAATTCATGCAAATATTTTAAAATGTATATTTTCAATTTAATATGGGCATGTCCATCAGGAGCAAAGGAATAACTGAAGGAATTTAGGAAGTGATCCTCCTGAGCATAGGAGACTGACATTACTTGAAGATTAAGGACAAAGTAATTTATGGATTTTCCCTGGGGGAGCATTATTGTACAATAAAAACAAAGGTGCTGCTTTGGTAAAATTAGATCAATAATGTTTTGCTATAATCTGCATGGAATAATAAAACAACTTTGCCTACATGAATTATTGAGTTGCCAAACATAACAGTCTGTAAATTTTCACTTGCATTCTGGAATAAGAATGAAGTGAAAGGCTGACATGTCTGAATAAACTTAACATATAGAAACTATCCTAATTAATGACATTGCACACCTCTGTCTAATATTTATCCTACAATTAATAATAACAAGAATAGTTTATCTGGTCATTATTATACTGAGAGCTGTGGGGACTTGTAGAGCATAAAACGGGAGCGGCATTTCTCATATTATAATGATAACTATACTCAAAAAAATATTTTGCTGTGGCTGACCTCATGAAAGGCACAATTTAATTGCTGCATCACCAGCAACTTTCTTTACCATCTTTACTGCCTTTAGATCTAAATCATGAATATAATTGTACAATCATGGTTCCAAGAGATTATTCCTGTGAAGCTCCATGGGTCTAATCTCCAGATTTGTTAGTAGTTACCCTTTGTTAACAGTTTCCTGTCACTAAACCCCTGTTGGTTTTTGCTGTGTATGAACTACTCAGACGCCTTGCAGAAGTCCATGCAGATTACATTGAACACACAGCCCCATCCATTTCTTTGTTATTGTGATAAGAGATCCAATCATTAGTCACAGATGGCCATCCCTTAACAAATCTACACTCAGATTTAATTTGTCGAATAGCATATGAATCCATGTCTTGCAGTGTTAAGTTTCATATTACTGTCTAATTTGTGGATCTGATAGAGATACATGGATACATTTACTCGTGTCCTAGATAGGAAAGACAATATTAAACTATTTTCCCCCATAACAAAGGTGACAATAAATAGTAGGCACAGGATAAAGGTGAGGGGTAAGAGGTTTAGAGGAGATATAGAAAGGAATCATTTCACCAGGAAGATAGGAGGACAGAAACTCTCACAAAATAATATACGGATGAGCACTTGAGATACCAGAGCAAAATAGGTAACTGATTTAGTATAGTAAATGGTATTAGGATAATAAAATGATTGGCAAGAATGAAGAAAACTGAGAGGTCAGGTTCTGTAGTGCATTCCTCTATGATTAATGATCCATAATTAATTTTTGTCTATTCATACTGCCTTTCAGAATTATTTTGCAATAATTTACCCACCAAAGCAGTTAAGCTAACAGGTCAGCAATTACATGATTTTTATTTTTATTTTTTTTAAAACATATTAGTAATATATGAGTGCAGTTGAGGATTACATTACTTTGGGGAAGACTGCAAAACAGCAGATAGCCAGTGTCGACTCTGCCTGCTTCTGTTTGATGGATGAGGGTTTCTATCCGTGAGCATGCAGTCAGAATGATCTTGCTCTTGCAACAGTAAGTAGCACACTCTGAGATGTGATATAGATTAAATCAGTAACCCGAATGATTGTAAGACAAGAAACTAGGTGGGTTCCATAGGTAGAATAGTGATTTTGTCATTGAAATCACACATCTTATTGAAGGCAAAGAACACAGCTTGAGCATTGACCCTTTTAGTAGCAGTTTCAGGGTTAATAAAACCTGAGTTTTGTCAGTAAATAAGGATTTCAGTTTTTCATATCACTGATGTTGAAAATCAGACTAGAGATAACTCTTCGCGCGGTACTACATTTTTTATTGTGTAGAGTGGTGGTTTACATGGAAAAAATGTTTGCACATAAACAAATTCTCATAAAAAGACAGGTGCTGAATTTCCTGATAAGCACAGAGCAACTCAGAATTGTGTTCAGTATTTTTCAAATCAACATTAAACCTATTTTTCAATGATGCAGTTCTATGATTTTTGGATTTGTGCAACGAAATTTCAAAACCAATGACTTTTTAGTAACCTAATTAGTGACCAAAACAGCATTTCGTAGATTCCATTTCTTTTTGAATTGCCACTGCTAATTAACCATTTTAAGTTCTTATCACCCTAAAAGGAACAGAGCCTGATATGGTCGCTAGTTTCTGGAGACTGAGAACTGTAGCCACTTCAAAGGCATATTATATCATTGAGAATTGTGTTGAATGCTGTATCAATAATAAATATATTTTTACACAATGTTTTATGATTTAACTAGATTTAACTCAGTACATTGTAGTATTGTTCCATAAGTTTACTTTCATGCAGAAATTATATTAAGTGCTTGTGTGTTTTTAATAGTGGTTAACACAAATGACTTATTTCCCAAGAATTTACTGAAAAAGCAAGTTTCAAATGTATTCATATACTTTTGTTTTGCTCTTCATCTTCATGTTATTCAGTTTCTCATGCTTCTTACTTTTTAACAATGTATTTTCATTATTTTTGTTGCCAAGTCTTCTTCCTTCTCGTCATTTAGTATATTTATTCTACCATTAAGCACTTCAACTCTCTTTTCAATTGTGTTTTATGCATACTTCTCAAATTTTGCAATGGACAATTTCAATGTCCAAGTATTAGTGACTTAGATCATTATTCTACTAATTAACGTAGCCAAAGAAGTTTGATTAATCAATCAAAACAGTTAGAGAACCTTTTCAAGTTGCCTCTTTAATGAAATATCAGGTTAGGCTTCTGCAGTGGATGCACTGCTTAATCAGTAAAAGCTCTTCATCCAGTCTTTGAGAGCCCTCAGAGCTTTGAATTTGGTATGTAAAGACAAATAGTAGCTTTTATGACCTTCTTTTGCTCCTTCATGGTTTTCTCCTTTGCCTGTGGTTGATTTGGGCCTTCAGGAGAAGGATCAAGATGAGGAGTAATTCTATATATCAGTGGCACAGGAAGTTTAGCAATATGTGCAAAGCAAATATTATAGAGTCATACATATCTACCCAGATGGTTCAAACAATACAGTGACAGGTCATTCAGGTATTTTGGTTTATGTTCCAAAGTTTCAGTTGACTATTAAGAAAGATCATCAGACTAAGTATCAGTATTCATGACCGAGATAGTTGCTATCATTTTTGCCTTGGAATGGGTCAAAATAAGTACATCCTGATTATGTATTTTGGTGCTCTGATTCATTCTTGGTTTTGACATCAATTAAAATGGGTATTTCAAATTGTAGGCCAGACATCTATTGAAGCTGCAGGATATAGGCTTGTGCATATATTTCCTATTGGCCCCTGCCCATGTTGAGGTTGAAGAAAACAAAGTGGCAGACATTCTAGCCTATCAATCACTTAAGGGTATAAATGTAGCGGTGCCTTTGCATAAGGTGGACAAGGGTGAAAGTCATCATTAAGAAGTTCATTCAATCACTGTGGTAACAAAGTTGTGATGAGGAAAAGAAAGGATAGCATTTATATAAAATTCAAAGAATGGTGGGAGCTCAACTGGGAGGGGGGTATAAAATAAGTGAAGAAGTTATACTTAGACATTTACGTATTGGACATACAAGGTTCAATAACTTCTTGTTCGGAATTAGTATGCATTTATAGGGAGTGCACTTGTCAAGAAAAAGTGCAGCATATATTGTTTGAATGCATTTCCTATGAGGTGTAATGCAAACATTTAATTGTTAAGTTGAAATCTTTGAAGCAGACATAATTTAACGTGAAAAGTTTGTTAGGATATTACTGCCATCATAATGTGTGTAAGTTTGTATTTAACTTTCTGAATAGCAATAGATTTTTGATATTATTTGAATTTTAAGGGGGGTGGAATTTAGTGGGTGTACTTTTTGCTCTGCGCTCCAACTCTGAAGGTGGTGTTAATGCACCTTAAGTTGGTCTACCAACCACCATTAACCTTTACAAGAAGAAGGAGAAGAAGAAGAACATAGCAGTTCTTGCTGAAAGTGCGTAGACATGAGTTGGTTTCAGCAACCTGCAGAAAACTGCAGAATAAGTGACATCAGCCTCTGGCTCCTGCAATTATTCCAAAGAATGGAAACTGAACGTACTGATGCAGCTTTGTTATAATCTCTTATAATTGAAAATATGGGCTCCAAATCACAAGAGGCTCTTTCTTCTTAATTACAGAAGCTTAGGGATCTACTTGATAGCAGATTTCATGAACATATAAATGTCAGGCAAAAATTGGGAAATTGCAGGAAAGGTTGATCAATAGTGGGTTGCTTTCATGCTGTGGCTGCATGACTCCTCAGAGTCTTCTTGAAGAATTAATGCTAGTGGAGCAGCTAATGTAGATATATAAATACTGGTCAGATTACTTCATGCAGCACCAACATGGATTGGAGTTTTCTCACAGAAAGAATTACAGAGACCTGACTGAGCATCAGCAATATGTATAACAATTACTGTACCCTCTTTCTTACTATCTCATAGAAAGAAAGATTTAGTAAGTGGACGGTACACACCCTAGACTGTAACAAAGAGTGTCAAGAAAGGAAATTTGACACTGGATGCAGTAAAATAGCAGCAGCAAAATAAATTGGTTGCATCTTCTAAAGAATCCTGTTACCTATATATTGGTCAGAAGAGCCATTTTGTTTTGGCTGGATATATACAGAATTGAGCATGGAGGCTGAGTGGGATTTGACTCCACCCATTGATAAGGCGTGAGTAGAGAAAACAGCTCCAGATTGTCATCCTGGAAGTACAATCGCTTTTTTGCACCATTTTTCTGGCTGAATAGTAGGACTTTACCTCCTTTGTTTAGTTAAGGTATGAACGTACATGCTATTTTCTTCTAATAAGGAAATATTACAGAACATTATGCAGAACATTTACATTCTCTGAAATACAGTAGCTTAGGATGTCAAGTAGTTAATTCAATTAAAGCAAAAGTTTAACTCTAATAATTCTGTATTGACTACCTGGGTCAACCTTAATTTTTGGAATCGAAGTAAACAAACTACACTCAACACAATCTACCCTCTAAAGCAGGGATTCCCAACCTGGGGTCAATGGACCCCTTATTTAACGGTAAAGGTCCATGGCATAAAACAGGTTCGGAAACCCTGCTCTGAAGCATTCCTTATAGTAGTGGTAGGGTTTCCAATGAAACATTATTGCATAGCACTGTTTTCCCTCTGAAGACATTCTCTATGCTGTATGTCGTAGTCACTAAATTAAATGAGATAAATTTGGAATAGATACCAGAACTGAAAAAGGTCTATCTAATTAAAAGGAGTTTCACTTTAGCAAGGACTTTGACAAGGTCCTGCATATGAGGTTGCTCAATAAGATTCAGTTGCTTGGCATTCAAGATGAGATAGTAAATTGGACTAGATATTGCCTTTGCCGAGAAAGCCAGAGAGTGATAGTAGTTGGTCGTCTCTGTGACTGGAAGCCAATGGTGTGCCACAGGGACTGGCGTTGGGTCCATTGTTGTGTGCCACCTATATCATCAATGTAGATGACAATGTAGTAAAGTGGATCAGCAAATTTGCAGATGACACCAAGACTGGGGGCTGTAGCGGACAACAAGGTAGGCTACAAAGCTTGCAGCAGGATCTAGATCAGGGCTGAAAAGTTGCAGATATAATTGGAGATATATATAAAAGTGTGAGGACAAACCTAGGTAGAACTTAAACAATGAGTGGTAGGGCAAGAGAACAGAATGATTTGGGAATGCAGATCCATACTTCTTTGAAAGTAGCACCATAGGTAGATAGGATTGTAAGAAAGCTTTTGCCGCATTGGTCTTCATGAATTAAATTTATTGAGTACAGAAGTTGGGACGTTATGGTGAAGTTATATAAGAGAGTGTTGTGTGCAATTCTGGACTCTATCTACAGGAAAGATGTCAATGAGATTGAAAGAGTGAGAGAAGACTTGCAAGGATGTTGCCAGAACCTGCAGACCTGCGTGATTGGAAAAGATCAATAGGATAAAATTTTATTCCCTAGACTGTAGGAGAATGAGGGAGTATTTGATAGAGGTATACAAAATTATGAGGGGTATAGATCGGGTAAATGCAAACAAGTTTTTTCCACTAAGGTTGAATAAGACTAGAACTAGAAATCATGGGTTAAGGGTGAAAAATGAAATGTTTAAGAGGAACACGAAGGGGAAATTTTTTCACTCAGAGAGTGGTGAGAATGTGGAACCCACATCCAGCACTTGCATTTGGCAGTGCAAGTGATAGACGTGGGTTCGATTTCAATGTTTGAGAAAAATTTGATAGGTATGCGGATGAGAGGGATACAGAGGGCTATTATGGTCTGGGTGCAGATGGATGGGATTAGTCAGATTAATAGTTCAGCATAGACTAGATGGGCTGAAGGACATGTTTCTATGCCCTCTCATGTTGGAGACAATTCCTTGTAGACTTTAGGCACCAGTTTAAAAAGTGAGCATGGCCTGTCAGGACTGGTGTGGGGAGTGGGAGACCATGGAGTGAGTTGGAGACAGTTACTTGTGGACTTTACACAGTACTTCTAAACTGTGTGCAGGGGCCATCAGGATTTGTTAGCAGGCCAGGAGATTGCGGAATGAATTGGGAACAGTTCTTTATGGACATTATGTGCCAGTTTTAAAAAGCAAGTGAAGCCTGGTGGGCTTTTTCTGCAGAAAGGGAAATTGCTTGTGTTAATAGTAACTTAGCAAGGGCTGATAAAAAGAAGAAAGGTTTATTCGGAGCAGCCGTTGTTGGAGTGGACAGTGTTGGAATGGTCAGGCTTTGGCTTAATAGCCTTAGATGAGAACAGGTGCAGGCTAGAACTTAAGTTAGAGAAGTTAGAGGTTTAATGAGTATAGGTATGATGGTATTTCACGCAGTAGAGTACTCATCCTGTGAGATGTGGGATTTCAGAGCACCTAACTGTTCCCTTGATGACTACATTTCCAGCAAGTGCACCCAACTTGAGTTCCTGACTGCAGCTGGAACTGGATGCCCTCAGGACCAGAAGGGAGGCTGAAAACTTCATAGATGATATTTATACTGAGGTGGTCACACCCAGAGACCAGAAATTAGATGGATGACCACCGGGAGAAGTAAGAGGAGTAAACAGTCAGTGGAGGGGTCCTCTGTGGCCATTCCCCTCAGCAATCCTTTAGACACTGCTGGGGGGGGGGGGGAATGACCTATCAGGGCACAGCAGCAGCATCCATGTTCAGTAGGGAGGGTGATAGTGATAGGAGACTCAATAGTTAGAGGGACAGACTGGAGATTCTGTGGCCATGAAAAAAGACACCAAGGTGGTGTTATTATTTTATTGTCAAATGCACTAAGGTACAGTGTAAAGCTTTTGTCTGCGTGACCATTCTATACACAGGTATAGAAGTAGAACAAAAGTTGAAATAAGAATAGAATGCAGAATGTAGCGTTACAGTTCAAGAGAAAATGCTGCTCAAGTACACAAGTGCAAGACACAACAATATAGACTGAGGGATAAAAAGTTCATCTTTATTGGTTAAGGGGTTCACTCAATGATAATATAATAACAGGATAAAAACTGGCCCTGAGCCTGGTGGTGTGTGCTTTCAAGGTTTTTTTCTGTTCTGCCTGATGCACAGTGAGAGATGAGACAATGACAGGGATGAGTGGTGCCCTTGATTACGTTGGCTGCTTTTATGAGGCAGTGGAAAATATGAAGTATGGGAGAGTAGACTGGTTTCTGTGATAGTCTGAGTTGCACTCACAACTCTCTACATGGGCATGGACAGTGCAGTTGCATTACCAGGCGTGATGCATCTGGATAGATGCTTTCTATGCTGCTCCAATAAAAATGTTGACTCATTGGGGAATTACTGAATTACCTCTCTCTCTCTCTCTCTCTCTCTCTCTCATATATATGAGTGAAATATGAGTGAATCTATGTTCTTATTGTGATCTTCATGAAAGAAGCTGTTTAAACATGGTAGTTACCTGCCCTTCACCATAGGGAAAGAAAGTCATTGCCAAAGTTTCAACCTCTTCTCTTAGTGGCCAAAATTTGCTCATCAAATTGTACTGTGAATATTGTCCATCTGGAGGTACAATGAACATGATTTGCACTGTGGGACAACTGTAAGAGAAGTGCAGGGAACTATACCCACCACTAATACGAGTTATCTTTGACTTCACTAAAGCCATTAACTTTATTATTTGAAAAAGACTGGAGAAATTCCTTCAAATTAAGCTACCCAAAGTGAATTGTCTCCATTTTCCTTTATGGAACCCCAAAAGCTAGACCATCACTGCCTTTGCAAAATGCTCCAAATTCACAGGAAGTAAAAGTGAAAAATGTTGGTGTCAATAACATTTCCAGTATTGAGGTCTGGTTTTGGTCATTTGATTACATTAGACAGGCTTTGTTTTTTTTTAATGCCCATCACTGGATTCCTGAAATTCACCCTCAATTCTGAGTTTTATCATTGGTTTGCTTGGTGAAATGGGGAAAAATTTGAGGGAGTGTGCCTTAAAGCACAACATTCTGCTGACAACTCAAAATGAGAAAAAGCTTTCAGATGGTATTGAAAACCTAAATCGTGTATCAGGAGTACACAGAAACCCTGTGGTTAAGGAGTGGACCACCTCACAAATTTCCCACCCACCTGCCTGTGGATCATCACCTTCCTGATCTGTGGAAGAGTCTACAGTTCCCATATTGGCATCATTAGCCACATCAGAACCTATTAACCTGGAGTGGAAATGAATCACCTATAATCGTGCATAACAGTCTAAAGATTCCACATCCATAACAGTGCAGTACAAGAACTATTTCTGGGAAATGACCAGCTTTAAGAGAAGAACTTCATTGTAAGAGAATGCTTAGCATAAGTAGTATAATGAGATCATTAACAAGGACAAAAAACAATCAATGATGCCTTAGCTCAGATTAACTCAATGAAATAGTTGGAATGAAAAACAGCAGAAGAAATTTAAGGTTGAGACAGGTGAGATAAATACAGATACCATCCAAACCACAGATAAAGAGGATATCCCAAAGGCTAAAACATCATCAATGAGTTTACAGAGATTTAATTTTTTTTTACTGAGAATGAAAAGGCATATCAAAAATGTAAGCTTTAAGTAAAATCATGAGAGTAAACAAGTAATTGAAAACTGACAGCTTCTCATATGAAAACAAATTCCAGTGTAGAATTAGGCACTAGGGTCAATATACACAATTAGCAAGAAAATAAGACAAGTTGTAATTCTGGGGATACAGATTTTTAAATACAAGATTGCAAGTTAATCATAGCCACACTATTGACAAATGTACTTCTGAATTTTATCCAAAGGATTCTTCAAAGTACAAATAAGTATGTTATTAATCTATCAAAAATATTATGTACAGTGTGTATAAAAATAATTCACCTCCCTTGGAAATTTTCATGTTTTATTGTTTTACAATATTGAATCACAGTGGATTTAATTTGGCTGTTTTTACACTGATCAACAGAAAAAAGACCCTTTCTTGTCAACATGAAAACAAATCTCTACAAAGTCATCTAAATTAATTACAAATATAAAACAGAAAATAATTGATTCCATTAATTCACCCCCTTCAAGTCAGTATTTAGTACAAACATAGATACACCATTGGCAGCAATTACAGTCTTGAGTCTGTGTGGATAGGTCTCTATCAACTTTGCACATTTGGACACTGCAATTTTTCCCCATTCTTCTTTACAAAACTGCTCAAGCTCTGGCAGATTGCGTGGGGATCATAAGTGAACAGTCCTTTACGTCCAGCCACAATTTTTCAACATTGAGGTCTGGACTGGTCTGGCCATCCAAGACATTAACTTTCTTGTTTTTAAGCAATTCCTGTGCAGCTTTGGCTTTATACTTGTGGTCTTTGTCTTGATGGAAAACAAATCTTCTCCCAAATCATAGTTCTCTTGGGGACTGCATCAGGTTTTCCTCCAGGATTTCCCTGTATTTTGCCTAATTCACAAGCCTTCCAGGGCCTGCTGTGCTGAAGCATCCCCACAGCGGGATATAGACACCACCATGCTTCACCATAGGGTTGGTGCGTTTTTGATGATGTGTGGTGTGTAACATTTACTCTAATGACCAAAAAGCTCAATTTTGGTTTCATCAGACCATAGAACTTCCTTCCAGTTGACTTCAGAGTCTCCAACATGCCTTCTGGCAAACTCTAGCAAACAACTAATTATATTTGTAATTAATTTAGATCACTATGTGCAGATCTGTTTTCACTTTGATACGAAAGAGTCTTTTTTCTGTTGATCACCATAAGAAAAAGCCAAATTAAATCCACTGTGATTTGATGTTGTAAAACAATAAAACATGAAAACTTCAAAGCTGGGTGAATACTTTTTATAGACACTGTAAATTATCACAGGACAATATCTGCAGTTATAGGCATCAGTACATAGTAATTTTTTAAGTAATAGAAATGTCCCAGGACTGAAACATTATAATTAAACTTAAACACTCAGTGACCATTCATTAGGTACAACTGTATACCTGCTCATTAATACAAATCCCTAATCAGTCAATTATGTTGCAACAATTTAGTCCATAAAAGCATGCAAACATGGTCAAGAGGTTCAGTTGTTGTTCATGCTAAACATCACAACGGGGAAGAATTGTGATCTAAGTGACTTTGACCATGGAATGATTGTTAGTACCAGATGGAGTGGTTAGAGTATCTCAAAAACTGCTGATCTCCTGGGGTTTTCTAGGGTTTACAGAGAATGGTGCGAAAAGCCAAAAGCAATATGACATGAGCAACAGTTCTGTGGGTGAAAATCTCTTGTGAAATAGAGAGGTCAGAGGAAAATGGTCAGATGGTTTAAGCTGACAGAGAGGTGACAATAACTCAAACAACCACGTGTTACAACAGTAGTGTGCAGAAGAGCATCTCTGAATGCTCAACACATCGATTCTTAAAGCAGATGGGCTGCTGCAACAGAAGACCACGAACATATACTCAGTAGCCACTATATCAGGTACAGGAAGTACCTAATGACGAGGCCACTGACTGTATTTCACTAAAGCTGAGAAGGAACCTATGGACTTACTTAAATTTTGCAACAGGTTTTTAAAGGAACCCACGTGAGCGATTATTTTCTGTCTTGGACAAATAGGTACATATTAGGTAGCTATTGCTGGCTGGTGGTGTAGTGGCATAAGCAACAGACTTTGAGGCGAATGGTCCCAAGTTTGAATCTGGCCTGCCCCTTGCATGCTTTCCAATCGTGCGGGGTTGAGCGTTGAGCTAGATAAATGCTAGGGAAATGGCAAAAAATACTGTCTGATGTGCTTCAAGGTGCAAAAAGGAACAACAATGACAACTATATAGCTGTAGAAAGATTGCTATAGTTCCTTGGTTACAAATATTTGACATATGCAAACCAGTTATTCGACCTAGCATAGAACTGATTCCAGTAATTCAGTAGTTGGTATTATAATGACAAAGTGCTCATTCAGCAGCATCTGCAAAACCAGCTGCAACTACAGTACATCAGTACTGTGGAGAAATGGTAATCACTTCTGCTCCTTTGTCTTTTTGTGATTTTGTGATTTTGTGTACATGTAGACATATTTTTTCCAAATTATGGACAAAATTCATTCATAGGCATCTGTAAAATGGAATCCTGTGGATGGCCATATATTTTAAGTTGTGAAAAGGATAATGTCAAATTACAGCAAAAAAAAAATTAAGGCAATGCTGGTGGGATGAGCCAGTGCATAGCAGTTAAGTTTTAAAATGAAGGAATATGAGGCAATGTATTTTGATAAGATAATTGAGAAGAAGTGATAAAGAATAAATTACTCTAAAAGGAAGAAATATGTGAAGGACGTGGAGATGTGTGCGAACATCACTAAAAATAACAGGGCATATTGAGAATGTAAATTATAAATTATTCTCAGTTCTGTGCTTTAAGTACAGACACTAAGTGTAAAAGCAGTGAAGTTATGCTGCACCTTTATAAAACATTGTTCTGACCTCAAATGGAGTATTGTATTCAGTTCTGCTTACCACGTTATAGGAATGATATGAATACATCAGAAAAGCTTCAGTAAACATTTACTAGAATGGTTCCTGAAATGGATGATGACAATTCCAAGGATGGATTGGAGAAGCTTAGATGATTTTCTTTAGAGAAAAGAAGGCTGGAGGAGATGAAAGTAACTAAAATGTTAAGTCATCTGGATAGACTGGACAGTGAGATGGTATTTTCCTTAGTAGAGGGATCTAGGACTAGAAATCACAAGTATAAAATAAAAAGGAAAAAAATTAAAAGGGAAATAGGGAAAAGCTTTTAAATAACATAGCATGTGTTTGGATTTGAGAAAATACAGTCTTCAGATGTGGGGGAGGTTAAGTTCCATTTTGGCCTTCAAGAGGAATTGGATGAACATATGGTGCAGAAAAATTTGCAAGGCTCGGGAAGGAGCTGATGTGTGGCACCTGAGAGCTACTCTGGTTGAAAGCCAATGCAGACAGAAAGGCCAACTGACCTCCTGTGTTATAACCACTTCATAGTTCTATTACTTCATAAAAGGGACGAGAAAGGGAAAATGTTTTTGTAGTTAAATCAAAGTCTATGAAACATATTTTTCATGAAAATATATTGGTTGTCTTTCTATGAAATTCTAATAAACACTAGAGGTGAAGTAAATGCAACAAGACATACCACTTTAATTTTTGTTTTGCAATTTTGAATCAAAATAAATACTAGCTATGTGCTTCTTGTGCATAGGCACAGAAGAGTCCTGCTCCAGCCTGTGTCTCTTCAAGCGCATGTCGAAATATTGTTAAATGCAGGGAATATTTTGCCTCTAGCATCCTTCCAGGCTGTGGAGTCCTGACTATGACCAACATTTGCTGTAAAGAAAATATCCTAAATTCCCTTCAAAAACATCACCAAATACTTTGATCTATACACTTGGATATTGATCTTTCCTATCCACTCTTATTTTAGCCTTACATTATTGAGTATATCTCAATTCAATCTCCCTTCAGACCATTCTCTTCCCAAGAACCCAGTCTATCCAATCTTTCATCATTAATTTTCTTCAGTCCAAGATATGTCTTTGTAAGTTACCTCTGAATAAAATCACGTCCCTCATTGCACACTGAAAGTTTTGTTTTAAAATTCTACAATAAATGATCAAGAAATAGTTCAAACGGAAACCTTTCTGAAAGTATTCTTGGTATAATGCTTTGCCCATACTAAGACCAATCCTTAGATTGAGAAATTGATTTAAAACAGTATTTTCTATGAAGCGAGAATTTTACTCTTCAAATATTGATGTATGAACTCGAACATACTTCATGCATCAAGTGTTAGAAGGGAACTTCCAGGTTTTCCCACTGTCCTTTGTAATTCCTCAGTTTTTGTCTCATTACCCCACTGTCAGGTCATCAGTTAAATTCATACAAGTTACCTATACTTTCCTACAAATAAATGGTTAATATGCTGAGCAAACAATCTTGACTGGTTGTCAAGAAAACCTACCAAAATTTGGAGAATGTTTTTAAGCTATGCATATTGAGCCCCAAGGATGGAAGTGAGGCCAGGAAGGGCAAACGTAACTTTTTTCAAATTCCTTATGGGTTAGGACAAACAGGAACATCTTGCTTAGCTTCAGTAGGAAATTGTAGGCCTCACTCATCATGGCAACAAGACCACGTACACTGTTTTGTAACAATATTCACTTGGGAGGATAATCACCAACATGAATGGCAGCGATGCTTCACTACCAGATGAACTCAATGCCTCCATGCACGCTTTGAAAGGAAGAACACAACTACAGCTGTGAAGATCCCAGAGGCCAATGTTAGGCTGTCTTTAAAGAGACTGAACCCTCACAAAGCAGAAGGTCCTGATGGAGTACCTGGTAAGGCTCTGAAAAGCTGTGCCAACTAACTAGTGGGAATATTCAAGGACAGTTTCAACCTCTCACTGCTACAGGCAAAAGTTCCCACTTGCTTCAAAAAGGCAACAATTATACCAGTACCTGAGAAGAATAGTTTGGCAGCCCCAATGACTATCGCCCAGAAGCACTCACATTGACAGTGATGAAATGATTTGACATGCTGGACATGAATAGACTGAATTCCTGCCTCAGCAAGGACCTGGACCCATTGCAGTTTCACCATCGCCACAATAGGTCAACAGCATACACAATCTCAATGGCTTTCCTCACGGCTTCAGACCACCTGGATAACACAAACAGCTACGTCAGGATGCTGTTCATTGACTATAGCTCAGCATTTAATACCATTATTCCCACAGTCCTGATTGAGAAGTTGCAGAACCTGGGCCTCTGTAGCTCCCTCTGCAATTGGATCCTCGATTTCCTAAGTGGAAGACCACAATCTGTGCGGATTGGTGATAACATATCCTCTTGCTGACTATCAATACTCACACACCTCAGGGGTGTGTGCTTAGCCCACTGCTCTACTCTCTAGATACATATAACTGTGAGGTTAGGCATAACTCAAATAGCTCTATAAATTTGCTGATGATACAACCATTGTTGGCAGAACCTGTGGTGGCAACGGGAGGGCATAGAGGAGTGAGATATGCCAACTAGTGGAGTGGTGCCGCAGCAACAACCGGGCATTCAACGTCAGTAAGACGAAAGAGCTGATTGTGGACTTCAGGAAGGGTAGGACGAAGGAACACATACCAATCCTCATAGAGAGATCAGAAATGGAGAGAGTGAGCTGCTTCAGGTTTCTGGGTGTCAAGATCTCTGAGGATCTAACCTGGTCCCAACATGTCAATGTAGTTATAAAGAAGGCAAGACAGCAGCTATACTTCATTCAGAGTTTCAAGAGATTTGGCATGTCAACAAATACACTCAAAAACTTCTAAAGTTGTTCCATGCAGAGCATTCTGACAGACTACATCACTGTCTAGTATGGAGGGGCTACTGCACAGGACCAAAAGAAGATGCAGAAGTTTGTAAATCTAGTCAGCTCCATCTTGGGTACTAGCCTGCAAAGTACCCAGGACATCTTTAGGGAGCAGTGTCTCAAAAAGGCAGCATCCATTATTAAGGAACATCCAGCACCCATGGCATGCCCTTTCCTCACTGTTATCATCAGGTAGGAGGTACAGAAGCCTGAAGGCACATATTCAGCAATTCAGGAACAGTTTCTTCCCCTCTGCCACCCGATTCCTAAATAGACATTGAATCTTTGGACACTATCTCACTTTTTTTTAATATACAGTATTTCTGTTTCTGCATGTTTTTTTATCTATTCAATATACGTTATTGATTTACTTGTTTATTTATTATTATATTTTAATTTAATTTATTATTTATTATTTATTATTTTTTTCTGCTAGATTATGTATTGCATTGAACTGCTGCTGCTAAATTAAAATTAACAAATTTCATGCCACATGCCAGTGATAATAAACCTTATTCTGATTCTGATTTAAATTTTTTTTTGTTTTAATGTTCCCTAATTTACATAACCAGTGAGGCAGCTGAAATTTGAGCTAACAGCAAAACTCATCCACCATAATGGATTCCACTTAAAGTCTAAACCATAGCTGGTACAGTATATATTTTTGACTCTTCACTTACCAATTGAGAGAATAGAGGTGGAGTGAGTGGGATTTGGAATAGAAATGCTTCTTTGAGCAACACCTACTTCTTGCTACAAACTTTAAAAGTGGATATTTTCTGCTATTCATTATGCTGAAATAAGCAATAATGGACACAAAAGGCACTGCAGATGCTGAAAATCTAAAGCAATACATACTATGTCACGAAAACCCTACGGACAACTACACTATCCATAGGGTTGCCATGAGTTGACAACGACTCAACGGCTCTCAACAACAAACACACAATGTGCTGGAGGAGCTCCTCCATCACACTGTGTGTATTGCACAGCAATAATATTGTACAGCAGGGACGAGGCCATAAAATCTTGAAGAGCACCAATACATTCAAAGTTTGAGATCATACACAAGGAATAAAACTGATCTAATCTAAAGCATGAAGTGAAATGCCGTAGCGCAAAGATCAATTGACTTAAAGATGAGAGGCAATCTCTTTACTCAGTGCATGTTTTTGCAGTGGCTCCCCACATCTGCCGACTTGACTGAGTCATTCCACTATTTAATACCATACTATCAGTAACAGTACGGGGGGGGGGGGGGAGTTGATGGGGATAAACTCGCACTATCTATTAAATGCTGCCAACGGCGTGCGTCTCATGTAGTCTCCGACAACCAAGTTCAGCGCTTGGCCTTCATGCGTGGCTTACCTACTAAGCCTGGCAGAAATGTTTCTACTGACAGAGGAAATGGCAAAGGTGGGTTACTGGCTCCTTAAAACCAATCGCTTCAGGCAGATAGGGCTCATCTGCTTGTAGCTCATCGAGGAGAAGGAAACCTCTGATCTCAAACCTTTGCTACTTTGTGGCTATACCCACTCATGGGGAAGGCTTTGGCAGTAAATCGTGAGGAAAACTGGAGCTGGGGTCCATAATGCAGTCTGACACTGAGTTCAATGCTGACTGGGAGCTCCTGTAACACCACTGGTGCCAATCTGCATCAGTCCCTGCCATTCCTTTGAATTAATCAGCTGCATGAAGATAGGGAGCCCGCTCCATGGGCAATAGCTTGCTCTCCATATTGTGCTGCCCTGGCTTTTGCATCATGTAGACAGCAAGGATGCAATATCCGTGGTCGACCCCGACCAGTGGAGGGCCTCGGAACAGGACAGCACACTATGGGCCTTTTGCCCACGTTTTGCCAACTTAGATAAACTTACTCCACGATTAATCCAAACCTTCTCTCCTGCACAGCCCATAACCCGCCATTTGTTCGTACATCCACATGCCAAACTAAGAGTCTCCTAAATGTCCTGATCGTATCAAACTCTACCTGTATTCCTGGCAATGAGTTCCAGTCACCCACCAGTCTCTGTTTATAAAACAAACAACTGTATGAAGTGAGTTTATATCTCCACTTGAGCCAGATGGTGCTTCATTTGCTTTATGTTTAAGGGATATAATATCGTACTTCACCAAATATTTCAGCAAAGGGAAACATTAAAGATCAGAAATCAAAGCTTATCCTATGTCTGAGTAGAAATAAATGAAGCAATAGATAAATATTTTATTAAACTAATTATAAATATCTGCATTTAGTCTTACCAATTAAAATCTTGTTCACACAATTTTTTAATTAAATAATGCAGCATACAAACGTGGAAAGATGATATCATTTTAAGTGGTCCTCGTTTCAAAATTAGCATTGAAAACCTGCTCTTGTAAAAAGCAAGGATTAGTTTTATTTCACATGTTAGTGAAAGAGAAGATTTTCATACCTTGCACCTAGTTTTCCATTAAAAGCAAATATTTTTTCAAGCTCTCGAGGCATTTCAGCATAAGGAAGCAATGCTGCTGGCTTTCTCACTAAATATTAATAACTCTGCTTCAGGTAAAACTGGTAGTTGATATCAAAAGCAGTTGGCAATACTGAAATGAGATTGGGCCCTTAAAGGTACTGAGTTGAGGACTGAGGGTGATAACACATTAAAAACATATCAAGAGTTTATACTTTTCATCTGCTATAGGTCAATTATAAAGCCACAGCAGTGAGAGTCAGTAAGTGATGCATAACTGTTCAATTATTATACTCATCAACCGGTAGAAACATATGTTCTTCATGAAAAGTCATTAACCTTTCTCAGTTTGCATATCAAGCTCTCCGGAAGATGCTTCACATTTCTGAGAGTCAGACTGATTGACGAAGGCTTTAGCACTGAGTCATATTGAAGGACATCCGCAAAAAGACCATAAAACATCAGCAGGGTTATAGGGTCTATAGATTTTAATTGCTGTGTGCCACTGGGCCTCGACAAAGCAATCAACCAGGCAATCTCCACAGACAGCTCTGCCATAATACATTTAACAATGGAGTTCTCACCCCATCAGCAATAAGGGGCTTATCAAAATCCCTATCACAATTAACGACCTTGTGAGGAGAAATATAAAGAAAATCATTTAGTGAGTTTGCCCTAATTTTGCAAGACACATTATGCATTTTCAAGGATTATTTTTGATTAGTAGCTCTCAAATATCTTCAACTTTTCCAGAAGTTGGAATGAATGAAAACCACCCACAGTGTGTCATGAAAAAAAACAAAAGCAAAATTTATTTAAATACTTTTTTTTTGTAGAATATTTATTTCAAAACACTTAATTAAAGTGCAGTCGAATAGTAACCATTGTATTTATTTATTCTAGAAAATAATGAGAAAAGTCATTTATTTCATAAAAATAGTCCAATGTCTTATAAGCAATGAAGACACCTTTAAAAATTCTGAATCGATAAGTGCCTCTGAAGATATGAAGTCAAAATACATAATTTATATTAAACCATTATCTTGAGAACCAGTCCCTCAGTGTTGCTCCTGAAGTATAAAAAAACAAACAGGAAACTTTTTGGATGTTCTGTGTTTCTGTTTGTCTGATGCACACTCTTCGGCCATGACTATATACCAAGAGGTTATTGGCTTCCTATCTTTTTTTTAAGATTTTGAGTTTGCTTTAAGAGCTAGTAACTCATTGCCAAAATGAGACTAGGATTAATGAATCCTGGGTCATTATCAGTACTGTACTTGTTTCCCCAATTCCAGTAATCTCTGTGTTGTTGCAATTGAGCACAGTCTCCTCATTTTTGTGTATCCATGGATTTTCTTAAAGTTTAAAAGTAGAGGTATCTGACAATATGCACATGTGTAACATAGTTTAAATAATGTGAATGCCCTGAAATAGTTTAAGGTAGACAATATTTTACGTATGTCCAGTATTTCAAAACTGGAAGAGTTGCCACTAATGTCTGATTACTTCTCTCAGACATACTTCAGAGATGTAAGACCACTTAGAAAATAAAACATAGAACAGTACAGCACAGTGCAGGCCCTTCAGGTCACAAAGCTATGCTAGCTTTTTAACCTAATCCAAGATTAATGTGACCTTTCCCTCCAACCTAGCTTCCATTCCTCTTTCATCCACCTGCCTAAGAGTCTGTTAAATACCCTTTGTCTCTGTCACCCACCCTGACAGCAGACTCCACACACCTACCACTTTCTGTGTTAAAAAATAACTACTTCTAACATCCTCCTATACTTTCCACCAACCATCTTAAAATTATGCCCCCTCATATTAGACATTTCTGCCCTGCCAAAAAAGTGTATCTGGTTATCCATTCTATCTTTGCCCCTCATCATCTTTACACCTCTGTCAAGTCATCTCTCATCCTCCTCATCCCCAAAGACAAAAGCCCTAGCTCACTCAACCTAGTACTTAAATTGTTAATCAAAAATTCTTTATGTAATAATAAATATGGTGTTTTATATTTATATTCTGATGGCTTATTTATGGAAAATTACAATATTTGAAGGCAATATTCTTTGCTCATTATGAATGTTAATTTATTCTTGACCTGCAGTTACTTAGAAGATAGTATAACTCAGTGGCTTATGTAGGATTGTACCTAATCAATTTGCTCCATTGCACACAGATGTGAGGATGGGATAAAGAAATAGTCTCACAGAAGTATTGCTAATAAGTGAAAATACAGCATTTGATCATTTCTATTCAAATGTCAATACAATTCATTTCAGGCAGATTTTGAAGACACATATAAACAATAATACCTGACAAAATCTTAATTTAATCCAGAAACATTGAAAAGTTATGATTTCTTTTCCACCAAAAAGATGATAATTCATTTGCGGTGTAATATTGTTATGAAAAGCCGCTTTATTGGTTCATGTTATTAAGGAATTAGAGGTGGAAATTGTTATGTTTTGAACTCCAAAGCATGAACCTAATAGAAATATAAGCAAGGGGCTGAGAGTAATGTGTCTAACTTCATTCTTACTAAAAGAGAGGCGTCCATGTATGATGTAATAGTGTGATGACGTATGCCGTTCATGTACTTCCACACATCACTCGTTATGAATTATTTAAACAAGAATGCTTAATCAAACAATATATTTACAATACTACTCAAATATCATTGAAATATTAAATATGCAACACTCCTTCCTGCATGGTTATAAACTCCGACTAAATACAGAATGCATCTCAGCTTATATATTTATATATATATATATATATAGCTAAGGTGCCTAAGACTTTTGCACAGTGCTATACAGTATACTATATAATACAACTTCTGTATAGATATCCATGGCATATTAAATTGTAAGTTGTCCCATTCTGGCCTGAAGATTTATTCGTTGTGGAGCTTTTCTTACTCTTATGGGATAACGTCTTTCCGGACAAGGGGAATCATTCTTCTTGGCAAGTGAGACCTGTGGCTGTAAAACAATCTCATGTTCTGGAGTCTCTGCCATGATGGTACTAGGAGTAGACTCTGGGACTGCAGGAAGTGGTTTGACAACTCTGTATAGCATTCTTCGGGTTTGATTGGCGTCCCTACCAGTGAATGGCAAGCTTCACCGGACAATGTGGATCATAATGTGTGAGAACAGAGTCTCACGTCACCATTCCGTTTGCCTTTAAGAAAGCCATCTCACACTGCTCTGTTCATTGCCATTTCTTCCTAATCTATAGTAGTGATACCAACGGTGGAGCACAGTGGCCAGCTTTGTCGAGAAACTGTTGTACTAATTGACAATCCCTAAATAAGACCACAACAGTGACACATCCCTTGGCCTTGGGGCTTCATGCTTGTGTAATCCTTGTGCATCAATACTGAGATCACAGAAAGTGATGCCTGGCTTAAAGAGTTCACACTCTGAACCATTCTTTTAATACTGTCTTGAGATTTTGAAGATATTCTTTTTCATTCTTTCCAGCAACAATGATGTCATCTAGATAACACAATGAAAACCAGGACAGCCTTGCAGCACCTAGTCCATAACTTTCTGCCAGAGTGCAGGTGACTCCAAAGATAAGCCGATTATAGAGATAAAGCCCTTTGTGAGTAGTTATGGTGAAAAACACTTTGGTCTCTTCCATCTCTATCTGTAAGTAAGCCTCAGTGAAGTCTACTTTTATGAAGTCTTTTCCTCCAGAAAGGTTTGCAAAGGTATCCTCAATCCTAGGCAGAAGGTATTGATCTATGTTAAGTACTGGGTTGATGGAGACATTAAAATTGCCACAGATCCTGACAGACCTATTCTTCTGGGCTAGTGGGACCACTGGTGTTGCCCATGGAAAGCATTCCCTCAGCCACCATGTGAACTAGCTCAGTGGCTACTTTATCAGGAGGGTATAAGGAACCAGCCAGTTTTTTTTTAAACATGTGTGGTATTTTCATTTAACACAATGATATGTTTGAGTTTTCCAAAGCCATCCTTGATCACTGTTGTAGCATCATCCAGTAACTTTCTTACTTCGCTTTCAGTTGACTCTACTGCAGGGGATGTGGCATGAAGATGGGTTTCCATCAAGCTGTAGTTGTCTTAGCCATTCTCGTCTCCACAATGCTGGCCTTCCTATTTTGACCAATGTAAAGGCCCACTGAGGCTTGTTAGTTGTTGTTATTTCACTGTTACGAAAGTCATTCCCACAGGAGTTATATTTTCCCCAGTGTAAGCTCTTTAAAATGCCATTCAAACTCATTTTGTGGAATGATTAAACCTCCAAGCCAGCATCCAATTCGATTTTAATTAATTTGCTGTGCACTTCTGGTGTAAGCCATATTGGTTGTCTATCAGTAGTTTCCACGTTATAATCTCTTTCTGAAATTGCAACTTGGCCTTTTATCTTTTTCTATTCTCCATACTGTTATGTACCCCTAGGATTCATTTTTTTTTTCTGTGGACTGTCACTTTAAAATGCCAAGAGAATGAGATTGACTTTTGGACACTGTTGGAGCTGCTCCAGAGAGAGAGAGAGAGAGAGAGAGAGAGAGAGAGAGAGAGAGAGGTGGAGTTGTTTGATGGACAATCAATGTTGTGGTTTCTTTGCAGCTTGTTTTGAGTATACAAGGACACACAGACACATATGCTCAGAGTGAAGGTGGATCCGGTCAATGGAAGACACCAGTGAGTCGGGCGCTGGTTTAGGCTTTCAGCAGCACAAAAGGGGTGAGTTGTGTTCGATCCAGAGTATTGATAAATGACTCTCACAAGATTCTGCAACTGGAAGAAGTTTGGAGAGAAGAGAAGAGGGCAGAGGAAGGTTTGAAACAGAAGAAACCTAGTGGCAAAGAGATCCTAGTTTGGACTCTCTCTCCAAGTAGCCTGTAAGGATGAGTTTGTTTCCATTTGGCTATGAAAATGTGAGTGTCACTTAGTTAATCTACAGGAGTGGGTTCTCTGGTGAGGGGAAAATCTTTGTGCATACCACTTGTGTATTTACCCTTTGTCTGGGTGTGGTAGTTCACTGAAGAAAGGCACCCCTGTGGCAAATCACAGTTGGAGTTATTTCGTATGTCGTGGAACTGGATAAGTGGCTATCACGTTGTGTGATTGGGGTAACCGTGTGGAACCTGCCTGTTGACCCTTGCCTGGATGGTGGTTCCCTTGAAGATGGTCCCCTTTGTGATAAGCTACTGTTGGTGATAATCCATACGTGGATTCTGTTTGAGTATCCTGTGGCCACCACTTTGAGATGTCCCGTAGCTGAATTCAGGTGTGGTTATTGTTATCACCAGGTACTCAGTTTATAAACCCATTAAGTTCATTCATTTTATGCTTTTTCTTTAACTTAAATGCCCTTCTCCTCTTGTGAAGAAAAAATGCTGCAATTTTTTTTAACTTGAATGTCTTGCTCTGCTTTATTTGTAACTCAAACTTCTTGCTGCACTTCTACAGGGAGGTACTCATCTCTGATTGGCTTAAAATTTCCTCATTGCCACTGTTACCTTTTGTAACTCCAAAGCATGACACCAATCAAAATAAAAATATAGTGCTGGCACTAACATGTCTATCTTAGTTTTTACTTTGTGAGGTGCCCATGTGGTCACATTATGACGTATGCCTTTCACGTACTTTTACATAAAACCCATAATGAATTATTTAAATGAACAAGAATGCTTAATTATACAATATATTTACAATATTACTGAACTATGAAATATGCAAGATAAATAACCATATTAAATTAATAAATAGTACTGTCCAAACTAAATTAAAATTTGTTTGATTGGTTGATGTCATTTCCAATACACAGGTGTGAAGAAGAATAGTTATTAGTTTGGATCCACTGTAGCATAAATATAAGAACATGGTAAGATAAAGAACACAATAATGAAAAAACAGAATAAATATAAATATATAAGATAGCTTATATATATAGATTGATTGTAAAGTATGTTCATAAAGTCACACTAGGCTCAGGAGTATTTGTACATAAGATGACTCAGAGGGGAATAGTGATGACAAGGAGTGTAGTGGTTTTGGTTCATAGGTAGGGTTGATCAGAAATTAAATTTTCAAGTCTGGTGATCCTGGTGTGGTGCCAGGCAGTCTCCTCCCTAACAAGAGTAGGACAAACAGTCCATGTACAGGGGGAGTTGGGATCTTTCATGATGTTGCTGGCTTTATTTACAGTATCTTTCTGTATACGTATGTTCTAGATGGCAAGCAGTCTGGTGCTAGTGGTGCGCTAGGCAGTTTTGACTACACATTGTAGAGACTTCCAGTCTGCTGCAGAGTAGATTCTGAACTGTGCAGTGATGCAGCATGTTAGGATGCTTTCTACTGAACATCCGCAGAAGGACATGAGTATTGATGTGCATTGCCCAGCACAATTCATACATAAAACCTGTAATGAATTAGTTAAATGACCAAGAAAGTAGAGCATTGGTGTGCTTTCTTGAATGTATAGAATGAGTTCTGACACCTTGAGAGAGTGTGCAAGATGTGCACTCCAGGAGTTTGGAACTGCATGCAGTTTCCGCTGCGGTGCCACCAACGTAAAGAGGGGTGTGAGTGATGTGAGTTCACCTGAGCTCAATAACCATCTCCTCTGTCTTGTTGACATGGAGGAAGAAGTTATTTGAGGGCCACCAGGCCTTGAGCTCTTCCACCTCCTTTCTGTATGCCATCTCATCATTGTTGGTTATGAGCCTCACCATTGTCATGTTGTCAGTGAACTTGACAATGTGATTATTTGTATGACAGATGCCGTGGTATCTGTTGCAGAGTGGTTCTGTTGGTGAGTGTCCAGTGTGGCAGAAATGGAGTTTTTGATGTGTGCTTTACCAACTATTAAACATACTTCATCACGATTGATGTCAGTGCCAATGGATAGAGGTTGTTTATTTCTGAAGTTGTACAGTTCTCTGGTACAGGGATGTAGGTATCTCCATCTACTGCTATAATTACACAGAATACTACTTGTCTGCCCTCAAATGCCATTATTCCCCTCTGAGACAGACGGGGACACCAGCATTAAAACGATTTCCTACTAAAGTATGAGCATAACATCCAGACACATTTAATTCTACACCATTTAAACCAGAGGGGATGGCAGAGACCAGCAGACAGGACTTGGGTTTCAGATGTATAGGACTGCAGTCTCTCTCTGCTACAACATTTACAATGGGAAAATAATGTGATTGTTGCTGACTACCCATTAGGCCTGCATAAGGATTTTTCCTGAATAAAACCCTAAATAAGGATTTTTTTGTTAAAACTAGAATTTCTGATTACCCGGTAAAAAAAAAGTTGAGAGATGAAATAATCTTAAACTGACAACTGATACCCTTCCTTTTCTCTCTTTCCTTCTTTGCTGCAAGCAAAACCCTGCACATAATCATGACCATCGTTGTCCTTAATCAGCAAAGATCCAGACAGACAAGAACCCCATTGAATGATCAGTTCGTTTCGATGACTGCAGCCCCTGATTCAATGATAAACTTCCCAATATCTTCTTGGGAATCACTAGTTCACCATTCTGGATGGCAATAATTCAATGACTAACGGTAGCAACTCTGTCCCTGATTGCAGTACCTCAGTCCCAACTGCTGTGTCACTGAGCCTAAATCATAGATCTTCCTATACAACTGCACAGTGGGCCTAGCATCAACAGAGGTGGAGAAGGATTTGTAAATTCAAAACTCTGTCAAGCAAATTATTAATAAGGTCAAGCCTCATTTAAGATAAAACTCTCAAAGCTACAACCAGTATGAACTGAAGAATTCCTTTTGATCTAACACTGTTTATGTACTCCCCTCTACTAATAGCTGGAATAAACAGTACTTCAGTTCTCTTCCCCTTTCCTGTCTGATATCTGTGACAGATGATTTATACTATTTTAACAGTGGCAATCAGAGCACATCGTAAATGAGAAAATAAAAATTCTTAAACCACAGCAGCTGCTTTCTGCTGTTGAACCAAGCTAAACCCATGCCATGCATCAATTACTCCTGCATGTCAATACTTCTAATAGCTTCACAAGACAAAACTGAGTTATATTTTGTTCATATAATGTTCATATTTTACAATATTGCATCTGCTTAATCAAAAAACCACATGATTGTCCCCTTCTCACACTATCACATGCATTTTCTGCTCTCACTCTGGGCCTCCGCAGAGCTGAAATTCATATAGTAATGAATATGCACATAGACCCATGTTCTCTATATATTGCCTGCCTCACCTTTTAAATTAAAGTATAATCAGTCACTGGTCCTGCAGGGATTGCCAAATGACCCTGCTTTCTGATGTAAAGATTAATGGGACTTGTTAAGGTGCTCTGTTGGGTTGGGAAGACTTCATTTCCTGAAAAACCCAGGAAGTATGAAGTCTAAGAATTCCTTGTTGGAAATACACCTTTTCTGCTCGATGGGCTGGACTGTCTACATTAGATCCTCCTCCTTTGCACTCTGTCTTTCTGTTTCAACATACGTGTGGCAAATAAAGCAAATCTAATCCAATTTTCCACAGACAAAAATGGTGCAGAAGTAATGCAGTAAAGAAGATTAACTATGCTTTAATTACATCTTCATTAATGATTTCATTGCCAGAGGTTTGAATTAACAGGGCCTCAATAGATGCAAATCTAATGAAGGCACCCCATGACGCTGTCATGGAGGAGGATCCCTGACTTGGGCCCAGAGACAAGGTAGGAATTTACAAGTTAGGTCGGTCTGTGACGCGATGAGAAATCTGCAGATTAGATTGCACTGACGTGTTGGGCCCAGGACAGATTCCCACTGATGTGACACCCAGGAACTTAAAGTTGCTTATTCTTTCCATTACTGAGCCGTCAATGAGGACTGGTGAAAGATCTCCTGAATTCCCCTTCGCAAAGTCCACAATCAATTCCTGGTCTTCCTGACATTGAGTGTGAGGCTGTTGTTTTGACACCGCTCGACCAGCTAATGTGCCCCACTCCTAGATGCTTTCTCATTGCCATCTGAGAATTTACCAAGTGGTGTTTTAAGTGAGAAATTCAAGAATGAGATTACTCCTGTTGAATCTGTAGACATTTCTAGCAATTCTACATTTCAGAATTGGCTCCCAAGTTTCCCATTTTTACAGTACAGTTGATATTTCCTCCAGAGTTTGCAGGTACTCATTTTGCGACAAGCGAAGTAAAATGTCCTCTGGCATTCAAAGCACGTTCATTACTTTTATAAAGTTGAGATTAAACACTGATGGTACTGGTGGAAATTTATTGCCAATGAGTTGATGAGTAAATGAATTAACTAGCTTAAGCTTTGTGCAAATCAATCTGTTTTAAAAGGTAAAACTGATGAGGACATAAATTCACTTACTTTAAAATTGCTTTGTCATAATTGATTATTGTACTGGTGTTATTGGAATATTATTTCAATGAAAAGAATTGTGCAAAGTTCTCAGGCAGGCACACACACACATATATAGCAAAGGTGCCCAAGACTTTTGCACAGTGCTGTATTTGTCAATGTGGAGTGGGGAGCAAGCTTGTAAATCTGGTAGGAACAAATGATGTTTGGAATGGCGAGAATGCAGAGTCAAGGGCGGGGTGTGGGACAGGTGGCAGAGAGGGAGTGCCAGCTGCAGGGCAGGTGGTGCTGGTGCAGACACACCCAGCCCTGAAACACCAGGCTAAGTCATTTGATTCTAAACAATGGGCTTATTGATCATTGCAGAATCAAATTTATTATCACTGGCATGTGACATGAAATTTGTTAACTTAGCAGCAGCACTTCAATGCAATACATAATCTAGCAGAGAGAAAAAAATAATATAAATAAAATAAAACAATAATTAATAAACAAGTAAATCAATTACGAGTATCAAATAGATTTTTTAAGATGTGTGAAAACAGAAATACTGTATATTAAAAAAAGTGAGGTAGTGTCCAAAGATTCAATGTCCATTTAGGAATCGGATGGCAGAGGGGAAGAAACTGTTCCTGAACTGGTGAGTGTGTGCCTTTAGGCTTCTGTACCTCCTACCTGATGGTAACAGTGAGAAAAGGGCATGCCCTGGGTGCTGGAAGTCCTTAATAATGAACACTGCCTTTCTGAGACACCACTCCCTAGAGATGTCCTGGGTACTTTGTAGGCTAGTACCCAAGACGTAGCTGACTAGATTTACAACCTTCTGCAGCTTCTTTTGGTCCTGTGCAGTAGCCCCTCCATACCAGACAGTGATGCAGCCTGTCAGAATGCTCACCACAGTACAATTATAGAAGTTTTTCACTGTATTTGTTGACATGCAAAATCTCTTCATACTCTGAATAAAGTATAGCCACTGTCTTGCCTCTTTATGATTACATCAATATGTTGGGACCAGGTTAGATCCTCAGAGATTTTGACACCAAGGAACTTGAAGCTGCTCACTTTCTCCACTTCTGATCCCACTATGAGGATTGGTATGTGTTCCTTCATCCTGAAGTCCACAATCAGCTCTTTCATCTTACTGACATTAAGTGCCAGGTTGTTGCTGCAGTACCACTCCACTAGTTGGCATATCTCTTTGCTGCTTCGCTGCTCCCTCCTCTCTCCCTTCCCCTTTTCCAAACAACAAATCCCCGCTTCCCACTCTCAGCAAACAATAGAGACTCATAGCAAAATCAGGTGTATCATCACTCACATATGTCATGAAATTTGTTCTTTTTGTGAGCAGTACAGTGTAATACATAAAATTACTACAGTACTGTGCAAAAGTCTTATGCACCCCAGCTATATATATCTATATATCTACTGTATTTGAAATGCCAGAACACCAGGAACTTCAGGGCAAAATTATGAAGCTGTATCTCAAACCCAAAGAAAAGCTGTAATATATCTCAGGGTGTGCATCATAGATTCATGGAGTCATGCATTCATTCAATATGGAAACAGGCTTCGGGGCCCTTTCAGCATCCATTTTGTTTTTACCACATTTCCATCAACTCACTGGAGATTCTACAACTCATCTGCACAACTCACACTAGACAATTAACCTACTGACATGCAGGTGTTAGCAAGTGGGAGGTAAATAGGAAGGAGGAGAGCAGAGAGTCTCCCTTCTCTTGGTTTTCTTCTCGGGATGGACTGCCCTGTCCTTTTTTTTCCTGTTTAGAATAGTGGGTTTGTTTTCTCTTTTCTTTTATACAAATTTCCAATAGTTCTTCCTTTCTTCATAAATTGATAAGAGCAGAATTATACATTCTATATCAAATTCATACTTTGTAGATCAACACTATGTGTGATTCTGATATTGTTTATTTTACCTTCTGTATGTGCTGCTATTGACATATATACCAGAGATACTCTCCTCCTGTTTGCATACACACTTCTTTTTAAATCAATAAAAAGACTGAAAAAAAGAAAGAAAAGAAGGAGGAAACCCACGCTATTCCAGGAAGAACATGCAAACTCCATTTATTCCATTCCATGAGAAATACAAAGCTTCCTTATTTCATTACATAGGCCATTGGATTACATTTCCTGGTGTAACACAACATCTGTTTATCTGTTAATTCATCTAGTTTTTTTGCATCCTCATTCTTGGTTATTATTCTATAAATTTATTAAGTATGCCACAAGATAATGAATCTCAGGATTGTATATGGTGACAATAACATTTATTTTGAGCTTTGATCTTTGATTTTGTTACCAGTATAATTGACCTGTCAGGAATAATCATTTATTTGAAGGTGACCCAGCCCTCTTTCAGAAATTAATGAGTCTTCTCTTCTTCAAATATTTCACATTGATTTATCATGCTACATATATAAATAAAAGCAATTTCTGAAAGTATACAGTGGATTTTGTGCTATTTTATCTTGATTTAAATAAGTATCCATATGAATTCTGTACAGTACTTGTGTATATGATATAAAAATATTGGACAAAGAAATATAGATCATAGAACATCACAACACAATACAGGCCCTTCAGCCCTCAATGCTGGGTTGACCTTTTAATCTATTCTAAGATCAATTCATCCTTCTTTCCTGCATAGCCCTGCGTTTTCTATGATCATATAATTTTTCATCTATTGTTGAAAAACAGAAATAAACTAAATAAAACCTATATCAATGAGTACTTAAACAATATTCAAAATTATCATCTGAAATGTAAACTCTTGATTTTCATATATGCTACACACCTGCTGTGTGCTTTTTGGTGTTTTTAAAATTTGTTTTTGCTTCGGAGCAAAACAAGTTTGTATATATATATATATATATATATCACCATTCATCTACACAAAGCCCAATTGTTAATGAATTACTTTTCATTTGTTCCCACCGATATTTACTATAAACCCAACATCTGTTATAGCAACGTAGAAGATGCCTGCCTCTTGTAAGAGATTCTGGTAACTTGCCACCAAATCTGTGCAACAGTTTTCTGGTAGTCAAAAAGCTAAGAAATCTGACTAAAACCATCACTGAAAATACCTTTTCTGAGGTAAATCGTGTTAAATTATTGCCACAAACAGTGAGGGAGGAGTGATGGCAAATTTGGGGAATGAGCTGAGATGGTGTGTTACAGAATCATTGCAGATGGAGTACTGAAGCCCCTACAACTGGCCAGGAAGTGAGGTTGGATCGTTCTGTGCAATGAAACGAGAAATCATGACCTTGGCAGAGGAGAGTCGGTGCCCATACAAATGGCCCAAATGCGAGGTTGGATCATTCTGGGCACTGAGCTGAAGAGCTTGGGAGCAGATTCAGGCTTGGCAACAAAATCTGCGCCCAGATCAAGTCGCAGGGTGGCGTGTTCTAGGCCAAGAACCTTTCACAGCTGCAGTGCCCAGGTCCTTGTGCAAGGTATGGAAAGCTGTTTAGACAATTTTAATACTGGCCCAAATCGGAGGTGAAATCTGATTTCACATGCTCTCCATGATGCTCACTAATCTCTTCAGGGAGTCAGAGACTTTTGCTGTCCATTATTTGGTCAATTTAAACACCAGTCCAGATAGACAGGGTGTAGGTCAGAACGAGAGCTGGTTTTGCTCATTCTCTGTGATGTCATCTCCATGGTTCTGAAGCTATGAAGACTGCCTGCTAATATGATGAGCTGATAAATGAGGCTTTGGGCCTACTCCGGGCTGCTCCACGGTTCAGACCTGAGGACTCAAATTTCGGTTTGGATTGCTGTTGTTTGCTTCAACTGTTTGTAAGTTTTGGGTTTTCTTTCTCTTGTGCATCAAGTGGTGGTCTTTAATTTTAATTTTTGTTCTTTTTTTTCTCGTTCACCTGTTTCCCTCCACCTGCTTTCCACAGAAACCACTCTCTCCATTGTTCCCTGGTTCACTCATACCAACTCACCCATCCCTTCCCCTTCCTAGGCACTTTCCCCTGCAACCATAGTCTCAACACTTGTCCCTGGACCTTCTCCCTTAACAGTTTTAGATCCTTTTTGCTCTCCTACCATAAATTCAACTGAATATGTATGGACTCTTGGAATTCATGGACTCAAGAAATGACTCTTGGACATTGTGCAGATTATTTTTGAATTGGTAATTGTTGATTACTTATTGATGATTAATAATTGATATTTTGTTTATCATTGTGATGTACACTGAGATGCAGTGAAGAGCATGATTTCCTGTCAGATCATTCACTATACAAATCGAGTACCCTCATCTCAAATGCTTGGAGCTAAAGCTTTTGGATTTTGGATTTTTTTCAGATTTTAAAATATACAATAAGATAGCTTGGGATCACCATCATTTGCAACTCTGAACTTAAGTGTTACAGCTAAGCAGTCTTTGTCTTACAGTTGTTCATCACACATATGTACTTAACAGTAAAACTGATTACATACCATTAATATAATGTGTGCAGGGTAGCATAAACTGCACAGCAGCATCGAGAGAATACCTGAATCAGCTGCTGAACAACAAGCAACAACATCAGTCTCCAACTGAGATACCATGTTTTGATTAAAAGATTACTGTACATTGTATTTGTATTTCACTTTTTAGTTAGGTTGCATGTAAAATATGAAAACTACTAGCATTGTAGACTTGTTCTGGTGTTAGATTTTATTCAGCAATGCTTTAGAAATGTAATGACATTATGTAAGGTGTAAAATCAATCACTATCGTAGACTTGTTCCGGAGATAGATTTTCATGATCAGCAGATGCTTTAAAAATTTAATTCTGTGCCTTTTCTTAAATTTCTGCAACTAGCCTGCTGAATATTCCCAATTATCTTCAATTTTCAGTTCATCTTGATTGGCCTTAGCTTGGTTCATAATCAGCATACCATTAAGTGACATATGTTCACTCCGATGCTGATGATATACAATCGAGATCTTCGTTTTTCACTTTATGCAGTCTTTTTCTATTTTTCATTAACTTCTGTTCATTACATATGTGAAGTCACTTCTCAGAACTGTCCGTGGTGTGCAATAACTTTCCCAACACCCTGCGGAATTTTCCATTTGTGACATGTCAGATTTCAGAAAATCTGATAAGGGGTACTCAACCTGTATTACCAAGATAATACAAAAGGTAGCAAAAATAAATGCCAAAACTTCCACTCAACAGCCACTTTATTTGCTATAGAAGTGATACCTAGTGTAGTTTTCTACTGCTTTAGCCCATCCATTTCAAAATTCAAGTCTTATACATGCAGAGATGCTTTTCTGCACACCGCTGTTGTAATGGTTATTTGAGTTACTGTCACCTTCCTGTCAGCTTCAACCAGTTTGGTCATTCTCCTCTGACCTCTGTCATTAACAAGGCATTTTTGCCCACAGATCTGCTGCTCTGTGATACTCAAAACTACCCCAGCTGGCAACAACAATCACTCTCTGGTCAAAATCACTTAGATCACAATTCTTCCCCATTGTGATGTTTGAACTGAACATCCTGACCATGTCAGCCAGCTGCGTGCCTTTATGCATTGAGTTGCTGCCACATGATTGGCTGGTTAGCTATTTGTATTTAAGAGCAGGTATACAGGTGTACCTAATAAAGTTGCCACTAAGTATAGTAATACAATTACACAGAAAATGCAGAGCAGGTAGACAAATAAACTGCAAGGGGCTCAATAAGGTAGACACAGATCAAGAGTTCATCTCTATCATATAAGAGGTCCACTCAAAGGTCTTTTGTCAGCTGGAAAGAAGCTGCCTTTGTGATCTCAAGCTTTTATTTTAAGTCAAAGTATAGATAGGATAAGGCATAATCTACTGCTGGAGATAACTGTGGGCATGTGATTCCCATAAAGGGAAGGATAACTAGAGTCTGAATTATCAGCAGTTGTCTTAGTTACTCAGTAGTTAATGGCCCCCGTTTCAGTAGTTCCGGGTCACCAGTTACCATTGCCCAGAGTCATCAGTACCGAGCTGAGTCTGAAAGTCTGAGTCGAGACAAGATAATTCTGAATTATGGCAGGCCCCTGAATAATATAATGACAGTCAACAGCAAGTTGGCACAATTGCACAGAAAAAGGGGCTTTAAAAGCTTTTAGCAGCCACTGATATTCAGAAACGTTTAAAGGTATCAAAGATAAAATGAAAAGAGCTTTAAAAATATTGTTCAAAATAAATAAGATCATGTAGAAACACAATTTATATAATTAAAACATTAAATAAATCACATTTTTGACAAATAACTTAGTTTGTTCTATAGAAGCAGAGCATTTTGGAAATGCTCGACAAGTTTGATCTGATTGAAAGAAGCCACAAACAACAACATCAACAAAACCAAGAAGCTGATTATTGACTACAGAACGAAGAGGCCAAAGGTCCATGAGGCAGTCCTCATTAGCAAATCAGAGTGGAGAGGGTCAGCAACTTTAAATCCCACCATCCAAGACATGCTGTCTTCTCACTGCCACTATGGGGCTGGAGCCTTAGGTCCCACACCAGGAAATTCAGAAACAGTTATCAGGCTCTTCACTCACCACTACTCTGAACTGATCCCACAACATGCACTCACTCTCAAGGACAACACAACTTATGAGTCCACAACTCATATTCTCAGTATTATTTATGTTTTTATTTGCATAATTTGTCTTCTTTTGTTCTTCATTTGCTTATCAGTCTTTGTTTATTTAGAACTTTTCCTAAATTTTGTGGTTCATTTTTAACTTTCCTGTAAGCGCCTGCGAGAAAATAAATCACAAGGTAGTAAACGGTAACATACAGGTGCTTTTGACAATGAATTTACTTTGACTTTGACTTTAACTTTGTCTTTTCTTTTATGGAGAGAGGAACAAAGTTAGTGTATCATCTCTTTCCATAAATACAAATTAACCTGCTGAGTACTCACATCATTGAATTTGTTTATTTCAGATGTCCAACAGCTGCAGTATTTTACTTTTGGATTTTTTTAACGCTTTCTGCCGTACAGTCCTACAATCTACACCTAAGTCAATGGTTCACAGACCCTTTGCCAGCTTAATTAGTTTGGAACTCCCGCATTAGCTGAGATATGCCAGCATTTTCATATGGAATTTCTGGCACTTATTGGCAAAGTCTGAGCCAGTAGTTCGTAGGTGGTGAAACTGACCTAAGCTGTTTGAGTTTCAGTAAGACACTGCATATTTTGAACTAAGACCAAACCTACTTGGCAAATCCTGGATGTCTCAACATCATGACATCTTTGCTATCTTTCATTCAGGCAGATCCACTGCTGAAGGATTTTCTCAAGCTGTATTTGGCATGCACTTACATCCTCAAAGCCAATACGTGATGAGCTCCCAATCAGAAAGTGCATGCATTCTGTATGGGATATGCAGAGACTCTTACCCATGTGCTTTTCTCGGTGGCATTAACTGGACAAACAATGTTATCACATTGGTAAGTGACCCGAGGGAATAATAATTCAGAAAAACTTTGCAGAAATGAACAGAAAGAAATTGCGTTAAGTTATCAGGGGTAACAAAATTAAAAAAAAAAAATCTTGGAGATTATGTGGATAACCAAAATTGATATTTAGCAAGTGAAAAACAGGAGGGAAATGAATAATTTGATAAATTCAGTAATTAAAATAAGCAAAAGCTTTAATTTGAGCAGTACATATTTTAGAATGATTCATATTGTACACCTACCGATCAGCAGTCTTCTGGCTTTGTCTAAATAAGGCAAAGATTTGCATGTCAAGATTATTAAAGCAATATGAAATTTAATGGAAATTGTCAGAAAAGGGATATTGTAATTTTAATTAACTCATACTTCAGGATTCAACAATGCCTCTCAATGTTCTATTATATGTATTCTACTCTCATTATAACAAAAGTCCATGGGAGATGAACTTTAGTTTGTTATAATGAGCCACTGCTGTGGAGAATGACCCCTGATACTGGATAAAATGCAAGTCCAGTGGATGTACGATGGTGACAGCATTCTGACAGAAACACATATAATGAGGGTGGATCACTTACAGTACTGTAGATGCACAACATGGAAATTAAGTTATAGTAAAAATTAAATTCCAGCTTAATTTGAAAAAAGGATGATTTCAATGAACATCGAAGTAAATATTTTCATTTCAGTATGTTGCATTATGTTGACATAACAAGTGTGGACATTAATTAACCAGCATCAGCATCCAGCAGGGATATTTGCCCTCTAGGTGGGTGACCCGAGGTAATGATGGAGGTCTATTAACTTGAACTGACAACCTTTCACTCTGTGTCTGGGATATACGGAGAGCCCTCCCACTAAAATCAATCTGTGACATCATTATGAAATGTTTGAACAATGTTAGTGAATTCACAAAATTGATGCACATTACCTGGTAACTGTTGGGCTACTGTAGATATTTGATGTAAATTCAAAAGCCAACCTAGAAATATAAAACATTCATCATTACTCCAATTGAACTATTTATTTTTTTGTCTGAATCATTGTCTCCTTGCTGGAGGACAAATCCAGTGCTCTGGGTATCTTTTGGTACTATGCACAAAGGCTATTTTCATGTGTGAACTTCAATGATAAATATCAGATGGCTATTTGACTATGGGGGAAATATGCCCTGAGTACATTTTCTTCTCATCCAACATCTAAACATACACCTTTCCCCAGTGACATTCTGCAAATGCAGCCCACATCTTCTGAGGCAAATTGAAATATTTGAATATTAAATTTAAACACCACCACCAAAACCAGCAGAATTAATTAAATCACTGTTCAACTATGACTAATATGACTAAGCCATATTTTGAATTGGGTACAACTATGAGACAAGAAAATTAATTATATTGGTCTCCTGAAGTATATACAACGCTCCCAAGATTCTAACAACAAATTCCCAATAACTTGTGGGAAGTAGATTCCTTCTTATCAACTACTTCAATCTGTTAAATTGAGATCTAAGATCTGAGAATTGAAAGTTAGTTTTCTTCAAGTGTGTGATTTGCAGTTAATTATTTTTGTAAAATGTATCTCAAGTATCTGAAAATTATACGTGATAAAAAGTCAGTGATGAGAATAGAAATATCATAATAACATAAAAGGCAATGCCATTGTTCCCTTTGGTGAATAATAAGTTTACTTGCTGTGGTATTACTTCCACTCTAATGTAATCATTGTAATTTCAAATGGGAAAAACATCAGGAGTGAGTCATAATTTGAAGGGGGGGAGAGAGAGAGAGATCATTGTGGGGCAGGAGCCATTTGAAAAGAACATCTTATCAGGTGTGAGCTTACTTGAGTGAAAAGAAGAAGAGAGATGTGAGCAGTGTGACTATTGTTGAAGTGGGCCAGTGTTGAGGTGGGAGGCTTTGGCTCAACTATCTTGGGTGAAAATAGGCTTTGGCAAGCATAGGCTGTTAAGTTTTTTTTCTCTTTCTTGGTCTATTATTGCATAGGTAGTGTGCTGAGAAAGGGTCCAGAGTTTCAATCTCCCTCCTACATGCTGATTCATCACCATCTTTGATTTGGCTTATGATTGTGGTGTCATCAGCATACTTGAATATGGCATTGAAGCTGTGATTAGCCACATAGTCATAAGTGTAAAGTAAGGTGAGCAGAGAGCTAAGCATCCAGCCATGTGAACATGCGCTGATGGAGATCAGGGAAAAGATGTTGTTGCCAATCTGATCTAACTGGGGTCTGCAAGTGAGGAAATTGAAGATTCAATTGCAAAAGGATGTATTGAGGCCAAGGTTTTGGAACTTATTGATTAGTTTTTAAGAGGTGATGGTATTGAATGTTCAGCTGTAGTTGATAACAAACATCCTGATGTATGCATCTTTGCTGTCCGGATGTTCTTGAGGGCACAAACTCAAAATAGAGGGACATCCATTTGGAACAGAAATAAGGAGACATTTCTTTAGTCAGAATAGCCACAGCTATGTGGAATTCAAGCCACAGATCGCTGCGGAGGCCAAGTCATTTAGTATATTTTAAACATATTTATTAAGTTCTTGGTTAGTCAGGGCATTAAACGTTATGGGCCAAAGGCAGGAGAATGGGGTCGAAAGGGATAATAAATCAGCCATGATGGAATAGCAGAACAGACTTGATGAACTGAATGCCCTAAGTCTTATGGTGTTATAAAACTGAAAATGCTGGGAACACTGAGTAGATCAGGTAGCCGCTGTGGAAGGAGAAACAATGTTAATTTTTAAAGTTTATCACCATTCGTCAGAACTAGAACTAGGTCAGTAAAAGAAGAGTTTAGTGTTTGGTTGCAACTCTGGGTTGGGGGGTGGGTTGGTGGGAAAATGACTAGGACAACGGGACTATTTCTGATCGGGTGAAGTCAAATCACCCAGGTGATTTTAATATTTCAACCTCTCCTTATCCATAAATGCTGCCTGACCTACTGAATACTTCTACCATTTCATGCTCATATTCCATGTTTCCAGTATCCACAGTTTTATTTTAATTTTCCTTTTGATTATGTGTTTGCATTCAACATTAACCTTCCTTATGCCTTAACAACATTAATTTATCTCCTATATATTTCAAAGCTGCCTAAATTATGGAGATACTAGTGAAGCTTGGATCATGCTGCTTGTACAGAGAAAGTAAAGGCAGCGTTTAACTGATGTTCAATATTATAAGGTTTTTTTTAATAAGAACACCTTCCCATTAGTGGATGAAATTTATTGATATGGAAAATATTATTAACTGAAGAACATGAAAGAACTTTGGGAGAAATTATTTTAAATAATGAGTTGTTATGATCTAAAATGAACTGCCCAAGATGTTGATAGTTGCAGATACAATGGTAGCTTTCAAGACGGAATTGGATCAACATTTTGAAAGGGACCATGTTCAGACTAATGAAGAATGGTGTTTCACTTAAGATGACAAATTCTACTGCCATCCAGGATACCACATACATTTTGTGAATTCTATTGAAATCAATTGGTTAATGTTTAATTCCACTTTGCAAAAAATAATCTATGCATCTGACTTCATGAGTATGTTATAAAACATGCCTTTAATTAAATTTGTTAAAATAGCACTCTAAAATAAATTACTGTGTTTAAATGACCTTGGATTTGATCCAAACCCCAAATGCTCACAAAGTGGAATATACATGATCTCCATGTGGCTGTGCGCTACCCCCCAGCCGCTCCAGTTTCCTCCTACAGCCCAAAGATGTGCTACTAGGTTAATTGACTGCTGTAAGTTTCTCTTAGTGTTGGTGTTAGCAGGAGGATCAGCAGGGAGTTGGCGAGTGGAAGTAGGGGAAATGCAGCCAGTGTCTTTGGGCTCCCTTGAAAGCAATTGTTTTGGACCTTCAATATTCAGGTTAAACAGCTCCAAGTCCAGATGTGAAAGAGACCAGTTAAAAAAAAAGTAAGTTGCATAAAAATAATTTAATATGGAGCTGGGAGGAGCAGGAAAGAACAGAGTCTTGCTCCCAATTACCAGCCTGTACCTTCCAGCACCCACTTGTCGTCTCTGCTGGCGTGTTGTTCACCCGAAATTGATCATTATTTCATGAGCAAAATGCATAGCAACACACAGCAGGCATTCACAGTTCTCCAGTCTAATTTAAATGAGCATGCAGTACAATTTTGATTAGGCCTATCTATCATGGTTCAGAGATCATTTCCCACACCCACTTTGTGCCAGCAGGCTTCTACAATCCAATTTCTCCTTTTCCCAAGAGATTTCTTGTGTAATCTGAATAATCAGCAAAACAAGAAACAAAATTTGACAGCAAAAAAAAATTAATTGGGAAAGAGAATGAAAGGAATGAAAAAAGCTGTGAGATTATTATAAAAACCACAATCAATGCACTAGTTGACAGTAGTCAGGGTTGATAAGTTTGAGAAATGAGAACTCATTCAGTTATTCAATATTCCCTTTCTGTTTCACAGTTACTAAGGATGATAAAGACGCTGTTTGTCCTTGTGACACTAACCTATTATTTCTGTAGTTCATCTTTATAGAATTTAATATCAAAATCATCAGTGACACACTCAATTCTAGCCTGAATGCAGAAGGTGATAAATTCTAGTTCAGACAGCATTAAACCTAAGTGAGAAGGCCCAGCAGGTGGTTGTGCTAATGGAAAAGCCCAGACTCAGCATAATGGGAATTATTGCAGACAGCTCTTCCACACTACAAAAGAGATGATGTATTCTTATTGACAGTGTTGGTTTGCAACTAAGGGGATAATTTGGCAGTTCAGGCTTGGTGTGAGAGAAGCGTAGGGCCCATGGGTATTTGTCTGGTCCACTGCAAACAGTCACTGTCACCTAAACTGTCCATTACACTGCATAGAACAAGTGTCATATTCTTTGCTAGAATATTTTCTAAGGGCCTACAGCAATATATTTGTTCTTTTATTCCAGCTGCAAAGGACAAATAAAGGTTGACAGGCAGCAGAATCTACAGCCATTTACATTTTTTTTCTAAATCTGACATGCTGGGCTCAAGTGCTTTTTAGTGTATACCTACTGCACTGTCAGCTAGTGTTCCTGCAAGGAAGATTACACAGATTGCCCCTTAGGTGCAAACTAGGATGGATAGTAACTAAAAGCTTTAGATGTTATGATTCATTTTTGTGGCAAAAATGGCACTGACAGGCTAGATAGCTGAGAGTAAAACAATAACATAGCTTTTGAGTTGCCTTTGGTTAAGCAAGCAATATGGTATTTAATTATTTTGTGGGATAAAACTCATGTTCGCCACCATCAAAATACTTGCAGGATGACATTAAAATTATTGCTGTTTGGATTGTTTGTGGTTTTAGTCATAGTAAAAAAGATAACACCATTCTCTGGATAAAAAAAAGAATGGTGAGATTCAGTAATGATCAGTGGTTTAAATACCTGATGTCTGATTCAGTATCCTAGGGGTTGTAAACATGTCAGGCTTTACATAGAAGCTCGGTCTTACCCGAGGCTCTGTCAACCCACCACTGTTACTGATTGGTCATGCTGCTTCTCTGATATCCAATATTGGATGGACAGTAGTGGTGTCCAATTAAATGTTGTTATCTTCATTCCCAACCACAGACTTCATTCCCCAGTCAATCAGCTCCAGCACTGCCAAGACAGAACCACTTTCCACAAGACTGCAGTGCTCTTTCAGAAATTGAACTGAGTTTAGTTTTTTTTTAATTAAATTACCAGGCCACTGCCTAATTGTCCATGGAGGACAGCAGGTCCAAAACCACATTCAGACCAAATTGGATAAAGATGATAATTTTCATTCTCTGAAGGACAATTGTGAACCAAATATTGTTTTCCTCTGTGGCAATAGTCCATGGCTACTACATTTTACATTTTTTTTTAATTCCAGGTTTCTTTAATTAGCTCTACTTATTTCCCCAGCTACCCTAGTGAGATTTAAATTCATGTCTCAGTTTTCTAGCCTTCAGATGCAAGGCCATTAATTTAACAAATATGCAACCTTATTCAAACTTTGATCCAATATTCCATCTATCATCCACGCCCGCAACTTTGCCCCTTCCCTGCTTTTTACATAAGCTGATTTGTGAACTTATGACTTTATTGTTCTGGTTTACTGTTGAAATTCCATCTTATAATATGTTCAGTATGAGTTTATTTAGGCCTCCAATTCAAGTTCAAACTAAACCAGGCCCATTTCAAACCCTGCTCTTTAACTCACAGTCTAGAAAGGTGTGATCAAACCATATTCTATTTTAAAACCAATATCCTTAAAAAGAAATCCCTGAAAGTCTCACACCACTTTATATCTGCAATATGTTCCAGACCACAATTAAACAAAATCTCCATTCTTCATCATTTTGGGCCTTTTGTTCATCCTTGATTTTCATCAGTTCACTAATGCTGACTATGATTTCACTTGCTCAGGAATGTTCTCTGGGATTCCCTCTCTGATATTTCCATGATATTTCAAAAAACAAGATTCAAAACCTTTTTCTTTCACTTGCTTTGTCATCTGAAGCAAAATCCTTTGAATCAAAAACAGAAATGCCAAGAATTATTCAGTAAGGCAGGTAGTTCTTGTGCAGAGATATCTGTTATTAGAGTACAGATTGCCGTTCAGCGGCATGTCACCAATAGACTTCAGGATTTTTGCTTTTGTGAGTGCAAAAAACGCAAGCTTAAGAAATAGAAGGTAACAGTGGACCATTCTACTCCTTACGTCTGTTTCATGATTCATTCATCTCATAGTTGATCTGATCGTGATTTCTTCTCTAATTTCCTCATTTCTCATAACATTTGTCTCCTCTATAGTTGAAAAATCTATGTCAACCTTAAATATATAAATGACTATGCCAATAACATAACTCTTTTGGGTTGAGAATTCCAAAGGTTTATTCAGAAAACTTCTCATTCTTCTAAATTTGGCAGACTACAAACCTAGCCTGCTCTACTTTTCATCAAGCAATATTTTCATCCTAGCAAGCCTTCTCTGAGCTGCTTCTAAAGCAAATATTCCCTTATTAAATAAAGAATTCAAATCCATATGCGAAACTCCTGTCATTGTCTCACTAAAACCTTGTGCATTTGTGGTATTCCATATTCAATGCAATCACACCTTGCATAAGCTAGCAATATTCCATGCATGTGATTTCTAATTATGTATTTTGTACTTGGATGGAAACTTTCTGTGTTTCATCTATAAAGGTGGCCCAATCTTTTCACATAGCAGAGTTCTGCAATTGTCTATTTAAACTAAATTCCGTTGTTTTTTTATTTTTCCTACCAAAGTGCATAACCTCACTTTTCCCAAAATTGCCACATTTTGTCCATTCATTGATCCTAATTATGTGCACTTGCAGGGTCTTTCTATCCTCCAGAAAACTCCCGTTCCACATTATCGTGTTATTGGTAAATTTGGCTTCATTACACTTTTTGGCTAAATCTTTTAGCTTGTAAGTTACTGGAAGCAAGCTCCTTGACCCTTCTCTCCCATGGCAATTAAGATGTCTAATTGTGGTAGCCCCATTTGACTGTGTTGGCCCATATAGCTTGACAAACTTTATATCTATGTACCTACCAAATGTTTGTTAAACATTGCAATTGTAGTCACCGCATCAGATCCATATGCACACCACCGTCTGTGTAAAAAGGTCATCCCTCAGGTCCCTTTTAAATCTTTATCCTTTCTCCTTAAAGCCTTTGCCCCCCATTTTAGACTTCCATACCCTGGGAAAATGACTTTGACCGTTCATTTCACCTATGACCCTCGTGATTTTATATAACTCTGAACCGTCTCCTCTCATCCTCCAGGGTATGTAGTCCAAGCTTATCCAGTCTAACTGTTTTCCATCACAGAATCACAGTTATGCTTTTCTTGTGAATGCTGCTTCTCTGCTGCACTATGCCTGTGATATTGCTGCAAGTGTTTCATTGTACCTATGCATACACGTACTATGACAATAAACTCGACTTTAACTTCAACTTATTTTTGTTTGTTTAGTGATAGAGCACGGAATAGGCCCTTCCAGCCCTTTGAGCCCCAGCAACCTTCAACAAGCCTGATTAAACCGAACCTGACCACCGGGCAATTTACAATAACCAGTTAACCTACTCGGTGCATCTTTGGACTGTAGAAGGAAACAGGAACATCTAGGGAAAACCACATATTCCACCTGGAAGACGTCTTTACAGTTGGCACTGGAATTGAACTCTGAACTCCAACACCCCGAGCTGTAATACCATTGCACTATAACTTCAGCCTTCAGTCTCAGATACTGTATATCACCTTGAAAACTTCCTGCTAGCTTAGTAACATCCTTCAAATAGCTGAGTGACTAGAATTGCTCACAATGCTCCCAAGGGTTGTCTCTCCAATGATTTGTACAGATTTAATGTGATGCTTCAACTTCTGCATTTAATGAGTTAACCAATGAAGGCAAGTATGCCAATTGTCTAATCATCTCCCCATTTACTTGTGTCTCCACTTTCAGGGAATTATGTAATTATACTCTTGGTCTCACAGTTCTATAACTCTCTCCAGGGTTCTGTCATTTGAGGTGTAAATCCTGTACATTTAACTGATCATGACCCATTTCTCCAGTTGATCTAAATCAAGTTACAATCTTAAGACTGTCTTCTCTATTGTCCACCATCAATTTTGGTGTGATCTTCGAACTTACTAATCCTGCTTCTTAAATTTTCATCCAAATTGTTAATATAGATGGCAAACAACATGGGGTCCAGCACTGATCTCTGTGGTACACCACTAGTTACACAATCTGAAAAATAACCTTCTGGTTCCCTCCATTAAGCTAGCTTACTCTGGTCTAGGCTCTCATTCTGGATTTTGTCAACAGCCTTGTTAAATCCCTGTAGACAGCATCCACATTGCTGCCTTCATCATTTCCTCAATTTCTCAGCTTACATTTGTTCTTTATGGTAAAAACTTACTTACTTACTGACTGCCCGTGATGATGCTGGTGCTTAGAGCAGCAATAAAGGTCCTCCATCTCTCCCTGTCCATACCAGTCTGGGTTGTTAGCCCTGAGCTGAACTCCAGAACCTGGAGGACTGGTGGACCCCTCTTAGTCTGACCTCTACCCTTTGATCTATTTGGCATGAGTGACCCTACCAAGAACCAAAGCCCAAGGCCCTCACTCCAGCCAACATAGTTCTCCAGATCTCTGAGGCACGTAAGCTTCCAGATCCTACAAAAAGGTTGTGGTCCTCTTGGAGGATGGTAAGTACAGATGAGAAGTATTCACTTCAGACCCTGTTTATCTCCTGTGGCTCCCACATATAGTCAACCACGCTTATCTTTATGAGGACCTTTTCCATCTCCAGCTGGTTTTTTGCTCCTAGTATACTTGTAAATTTCTTTAGCTTATCTACCAGAGCTGTCTCAGGTGCTTCAATTTCCTTACTGATTTCCTTCCTAATTTTACTCCTACATTTCTTTTAACTCATTAAGGGATTTGCATTTATCCCAGCTGCCCATACCTGTCATAGGTTTTCTTCTTTTTCCTGACCGGATCCTCAAGATCCCTTGTCAAACGGTAACTGAGGCTTTCATGGAATTTTCAAAATTACTATAATTTCTGAGGAATTGATGGCAGTGCTATCAGTTTAACTATCACTGCCCTATAAAAAGTATGTCAATGAATTACTTTATCAGCATTTTCCTTCCGTGCAATGTGAACCATATTGTGAAACATGAACAGTGGAGACAATTCCAAGTTTTGTCTGTTATAGTCTGGATATATAGTACCCTGCTATTTCTTTATTATCACTGAATTCAAGTTGTGGAAATATCTATTTAATCTCATTTTGGGAATAAAAACTGCAACATCCAGAACAGAATGTGCAATAAATTCAGCCTGGATTACACTATTCACATTTAAGAAAACAACTGCCCAGTGAGTTACTTAATTCAATGTCAAAAATAAACTATATTTTTATGAAGACGTCTTACAAGAGTCCTTGTATTGTGTGATTGAAGCACATTATAAAGTTCATTGTTTTCCTGATACGGTCTCTATCCCTTCTATGTTGTCCAGAGATTTCTGGAATTCATGAGAAAAGAAGTCAAATTTAAAACATATTGTGGTAGTGTCACATGCAAGCAAAGAACAAGGATGCTGAAAGATTCATAGAATTATATGGAATTGAAGCAACAATTTGGCCACTAAGTATGCTTAGTGCTAATGGGAACCCATCTGTATTAATCCTGCCTTCTAGGACTTATCCCATAGGCTTTCTATCCCTAAGTGGTTTAAGTTCTTGTTGGACACTTAAGTGTTATCACTGAATCTGTTTCCACCACTCAGTCCATATATCCTGACTCCTCTCCCCTGGGAATAAAGATTCTGACTATTTAAACCAGGCATGGGCAAACTACGGCCCGGGGGCCATATGCGGCCCGTTAAGCTTTTTAATCCGGCCCGCAGAACTTGATGAAATTATATTAATAAACCTTGTTAACGTTTTTTCCACGCAATTCTGGCGTTTTCCCAATAGATGACGCACTCTATATACATTGACCTTTGTTGAGGTGCAGTGTATTACTCCACATTTGCGCTTTACTCTTTGTTCGGCTCAACCTATTTGTGTAAACAGGCGTTCAGCGTCATGAACATCAACAAAGCCAGCCACAGATCCAAGTTAACTGACCAACACCTCAGATCCATCCTGAGAATCGCCACAACAAAATTAAATCCAGACTTTGATGCACTGGCTAAAAAGGGAGACCAACAACACTGTTCCCACCGAAATTAAAAATAAGTTTCTTCATTGTATTATGTAAAAAATGCATTTGAAAATATTTTTTTCAATAAGCCTTACATGTTACAGGTCATTTCTATTAAGTGATGGACATGAGTAGTGCGCAGGTGCACGTACGTTCTCAAAATAAAAAATGCGCTCCAGATCAAATTAAGCGCTCCGCATACTGGCACGCTGTCACTGTTCTGTCCTTGTGCTGGTCGTTGTTGAGTTTTGGCACAGGGGACAATTGAATAAGAAGGAGCAGGACAAGTAGACCTGCATCTCCTACCGTTTTTGAAATAAAGACAGTCAGGTGGGGAGTGATGATGATAATATCTTGAAGGATAACAGAATTTTCAGTGCTTTAAAATAATAACTGTTACTATCAAAAAAAGCTGTATTTTATTCATTTAATTTTCAGTGTTTTAAAAGTCATTTCAATAAATAGCTAAATACCATGGGACTTCAAAGACAGATATTTTGTTGTAATGCATTTGTTCATTTTCAATTGAAATTAAAGCACATATCCCATGATATTTTATTTTCTCTTATGAGGTGTATTACCAAAACACTCCATCCATCTGCTCCTGGCCTGGCCCCCCTGTCAAATTTTAGAACCCTTTGTGGCCCACAAGTCAAAAAGTTTGCCCACCCCTGATTTAAACCTTAACAAGCTCTCCTCTTGATTTTCTAGTACTCTTGTACTCTCCTCTTGTACATCTGTTTCAAACTGTATCAAAAAGCTCCCTTGGATATACCTCAAAAATTCCATGTCTCCTGAACCTTTTATGCTAAACTAATAGTTCAGTATTATTCAGCTAATATTCAGAAAGAAGTCATGTAATCCTATAACCCTATATTTATTAAATCTCTGAAGAATCAAGGTAATGTATAACTGCCATCCCTGTCATATTACATTCCTCCAGTTGCAGGAGATCCATTTTAAGCACATTGTAGCGGTAATCTACACACCCTTCATTCTGCAGATTTTAGTTCCTGGGTGTCAACATGTCAGAGAATCTATCCTGGATACAACATATTGATGAAATTACGAAGAAGGCATGCCAGCGGCTATATTTCATTAGGAGTTTGAGGAGATTTGGTATGTCAACAAAGACTCTAGCAAATTTCTACAGATGTACAGTGGAGACATTCTAACTGGTTGCATCACCATCTGGTATGGAGGGGCCACTGCACAGGAGCAGATAAAGCTGCAGAGAGTTGTAAACTCAGCCAGCTCCACCATGGGCACATCAAGATATCTTCAAAAGTCAATGTCTCAAAAAGTGGAACCTCCACCATCATGAGCATTACCATCGCAGAGAAGGTACAGGAGTTTGAAGGTACACACACAGATGTGAAAATGAACCAACCCACAAACACTATGTCACTATTTTTTGCTCTCATTTGCATTACTTAATTAATTTTTTAATATTCTTTTATTGTATTTGATAGTACTTTTCATCTTCTGCTGCCACAAAACAACAAATTTCACAATATATGTCAGCGTTAATAAACCTAATTCTGATTCTGATTTATTCATTCAGAATCCTCTGGCAGGAAGACAATTGTCTGAATGACTTACCCTTCTGCTATAAATTTTTAAAATCCACATGTCTAGATATTGATTGGACGTGCAAATACAGATTGAACTCCCTTTCCAATCACTGTTGAATTCCAAACACTGCAATAGATCAAATAATTCATGACAGAAAAAGGATCAAAACTGTGATCATCTATCTTTGGGGAACTGTTGTTATCAAGAGAAGGACTGCAACATTTTTTTAATGAAATGGCACGGATCACAAATATTTTTCATTTACTTTGTTGGACAATATCATAGTCCAGAGGGAGCAACTTCCATGTGAGATAACAAAGTTAAGAAACATCAGCTCTTGATTTACATGTTTCTATTCCTTTTATACAATAGGTTACATTCAGATTAAAGGGACCTGCATTTCTGTCTCAACTCAAACAGTGTTGTAGATTTTGTTGTGCAAGGTTTAGCTTCTAATAACAATAGGTCATTAAATTTTAACTCCTAACAAATACAATTTGCTTCAATTCAGGCATTCATTCTCCATCATCGTCATTTTTATGTTAACATGAAGTGACAGCATAATAAATATACATAACCGATTTAGCCTTCATATTAATTTATTTTAATAGGCAGAATCTTCAATTTTGCCCTAAAGGAAATAATGGCAAACATTACATATATATAAACACTGCATCTGATGGCTTTGAATGCAAAAGAAAGCAGTACATTGTTCAGTCCAACAGTGATAAGTGTCATAGCACACTATTGCACAGAAATTACCCTTCAGCCCATCTAGTCCATGCCAAACTGTGACTCTGCCAAGTCCTAGTTCTCAATTCAGTTGGTATGAGGAGATTCAAGAAGCCTGAGGCATCTAAAGCAGGGGTTCCAACCTTTTTTTATGCCATGGACCAATTCCATTAAACAAGGGGCCTATGGACCTGAGGTTGGGACCCCTTAATCTAGAGGTAGAATTCAGATGAGTGTAGCTGGTGCGAATCAAAGAAGCCCGGCACCTCCTGCTGATTTTCAGCATCAGTGCTGTTTCCAGTTTTCTAGTCTCAGTATCCTGAAGTCATCATTAACCAGAGTTAAACAAGAAAATAAATACTGGTGCAGATCAGAAATGGGATATACAGTAATAATGACTTTCTTCCCCAAATCCCTTTTGTGAAAACAAGATACAAGCCACAGAAGTGTTGGACTGGTCACTATTTTCCTGTACAACTGTATCTCCATTCCCACTGCACACAGGAAACTAAACTTGATTCAGGACAAAGCAGTTACTTGCCTGACATGTCATGCAGTACTAAAATATTCTCCATGAGTGGCTCATTGAGTAACATCTGCAAGATGCATTGCGGCATCTAGTGTTTAATAATTTATGAAGTTAAATGCCCAAACCCCTCACTCATTTGCAGTTCCCGGCTTCTCACCAGTTATGAAATATTCCGATTTATCCTACATGGTGGACAAATACTACATCATGCCTTCAATCTTGTTGTTTTGACTCATTCTGCTTTTTTCTTATTATTGCACTCCCACTGGGACTGCCACTACTATCTTACTTAATTTGTTGCCATCTGCAAGTTTAGACATAAGAGTCTATGGGCTAGAAATTCTCTCACATAATGCATTTCCAGATAATCATTATGCATGATTTAATTATGCATGAGGCTGGATGATTGACATCACAGTTGTGAGTTTTACTTTGATCAGCAGAATGGGTTTAACCAGAAGGTCCATAACTGGAAAACCACTGGAAATCTGGTTGCAAAGGTTCCACGACGGGCAGAAGCAACAATACAAGGGTGGGGGAAGAGTGATAGGTGAATCTCAGTGAGAGAGGAGGACAGGATGCTGATGGAGGTGGAAAGCGGAAATGATGTGAGCCCTGGTGAAAGGTCTCAGCAAGAAACATAGCCTCTTTATTCCTCTCCATATATGCTGCCTGACCTGCTTAGTTCTTCCCGCATTCTGTGTGTGTTACCGTGGATTTCCAGCATTTACAGAATCTCTTGTGTTAACGATGTGAGAAGCAGGGAGGAGGAAGGTGTAACAGGCTAAATATGGAAGAATCCAACAGGAGATGACAGTAAACCATGGAATACAGGTAACGAGGTGGGGGAAACAGAGAGAGGAAGCTATGGGTGATGGGTAAGTCAAGAAACAGAGAGAGGAAGCTATGGGTAATGGGTAAGTCAAGAGGGTAGGGGAGGGAAGATAATTGAAAACAAACTGGGGGGGGGTGCAGAAGGGAATGTTCAACAGATATTAGTGTCAATGCTATTGATTTGTTCATACCATTGCTTCCAAATGTGGGAACTCCACATTTTTGCATGCAACAGGATCAGAATCAGGTTTAATATTTCCAGCAAATGTCATGAAGTCTGTTGTTACATGGCAGCAGCATTACACAGTAATAAAAACTGTGAATTACAGTAAATATAAAATACTTGAGTTAAATAAGTAGTGCCACAAAAGCAATGAACTAGTATTCATGAATTCAATGTCTATTTAGAAATCGGATGGCAGAGGGAAATACCGAGTGTGTGCCCTCAGCCTCTTGTATCTCCTCCCCGATGAAAGCAGTAAGAAGAGGGCATGTCCTGGGTAATGGGGGTCTGAGGGCCTGGGGGTCCTCAATGATGGATGCAGCCTTTCTAAGGGATTGCTCTTTGAACATGCCATGAATGCTATGGAGGCTAGTTTTTATGGTGGGAAAGTTCACAACTTTCTGAAACTTCTTTTGATCCTGTGCAGTAGCTCTCTCCGTATCAGTTAGGAAGTCAGAATGGCAGTTAGAATGCTCTCCTTGGTACATCTGAAGAAATTTTCCATCTTTTAAACCTAGAACATAATTGAATATTGAACAATGTGCTAAGCAGGACAGTGAAACAGTTAAATTCTTTCTATTGTAACATCTCTCTTTCCCTTTCCAGAGTGGTTGGGGTCCTTTCGGGATCTTTGATCTACAGGGACTCTCAAAAACTGTGGTTCTGCACGATGGCGTGTTCCCGTTTTTGGTGCTCACTGATAGACCGTGTTTTGGTATGTCCAGGTTCGGCCTGAACTCAGGCGACTTCAGGGCCTGGGCAGCCCGTGAATACGAATTTCACTGGTGTCACGTATGGAAGCGTAGCGGGAGCCAGTACATCGAAGACAGTGAGAGTGGCTGTCGGAGGGCTCTACATTCAGTAATCAATTTGCTGATTCTCAAGTTGCAGAACTGGAATAAAAAGCAAATTTTTTTAAAGAAAATATACTTTATTCAAAAATAAAATTATGTACAATAAACCATTCAATGTTTCCCACTCTTTTACAAATGTTTCCATTACAGTCTTTACATTTCCGCACTTTTTCCACCCATGTGGCACTCTATTGTTTCATATCTACATTCCATGGTTGAGGGGTAAACTCCCCGCCACCCTACCCCTCAACTCCCGAGGGAGAAGAACTCTAACCTGCGGTGCTTCAGACTGACTGTAGCATTCAAGTAGCGTCTGCTGTCTCTCCTGTGATATCTGTCTCTCCCTTGTTAGTGAGAGAGAGCCTGTGGGATGTTGAAATGTTGGAGTGAGCAGTTAGTTTTTGATGCTCTGTAGACCATGGTCTCTCTTTGGCAGCTGTGCTGTTGCTTGCATGGTGGGTGGTGTGAATGCTGATGCTTTAGGGGGAGGATTGATTCTGCTTGTGCATGGGAGGGGGGCAGGGCTTTGGGGTTCTAACACCTTCTTTCTGTCATTCATTCTTTGGAGTTTTTACTGTCTCACGGATGTCTGCGGAGAGTAAGGATTACAGGTTGTATATTGTATTCGTTCTCTGATATTAAATGAAACTTGCACGACCTGCATTTTATCAGCAGACATTATTTTGATGACAAGAAAGAGCAATATAAGAAGGTTTGTGGATATTCAATGGTTCTACACTAATATAGGCCACAGATCCTACAGTGGCTGTTTCAGTCATAACTGGCACTCTCTCATCTTGGTGGTAAACTGCTGAGATTCTATGTGACCCTCTCTGGCTTGTCATTTTCTGCAATCAATTCTGTTCCATGTTGTTCATCTAGAGAAAAGGAAGTGTATAATTGAGCATTTTGTAATGTGTCCGGGAAATATACCAGTCATGTTCAAACACAAGCTGTGTGTATAGTTTGTGAGCTGAGGGTGTGAGAATTAGAATTGTGCTAAGTGTTTGAACATATTTTCAAGCATACTAATGTCCACTTCAAGACCTAAATATTAGTAAGTGGTGAGAATGTGTAGTATATTGGGTAGTAGTCGCTAATGCATTTGTAAGGTCCTAAACAATGACCTTGACATAATTGAACTTTTCTGCATTACATTTAGATCAATGGAGCTTCATTACAACCACTGATCTAGATAACTATATCTTCCCACTGCCAATCCAGTCTTTGCTGGAAAGCATCTCAATCCTGCAGCTGGAGGACACCCTTCCTGTTATCCATCCCAACATTTATGTCAGAATGTTGTTTCTGGATTTTCAGCAATAATGTCCCACAGACCTTGTCGAACAAACTCCTACTCCCCGGTCTACATATACCACTGTGCAACTGGATGTTGGACTTCCTAACCAACAGACTTCAGACAGGATACACAAATGCTCCTCCCTCCACATCATCGTCAAAAAGAACCCCCCTCCCCCGGGTTATGTACGGACCCATTCCTGTACACACAGCTCACACGTGACTGCATGGCCAAACACTCAAGCAGTCACATCATCAAGTTGACCAATGACTCAACCATGGTGGGGCTCTTCACTAACAATGATGAGTAGCCTTCAGAGAGGAGATAGAAGACCTTAAGTTCTGGTGCCAGGCAGATAAGACTATAAGATGTATGAGCAGCATTAGGGCATTTGGCCCATCATCTGCTCTGCCAGCTGGTACATTTTCCCTCTCAGCCCCAAATCACCTGCCTTCTCCTTGTATCCCTTCATGCCTGACTAATCTAGAATCTATCAACCCCTGCCTTAAATATACCCAATGACTTGGCCTCCACAACAACCTGTGGCAGCAAATTCCATCTATTCACCACACATTGGCTAAAGAAATTCCTCCACATTTCAGTTCTAAAAAGTCACCCCTCTATTTTGAGGCTATGTCCTAGAATAGACTAGGCCATAGAATAGGAATTATGACTTTCTCAATGCTAACAAGACATAGGAGATGGTTATTGACGTCAGGAGAATTAACACCACTCACGCTCCTCTTTACATTGATGGCACAGCAGTAGAAACTCTGAACAGTTTCAAACTTCTGGGAGTGCTTATGGTCCCAGAACACCTTCAGGAAAGCTCAGCAACGTCTCTGCTTTCTGAGGAAGCTGAAGAGAGCTGTACTATGCACATCTGTACTCACCTCATTATACAGATGTGCAGTAGAGAGAATCCTAATGAGCTGCATCACTGTATGCTTGGAAACCGCACAATGGCAGACAGGAAGGTTCTACAATAAGTGGTCAAAACAGCCCAACACATCATCAGATCCATCTTACCATCCACCAAGAACAAATATACAGAAGGTTCCAAAAAAGGGCTAATAAGATCATAAAGGATCCCATTCACCTTGCTCATGGATTGTTTGTCCCAATCCCATCAGGGAGGAGGCTATGTAGCAACCACGCCAAGATTACTGGACTCAAAACCAGATACTTTCTCAAAGCCGTAGGGTGGATCAGCACCTCCATCCTCTAATCCACCCCTCTAACAACACCTACTTTATCATTTTCTGTCAGGCACTTTATGTATGTACCTTAATTTTTTGTGCTGCATTGGAACTAGAGTAAAATTTAGTTTGTTCTCCTTTACACTTGTGTATTGGAAATGACATTAAACAGTCTTGAACAATCTCTACTATGAAGATCTGATTTCTGCCCACTCACTTTCACCTGTTCTCAGTCCTGACTGCCTGTAAACTGCACTGACCTCTGGGATGTCTTCCATCATCGGTTCCAGCATTTAGTCCCTTGCTAGTCAGCTTGGATTAGCGCTGGTCACTCCTAAAATTGTAGCCTTCCTCCATATCTCCTCCTCTAACACAAACATGGTAAGCACTGGCTGATAACTAATATCAGGCGGCTGTATGTGAGATGAGCGCTGGGCAGAATAGGCCCACTGTGATCCCAGTGCAAGTTTTGCAGTCCAACAGCTGAAGTGTTGAACCTTCCTAATTATATCACCCAGATTTGTTCCATTTGGTGCAAATTATTATCCTTATTATTATGAATTTTCCAATTCTACTAACCCATACTCCTGGTGCTGTCCTTTCACACACATTGCCACATGTCTGTATGGATTTGTTTCCCTTTTCTTCAACTTTTCCAAACACTCTTCCTCTCCCACTTGTTCCACCTGCCCATCATCCCCTCCTCATCTAGCCCCACCTACAGAATCTCCTACCATCCTCTCTTCCACAAGTTCCCTACCTCCCTTCACCTCTTTTACTTCAATCTCAGTCTAACACCCTTCCTGGAGCATAAACCACATACAGCAGCTCTCTCGAGGCCTCTTTCCTGGGCCAGGATTTCAAGTTGACCCGGGCATAGCCCTTCTCTTTGGCATCCTTCCTCTCCCATGAATGAGGTCTTTGGAGCTTCTGTCGGTATTTCTGTAGCTCTGTGATTTTACGGGATGGGGTTGCTAGCCCCATGCCCAACCCTCCACCTTTCACAGCTGGGCTTGGGACTGTGCAGGGCAGAGTCCCTCTTACCCACCCCAGCCCTTACCGTTAGATACTGACTACTTACCGTCTTCAATTGTAGTCCTGATGCAGGGTCTCAGCCCCAAACACTCCTTTTGCCTGGGCTGGTTGGCCCACTAAATTCTTCCAGTGTTCTGTTTATATTATATAAGTGATTAAATTAAAAAGGAATACCCAGAGGCTTAAATTTCTGTTTGCAAAATGTGTTCATATCCCATGGAAGCATCTGGAGAATTTCAAGTTTGGTTTTCAAATATACCTAGAGTTCACAAAAAGATTGAAGACTAACAATAACCATGAAACAAATACACACCAATCCAGCTTAGCATTGTTTTTCTTGGAATTTTATTGATGCCACCTGATCAGCCCATTTTGAACTCCAGACCTTCAGTCATGTAACTCTGTCTGCAGTGGTCAAACAAAAGAAGAGTAGATAATAAGTCATATTATGTAAACTCATATTTTAAAAAATACAATAAAATGGCTTTTTGCTTCTGTTGATGCATATTTTCTGTTTTTTTTTATTTGCAACTGATCACTTTTTGTGTAGCCAGCATTGTTTGTTTACGAAAGCTCTATTCTCTTTTGCGTTGCTTTAAGTTCCAGCATTTTCAGCTCACTAACTGTTGTCAGCTCTATATTTAATTAAACACATGTCAGAAGAGCACATGAAACCAACAAAAAGCTGAAAGGTTATTGCTGCCTGTTATGAATTTGTGATTGACTGCATTGTGAAATGAATCAGAAGCTTGACTCTCTGCCAAATTATCTCCAACTGATGCTGAGTAGATCCATGATGTTTTGAGGGAGGGTTCTGGCAGCCAACCTCTACTTGGCAGATGGAAAGAAGCCAAAACCCACAGGGCTACAATAAATGAATAGGTTGGAATCTGTTGGAAGCAAACCAGTAGTATCTCCAACTCTATTTCATTGCTATAATGAAAACAATAAAGTATACAGGCATCTTGGGGATTTGTATAATCAATTTTTCAAATACTGTATCTGATGATGAATTGTGCATTGGTTCTAGTGTCATATAGAGGTAATATTTTCCTATTTACCTTACAGTTCATTCATAATTTTCCTGGTCATGAAGCTATAAAAAGAAAAATAAAGATGTTCTCAATATCCATATAGGATGAATTAATCTTAGAATACTCCTAATATTTTTAAGTTTGGATTTATCCTTGATATATGTTTCTGATCTAAATGCATATTCACTTATATTATTCCTTTCTCCAATGTTCTAATGCAATAAATTTATTTATGTTAATAATGGATAAAAACAGTGGATGGGGGTTTATATAAATACACTAAATTGTTATCCAATAATATTCTTCTCAATAATTTACCAGACACACCACCTACAGCAGCTTTATCTTCCCAGTCATCTGATTCTGCCGATCCCTCTCTTTTCTCAGACCACTTCATGCTATTCTATAGAATGACCTTTCATCGAACGAGTAAAGAAGTTTCAATCATTTCCGTAGTGAGACTAAATAAAGGTGGCACAGTAAGACTGCTGACACAACTATTGCCTCACAGCTTCAGTAGCCAGAGAATCAATCTGGACACGAAGTCTTATCTGTGCCTTCCTGTGACCATGTCGGTTCCCTCCCACATCCTAAATTTGTGCAGGCATGGAAGTTAATTGGCTACTGTAAATTGTCCATAATATGCAGGTGAGTGGTAGAGTTGATGGAAATGTAGGGAAAATTAATGTATGATTTACGTAGGATTAGTGTACATGAGTGCTTGATGAGTGACGTGAACTCAATGTGACAATGGGTATGTTTCTATTTTATATGAGTCCATTACTCCACAATGCTATTAATTTCTTGACAATATTTCTGAAAAGCAATGAGGTCAGGGAAATCAATTGCAAAAGTGAAGATCATAAGGAATTTGTGGCGAAGTATTGGCTTTTGATCTATCCCTGACTTGTCTATTGAGTGTGTGTGTGTGTGTGTGTGTGTGTGTGTGAGAGGAGTATTGTCCCTCTTGCCCCAAATTCTCCACAAAGTGGCTTTCTGTGAAGTATTCCTGGTGAGAGATATGACAGGATCAATGCTGCCTACAGAAACTGGGAATAGAAAGAAAGAACATGACAGGCTCTATTAAGATAGCAAGCCAATTCTTCCCACTACTTTCAGTTCAATATCGTACTTATTAAGTAGCCTGTGCACCATTGATAGCCCTTTTGTGATATTATCATTCACTATACAGGGACCTTTCATTGTGGCACCACATTGTCAGAAATTTGTGCACAATGATTTGGGAGAGAACATTTGTGAACATTTTAATGGTGGATTAATTGATTTAGGAACGCCTCTGAACATATCCATAACAAAATAACAGTTAAAACATGTTTGACTTTAAATTAATTAGGACTTTTAAGTAAATTAAGAGGAAATAATTTCTTCATAATTGCTACACAATAATGAAGGTAACCAAGATGAGAGTATTATTGCATCAAAGCAAAGTAAAAGTTGATCAGCAACATAACAAAAGCAAATAAACAGCTAAAAATTAATTTTATGTCCAGTAAGATGCAATAACATGGTGACAATAATAAAATATTTAAATAGTCTTGAAACTGACAAGGTAATAAATATTCTGACTGATTACTTCCTCAATGTATTCATAAGGGAAGACTTAAACAACATACTACATGAATGTAAAGATTGAATATCTGAACAAACTGGACTGGCTCAAAACAATAGGTCCCCAGTGTCAGACAATATTTGTCTCAGAATGTTAGAAGAGATTAGCGAAGCAATTTGTGAGGCATTTACAGTCATAATAAGGAAGTCAATGGACATTGTGGAAGATTAGAAACAGACAAATGGAGTGTCCGCAGTTCAAAACAACAATAAGACAGTCAAGGTGACTATGAAGTTATTAGCCTTAATTCCAGCAACATAATGGAATTGATTATTGACTATACACTTTGAACATATTTATTCAGCAATGGGGAGAATGTTGATGACTTCCATGAATGAATCAGGTTGCGCTGAACAACCTTGCTTCTCCACAAAAACCCGTGAAAATATAAGCCAATTCTTTTTTGTTAGTTTTACAAAAATAAAACAAATCTGCACAAAATATGTTAGTACAAAGTTTCTTCATGAACTTTTTAAAATAGTTTCATGTCTCTATAGTCAGATGTTTAAAAATGTTCAAATGAATTTTTCTAATGATATTGAAATTGATGGCAAGTGAAATTGACTAAATTAAAGTTAATGAATTGTGTATTTTCCCAATTAATCATCAGCAGCATAGCAAACATTTTAAAAAGCACTTATTGCCTTTCTTCTTATTCAGCACAGTGAGGAACTAATGAGTAGCAAAAGTCAAGTCCAATGTCAGGTAAGGTAAATGAAGTGTGCACTAAGCACACAGCACCTGTTCATATCTATATTAAGGCTTGTACTCCAGCTGTGTTTCCATATGGTGCTTCGTATATCCTTAAGCTATTTTTATCTTGATAGATTTTATTTTTTCCATATCTTGTTTACGTTTCATTAATGCATTTCTTCTCAAAGCATCTAAACATAATGTAAATCACAATTTTAAGTTATATCATTTAATTATGAAAGTTGAAAGCAAAATTTGTGAATGAGTTGTAGTTGGGAATTGTATTCCAAAGTAGAGATGATGGAGCTGATGTTTACATTACTGTCATGCATTGTCAAGTTGGGTTGAAATCTGATCTCTCTAACATCTGGCTCCTTTGTCCTCTGTTCACTCTTCCATGCTGCAAGAAAACAGAATGCTTGAGTAGTTTGCTGAAAAGAACAAGGGAAGGAAAGTTCAAAAGGAAAGTTTTGTGCTTGGTGGAAAGCCGAAGAGATTAATTAACAAGAGGAATGATGGTGCAAGCAAAATGGACATTGAATAGTTCAATATGCAAACAAAAAAGTAGATAATTTTGAAATAGTCATCAGTTTGGGCAGCATTTGCTGAGAAAGAACAGATGAGCGGATAGTCTGATGAAAATTCATTGCACTGAAATGTGTACTCAAATTGCAGTTTGGTCAACTGAATGCTTGCAAAGAAAGTAGCTCAAGCACTGATTTCAGTACGGGACTGGCAATGATTCCATGATTAACCTGAAATATAGGCAGGCACCGCTCATTCAACTAGATCTGTGTCTTACTGAACAACTGGCTGCAATCGATAAGGACAGACACCAGCTCCTCTGCCACAATTATTCGAAACACTGGTGCTCCACAGCATTGTGCTCTCAGCCTCGTATTCTGCTTTCAGTACAATCATAACATGAAGTCATGAACTCAGAAGTTTGGATAAGTACCTACTGTAGATTGGAGGGGTATGGAGGGATATAGTCCAGGTGCAGGCAGAATAATAATCTGGCATGGACTAGGTGAGCCAAGGGGCCAGATTCTGTGCTGCAGTGTTCTGTGATTTTATGATTATGACTGTGCGGCAAGATTGGGCTCTAACTCCATCTGCAAGTTTACAGGTGATACTACTGTAGTGAGCAGCAACTCAAGTGATGACAGGTCAGTGCTGGTTATTGACTTCAGAAGGGGAGGGTGTGGTGAACTACATATACCTGTCTGGACACGCCCCCCTCTGCTGACTGCTCCTGTGGCTCCTCCCACAGACCCCTACATAAAGGCGATTGGAGGCGCTGCTCCTCCCTCAGTCTCCAGGATGCTGTGTGGGGGTCTCTTGCTGCTGATGGTGCTTTCTTCCAGCTAATTAAAGCCTATCTCGACTCACGTCTCCAAGAGTTATTGATGGTGCATCAGGGGGGCAGTGTGCTTGCTATTGCCTGCACCTACAGTGTAGAGGTTGAGAGCTTCAAGTTTCAAGGTGTGGGCATTAATAATATCTTCTCCTGGCCTAACCACGTTGATAACACAACCTAGAAAGCTCACCAATATCTCTATTCCTTAGGAGACTAAAGAAATTCAGCATTTCCCCATACAGCACCAGTTTTTATTGATGCACAATAGAAAGCTGCATAAAAGCTTGGGTTGGCAACTGCTCTGCACGTGGGTTCAGGAAAATGAAGAGACTTATGAAAACAGCTCAGCACATCACAGGAGCCAGTCTCACATCTACAGACTCTGTCTATATTTCTTAATGCCTCAGGAAAGCAGCTAGCTTAATCATAGACACCACCCACCCCACACATACTCTCTACTCCCCTCTCCCATTTGCCAGAACAAACAAAAGCCTGAAAGTACATACCACCAGGCTCAAGGACAGCTTCAATTAATGTCAATGTTACCAGTCTCTTTAATGGAACTCATATGCACCATGATGGAAGTGTGTTCTCACAGTCTACCTCATTATAATCTTGTACTTCATTGTTCACCTGCACGGCATTTTTTCAGAAGCTTTTCCACATCGTTCTGTCTTTGTTCTTCCTTTTTATTATTTTACCTCATTCCAGCTCAATACATTGTATGGAACAGTATGTAAGACAAACCTAAAACTATATATTTTTGTGTGTGTGTGTGTGTGTGTGTGTGTGTGTGTGTGTGTGAGTGTGTGTGTGTATTATATATATATGCTGGTGATAGACCAATACCAATACTAACTCTAATATATTGACTTAGTTATAAGCTACATGATTTACAACAGATTGCAATCTACGTATGTAACTGGCCTGTGACATCCTACAATTCCATAATAGATCCAGTGATATTTATCCCTTAGTTGCTACCATGGCGATAAGTATTATATTACTCCTCCATTCCTTCTCTGTTGGACAACACATACAAGATTTACTCCCTTAGAGACTCTGCTGGAGTTTACAAGAATGGAGGGTAGGTGGATCTCTTTTAAAACTATTAAATATTGAAAGGCCGAGATAACGTGGATGTGGAGTGGATGCTTCCTGAAGTGGGGGAGTCTAGAACCAAAGGGCTCAGCCTGAGAATAGAAGGACAATTTTTTGGAACAGAGATAAGGAAGAATTTCTATAGCCCAAGAATAGTGAATCTGTGGTACTCATTGCCACAGAGAGCTGTGGAGGCCAAGTCCTTGAGTATATTTAAAGTGCAAGTTGATATGTTCTTGACTAGTAAGGGTGTCAAAGATTATGGGGAGAGGGCAGGAGAATGGGGTTGAGTGAGATATTGAATCAGACAAGATGGAATGCAAGAGCAGACTCAATGCACCAATGACCTAACTCTGCTCCTCTGTCTTATGGTCTTATGGCGTTATAGAGATCAGCACTGCCAACCACTGAACTGGCTTATGGTGACAGTGTTAAATCCACATATAATGGATACAGGTAAAGTCTGTTCTATATTTGCCAGTCAGCCCATAAGAATCTTCTAACAGTGGTCATTATGCCCATTGAAGTCCTAAGATTAATTTGACAAATCCAGAATATTTTTTTCAAAAGCAGATAGTTTTAGTCTATTCCTCAAACAGGGGAAATGTAGTTTTGCCAAAGCCAGATGCGTCTGGCTAGAAAATAAATAATAAATAAGAAAAAGATAAAACAGAAGAAGGACATGTGAAAGGGATGAGGTAGACCAGACAAGAGAGGAGAGTCTGAAGGAAGATGAGAGGAAAAGCATTGAAGGACATAAAGGAGGCATGAAAATCAGATAATCAGAAAATATATAAATAACTCAAAAATACAGAATCACTTGAGTAGCAAGTACTGTTAGTAGTGATGGTATGGATTTGATTCAGGCTCAGATTCAGGTTAGTATATCTTCATATATGCCAGGGTGCAATGAAATTCCTTGTTAACATGGTGCTCACAAATTAAGCAGTACGCCCGGTAGTTATAAATGCAGTGACTAATGCAAAACTGTAGTGAAATCTGGGGTAGTGTTAAAGTGATCTAACAGAATAATCAAGAGAGGTAGATTTGGCTGAGTCTCTCAAAAGCAGAGGTGGTGGAACATGCCTCATGATCAACATAAGTCACCCAGACCAGAGGACCCTAGGGTTCTGAAAGAGGCAGTGGTAGTGATTGTGGTGGTATTAGTAATGATCTTTCAAAATTCATTGGACTCTGGCATGGTGCCAGAGGACTAGAAAATTGCAAATCTCACTCCACCCTTTAAGAAAGGATGAAGGCATCAGAAAGGAAACTATAGACCAGTTAGCCTGACCTCAATGGTTGGGAAGATGTTAGAGTCAATTGTTAAGGATGCGGTGATGGCGTACTGAGTGACACAGGACAAAGTCAGCATGGTTTCTTTCAGAGAAAATCCTGTCTAATGAACCTGTTGGAATTCTTTGAGGAGATTACAAATAGGATAGGTAAAGGGGATATAGTGGATGTTGTATACTTAGACTTTCAGAAGGCCTTTGACAATGTGCCACACATGAGGCTGCTTACCAAGCTTACCATGGTATTACAGGAAGGTTACTGACGTGGTTAGAGCATTGGCTGATTGGTAGGAAGCAGTGAGTGGGAATAAAAAGATCCTTTCCTGGTTGGCTGCCAGTGACTACTAGTGTTCCACAGGGGTCGGTGTTGGGACCACTTCTTTTTATGCTGTATATAAATGATTTAGATGAGGAATAGATAGTTTTGTTGCCAATTTTGCAGATGTTATGAAGATTGGTTGAGGGGCAGGTAGTGTTGAGGAAGCAAGTAAGATGCAAAAGACCTTAGGAGAATGGGCAAGAAAGTGACAAATGAAGTACAATGTTGGAAAATGAATGGTCATGCACTTTGGTAGTAGGAATAAATGCCTGGACTATTTTCTAAATGAGGAGAAAATCCAGAAATCTGAGATGCAGGGGGACTTGGGAGTCTTTGTACAGAACACACTGAAGGTTAACTTGCAGGTAGAGTCGGTGGTGAGGAAGATAAATGCAATGTTAGCATTCATTTCAAGAGGTCTAGAATACAAGAGCAAGGATGTGATACTGAGGCTTTATAAGCACTGGCGAGGCCTCACCTTGAGTATTGTGAACAGTTTTGGGCCCCTCATCTTAGAAATGATGTGCTGGCATTGGAGAGGGTCCAGAGGAGGTTCACAAGGATGATTCCAGGAATGAAAGGGTTATTATATAAGGAACATTTGATGGCTCTGGGTCTGTACTCAAAGGAATTCAGGATGAGGAGCTATGTCAATGAAACTTTTCGAATGTTGAAAGGCCTAGACAGAGTACAATTGGAAAGGATCTTTACCATGGTGGGAGAGTCGAGGACAAGAAGGCACAGTCTCAGGATAGAGGGTGCTCTTTCAAAACAGAGATGAGGAGAAAGTTCTTTAGCCAAAGGGTGGTGAATTTGTGGAATTTGTTGCCACATGCAGCTGTGGAGGCCAGGTCATTGGGTGTATTTAAGGCAGAGTTTGATAGGTTCTTGATTGGACATGGCATCAAAGGTTAAGGGGAGAAGGCTGGGAACTGGTTTTAAGAAGGAGAAAAAAGATGATTGAATGCGGAGCAGACTCAATGAACCAGATGACTTAATTCTGCTCCTTATGGTCTAACTTCTCGTGGTGTACCAATGTGTTGGTAATGTTCCAATTCTGCTCACCAGATCTGGAAAATCTCACAATTATGTGCTGTAGTGGTGTACATTCCACTTCGGGCTAATAATAAACAGGCTCAAGAAGATCTAAGCAATATGATCAACATGAATGAAACAGCATGCCCTGATGCCTTCACCATCATTTTCGGGGATTTTAACCAGGCCAGCATGAAAAAGTCACCAAACAATCAGGCAGAGACCATAAAGTGCAGCACCAGTAGTGAAGACCAAGAAGATATGAACAAGGGAAGCACAGGCGTGTTTACAGGACTGCTTTGAATCAGTGAACTGGACAGTATTCAGGCATTCATCTTCAAACCTGGATGTTGTACAGTTGCTACCAGCTTCATTAAAACCTGTGTTGATAAGTGTCTGCCTACAAAAACTTGCTGTACATTCCCAAACCAAAAGCTGTGGATGAACCAAGAGGTTCATCATCTGCTGAGGGCTAGATCAGTGGCATTTAACTCTGGCTACCCAGGTCTGCACAAGAAAACCAGGTATGACTTTCAGAGGGCTACTTCAAGAGCAAAGAAACAATTCTGAGCAAGGTTGGGGGTGACACCAGATGCATGTCAACTCTGGCAGGGTTTGTAGGACATTACTTCCTACAAAGCAAAACCCAATAAACATAAATGGCAGTGATACTTCACTACCAGATGAGCTGAACGGCCGCTATGCCCACTTTGAAAAGGAGATTGTGTCTACAGCTGTGAAGATTCCTGCTGCATCTGGAGTCCCTGTGAATTCTGTCTCCCAGGCCGATGTCAGGAGGGTGAATCCTTGTTGGCAAGCCCAATGGAGTACCTGGAAATACTCTGAAACCTTGCGCCAATCAACTGGCAGGTGTATTCAAGGACATTTCCAGCCTCTCATTGCTATGGTCAGAAGTTCCCACCTGCTTCAAAAGGACAACAATTATACCAGCGCCCAAGTAGAGTAGCATGAGCTGCCCTAATGGCTATCACCCAACAGTACTCACATCTACAGCGATGAAATGCTTTGAGAGGTTGGTCATGGCCCGAATCAACTCCTGCCTCAGCAAGGACCTGAACCCACTGCCATTTGCCTATAACTACAATAGGTCAACGGCAGATGAAATCTCAATGGCTCTTCACACGGCCTGAAATGTCTGCACCATACAAACACCTATGTTAGCTGTTCGTTGACTATAGCTCAGCATTTAACACCATCATTCCTACAGTCTTGATGATAATGTCTCTACCTCCCTCTCCTAATCGGAAGACCACAATCTGTGCACATTGGCTTTAATAACAATTCCACATTGCCGATCAACACCGTGGTTCACCCACTGCTCTACTCTCTGTACCCATTGGCTCAAATGCCATCTATAAATTTGCTGATGATACAACCATTATCAGCAGAATCTCAAATGGAAATGAGAGGGCGTACAGGTGTGAGATATACCAGTTAGTCGAGTAGTATCACAGAAATAAACTTGCACTCAACGTCAGTAAGACCAAAGAGCTGATTGTGGAATTCAGAAAGGGTAAGATAAGGGAACACAACCCAATCCTCACAGAAGGATCAGGAGGCAGAGAGTGAGCAATTTCAAGTTCCTGGGTGTCAAGATGCTTGAGGATCCAACCTGGTCCCAACATATTGTTGGAGTTATAAAGAAGGCAAGACAGCAGTTATATTTCATTAGGAGTTTGAGGAGATTTGGTTTATCACCTGAGACACTTGAAAATTTCTACAGATGTACAGTGAATAGCATTCTGACAGGCTGCATCACTGTGTGGTATGGAGGGGGGCTACTGGACAGGATCAAATGAAGCTACAGAAGGTTGTAAAATTAGTTAGCTTCATCTCTGGTACTTACCTCCGTTGTACTCAAGACAGTATCAAAGAGGGGTGTCTCAGAAAGGCAGTACCCAAGGCATACCCTCTTCTCATTGTTACTGTCAAGAAGGAGGTACAGAAGCCTGAAGGCACACACTCAGCGATTCAGGAACAGCTTGTTCCCCTCTGCCATCCAATTCCTAAATGGACATTGAACCCATGAACACAAACTCATTTTTATTATTTGCTTTTGTAGCATTTCTAATCTAACTATTTAATACATATATATACTTATTGTAATTGATTTACTTATTTGTGTTTTCTATATTATTATGTATTTCATTGCACTGCTGCCGCTAAGTTAACAAATTTCACAACATAAGCATGCCTTCTCCCACCATCCCTCACCCCCATCCCCTGCTGGCTCTTATCCTTGTATCTGAGTTGCAGAAGTCAGATCTGCTTTCATGAAGATAAACTTTTGGAAAGCTGCTGGACCAGATGGTGATATTAAACCTGATCCTGATTCTGAATTCGCAGCACCGTCAGGAAAGGAATGTGAAAGGAGTGGTTGGTTCAGAAGTCTGATAGCATTAGGGAAGAATAATTTTTTGAAACTGGTCATCTGGGCTTTCAGACTTCTGCATCTTCCCCCAAATAGTAGAACAGAGAAATGGATTGTCCAGGGCAACAAATAACACTGACAGTACTATTTGCCTTCCTGAAGAAATGCACCGTGAAGATGGACTCTGAAAAGAAATGAGGGGCCTGTGATGGATTGGGCATATTTAGCACTCCATGCAAATTCCATCATCCTGAATAAAGCAGCTATCATACCAGGCGGAGTTGCAAACTATAACAATACTTTCCATGGTACATCTGCAGAAGTTTGAGTGAATTCTCATGGATAAGTTGAATCTCTCCAGTCACCAAAGAAAGTACATATGTTGATGTGCCAACTTAGTCAAGTCATCAGTGTGCAGGGGCCAGATGAGGTGGCTGGAGATATGGATGCCAAGGAACTCAAATTATTAGGGTAAGAAGTTGATTATGCCAGCAAAGACTTTGGCCAGTTAATTGGTGCACAGTTTCAGAACCCATCCATCTGGTCCAGCAGCTTTCTAAAATTTAATCTTCATGAAAGCAGATCTGACTTCTGCAACTGAGATATAAGCCAGCACAGATGGGGGTGAGGGTGAGGGATGGTGGGGTGGGGGGGCATGCCTTGGTGGATCATTGTTTGCCTGCTCAAAGCAGGCACAAAAAGCAGTGAACTCATCCAGTAGTTTGTATATTTGCCAGAGATCATGTCTGAGTTTAGCTTATGGCCTGTGATGGTATTTAAATCCTGCTACAGTCACCTTACATCTGTCATTGACAGAGATCACACCTGATTTTAGTGTATAGCCTGTGATGGTATTTAAGCCTGCCACAGTCACCTAATATACCTTGAATTAAATTGAGCCTCTATCTTAGTCTGGTGTTCTCTTTTAGCATCCCTGAAAACTTTACCGAGATCATACTTAACTTTCTTTCACAGTGCAGGGTCATCTCACTTGAAACCATTGGATCTGGACTTTAGCAGACTGTAGATCTCCCTATTCAGCTAAGGTTTCTGGTTTTGATAGACCCTAACTGTCTTCATCAGTACACTGCGGTCAACACAATTCTTGATGAAACTGATGATGATCAAGGAATATTCATTCAAGTTGGATGAAGTAGTCTTGAATGTCCTGCAGTCTGCTGACTCAAAGCAGAACTGGTCTCCTCATATCCCTTTTCATTGGTGCCTTGTGAATCATAAAGTGGAATTTAAAATGGAAAAGAGATAAGGTATTAAATGAGTATTGTGTAACTATTTCTACAAAGAGCATGCTGACATAGTTACTATAAAAATGGGTATGGTGCTGAATAGACTAAAAATTGATAACAAAGGGGTACTGAAAAGGCTGACTGATCCTAAGTTGCAGAATTATTGGTCTTTGTGCTTTTATACTGCTTGAAAACAGGGATGTTGCTATGGGACTGGGAAGTTGCGAATGTTGCATCTGATGCAAAAGCTATATAAAGATCTACCCAGGAACAACTGGTCAATTAGTCTGTCAGAGATGTGAATGCTGCTGAAAATAATAATCTGGCATAAACTTCAGAGCTGCTTAGGCTAGCGTTGTTCAGTAAAGGAGAGGCCAGTATGGATAGGTCAGAAGCAATTATGTTAAACTAACTTAGTTGAGTTTTTGATGATGTTATCAGAGGACAGAGCTGTAAAGTAGTTGCTCACAAAAGATGTCTGATAATAAGTAGTAAGACACTGGTATGCATGGTATGGAATTTGCTAAGGTTGTGTTTCAGATTGAAATAGAGTATATAGTAACGATTCCCAGAGTTGATACTAGGACCAACACATTTTTTATTTACATTTTTTACATTAAAACAATAAACTTGGTTATACATGGCATAATTTCAAAATTGAAAGATGGCATTGAACTTGGAACTGCAGTGCACAATGAAGAGTGTAATGGCCAAACAAGAAATCAAAGGCTGGTAGAAGGGCTCATTGAAGACTAAATTTAATAGATATAATAGTAATGTGGCTTGGTAGAAAACTGAAGAGGTACTTTCTCCAGCTGTAGTTCTAAAGTGGGTGCTGTAATAAATATCTTTGTGCATATATCTTTGAAGGTGTAACAAGACATTGTGAAAGCTGTTGAGAAGTGTGTGGTGTTCTGAAGTTTATGAATAATACCTAATAGATCGAAGTTATGTTGAGCAAAAATTAAACATTTATTCAGCCACAGCCAGAATGTTGTGTCCATTTCTAAGCAGCACATTTTAACAAGGAAGTTAAGGCTTAGGAGTGGTGCATCAAAGACTTACTAGAACAGTTCCAGCTGTTGTTTTCTTCTGAGCTCAGAGGGTTCAGAGAAGATCTGGCAAAAATTGTTCAAAATAGCAAATGGATAAAAAAAAAGTGAATAAAACTGTTGGCACAAATGCTGAAAACTAATGGATTGAAAATGATGATGAATAGCAACAGGACTTAAAAAGGCTTTTCTCTCTCAACAAGCAGATGTGATGCACCATCTGAAAATCTATGGAAAGGTTTTTTAACAATAAATTCAAAAATTTACGAGAGGCAAAACAATTTCAGGATTGCATGACAGGAGCTTGGCAGTGAGATGAGATGGATAGACTGCATAACTGCAACAAGGGCTCACCAAGCCAACTGTCCTCCAGTGCTGTGACAATGCAATGTTTATTTTTCATTTAATATTTATAAAAGCATTTGTGACTCATTAAATTACTACATTAGATCATTATTTCTGGAAGTAAGAGAAACTAAATCTTTTGATTTAGTGAAATATTGCAACTTGATGATGCTAGAGTTTAGAAATGACTTTGTGTAGTCAATGTATATAACCAGAATCGAAATTTAAAGTCAAAGTATTAAAATGTTAAAGCATTTATTAATTATGACAATCCAGTAAAATGGTCTTTTTATTTCCATTATTGAACAGAAAACAAATTTAATTTCCTTTTGCAGGCCTAATCCATTTTGCTAATTATGATCATCCAACATTTTTAAAAAATCAATGGGCATTTGGACTAGATGTTTACATTACAACTGTAATTCCTTTCTTGAAACTATACTCTCTGGTCACTTTATTAGTTACACTTGTACACCTGCTTGTTAATGCAATATCTGATCAGTCAATCATGCAGCAAAAACCTAATGAACAAAAACATGCAGACATGGTCAAGGTTCAGTTTTTGTTCAGACCAAAGATCAGAATGGAGAAGAAATGTAATTTAAGTGACTTTAACCATCATGCCACATGAGGTTGTTTGAGCATCTCAGAAACTGTTGATCTCCTGGGATTTTCAGGCATAACAAAGTCTAAGGTTTACAGAAAATGGTGCGAGAAACAAAAAAAAAACATCAGTGAGCAGACTTGCTCTATATGTTTTTCTGCGTGACTGTATTTTACAGCTGCTGTACATACACCTGTGATCTTAGATGTGCTGTCTGTGCCTTGAGCTGTGTTTTAAAAAAGATGTGTTTTGATGCACTTTGAAATATGTAATGCTTCACAGATTTGCAAGTTTTCTTTTCTTAATTGTCATGATGGCCCTGGACCCAAAATGTAATGTGCCATGGGGATTTATTTTTCTCAGATATGTTGTGTATTTGACACCTAATATTTGATTTCTTCAGTGCAAAGTCAGCTTACAGTTGATTATAGTTAATTGGGACACATTGGGACCAGTACATTTTGGTCCAGTTAAGCCTCTGTCCCAATTAGTTGAAGTTTCATGGAAATAGTTAAAAGCTATAAAAAAGACAAACTACCATTTAACCAAGTAACAAATTATGTATTTAAATGAAACACAGAATAAATTAGAACACTACTAAAAGCACTACAGTACTATAAAACTGTGTATTAATTCTTAATAGCTATCAACGGATGAATTGATCTTGTGTATGCTGCTGTGTTCTTTTGGCTGACCGTAAATGAATAAAGTCAGTACAGACAGCTAGAACATCCAATGGACTGTCTTCAAGCAATGTTTTTGATGGCTGTATCCTCCAAATCTTCATTTTCATTGCAACATTCAAGATGATTGTCAACACCTTCAAATTCTTCAAAGTTCCTAACATGCTGAAGTAGTGAAATTATTTGATCCGTTTCTGGCATCTCCAAGCCTCGAAGCTTGAAATTCTAGAACAATTCTAAATTGTTTTACTGCTTATTTTTTGCCAACAATCAGTGACAAAAATCACTACTTTTGAACACAAATACACACATCTGGCACTAATTAAAAACTTTTCATTCTAAGCAGGGTATAGTGTCTAACGGCCATACGTTCACGAGACTGACGCAAGTTAGAAACTGTTCAGCAAAACTCACCTGCCCAAGTAAGGTAATTAAGCAGTAAGGTGTCCCAAATAAAAGAAGTGAATCCCAGTTGTTTTCTCAATTTGGCTTTGTTCTTCAAGAGTTGTCCGAAATAAACAGCTGCCCTGATGAACTAATTAACCATAATCCAGTGTGCATGACATTTAGCATGGGACACTTTGTGAGAACGCCAACACCAGTAGGCCAGGCTACCCAGTCACATTGAGTGCAGACCCGAAGTGTTAACAATTCTTTCCCTCTCACTCATTCTGCTCAACCCACTGAGTTCCTTCAGTTTGTTGCTCCAGACTCCAGTAACTAGTCTCCCGTATTTCCATCCTGAAAGCAGTAGCCTCCATAAAAGTCAGCTCAATAGAAATAAACTTCCATTGTTCAAAGACTTTGCAAATGAGAGTGGCCAATCTACATAACAGTGTAATTGTTCTTTAAGCAGAACAGAACTTGACCTCATTTACATATAAACTCAGTGCTAATGAGTTTTGGGCATGGTTTGCACACATGCACTGAGTATTAGTAGTACTTGAGACCTGATTTAAGGGGCACTGTGCACTTGAGACATTAAGTTCGCCCCAGGCCTTAATAACTGATGATACTAAGTAGTTTTGCACTGCCTTCTCAGGCACTCTATCTCTCCAACCCCTTCAATCATGTCCCTACTTTAGATCAATCGGATTTTAGAAAGTCTGTAATAATCCATCCATTACCATAAACATTTCCAGCAAGATTATCTTTGCAAATTCTTTATCAATAAGCATTTGATCGCTTAATGCAAAGTGATGAACTACATTTCATTTATTTGTCTCCAGTACAGTACGAGCAGTGGTTCTTAAAGTGTATATCCATATTTTAAAATAATACATTCATTAAAATGGACTCTAAAAGTCAATGGTTAAATTTAATACCGGAGAATGTATACAATAAATAACATGAAATTCTCACTCTCCACAGACGTCCTTGAAACAGAAGAAAAACCCCAATGACAGACAATGAAACGTAAAAGCCCAATCCGATACATAAGCAGCAGTGAGCAGTATCAACCCTCCCTTTACTTATTCCAGCATAAAGCATCAACATTCTCACCACCCACCTTGCAAAGACACCATGGTCTACAGAGCATCAGAAACTAACTGTTCACTCCAACATTTCAACATCCTTCAGGCACTCTCTTTAGTTTCAAACTAGAATTCAATGAACGTTCAAGTGAGATTTCTGAACTCTTCCAGAAACTGTCCCCTTGCTGAACTTCCATTCTGTTACCTTTAAATTAGTAAACAAGGAAAGACAGCAAGCACAAGAGAACAGAATCCTTTCCAAGTTATCATCAAATTCATGCTCATTCTCATTTGGAAATATGTCACCAGTCTTTAACTGTGCTCATTCAAGATCCTGAAACTGTCAGCACTGTGGGAGTATTCCCATCATATGTCCTGCCATGGTTTACATAAAACAGCTCACCACACATTTCAGAACACTTAAAGATCAACGATTAATAATGGCCTCTTCACATCCTATTAGCATCAAATAAAATTCTTTCTGCTATTTCAATAACCTTGCTAGCTTTTTTATACTAACTTGAGTGATTTTTGTATTGTTGCTGAAGTCTATTTTATTACATTATTTATTTAGAGATGCAACTTAGTAACAGGTCTTTCCAGCCCAGTCAGCCTGAGCTGTTCAATTACACCCATATAACCGATTCATCTACTGACCCATACATTCCCTCTGCTGTCTGTAAGGAATTTGTTTGTTCTCCCAATGACTGTGCACGTTTCCTCCAGGTGTTCTGGTTTCCTCCCACAGTTCAAAGACATACAAGTTGTTAGGATAATTGGTCACTGTAAACTGTGCCATGATTAGGCCAGAGTTAGATTATCATTTCTGGGCAGTGCAGCTCGAAGGGCTGGATTCAGCATCGCATATCGATAAATACATAAATATTTTTAATAGATTTTGATGTGAGAGGAAGCCCACATAGTCAAGGGGAGAAGGTCAACAAAGAAGTGGCACTGAAAATTTTGACCAGACTTCCAATCAAACAAGTTGCTTTCTGATATGGCTGCACTTGTAATTATTCCCCTTAGAAAATAACTTCTTTTGAAAATAACAACAGCAACAATTTTTGGCCAGATCACCTTGTGTCTCTAACTGAGTTGATGACCATCCACTAGCAATCAATGTTTGTCTAATATGTACTAGTGAGACAGCTCATAGAGCACAGAGTCTATGAACCTCAATGAAACATTCTGCCAAATGACTTTGATGGTTGACTTGGGATAGAATATCAGAACCCACAGACAGAAGCAGAATTGAAGTCTTTTTAAGATAAAGATTCATCTCAGAATCTGTTCTGAAGAAATGTCATCAACCTGAAATATTAAACCTGCTTCTCTCTCCTTAGGTGTTGCCTAATCTGCTCAATAAATCCAGCATTTCCTTCAGTTGAGCAAACGGGGACCAGCGTCCCTGTGCTGCCTGCAACAAGGCAATCATGTATGTGAGTAAGCAGCACAAAAGTTTCTTCATTGTTGTGCCATTTAATCATGTATTATATTTTACCTGCAATCAGCCCCATGTCTTTAATGCTGATATTAGGCTCAAAGGAGAAACATATGTTTACTGAAATATAAAAGAAGAAATATTGCAGTTCATTTGAATTGAAGATTTTATCCTGACTTAAGCTTCATGTTAAAGTTATTCAAAATACATATGGTGCTGTTAAATCACAGTATCATTTCTTGTCTCTTGATGACATCAAGCCAGGTATTATAATATATATTATCAGCAGGACATAAAATAATAACAAAAATCAAAGTAAATGAGTTTACTGAATGCACACAGTTTTCTTTTAAATATCCAATAATATAAAAATATCTGTAAGCTACTTAGAATATGTGGAATTATAAATAAAGATTTGTCCAAATAGAACAGAAACCAATGGCTGTCTGTCAGCTAAATGCCTAGAAAAAGAAACACAAGGATAGTGATTGGTTAATTGTGTCCTTCAGTGATAATATTATAGACGGAAATGCTTTTGACCAAGCTAATGGTTATGTTCTGTAAAATCAGAATCAGGTTTAATATCACTGGAACATGTCGTGGAATTTGTTGCCTTTGCAGCAGCAATACAATGGAGTACATAGTAATAGAAAAATCAGTGAATCACAGTAAAAAAAAATATATATATACACACACACACACACACACACACACACACACACACACACACACACACACACACACACACATATATACTTTAAGACCATAAGACCTAGGAGCAGAATTAGGCCATTCGGCCCATCGATTCCGCTCCACTATTCAATCATGGCTGATCCTTTTCTCCCCTCCTCAGCCCCGTTCCCTGGCCTTCACCACATAACCTTTCATGCAATGTCCAATCAAGAATCTATCAATCTCTAACTTAAATACACTCAATGGCCTGGCCTCCACAGCTGCCTGTGGCAAGAAATTCCACAAATTCACCACCTTTCTGCTGAAGAAATTTTTCTGCATCTCTGTTTTAAATGAATGCCCCTCTATCCTCAGGCCGTGCTCACTTGTAGTAGACTCACCCATCATAGGTATCATCCTTTCCACATCTACTCTGTCTAGGCCTCTCAACATTCAAAAGGTTTTAATGAGATACCCCCTCATCCTTCTAAATTCCAGTGAGTACAGACCCAGAACCATCAAACATTCTTCGTATGATAACCTGTTCATTCCTGGAATCATCCTTGTGAACCTCCTCTGGACCCTCTCCAAAGTCAGCACATCTTTTCTGAGATAAGGAGCCCAAAATTATCCACAATACTCAAGGTGTGGCCTCACCAGTACCTTATAATGTCTCAGCATCAATTCCCTGCTCTTGTACTCTAGATCTCTTGAAATAAATTTGCACATTGCATTTGCCTTCCTTATCATTGAATCAACCTGCAAGTTAAACTGTCGGGTGTTCTGGACAAAGACTCCCAAGACCCCTTGCTTCTGAGATTTTTGGATTTTCTCCTCATTTAGAAAATAGTCTGCACATTTATTTCTTCTACCAAAGTGCATGACCATGCATTTCCAAAATTGTATTTCTTGCCCATTCTCCTAATCTGTCTAAGTCCTTTTGCAGCCCACCACTTCTTCCTCCTTCATCAATCTTCATATCATCTGCAAACTTGGCAACAAAGCCATCTATTCCATCATCTAAATTATTAACATACAGCATATAAAGAGGTTGTCTCAACACCAACCCATGTGGAAAACTACTATTCACTGGCAGCCAACCAGAAAAGGGTTCTTTTATTCCCACTTTCTGCCTCCTACCAATCAGCCAATGCTCTAACTATGCCAGTAACTTTCCTGTAATACCATGGCCTCTTAACTTGGCAAGCAGCCTCATGTGTGGCACCTTGTCAAAGGCCTTCTGAAAGTCCAAATATACAGCATCCATTGCATCCCCTTTATCTATTGTACTTGTAATTTCCTCAAAGAATTCCAACTGCTTCATCAGGCAAGATTTTCCCTAAAGAAAACCATGCTGACTTTGTCCTATCTTGTCCTGTGCCACCAAGTACTCCATAAACCTCATCTCTAACAAAAGACTCCAATGTTTTCCCAACCACTAAGGTCAGGCTAACTGATCTATAATTTTACTTCTGCTGCCTTCCTCCTTTCTTAAAGAGTGGAGTGACATTTGCAATTTTCCATTCCTCTGGAGCCATGCCAGAGTTCAATGATTTTTGAAGTATCATTACTAATGCCTCCATAATCTCCACCACTACCTCCTTCAGAACCCTAGGGTGCAGTTCATCTGGTCTGGGAGACTTATGAACCTTCTGTTCTTTCAGCTTTTTGAGAACACTTTCCCTTGTAATTGTAACTGCAGACACATCTGCAAAAATCGAAATAATTAAGTAGTGTTCATGGGTTCAATGTACATTCAGAAATCAGATGGCAGAGGGGAAGAAGCTCTCCTTGAATCATTGAGCGTGTACCTTCAGGCTTCTGCACCTTCTTCCTGACTCTACATCAAATCTATTCTAAATCAAAATCTTGAAACAAATGTTACGACTAATTCAATTTTGAACCATCGCTATAGCTAAGCATTCGTAGGACATTAAAATCACTGTTCAAGTTCAAACTTGAAGTAATGTTACATTTATCATAAGCCTTTACAAAATGTGGAAATAATGGCACATGTCATGATGTAACTATGCTTTAACTAAGAGAAAAACATAAAGTGATTCTATTCAGCACTGCCACAGTTAGTACGTCCTTGTGTTAGTATGTTTTGAATGAAAAAAAAGATAACACAATGATTAGGTGACATCAGAAAGGGTTTAATCAACTTTAATTAGTCTCCTAAAATTCCTTCACAAACATGCAGTTAATGTTACAAGTAAAATAACTCATCACAATTTAAAATTTTGTTTGCAACTGTAAGATTAAACTCCTACTTCTGCAACCATGTTCATCACCCAGACTTAATATGAGAACTGGTTTGACAATTGGTGCTAGAGTGTTGAAACTATTTCTCAGATATATTCTCTGTTGACAGTAACGCATCAATTGATTTTAATTTCCCAGTACAAGAAGAAGAAGAAAAAAAAACACTAGCAAGAAATAGCCATTGCATAGAGCATGCATTAGAATTCAAAACTATATGTTTATTAGAAAACACTGCAGATTATCAACTGAAAAATCACTATGTCCTCTTAAAGCAGGTATCTGAGGTCAGCACTGCACTTGCTAAGTTAAGATGACATATAACTACCCAATCTTCTCTGTCCAATGCCATATATCTTATGAAAAAAGAATTGTAGGGCATTTCTCATGATGGAGTCATTGGACACTTGGGATGTATTGTAGGTCAAAAAGCAAATTAATGTGGTACCTATAGTATGAAAGGATGATAAATCGGATGTAGCAAACTATAAGCTTAATAGTCTAACATCAGTGACAAGTAAAACAATAGAAACTATTTTTAGGGGCTAACTGGTGGAACTGCTGGCAGTATAGAAAATTCTATTGAAAACTATAAGATAAGAAAGGTTTTTAAAGATGTTACAACAAAATAGCAAGTAAAGTTTTGGTTACTCCAGTTCATCTAAACTTTGGAATTTTACAGATCTTTCCATTCAACTCTAGTGAAGTAAATGTTTTGATGTTAGCAAAAGTTTATGAAATTATTCTAATAGAGTACACATTTAAAAGGTTGATTATAGATAGAATTTAATACTAGAAAAACATTGCACAATAATTCACAGTAAGATCCTAAACATACAATAAATAGGCTGGAGATGGCAGAGTAAGAGACTGATAAGGACCTGAAAATAACAGTTAACCACTGATAATGTCTGTATAATCTGAAGCAATTTGATAAGAAATTAAAATAAAATAATACAACAACACATGTTAACACAAGGATGAAATGTTTTGAGAGGTTAGTGATGAAACATATCAAATCCTGTCTGAGAAGCGACTTGGATCCACTCCAATTTGCTTACCAGCACAACAGGTCCACAGCAAATGTCATTTCATTGGCTCTTCACTCAAAGCTGAAACATTTGGGCAGCAAAGGTGCATGCATCAGAATGGGTTTTATCGACTACAGCTCAGCATTCAATGTTATTATCCCTTAAAAACTAATCAATAAGCTTTACAATCTTGGCCTCAATACCTGCTTGTGTAGTTGGATCCTGAAGTTCTTCACTTGCACACTCCAGTCACTTCAGATTGACAAAAACATCTCTTCAATTTCTATCAAAACAGGTGCTTCACAGGGCCGTGTGCTTAGCCCCCTCCTCTCCTCACTTTACACTTGTGACTGTGAGGTTTACTACAGCTCCAATGACATGTTTAAGATTGCTGACAACACCACTTGTCATAGGCTGAATCAAAGGTGGTAACAAATCAGTATATTGGAGGGAAACAACAACCTCTCACTCAATGTCAGCAAGACCAAAGAGCTGATTATTGACTTCAGGAGGAGGAAAGCAGAGGTCCACGAGCCAGTCCTCATAGAAGGAACAGAGGTGGAGACAGTCAGCAGCTTAAAATTCAGAAGACCTGTCCTGTGCCCAGCACAGAAGTGCAATTATGAAGCAAGCACAGCAGTGCCTTTACTTCCCTAGAAGATTCAGCATGACATCTAAAACTTTGATTAACTTCTACAGATGTGTCAAGGAGAGTATATTGACTAACTAAATAACAGCAATACCTTTGAACAGAAAATGCTAGAAAAAATAGTGGAGATGGTCCAGTCCATCATGAGCAAAGCCCTCCCCTCCATTGAGCACATCGACATGGAGCACTGTTGTAGGAAAGCAGCATCCTTCATCAGGGACCAGCACCACCAAGGTCATGCTCTCTTCTCACTTTTGTCTTCAGGAATAAGGTACAGTAGCCTTTGGGACTCACACCTCCAGGTACAAGAAAAAGTTATTATCGCTCAACTAACAGGCTCTTGAACAAAAGGCAATAACTTCACTCAACTTCACTTGCCCATCACTGAACTGTTTTCACAACCTATGGGCTCAATTTCGAGGACTCTTCATCTCATGTGCTTGATTTTTTTTTTCTTTTGCATTTCCACAGTTTGTTGTCTTTCACACACTGGTTGCTGGCCCTGTTGGGTGCAGTCATTCGTTGACTCTACTGGGCTTAGTGAGTATGCCAACAAGAAAATGAATCTTAGGGTTGAATATGGTGACATATATGTACCTTGATAATAAATTTTTTGAAGTTCAATCTTTGAAAGTGCTGGAAGAACTCAGCAGGTCAGGCAGCTGATATTGGGTGTTGTCCCAACAACTTGACTGATCATTTTCCTCCATAGATGCTGCAGACCTGCTGAGTTTCTCCAGCATTTTCTGTGTATTGTTCTACTTTTCCTGCATCAGTAGTTTCTTTTGTGTCTCCAATGTATACAGAGTTATGAGGGGTATAGAGGTATACAAAATTATAAAGGGTATAGATGGGGTAAATCAAAGCAGGTTTTTTCCACTTAAATTTGGTGAGACTAAAATGAGATATCATGCTTTAAGGATGAAAGGTGAAATATATAAAGGGAACATGAGGGGGAACATTTTTATTCAGAGGATAGTGAGAGCGTGAAACAAGCTGCAAGTGTAAGTGGGTTTGATTTTAACATTTAAGAGATATTTAGATAGGTACCTGGATGAGAGGAGTATGGAGACTTATGGTCCAGGTGTGGTCAATGGGACTAGGCAGAACAGGTGCACTAGATGGGCCAAGGTATCTGCTTCTGTTCTGCAGTGCTCTACAACTCTATGACTTTATTAGTATGGGGAGAAGGCAAGATAATGGGATTGATAGAAATTATATATCAACCATGATGGAATGGTAGAGTAGACTTAATCAGCCAAATTGCTTAATTATATATAGTCTTATGATTTTTGTGTCGAACAAGCTTTACATATTTGATCGTGGTTTCCTAAGCTATTGTTGCCCGTTCATGGTGAAGTACATAAAAAAGTTCTCGGGGATGGAATCAATGCAGTTGTAAATGGAATGAGCTGTTTCCATTTTAGCAGTTGTAATATAGATAAAAAAATGATAAAAACACATCAATTTGACAAAGATTATAAGAAATGTAACAAAAACTTCATTCATTTTTCCCTATGAATGTCTTTAAAGCCATGATGTTATTTTAATTTTGGCATTGTACAGAAGTCCTTGTGTTTGCTTTTAATTGTCATTTATTTTATTTTACTTATTTAAACTATGACTAATAGTTGCATAGTTATATGTATTGTCATTTTGAAATATGGATATTTGCTTCCAATCAAGCAGTCCTTAGCTCTCATAACTAAGTGCCTCACAGTCTTCTTTGAACTGGGATGCTGTGTCTTGTGGGGTGCAGAGGGATTGATGCTGGGACTCCAGTTTTTCACAGGCTGTATCAATAATTTAGATGAGGGGTTCAAACACAACATATTGAGATTTGCTGATGATGCAGTGAATGCTGTAAGAGGAATGCAGAGAGATATAAACAGGTTAAGTGAATAGCCAAGGATATCACAGATAAAATATAATGTAGAAGACCATGAGGTCATCCACTTTAATAGAAAAAAATAACATAACCAACCATACCCAATCCATACAATATACATTGTTTATTATAGAAGCAGAAATAGTATTCTTTTAAATGAAGACATTTTGAAAGAATATTAGTGATTAGAAGTTCCTTTGTGTATTTGTACTTGCATCCCTGACAGTTAACATGCAGATTGAGCTGGCGATTAATATTATATAAATGATACGTTGGCCTCTTTTGCAAAAGAATTCAAGTACAAGAAAATGAATGTCTTATTCTAATTATACAGAGCCCTGGTGAGACTGTGAATTGAATACTGTGTCCAGGTCTGGTCTCTCTAACTAACTAACTAGATATGTGCCATGACTGAGACAGTTCAGCAACTTCTCACCAGCTTGAAACTCATGATGGTGGGTTTGTAGTAAGAGAATGGATTAAGTAGACTGCACCTTTACTCTGTAGAGTTTCAAAGAATAAGAAGAGGTCTCATTTAGTTTACTAGCTTCTTATGGCAGATACAGAGTTGAGGATTATCAAATCCAAATGAATGCATAATCTGAAGCAATATAAAAACATCAAAAAAGAAGATATTTTGTAGATCCTTGGGATATTTGAAACCATCATCACTGTCTCAAAGAAAGAGCTGGCTTTTAAAAACTGAACTGGTAGACTGCATTGTAGTTTCTAGTGACTACATTTACAGCAAGTGTTGGTTTCTTCAGGAAATCACACTCAACATTGATGACCTGGAATATGAGCTTCAAGCATAGCGACACATCAGAGAAGGGGAGAATTACTGGACACTGTACTTCAGGGGACATACCCATTAGATTAAATATTTCAGATTTAGTTTGTAGTCGTAGACAAGAGGATATGACTGTGAGTAAGGGAGGTAGGACAATCCAACCGGTAGTACTGGAGGATTCTCAGACTTTGAGCTTGACAAACAGATGGTGACTATAGGATGGATGAGCAACCTAACAGAGGCAGAGCGGTTCAGGGGACCATTCAAGAGGTGTGAGAGAATTGTAATCGTGGATGTTATAGTAAGCTGGGTAGACACAATTCCTGAAAGGCATTTTGCTTGCCTGGTGCCTGGGCTCAGAACATCTTATTTCACCTGCAGAGGAATGTGGAGTAGGAGCAGAAAGATCCATTTGTGGTCCATGTGGTTACCAATGGGGTAGGAAGAAAAAGGAAAGAGGTTCTGCTGAAAGAATTTGAGGAATTAAATTAAAATGTAGGTCCAAAAGGGTAATAATCTCTGGATCGCTGCCTGAGCCACATGCAAATTGGCACAGAGTCAATAAGATCGCTGAGTGGCTCAGAGGTGGGTGTAGAAGACGTGGGTTTGCGTTTGTGACACATTGGCACCAGTATTGGGGAAGGAGGGAGCTGTCCAGGATCCACAGGAACGATGCTAGGACCAGGTCCTGGCGAGTTGTATGACGAAGGCTGTACATAATGCTTTAAACTAAATCATATCGGGGTAGGTTCAACAGATTGGAGAAGTGTGGATAAAGTAAAAATGAAGGAGCGTGCAAGAGTGGTTACCGAATTCTCCAGAATAAAGACTTTACAGAATATTTAGAAAAGGATAAGAAATTAATTTCAGCCAGCCTGGAGCCACAGTCGATATGAGTGGTAGTGTGTAGCAGACTTAAGGTGATATATTTCAATGCACATAATATACAAAACAAGGTAGATGATCTTATATTGCAGTAAAAAATGATTGGGTATGTCATTGTGAGGATTTGGGTTACTTGGAAGCACGTAATAAAATAAGCTGAAGTCAGCATTGTTTCCTTAATGGGAGATCCTGCCTGACAAATCTGTTGTATTTCTTTGAGGATGTAGTAAGCAAACTAAACAAAAGAGATAAATGAAAGTTGTTTACCTGGAGTTTCAGAAGGCCTTTGAAAAGATGATGTGAACGGAAACAAGGATTCTGCAGCTGAGCTTGGACAGATTGGGAGATACGCAAAGAAGTGGCAGATGGATAACAGTGTTGTGAAGTGTATTGTCATGAACTATATTAGAAGGGAATAAGATATATACTATTTTCTAAGTTCATATATCAGTGATGCAAAGGGACTTGGGATTCCCTAAAGGTTAATTTGCAGGTTGAGTCTGTATAATGGAACACAAATGAAATGGAATAATTTATTTTGTGGGGACTTGAATGTAAATGCAAGGATGTAATGCTGAAGGTTTATAAGGTGTTAGTCAGGCCAAATTTCAAGTATTGTGAGCAGTCTTGAGCCAATTATCTGAAGAAGTAAATGCACAGAGTCCAGAGGAGGTTTACAAGAATGATCCAGGGATTAAAAGGTTTAATGTATGAAGAGCATTTAATGGTTTTGGGCTTGCATCTGCTGGAGCTTAGAAGGATGAGAGGGAATTCCATTGAAAACTACAGCATAGTAAAAGGTCTGGATGGAGTGGACATGGAGAGGATGTTTCCAGTAGAGGCAGATTCTAGGAATAAAGGGACACCTCTCCAGAAATGTCATACTTTAGCAGGAATTTCTTTAACCGGGGGTGGTGAATCTGGGTAAGCTGATAGGTTCTGATTAGTAATCATGTCAAAGATTATGGGAAGAAAGTAAGAGAATGGGGAAAATAAATCAGCCATGATCGAATGGCAGAGTAGTCTCAATTGGTTGAATGAACTAATCCTGCTAATGAACTAATAACTTATAGTCTGCTCCCAGGGACATGGTAAAGATGAAAATTAAGGTTTTCATTCAGAATATAGTCATAGAGTCATCAAAAAATACAGCGCAGAAACAGACCGTTTGGATCATCAATTCCTGCCAAACTATTTGAACTGCCTACTCCCATCAACCTACACCTGGACCAGAACTCTCCATATTCTACTCATCCATATACCTCTCCAAACTTCTCTTAAATGTTGAAATTGAGCTTGCGTGCGCCACTTGCTCTGGTAGCTCATTCCACACTCTCACAACCTTCTGAGTGAAGATGTTTCCCCTCAAGTTCCCCTTAAACTTAACTCATGACCTCTAGTTGTAGTCCCACTCAATCTCAATGGAAAAAGCTGGCCTGCATTTCTGCTATTTATATCCCTCATAATTTTGAAAACCTCTATCCAATCTCCCCTCAGTCTTCTAAATTCCAAGGAATAAAGTCCAAACCTATTCAATCTTTCCTTATAACACAGGTTCTCCAGTCCTGGCAGTCTTCGTGTAAATTTTTTTTGTACTCTTTCAGTCTTATTTACCTCATCCCTGTAGGCAGGTGACCAAAACTGCATACAATACTCTAAATAAGGCCTTACCAACATTTTATATAACATGACATTTGGTATCCTGTACTCAATACTTTGATTTATGAAGGTCAATGTGCTTTCTTTATGACCCTTTCTACCTGTGCCACCATTTTCGATGAATTATGGACCCGTATTCTCAGATCACTTTGTTCTACTGCATTAGTTAACGTTTATGAACTACACTGGTTGGCCCTACTGAAGTGCAACATTTTGCATTTACTGTATCAGCATTAACTTCCATCTGTGATATTTTAGCCCATTTTTCCAGCCGGTCCAGATCTACCTGCAAGCTCTGAAAGTGTTCCTTTCTGTCCACTGCACTCCCAATCTCAGCCTCATCTGCAAATTTGCTGGTCTAGTTAATCACATTATCATCCAAAGCTGAAAAATTCTCTACAAAAGAGGACTGTGAAGTTTTAGCTGCTGAATAAAATCAAGGAGAAAAAGAAAGGTTTTTAGATATTAAGGAAATCTTGAGGTATGTGGTTTTGTAGGAGAGGAGTAGCCATGATCCTCTAGAATGATGGAAAAGGCACAAGGCATACTTCTGTTGTTCATTCTTATATTTGAAGTTAATAACCCGTCAGTTAATAACTCATCAGAGGTGATTGATAAGTTTGTGGCCTGAGGTAGAAGGAGATGAGTTATTAACTTCAAACTTACTGCATAATCACGCAAAGAGTTGAATTGCATGTGCATGTAACGAGAGCTGTATAATTCATCTCCTTCTATCTTGGGTCACGAACTTATCTATCACCCATGCTGTGGACACTTCCTGGAGGTCCAAAATCCGTATGTTCCACGACCGTTAGACTAAGTGTGTAAATGTAGGAGGGGACTATGTTGAAAAATAAATGTGCTAGGTTTTCTAAAATTGACTTCTACCTTAGGCCATGAACTTATTAATTACTCCTTGTATATAAGTTTAAAGTATTTTTTTAAAAATCAAACATTCTGAGTTCTGTGATGGTATTGGGTTTGCTGACTGTGAAGTTCCAAACTCAAAAGAACACTCCATTGGGAATAAATAGAGACCAGTACTCTTACGAAAGGGAGATTTTACTGTAACTACCTAGTCCTCATCTACTTCTCTGTTTATTCTCCACAGTGAGTTTAGTTGCCAGTTTGCACTATTTGGGCAGTGGGTCCTCTCTTCCTACCAAGGATACTACAAACCCCATTTCCAGAAAAGTTGGGATATTTTCCAAAATGCAATAAAAACAAAAATCTGTGATATGTTAATTCACGTGAACCTTTATTTAACTAACAAAGGTACAAAGAAAAGATTTTCAATAGTTTTACTGACCAACTTAATTGTATTTTGTAAATATGCACAAATTTAGAATTTGATGGCTGCAACACACTCAACAAAAGTTGGGACAGAGTTAAAATAAGATTGATAAGTGCACAGAATATTCAAGTAACACCGGTTTGAAAGACTCCACATTAAGCAGGATAATTGGTAGCAGGTGAGGTATCATGACTGGGTATAAAAGTAGTGTCCATCAAAGGCTCAGTCTTTGCAAGCAAGGATGGGTCATGGCTCACCCTTTTGTGCCAAAATTTGTGAGAGAATTGTTAGTCAGTTCAAAAGGAACATTTCCCAACACAAGATTGCAGGGAATTTAGGTCTTTCAACATCTACACAACATAATATTGTGAGAAGATTCAGAGAATTCAGAGACATCTCAGTGCGGAAAGAGCAAGGTCGGAAACCACTGTTGAATGCGCGTGATCTTCGAGCCCTCAGGCGGCACTGCCTAAGAAGCCGTCATGCTACTGTGACAATTATAGCTACCTGGGCTCGGGAGTACTTTGGAAAACCATTGTCACTTAACACAGTCCGTCGCTGCATCCAGAAATGCAACTTGAAACTGTATTACGCAAGGAGGAAGCCATACATCAACTCTATGCAGAAACGCCAGCGAGTTCTCTGGGCCTGAGCTCATCACAGATGGACCGAAAGACTGTGGAACCGTGTGCTGTGGTCAGATGAGTCCATATTTCAGCTAGTTTTTGGAAAAAACGGGCGTTGAGTTCTCCATGCCAAAGATAACAACCATCCTGATTGTTATCAGCGAAAGGTGCAAAAGCCAACATCTGTGATGGTATGGGGGTGCATCAGTGTCCACGGCATGGATGAGTTGCATGTATGTGAAGGTACCATTGACTCTGAGATGTATATTAGGATTTTAGAGAGACATATGTTGCCATCAAGGCAATGTCTCTTCCCAGGATGTCCATGCTTATTTCAGCAGGACAATGCCAGACCACATTCTACACGGGCTACAACAGCGTGGCTTTGTAGACACAGAGTGTGTGTGCATGACTGACCTGCCGCCAGTCCAGATCTATCTCCTATTGAAAATGTATGGTGCATCATGAAGAGGAGAATCAGACAACGGAGACCACGGACTGTTGAGCAGCTGATGTCTTATATCAAGCAAGAATGGACAAAATTTCCAATTGCAAATCTACTACAATTAGTATCCTCAGCTCCAAAACGATTAAAAAGTGTTATTAAAAGGAAAGGTGATGTAACACAATGGTAGACATGCCTCTGTCCCAACTTTTGTTGAGTGTGTTGCAGCCATCAAATTCTAAATTTGTGTATATTTACAAAATACAATTAAGTTGGTCAGCAAAAGTATTGAAAATCTTTTCTTTGTACTTTTGTCAGTTAAATAAAGGTTCACGTGAATTAACATATCACAGATTTTTGTTTTTATTGCATTTTGGAAAATATCCCAACTTTTCTGGAAATGTGGTTTGTATATTTCCAGCTAACAAAGTAGCTTAAAACACAGTTTATTTTCAGTGATGCACATTTAAATACAAACAGCATTCTTAAAACACATTTGAAGCTCACAGAGGAGTTCAATCTTAAATATTTCCAAATTACAAGGCATTTCTAAAACACAAAGGACAAAGTATTTCCGAAACACAGGCACTATTCTTATAAACTAAAAAGACACACCGATGGCACAGATGAAAGAATAGTCCATCGCAGAAATCAAAGCCAGAGGAATGGATCCAGGTTCACCCTATGTTTCCTTCATAGCTTTCTGATGTTCCTTACCCATTAGCCTGAACTGTTGTCTTCATATATGCCTTTTTATTCACACCACACGCAACTTCACACGCAAATGCTATTTCCTCAGTTACCCTTTTTACATAAATGGTCTAAAAGCTTTTTGGAGACTTAGATCTCAGATAATGCTGTAAAGCTAATTTCTCTGATGATACAAAATGCTCAACATTAATAGATCAGTTGCTGGTATGCTAAATGATTGTCTCTGTCTGGTCTGCAAACTTTCTTGAACAAAGCATCTTATTCGAATTAAATAATCCATTATCTTGTACTGCACTCTTGAGTAGCAAGACAGGATGCTATGAGCTACAGGCTACTTCCCTCAGTCAGTGTCTGCTATTTGCTGAGCTTGTTTGCAAAGCTATGATTTTTAACTTCAATCTGATTATTGCTTTCCTTTCTTTCTTTTTCAATCTTTTTATTGAATTTCATATATAAAAAAAACCATAACATAATATTGTATTAAATAGGTTACGAGTACATTAAACTTAATGTTAAATTAATAACAAGATAATAATATCTTATTAAACTATCGGCAAAAAAAGATCATATAATAATCAATCTAACCTATATTGATTATACATGAAAGGGATTAAGAATAGTCAACAAAAGAAAAAATATATATAAAAAAAATAATAAATCTAAACTAAACATGGGCAATAATAATAGTTTATATGTATATGATAGTGTCAAGAACTCCCGAACTCCATACCAGAACAAGAATAAAAAGAGAAAAGGTCTGGAAGCAGCCAAATTAATTCATATGAAAATATCGAATAAACGGTCCCCAAGTTTCTTCAAATTTAATTGATGAATCGAAAATAGTACTCCTAATTTTTTCTAAACTCAGACAAGAAGTAGTTTGAGAGAACCATTGAAATGTGGTAGGAGGATTTACTTCTTTCCAATTTTGTAATATAGACCTTCTGGTCATTAATGTTGCAAAGGCAATCATTCATCTAATTGAAGGGGAAAGTCGACTATCATCCTCATTTGGTATACCAAAAATTGCAATGATAAAATGAGGTTGTAAATCAATATTCCAAATTGAGGAAATGGTAGCGAATATGTCCTTCCAATAGTTATGTAAGGTAGGACATGACCAAAACATGTGGGTCAATGAAGCCACATCTAAATGACATCTGTCACATTGAGGGTTAACATGAGAGTAAAATCGAGCAAGCTTATCTTTAGACATATGAGCTCTATGTACAATTTTAAATTGTATTAAAGCATGTTTAGCACATATAGAAGAAGAATTAACCATTTGTAAAATGTTTCCCCATTTTTCCGTTGATATATTATATTGAAGTTCTTTTTCCCATTCCTGTTTAATTTTACTCGATACCTCTGGTTGTATCTTCATAATCATATTATAAATAAGAGCCATCTGACAGGGATTTAAAGTAAAAATCCTATCTGAAAAATCTATCAAAGTTGAATTAGGAAAGGATGGTAAAACTTTATATAAAAAAATTGCTAATTTGTAAATATCTAAAAAATTAGATTTAGGTAACTTAAATTTGTTGGAAAGTTGGTCAAAAGACATCAAACTACCTTCAAAAAAAAAGATCACGAAAACATATTATACCTTTCCTTTTCCATATCCTAAAAGCTTGATCTGTTAAAGAAGGTTCAAAAAAAATTAAGTAAGATAGGGCTATCAAGAACAAAGTTTTTCAGAGTAAAAAACTTACGAAATTGAAATCAATTTCGTAATGTATGTTTGACAATAGGGTTGGATATCTGTTTATTGAATTTAACGAAATCAGCAGGGAGAGAAGAACCAAGAACAGAGAATAAAGAATATCCTTGTGCATCATTACATTCTAAATTTACCCACTGTGGGCACAATGGTGAGTCTAAATCTAGTTTCCAATATATTAAATTTCGAATATTATTCACCCAATAATAAAATCTAAAATTAGGCAAAGCTAAACCACCATCCTTTTTAGATTTCTGTAACTGTCTTTTACTTAATCTGGGATTTTTATTTTGCCACACAAATGAGGAAATCTTTGAATCAATGTTATCAAAAAAAGATTTAGGAATAAAAATTGGTAAGGCTTGAAATAAATATAAAAATTTCGGTAAAATCATCATTTTAATAGCATTGATCCGACCAACTAATGATAAGGATAAAGGAGACCATCTAGTAGTAAGTTGTTGAATTTGATGAAGCATAGGTAAAAAATTCAATCTGAATAAATCTTTATATTTCTTGGTAATTTTTATACCTAACTAGATAAAGTTATCAGTAACAACTTTAAATGGTATCCTGTCATTCAGTAAAGTTTGCGCATTTAAAGGAAATAATTCACTCTTGTCCAAATTTAGTTTGTAACCAGAGAAACTACCAAATTGAACCAACAAGGATAAAATAGCGGGAATAGACCTGTCAGGATCAGAAATATATAACAACAAGTCATCAGCATAAAGTGATAACTTGTATAACTTCTCATTATGGGTAATACCAAAAAATATTAGGAGATTCACGAATAGCAATGGCTAAAGGTTCTAATGCGATATTAAATAATAAAGGACTGAAGGGACAACCTTGTCTCGTACTACGAGATAATTGAAAAAAAGAGGATCTGTAATTATTTGTCAGAACAGAAGCAACAGGTTTATAATATATTAGTTTGATCCATGATATAAAATTAGGACTAAAATTAAAATATCTCAAAGCGTTAAACAAGTATGTCCATTCAACTCTATCAAAAGCTTTTTCAGCATCTAATGAAATAACACATTCTGGGATTATGGGTGATGAAGTATAAATTATATTAATCAATTTTCTAACATTAAAAAAGGAATACCGATTCCTAATAAAACCAGTTTGGTCTTCTGAAATAATCTGTGATAGTACCTTTTCTAACCTAATGGCTAAAATTTTTGTAAGAATCTTAGAGTCTACATTTAATAGTGATATAGGGTGATAAGATGCACATAAAGTAGGATCCTTATCTTTTTTAAGAATTAGAGAGATAGTAGCTTCATAAAAAGATTGAGGTAATCTGTTCTTAGCAAAAGCATCATTAAAGATTTCACATAACCAAGGGGAAAGCAAAGAAAAAAAAGTTTTAAAAAATTCTATAATATAACCATCAGGACCAGGAGCTTTCCCTGAATTCATTGATGAGATAGCCTCTCCTATTTCGGCCATAGAGATAGGAGCATCGAACAAGCTACGATCTTCATCTGTCAGTTTGGCAATATTCAAATTGTTAAAAAAATTATCCATCATGGACAGATCGCCATCAAATTCTGATTGATATAAAGATTTATAAAAATCTTGAAAAGTGTTATTGATTTCTTTATTATCAGTAGTTAGATTACCGTCTTGTTTACGAATTTTAATAATTTGTCGCTTAGTCGAAATAGCTTTTAATTGATTAGCTAACAATTTACCAGTTCGATCACTATGGATATAAAATTGAGCCCTGGTCCTAATTAATTGATTCTCAATTGAAGAAGATAATAATAAGTTATGTTCCATTTGAAGCTCAACTCTCTTCTTATAAAGTTCTTTGGCAGGAGTCACGGAGTAAATCTTATCAATTTCTTTAATTTTATCCACTAATAAAGCTATATCTAAATATCTTTGTTTTCTTTTACCAGCGGAATATGAGATAATTTGTCCACGAATAAAGGCCTTAAAAGAATCCCAAAGTATTCCTCTGTCAATTTCTTCGGTGTAGTTTGTTGAAAAAAATAAGCCAATTTGCTGTTTTATAAAGGTAATAAATTCTGGATCTTGAAGCAAAGTAGCGTTGAGTCTCCAAGATCTAGTATTAATGGAAGAGTCCGAAATCTTGATAGATAACTTCAAAGGTGCATGATCCGAAATGGCAATAGAATCATATTTACAATCAGTAACATCTGTTAATAAATGATGATCAATAAGGAAATAATCAATTCTAGAATAACTATGATATACATGTGAAAAAAACGAAAATTGGTTATCTTTAGGGTTCAAAAATCGCCATATTTCAGTAATTCCCGAATCGACCATAAAAGAATTAATAAGTAAAGCTGATCTATTCGGAAGAATTCGAATAGGTTTAGATCTATCCATCAAAGGGTTCAAACAATAACTGAAATCTCCACCCATTATCAACATATATTCATTTAGATTAGGAAGGGAAGTGAATAAACGTTTAAAAAATTCAGGGCAGTCAAAATTTGGAGCATAAATATTAACTAGAACCACTTTTCGATTAAAAAGTGAACCAATAATCAACAAGAATCTGCCCTGTGGATCAGATATAATTTCGTGATGTATAAACGAAATTGATGGGTCTATAAAAATAGACACACCCCTAATTTTAGTGGTACAATTCGAGTGAAATTGTTAACCCTTCCAGAACCTAAAAAAGCGTAGATTGTCCTCCCTCCTAATATGGGTCTCCTGTACAAAGATAATATTAGCATTTAGTCTATGGAATACTTTAAATATTTTTTTATGTTTAATCGGATGATTTAAACCATTAGTATTCCAAGAAATAAAATTAATAGACTTGTCCATCATGCCAATATTAATTGTATATATCATAAAAGGTTAAAAAGACACATAACCCATAATTCAGGAAGAAGGAATAATGATACAGGAGCAACCGAAGAACATGACACCTCACCAATATTAATAATTTAAAGTCGGCCCATGAACTAAAAGCAAAAAAATAAAAAGCAAAAGCGTGAAAAAAGATCCCTACCCCCTCCCCCAGCCCCACGAAAAAAAGCCAAGCAGCAGGCACATAAACTAATACTAATATTACCCCCATTTCAAGATGGCAACTCCATGAAAATATAAAAAGAAACTATATAACACCCAGATTAAAGTACCAGGTTGCAAAAAAATATATATATATATATCAATCAAAATGAAAAAAATGTAATATAGTAAAGCAAAAGATCATTAATAAAAAAGGATAAACATTAAAGTTTGAAAAAGTGTAATATACCTTTAAAAAAAGGATTCCATATTCAAATACAAGAAAAATGACGTTTCAAAAGCAAAGACTTATGGGAAGAAGAAACGACATTTTGAAAAAAACCATATTACAAAATATAAATGTAAGTTCAATCTATTAAAAAAATTAATAAAAAGTCATCAAAATAGGATTAAAAAAGGATTCAATAGTCACTACAATATAAAAAAAGCCCAAAAAATCCAAAACATTTGTCCCATTTCCGAGTAGAAGCAAACAAATAAATGCTTACGGAAAGCAAGGTCTTATGGGAAGAAGAAACGACATCTTAAAAAAAAATAAGTCATTATCACAAAATATAAACGTGTATATCCAATACAGAGAAAAAATAAGAAAAAAGACATTACAGAAAAATTAAAAAAGCATCTATAAACCATGATAATAATAAAAAAAACAGATCTATAGACCAAAGTAAGAAGCTACAACACAGCTTCATAGGTTAAAACCCAAAACGAAATGGCATCTTCTCTCCAAAAATTCTTCAACATAACACATAGTTCAACTTATACTAGAAGATCAATATTCTTCGACGAATTTCTTCGCTTCTTCCAGAGTATTAAAGAAGCGCTGACTGTTGTCACTCAACGTAATTCTGAGATTCTCTGGGTATCTTAAAGCTTGTTTAAGTCCAATAAAATGAGTCTCTGCCATCACTGGTTTAAAAGCGATTCTCGCCTTCATCACATCAAATGAATAATCTTCAACAATACGAAACTTAAAGTTTCTGTAAGAAATCATACCTTTCTGACGAGCTAATCAGATTAAAAGCTCTTTCTCCCGAGGATAATGGAGGCGAACAATCACAGCCCGTGGCTTGTCACCCGTAGCCGAAAATCTCGCAACTCTGTGGGCACGATCGATAATAGGTTTAGCCTGCAAAGCTTCATCACCGAAAACTTCCCATAATAAGTTAGAGAAAAATTCAGTTAAGTCACTGGACTCAACTTTCTCGGGAAGCCCGATGATTTGCAAGTTCTGTCTGCGAGATCGGTTTTCAAGATCGGTAATTTTAAACTTATACTGATCAACTGTTCTAGCAGTGGACAGTACCTTCTTCTCCAACGTTTCAATTGTACGTATTTTTTCACAAATTAGCTTCTCAAGAGTCATGATCTTGTCTTCATGCCGTTGAATATCCGATGCCTGCGATTGAAGGTTGGTATCAAGCGATCTAACAACTCCTTCAAGTTCAGACATTTTCGTGGTAAGTTTATTTTCCAAACTTGCCAGTTTACTTTCCAAATTTGCCGCTTTACTTTCCAATCTACTTTCCAAACTTGCAAGTTTAGTATCCAGAAGATTAGAAATTGCATCAAGAGATAAAGGGTCTTTAGATGATTTCTTAGCTGTAGCCATTTTAAGTTTAGAAAAATTAGATCAAATATTGTTTTAGAAAAAAAAGTAAATTGTTAGTAACAACCCATATGATTAATTACAAAAAGGTTTGATTAAAGGGTGATTATAGTTGAAAAGATGAAGAGTGCCTAAAAGGCAGATTTCTACGTCGCCATCTTGAAACTCCGCCCCTATTGCTTTCCATTTACGTTTTAAGAACTGAAGACAGACTCCTATTTATGGCCAGAAGCTAAACAAAGCAATATTAGTTGGAAGCTTACATATCTGTTTGATTTCACAAGGCAGCTGCTATGTTGAAAAAGCAACCTTAGCAAACATAAGACCTCCTATCCCAGGCAGTGAATATCTATACACTTTGAAGTGTTAGAATATTATTTACTACTTCCAGATTTGAATTAATAGGTAAGGAATGCACATCAGCAAATGAGACCCTGGAAATTGCTGTATATACTGTTATATTTTGAATACTTACCAGGCCCAAACCAAACTCATCTCATATAAATGAATGAGATAGAAATTCAGTACAGGCATATAGTATATGTTTGTAATTACAGCACTCAGAAGATTTATAACTCTCTTTCAACTTCATAGGAACTAAAACTACTGCAACATAGCTAAAGAGATACAAGTTGATTAAATGAAGTTATTTATTTGTTCTTTCCTTATAATGTATATCAAAAATCAAATTACTAAGCATTCATTAAAGTGCAAAATGTATACTGAAAGGCAAGCAAGCATTTTGTATTCATCTCAACGTACGATATTTTATTATTTTATTTTATTTAGCATAAGGCACAGAGTAGGCTCTTTTGTCCCTTCAGCACTGACCTACTCACAGGAGAACTTGAACATAGGACATCACAGGAGCAGAATTAGACCACCTAGCCTATCGAGTCTGCTCCTCCATTCAATCATGACTGAATTTTTTTCTGTCTCCTCTTCAACCTCAGTTCCCACCTTCTCCCAGTACCCTTTCATGCCTCGTCCAATCAAGTACCTACCAATCCCTGCCTTAAATAAACCCATTGGTCAGGCCTCCACAGCTGCACGTGGCAACAGATACCAAAAATTCACACCACCTTTTGCTAAAGAAATTTCTCCACATCTCTGTTTTGCAAGGGTGCCCCTTTATCCTGAGGCTGTACCCTCTTGTTCTCGACTCTCCCACCATGGGACACATCCCTTCCAAGTCTACTCTGTCTAGGCCTTTCAACATTCAAAAGGTTTCAATGAGATTCCCCCTCATTCTTCTGAATTTCATCGAGTACAGACCCAGAGCCATCAAATGTTCCCTGTATGATAACCCTTTCATTCCTGGTATCATCCTTGTGAACTTCCTCTGGACCCTCTCCAATGCCAGCAAATGCTTGCTAAGATGAGGGGCCCAAAACTTTTCACAATACTTAAGGTGAGGCCTCACCAGTGCCTTATAAAACCTTAGCATCACATCCTTGCTCTTGTACTCTAGACCTTTTGAAATGAATGCTAACATTACTTTTGCCTTCCTCATCCCCAACTCAACCTACAAGTTAACCTTCAGGGTGTTCTGCACAAGGTCTCCCAAGTCGCTCTGCATCTCAGATCCCTGGATTTTCTCCCCGTTTAGAAAATTGTCCGCACATTTATTTCTACTACCAAAGTGCATGACCATGCATTTTCCAACATTGTATTTGATTTGCCACTTTCTTGCCCATTCTCCTAATCTGTCCAAATCCTTCACCTCATCCTTAACAATTGACACTGACATCTTCCCAACCTCTGACGTCAGGCTGACTGGTCTATAATTTCCTTTCTGCTGCCTTCTTCCTTTCTTAAAGAGTGAAGTAACGTTTGCAATTTTCCAGTCCTCTGCCACCATACCAGAGTCCAATGATTTTTGAAAAATCATTTCTAATGCCACCACAATCTCTAATGCTTCCTCTTTCAGAACCCTAGGTTGCAGTTCCTCTGGTCCGGGTGACTTATGTACGATTAGGTTTTTCAGCTTTTTGAGCACCTTCTCCTTTATAATAGTAACTGCACCCACTTCTCTTCCCTCACACCCTTCAACATCTGGCACACTGCTAATGTCTTCCACAGTGAAGACTGATGCAAAATACTCATTTAGTTCATCAGCCATCTCCTTGCCCCCGTTATTATTTTTCTTGCCTCATTTTCTAGTGATCCTATTTCCACTCTCATTCTTTTTTATTTTTAACATACTTGAAAAAACTTTTACTCTCCACTTTGATGTTATTTGCTAGCTTGCTTTCATATTTCATCTTTTCCCTTCCAATGATCTTTAGTTGCTCTCTGTAGGTTTTTAAAAACTTCTTAATACTCTATCTTCCCTCTAATTTTTGCTTTTTCTATGCTCTTTCTTTTGCTTTTACAATAGCTTTGACTTACCTTGTCAGCCACAGTTGTATTTGAGTATTTCTTCAATTTTGGAATACACATGTCCTGCACATTCCTCATTTTTCCCAAAAACACATGCCATTGCTGCTCTGCTACCATCCCTGCCAGCAGCTTCTTCAAATTTACTTTGGCCATCTCGTCTTTCATACCACTGTAATTTCCCTTACTCCACAATCACTAGTTCTTAAGGGTTCTTTTACTTAAGCTCCCTAATCGCCTCCAGTTCATTTCATAACACCCAATCCAGTATAACTGATCCCCTAGTAGGCTCAATGACAAACTGCTCTAACAAGCAATCTCTTAGGCATTCAACAAACTTACTCACTTGAGATCCACTACCAACCCGATTTTCCCAATTGACCTGCATGTTAAAATCTCCCATGACTACCACAACATTTTGACTCACCCTTTCTATTTCGTGTTTTGACCTGTGGTCCACCTCACAGCCATTGTTGGGAGGCATGTATATAACTGCCATCAACGTCCTTTTACCTTTGCAGTTTCTTAACCCACAAGGAATCAACATCTTCTGATCCTATGTCACATCTTTCTACTAATTTGATGCCGTTCTTTACCAATAGAGCCACACCACCCCCTCTACCTATCTTCCTATCCCTCCAATATAATGTGTAACCTTGGACATTCATTTCCCAACTACAGCTATCCTTCAGCCATGATTCAGTGATGGCCACATCACACCTGGCAATCTGTAATATTGCAACAAAATTGTCCACCTTATTTCTTATACTGCATACATTTAGATACAACACCTTGAGTAGCGCATTTGCTATCCTTTCTGACTCTGCATCCCTAATGATTTGATACTCGGCCTGCAAGTAAGTCCCATCATCTGCCTGCCCTTCCTGACAATCCCTTCACTCCAGTTCCCACCTCCTTACCGAATTAATTTAAACCCTCCCCAACAGCTCTAACAAACCTACCCGTGAGAATATTGATCCCCCTTGAGTTCAGGTGCAGCCCATCACTTTTGAACAGGTCATACCTCCCCCAGAAGAGTTCCCAATCATCCAAAAACCTGACACCCTTCCCCCTGCACCAGCTTCTCAACCACACATTTATCTGCCAAATCATCCTGTTTCTACCCTCACTAGTGCATGGCATGGATAGCAATCCAGAAATTACTACCCAGGAGGTCCTGCTTCTCAACTTTCTACCTAGCTCTCTAAATTCTCTTTTCAAGACGTCATTGCTTTTCCTTCCTATGTCATTGTTACCAATATGTACCAAGACATCTGGCTGCTCCCCTCCCTCTCCAAAATGTTGTGGATATGATCTGAGACAACGCAGATCCTGGCAGCTAGGAGGCAACATACCATCCAGGTGTGCTGTTCACATCCACAGAATCTCCTGTCTGTTCCCCTCACTATTGAGTCCCCTATCACTACCACTCCCCTCTTTTCTCTCTTTCCCTTCTCATGGTTAGTGCCTGTAACCCGGCTGCCATGGTATTCTCCCGGGAGGTCATCCTCCACAAAAGTATCCAAAGCAGTATACTTGTTTTTGAGGGGAATGGCCACAGGGGTGCTCTGCTCTAACTGTCTATGTCCATTTCTCCTGACGGTCACCCAGCTACTCGTCTTCTGCAACTTCAGAATGACTACTTCCCTGTATCTTTGATCAATTATATCCTCACTCTCCCGTACAAGTCGAAGGTCATCCAGTTGCCGCTCCAGGATCCCTAGCACAATCTTCAAGGAGCTGCAGCCAGATGCACTTCACACAGATGTAGTTCCCCAGGAGACTCTGGGTTTCCCAGTTCTCCAACATCTGGCACAAAAAGCACACCACAACCATTTAAATGGTACAGTAAGGGAGGGGGAAAAAACTAAAAGGAATCTTTAACAAATGCTTTACATAGAGCCAATGCTTCTTCTGAGCCAAAGCCTGGTTTGAGCCAAACCATGTTGCTTCTACTCCTGACAATGGCCACCCCTACAACGGCCGCTCTACTTATCCCTTCTGTACTTTATTTAGTTCGTAGAGGTCTGTTGACGCTGCTGATAGACCACTTACAATGGACAAATGCTCTCAAAGCTCCCTTTTTAAATGAACAATGCAATGGCCAATTAACTTACCGAATACATCTTTAGAGTGTGGGAGGATACCAGAGCGCCTATGGAAATTCTACGCGTTCCACTGGGATGACATACAGACTTCTCACAAAACGGTACAGGAATTGAACTCCAAACTCAGGATGCCCTGAGCTGCAATATCGTCATGTTAACTGACTTTCTTAAGATTATGCCTCAAATTATTTGACAGAATGAATTAATGCAACCAAAGATGAAAATTGTCTTATACCGCAATATTTCAAAAAGATATTTAGTACAGTGACTTCTGTGATCCCTGTATTTCTCTGCCTTTCGATTGCTATAGAGCTGATTTACCACTAGTGACAGATTGGAGGAGAGGCAAGTAATGAAGATGGCTGCATTGAGCCAAATATTGTATTGTTATTTTAAAGATGGGGAAAAGATACTGACATTCCCACTACAGCAGGGGTTCCCATCCTTTATTTTTGCCATGACAAATACCACTAAGCAAGGGATCCAAAGCAATGCACACAAAATGCTGGAGGAACTTTGTAGGTCAGACAGCATCTATGGAAATGAATAATCAGTCAAAGTTTCGGGGTGAGCCTATTCATTAGGACCACTGGAAAGATCAAAAACCTGTCCTGATGAAGGGTCTCGACCTGGGACATTTATTTATTCGTTTATTCGTTTTATTCATTTTCATATCTGATGCCTGACCTGCTGTGTTCCTCCAGCATTTTGTATGTGTTGCTCTGGATTTCCAGCATCTGCAGAACCTCTTGTGTTCATATGCTCACTATATTGGATCTAGATTTTGGATTTCACAGAAGTGAGATTGCACTGGTAAATTTGGCTCACACAAAACTTAATGCAAAGCATTTCAAGCCCAAACTAATTCCCATTGCCAAATGCATCAGAATTCATCATTGGTACCAAGAGAGAAAGAGGAATATTTAGCTAATTATATTGTTGCATTAAACTACCTGGCAAGCTTGTGCTGTTTTAGTGCATTTCTATATGATGCCCACTGAATTAATTTGTTTGTACACTCTGAGGGGCAACTTGTCATAAATGACTATTGTTGTAAGATGATGCCACACCAGAGGAAGTATAATTTGCATTATCAACCATTTATATGGTTTAAGCAATTGTGGATGGAATTTACTTGCAGATGGATATCACAAAATATCAATGAGCACGATCTGAACATTGGACATCAGCATCACTCAGACCAGAACACGTATAATTTTTTATGTGTACTTCACAGCCAAGGCATTTTGACCTCTTGTCATATACATGGATAGAATTCCTATTGTCGGAAAGAGTCAAATTCAAGTGAAATACATAGCGATAGTTAAAGTTTGCCCCTAGTAGCAGTAGGGTTGATGCACCATCAATAACTCACACTGAGACGTAAGGCGAGATATTGGCTTTTATTGACTGGAAGAAGGAACCAGGAGTGAGTGTCCATCATACTATGTCCTGGAGACTGAGGCCGAGCGTCAGGCCTCAGATCGCCTTTATACAGGGGTCTGAGGGAGGAGCCACAGGAGCAGTCAGCAGGGGGCGTGTCCAGACAGGCACATAGTTCACGACAAGGGTAAAGTTCTGAATTTCTTGGCTGAAGCCCACTGGAAAGATCAAAATCCTGTGATGTAACTTCCCTACATAGAGGGTAGTGACTACCTGGATTGAGCTGCCAGAGTAAGTCGTTGAGACAAGTACAATTGCAACATTTAAGAGGCATTTGGATATTTTACGGAGTTTATCAGAGGTGGAGAGGGTCAGCAACTTTAAATTCCTATGTGTTATCATTTCAGAGGATCAACAGTGATGCACTACAAGTCCATGTGCTTAGCCCCCTGCTCTACTCACTTTCTAACCTCTGACTGTGAGGATGGGCACAACTCCAATGCCATATTTAAGTTTTCCAATGACATCACTGTCGTGGCTGAACTCAAAGGTGGTGGCAAATCAGCATATCAGAGGCTGATTCAAAATCTAACTGAGTAGTGCCACAGCAACAACCTCTCATTCAAGTCAAGTCACTTTTTATTGTTATTTCGACCATAACTGCTGGTACAGTACATAGTGAAACTGAGACAACGTTTTTCAGAACCATGGTGCTACATGACACAGTACAAAAACTAGACTGAACTTTGTAAAAAAACAACACAGAAAAAAAGCTACACTAGACTACAGACCTACCCAGGACTGCATAAAGTGCACAAAACAGTGCAGGCGTTACAATAAATAATAAACAGGACAACAGGGCAGTAAGGTGTCTGGCCAAACTTAAGGTATTGAGGAGTCTAATAGCTTGGGCGAAGAAACTGTTACATAGTCTGGTGGTGAGAGCCCGAATGCTTCGGTGCCCTTTCCTAGATGACAGGAGGGAGAAGAGTTTGCATGAGGGGTGCATGGGGTCCTTCATAATGCTGTTTCCTTTGCGGATGCAGTGTGTAGCGTAAATGTCCGTAGTGGTGGGAAGAGAGAACCCGATGATCTTCTCAGATGACCGCACTAACCGCTGCAGGGTCTTACGATCCGAGATGGTGCAATTTCCAAACCAGGCAGTGATGCAGCTGCTCAGGATGCTCTCAATACAACCCCTGTAGAATGTGATGGGGATGGGGGGTAGGAGATGGACTTTTCTCAGCCTTTGCAGAAAGTAGAGACGCTGCTGGGCTTTCTTTGCTATGGAGCTGGTGTTGAGGGACCAGGTGAGATTCTCTGCCAGGTGAACACCAAGAAATCTGGTGCTCTTAACGATCTCTACTGAGGAGCCATCAATGTTCAGCGGGGAGTGGTCGCTCTGTGCCCTCCTGAAGTCAACAACCATCTCTTTAGTTTTCTTCACATTCAGAGAAAGGTTGTTGGCTCTGCACCAGTCCGTTAGCTGCTACACCTCCTCTCTGTAAGCTGATTCATCATTCTTGCTGATGAGACCCACCACGGTCATGTCATCGGTGAACTTGATGATGTGGTTCGAGCTGTGTGTTGCAGCACAGTCATGGGTCAGCAGAGTGAACAGCAGTGGACTGAACACACAGCCTGGGGGGCCTCTGTGCTCAGTGTGATGGGTTGGAGATGCTGCTCCCGATCCAGACTGACTGAGGTCTCCCAGTCAGGAAGTCTAGGATCCAGTTGCAGAGGGAGGTGTTCAGGCCCAATAGGCTCAGCTTTCCAATCAGTTTCTGAGGGATGATTGTGTTGAATGCTGAACTGAAGTCTATGAACAGCATTCAAACGTATGTGTCTTTTTTTGTCCAGATGGGTTAGGGCCAGGTGGAGGGTAATGGCAATGGCGTCATCTGTTGAGCGGTTGGGACGGTACACAAACTGCAAGGCGTCCAGTAAGGGGGGCAACAGGGTCTTGATATGCTTTATGATGAGCGTCTCAATACACTTCATGATGATGGATGTGAGTGCAACGGGACGGTAGTCATTTAGGCAGGACACTGCAGACACCTTCGGCACGGGGACGATGGCGGGGGCCTTGGAGCACTCAGTGTCAGAAAGACCAAGGCGATGACTATTGATCTCAGGAGGAGGAAACCAGGGGTTCATGAGCCAGTCCTCTTCAGGGATAGAGAGGTTTAGCGATTTTAAATTCCTCGGTGTTAATATTTCTGAGAACCTGTTCTGGACCCAGTGATTAAGAGCAATTACGACAAGAGCATGACAGCACCTCTACTTCCTTAGGAGTTTGAGGAGATTCAGCATAATATTTAAAACTTTGACTAAATTCTTTAGATGTGTAGTGGAGAGTTTATGAACTGGCTAATTCACAGCCTGGGATGGAAACACCGATGCCCTTGAATGGGAAATACTATAAAGATTTGTGGATATGTCCCCGTCCAGCACACATGAAGCCCTCCCACCTACTGATCAAATCTACATGAAACACTATTGTAGGAAATCAGTATCCATCATCAGGGACCCACCCCCCACCACCCAAGACATTCTCTCTTCTCACTGCTGCTATCAAGAAGAGGGCAGAGGTGCCTCAGGACTCAAGCCACCAGGTTCAGGAACAGTTATTACCCCTCAACCATCTGGCTCTTGAACCAAAGGGAATAACTTTGCTCAACTTCTCTCAACTTCTATTGATTATACTTTAGCTAAAATTAGTAGTGCCATCTCTTGCACCATTGGGAATGCATTGCTGGATCTTGACATACTCCTGCTGGGCTATAACCATAATGCTTGCATGTCTTTTCACTTAATATGGAATCGCATCCTTCGAGATATAGAGCAAAGGTCAAAGTTTATGAAATATAAGAAAGGCTTATATTTCCACATGGATCTTGGTCTTTCAAAAGTGGATTTAACTCTGATATTTGGCCAACTTCCAAAAAGACCATCAGACATAAGAGCAAAATTAAGCCACTTGGCCCAACAAGTCTGCTCTGCTATTCCATCATGGCTGATTTATTATCCCTCTCAACCCCATTCTCCTGCCTTCTCCCCACAACCTTTGACACTCTGACTAATCTATCAACCTTCACTTTAATTACACCCAAACTCTGTTCTAAGGGGATGTCCTTCTATTCTGAGGCTGCGTTCTCCGGTTCCAAACCTCCCAATTATAGGAAACATTCTCTCTACATCCAACCTATCTAGGCCTTTCAATATTTAATTGGTTTCAATGAGATCCCCACTCATTCTTCAGTGAGTGCAGGTCCAGAGATATCAAATGCATGTCATACTTCCCAAGAAGCATGATCAACAGATCAAAGCTGCATTCTGGAGCCTTAATATCCCAAACTTCATGAAGCATTTTGTGGCTGGCTACATGGGTATCATCCTGGTATTCCAGGCAATATGTGACCCAAGATTACCTCTGGTGGCCAAGGTATAGATTAAGATATGCAACATTTTTTGAGCAGCACAGACCCTATGGAGCTGTCTAGAATCAACCTCCTCCTGCACTTAGTACTGGGACATTACATCATGAGAGGTCATTCACATGGACCATGCTGAGTGGTTGTGGTTCTTAACCTCTCAAGATGGCTGGAAGTACTTTTCACACAACCAGCTGCATTGATGGGACTCAAAATCTTCAGAAGCATTTATTTCCATTTTACTGATTGCCAGATAAATTTCTTAGACAGCTCTTCAGTTTCTTGCATACAAATTTCAGCTCTTCTTGAAACAAGCTGAAGTTACGATATTTTGAGCCCATCATAATATCCTACAGCTAATGGGGTAGCTCAGGCTATAAATCCCTATGCATCAGATGGGATTCTTCCCAAAAGGTGGTTCAGTTCTTTTGGCACACCAAAAAAAAACATTGTTACTGAAACAAGATCTGTCAAGTTGTTTCTGAAACATCCATTTTGCACTGACTTGAGCATGCTTATGTCTAAATCATCTTCTATTGTTTCTCAACATAATCTTCAGCAATACAGAGCTCAAGACAAGATGGCAGACTTGGACAGATGCATTAACTGCGGAGATGATGATGCTCTGAGATTCCAATCATCCAGAGTGTCTGTGATTACTGATAAGGTAAAGATAAAGATTTTCTTCTAGCTCTCTTGTTGATGAGTGTGTTGGTTCTTTCTATCTCAGCATGTCATACACCACTTTTGACTGTGGCCCTCCATGCTGTCCTGTCTTCATCTGTTTCTTCCCATGTGTTGAGGTCAATGCCTGCCAGCTTCATGTCGCACTTGCAGACATCCCTGTAGTGGAGGCATTGTCTCCCTCATGGGCAGTAACCCTCACTCAGCTCGCCTTGCAGCATGCCCTTGGGAATGCATCCCTGGCCCACCAGTTTGACATGGCCCAACCACCTGTGGCTACGTAGCTCGTGAATGCTGGAGGTGTCAGCCCACTGCAGAACCTCTGTGTGGGTGATTGTCTGCCAGGAGATGTGCAAGATGCACCCGAAGTAGCATAGGGGGAGTGAGTTTGGGGTTTTCTCTTGACTGATGTATGGTGTCCAAGCCTCCCTGGAGCTGAGGAGTGTACTGAGCACACAGGCTTGCTACACATGCACCTTGGTCTTCTTTGTCAACTGCCTGTTGTTCAGCACTCTCTTGTTCAGTCTGACCATGACAGCTGTAGCTTTGGCAATCCCACTGTTCACCTCTGCTTCAAGGGGCAGGGAGCTGGTGATGGTCAACCCAAGATAGGTGAAGGAGTCAAGAGAAAAACCATCAGTGGCAAAGTTTTGGGGAGTTTCTGCACCGTGGGCCATGATGTTTGTCTTCTTCAGACTGATGGTTAACCCAAACTCCATGCAGGCACGGGTGAAGCGGTCAATCAGTTGTTGGAATCTGCCTTCAGAGTGTGATATCATCTGCAAACAGCATCTCGCAGGTGAAGGTTGTCCTAACTTTGGACTTGGAGTGCAAGCGACCGATGTTGAACAGCTTGCCACCACCTTGTACAAAGGTAGATGCCTTCAGCGCAGTCTGTGCTCTGCTCACTGGAAAAGCATCAGAGTTACAGATAGTAAATAGACCAGTTCATAGTCACAAGGACCACCTCTTACCTTCAGAAGACCCAATGCTGTAAAGAGATGTTCTTCAAGATCAAGACAGAGCATAATTCTACTGATGAGGCTGCAGCAGAATCTGTTCAATACCCTTAATATCATCCAACCTCACCACTGCCCGTTGTTCCCAGGTGTTCCTCTCTGGCAGCAGAAGATGCCAGGAAGACATGACTTTTAATTTGGACATAACTGACTTTTTTGTTAGTGATCAGGAAAATGTCCTGAATTATTCCTGGGGTTCAAAGGGCTGATACAGTCGAGGTTGCAGAAAGTAATCTATCTTGTCTTGATGATACTTTTGTCTCTCTTGGCAGTTTGAGCACATGCTAACTGGTGTACCTGTACACTCAGTCACCAGAGCTCACCTAGTGTGCTGATTAAGGAGATTGAAACCTCTCTCACGAGGCCTCAGATTCATTGACCGCTATGGCTATTCAAGCTGTATATTCACCCATACATGTATATTCATCATCCCAGTCTAATGCAAGCTGGAAGGGAGAAATGAATGGGGTGCACAATGATGATTTCATTGGAAATATTCTGACACTGGGAAACATCGAACAAAATGACTCCTTTTTCCAATTGTCCTAATACTGGTGCAAACTAAACATCTGCAAAATGTCTGTGAGGCATGAAGAAGTATATTCAAGTAAGTCTCATTTCTCAGCATTTGTGTCTGTTCACTCATCAAAGTCCAAGAGCCCTGTTATCTCAGTCATCATCTGCTCACATTGGCAGTTTCAAAATGTGAAGTAAAATGTCTTAACTGATGAAGAGAAGATGAGAAGCATGTGCCCTCCATCTCCAACTGCTGCCTCAAGCACTAAGAGGATCATAATTTATCTACATTAGCCAATAAAGCTAACTGTATACCTGTTTATGGTTATCCTTCACATGAACTTTAAGTATTTTTCACATAGCAGTGAAAAGCAACGAATCTCCTTTTCACCATCTGGATGAAAGGTTAATAGAAATGTTTTCCCTCCCCTTCCCTTCCTCTTCTATTCCCCATTCTGGCCTCTTGCCTCTTATCACCTTCCCCAGCTAGCTTTCTCCTTCCCTTTCTCCTGAGCTCCACTCTCCTCTCCTATCAGATTCCTTCCTCTCCAACACTTTACCTTTCCTACCCATCTATCACCTTCTAGCTATCCGCCTTGCTATCCCCGCACCTTCCCCCACCGTTATATTGCGGTGTCTTCCCCCTTCCTTTCCGGTCCTGATGAAGGGTCTCTGCCCAAAGGGAAGATGCTTCCATAGATGCTGCCCGATCTACTGAGTTTCTCCAGCATTTTGTGAGTGTTGTAATATAAATATATTTTATGTGTGAAGATTTGAAACCAGGTAATACGTAGTTTTGCGTATAAATAAATACTTTTCAAGAACAGCAATACTTAGAGAGAAAGAACCTTTATGCGTATGTGGTGAGGATAAAATATTTATGCTTGTGTTATAGTAGCAACACATATATGAAATGATATCATACTGGACCGACATTGAATGAACCACTGCATTATCATTGTTGCTTATGGTGAGCTTCTAGTTCATTTTGTGTCTGTCATCAGTAGTAGGATGGGAAATGTTGCCAGAATGAGCAGCCATGAAGAGCCTGATGTCAAAACTTAGTTATGTGATGCTCCAGGACCAGCAGTGGATTACTTGAGCCTTTCCAAAGTATAAATATCTAATATACATTTTTTCAAAAATGATACAGTGAAAAGGAAATGACTGACACAGATTAAGAAATAGCAAAATACATGAGTAGCAAGAAATAACATTAGGGTTAGGGATAAGCTCAGAATTCTCACTTTGAAGAGAACAAGAAACAGCAGATGCTCTAATCTAGAGAAACAAACTTTCTGAGCAACTCTGTGGGTCAATGTGGATTGAAAGGAATCAATGTTTCTGGACGAGACTTTGCAAGAGGATTGAAGATGGTCGTCAGGGTCAACACTGTACAAGCAGCATGGGAATAATATTTTATTTTTCTTAGATTTGTAGCACACATGAGACAGCCTCAGACTCCAATCTACCCTATTAGTAATCCTGACTTGACAACATCTCACAGCTTCAAAGCACGTGGCATTTCTGCCTTACTGCCGAGAAAACAGCATCTTACATGGATGTGGTTATATTTTGGTTATATTTCTACCATCAATATTTCTCTTAGCAGAGTTATTGACATCATGAAAACAATGAGCATGCCCACCTGGTTATTATAATGTCCTAGAATGAACTAAAGTTCCTATATGGTCTTTTCTTTCTTGTTGCCGATTGGCTGGTTGGGGGCTTGTGGGCCTTAAGCTAGTTTCTGTGCGATGGTGAGTTTGGAGATTTGAGGTCTTATGTTCTTGTTAGTGTTTTACTGTATGGGGCTCTGTTAAATTTTTGTGCGCAAGAGATGGGGTTGGGGGTTTGATATTATTGTTGCTATTTTTTTCTGTTCTGGGTCAATTGTTGTTTTTTTTTTGTGAGGGACCGTGTTGGGGTTTAGCCAGGTTGATGTTCAGGCTGCATTTTTCTGGGTGGGCAATCTGTTCATTTTTCTCTGAGGGAGGGGCTGAGGGAGGTTTGTTCCTTTTTCTTTTTTGTGCTTTGGGGTGGGAGGTGTTGATGTCTTTTCTTTCTATGACTCCATAATTGTTCTGTATTTCATAGAAACATAGGTGCAGGAGTAGACCATTTGGCCCTTCGAGCCTGCACCGTCATTCAGTATGATCATGGCTGATCATCCAACTCAGAACCCTGTACCTGCTTTCTCTCCATACCCCTGATCCCTTTAGCCACAAGGGTCATATCTAACTTTCTCTTAAATATAGCCAATGCACCAGCCTCAACTGTTTCCTGTGGCAGAGAATTCCACAGATTCATGGCAATCTGAAGATGAATCTGAGGGTTGTATTCTGCGTACATACTTTAATAATAAAATGAACCTTTGAACCTTTCTTGGAATGTACATATAATCCTTCAGTAGTCAGATTGAGGATGACTTTTTGGAATTTTGAAGAATCCATCAGCTAGATTCCTGGAGTAACTCAAAATACAATGCAGAAGTCATATACTTTTGATACATGTGCATTCTTTGTATTCAATGATCAATATAATCCAAATGCAAAACTATCCATTTTGCTGCAGACTGGACATTATTCTTATTGGAATGTTTTGAGTCTTGTGATACAAAATAGACTGAAGAGCTAAAATTACTCCAGCAAACATATTGGGAATTGCAGGCAATTTAATGACTATTTGGCAGAAAATACAGTAAATGACTTCTAGTGAATAAATTCTCAAGGTGTGCATCATAAAAACTATTATAATGAATCCTGCAATCTCAAGCATGATATTATAATGGTTTCACAGCTAACCTCTTCTTGATTCCAGGGACTTGCTCAAAATTTGATTAAAATTTTGGATTAAAAGCTGGTATATTACGCCACAGTAGCACAGCAGTTAGCATGACACTATTACAGCTCAGGGCGTCAGGGATCGGAGTTCAAATCCAGCGTCCTCTATAAGGAGTCTCTGTACATCCTCCCCATGGAATGTGTGGATTTTCCCTGTGTCTTCCAGTTTCCGCCCACAGTCCATTGATGGTTAACTGGTTGTTGTAAATTGTCTAGTGATTAAGTTAGGGTTAAATCTTTTACATGGGTTGCCGGATGTTGCCAGAAAGGCCTATTCCATGCTGTATTTGTAAAAAAGTTAAAAATATATCAATTACACAAACCTCAATGTAAAAGGGATTTCTCTCTGATTTACACACACACACATACACACACAAACATAAACACACAGCCACACATTCACTGGATAGTGACTTCCAAATGAATACTGGGAAGGCTTTTTCTAACAGCTAAGGACGAACCTTTTCAGTCTGTTACTTTTCCAAAAGGACACGTAGTTCCTTATTCAGACTGCTTTGTTCTGTACTAAGCTCCATGAACTGGACTGTTTTTTAATTTACTTTGTGCCAAGAAGCTTGACTAGGTCCAGGATTATTATATTCTGTATTTTGAATTCTTTAGGTCTAGTGCCAAGTTTCATGAGATAGTCAAAACCACATATAAAAGAAGAAATCCACCATCATTCTCATGCCTGTGACATCTGAGGATGCATACTGGGAGAGCTCAACACCGCAGAAAATCTGTATATATATTTCAAGTGTCAATCCAGCTCACTGCATAAGTTAAAGGACTAATGATCTTTTTATTAGGACAATGTTAAGTTTTGAAAAGCCAGAAGTCTCCTGCAATAGCAACCAAAGAACTATTTACATTTACCCTCACCTTTAACATCAGGGTGAAACAGTAGAGCAGCTAGTGAGGGGGTGCCCCGGTGGGGCAGCTAACAGGGTGAAGGACTGATGCAGATTCTAAGGGTGATGTTCGAGCACGTCACTCTAAGATCTGGTAGAACTGCTGCTACACAACTCCAACAAATCAAGTTTGATCTTAACTTCTGTGCTGTCTCCGCGAATTTTGTATGTTCCCCCTGTAACCGTGCGTTTTCTCCTGGTGCTCCAGTTTCCTCCCACATTCCGAAGAATTGCAGATTTCTAGTGAACTGACCATCATAGATATCCCCAGATGTGTTGATGGGAGCTAGAATCTGGAGAGGATTGACAGGAATGTAGGGGAATAGGGAATAAGGAAAACAGGTGAGGAGTGGTGTTTAGGGTTGCTCTGTGAGTGGGCTATGACTCACTGGACTTTGTCTTATTCTTTTTTTTTGTAATTTATTTTTTTATTGAAGTTCATCATCAAACAACATGTCCATAAGATGTATTTCAGATATTGTACATATATATCATATAATCATATATGTCACAAATCTCCACATAGTATTTATCTGAGGTATACACTTATACAAAAGAGTGTAAAGAAAAAACAAGCAAAAGGAAAGAACTATGTACAAGTAGGGAGTGATCTTTTTTTTTACAACATATTCATTGATTTGTGAGAATAAAATCAGGCCTATGAGGCATTATGTAGTTTAACCATTTTTCCGGGTTGAATCAAACTGTTCCAGCTTATGATTAACAGATGCTGTTTTCTTCTCCATTTTGTAAATGTCCATTGTAATTTCCATCCATGCATTTAAGGTTGGGCTCTCCTGTGATACCCATTTCCTAGTAAGAGTTTTTTTACCAGCCACCAACAGTATATTCCTTAAATATTTATCTCTTTTCAACCTTTCTTGAAGTATATATCCAAAATATATGGTCTTACTCTCTAAGGGTATTTCACATTTAAGGATGCCTTGTAGGGCATTGTGTATCCCCCTCCAATAGTATTTGATAACAGGGCAGTCCCAAAAAATATGATAATGATTTGCATTTTGATCTCCACAATTTCTCCAGCAAACAGGAAGGTTACTATCATAATCGGATTTCTGAGAGGGTGTAATAAAATATCTTAGCAAGTTTTTCCATCCAAACTCCCTCCTGTTCTGTGAACTGGTACACTTCCATTGATACCTCCATATTATCATCCATTCTTCCTCATATATAATTATCCCTCCTTTCTTCTCCCATTTTGTTTTAATGTATGAAGTCGAATGTGTTTCCAGATTTGACAAACCCTTATACATGCTTGAAATGATTCTACTACCGTTATCTGAATTATATGCTTTTCTAAATAGCTATATCAAGCATGTACTTGCCTTGGTTATATTTTTAAGCGTCCTATTAACATATTGTCACATCTGTAAATACCAATAAAAATCTTGTTTTTCTAGTAAGTGTTTCTCTTTAAGCTTTTCAAAACTGAACAGTGTTCCTTCTTTCATTATGTTGCAAAGAACTGTTATTCCTTTAGCTGTCCAGTGTTTAAATCTAGAATTCAATTTATTTGGTGTAAAATCCAAGTCATATACACACCATTTAAGAATTGCAATATCTTCCTCTAGATTATATTCTTTTATAGTAGTTTTCCATATTTTAAGAGTCAACTTCACCCATGGGTTATCAATAGTATTTATGTACCTTTGCAGGTTGTTATCAGCCAAAATTGCTTGTATGGCGATGGGAAGTACCTGCTCCTCAATGTTTTTCCATTGAGCATCATATGATGGGTTGCACCAACATATCACAGCTCTCAACTGTGCTGCAAAATAATCATCTCTAAGAGTAAGTAGGCCTGATCTCCCCTTTTCCTTTGCTAATTGCAAAGTTTTGAGATGAACTCTAAGCCTTTTACCTTGCCAAATATACCTTGATAACATCTTGTTCCATTCATTGAATCGTTTTTGATTAATCTTTATTGGTAGGGTCTGAAAGAGATATAACAGTCTGGGCAGTATATTCATTTTAATAGACTCAATCCATGAACTGAGACTGAAAAAAGGAATCAGGATCCATCTTGCCATATCTTCCTTATTTTTTTTATATAAAGGCTGATAATTAAATTCTGATAATTTTGCCGAATCTTTTGGCATAATGATGCCCAAATATTTGAAAGACTCTGTGTGCCATGCCCAAGGGTATCGACTTTCAATTTCTCTTGGTGGGCTATAGTTATAGGAAAGTAATTGGGTTTTATCTAAGTTGATCTTGTATCCTGATAATTGACCATATTGTTCAAAGGATTGCATCAGTTTAGTTAAAGAGTATGTTGGTTGCCCTAGATAGATCAAAATGTCAGCCGCGTAATAAGCCAATTTATGCTCTGTCCCTTTAATAGTAATTACCCTGGTATCTTCATTTTGTCTAATGTATTAAGCTAATGGTTCCAGATATAATGCAAAGAGTAGCGGTGACCATGCACAGCCCTGTCTCGTGCCCCTTTCTAGGGTAAGACTATTTGATAAATATCCATTGATTTTAATCCTAGCAGCAGGGTTGTCACAGAGTGTCTGTATAGTTTTAATAATTGTGTCTTGGTAACCAAATCTATGTAAAACTCTGTAAAGAAAATTCCAATTAACCGAATCAAATGCCTTTTCAGCGTCCACGCTCATCATTATTGCTTTGATTTTATTATTTTGTATATGATCCATAATGTGAAATGTCCTTCGTATATTGTCTTGTGTTTGGCATTGTCATATAAAACCTTTCTGATCATTACGTATCAGTATGGGTAGAAACTCCTCTAATCGTTTGGCCATGATGGAGGTAAATAATCTATAATCTACATTAAGAACTGATATTAGTCCAAATGACCCGCATTTCATTTTATCCTTGCTTTCTTATGGTATAGCTGAGATTATCGCTTCCTTCCAACTGGGTGGCATTTGTGCCTTTTTTAGAGCCCAGTTCAGTGTGGGGAGTAAAACAGGAATTAACTCATTTTTAAATTCTTTGTACCACTCTGCCGTATACCCATCTGATGCTGGTGACTTGCTTAATTCAAGCCTACTAATTGCAGCTTTTAATTCAACTTCAGTTATGTCAGCAGTCATCCTTCTATTTTGTTCTTCGCTTAAAGTGGGTAACTCTAGAGAATTCAGGAAGGTGTCAATTTGGGTTATGCTTCCCCCTGGAACTTTGGAATATAGAGTTTTGTAAAACACTTCAAAAGCTTCTTGAATTTCACTTAGCTTATTCTTTATCATTTTTGTTTTTGGATCCCTAATTCTATGAATTGTATTTTCTGCTATCTTTTTTTTTCAGTTTTCACGTCAGTATTTTCATAGGACTTCACATTATTCTATGTCATAAAGAAATATGGAAATATGATATGCCAGGGTAGTACAGTAAAACAATATTAAGCATTATAGTAGCTTAAGCTTAAGTAAATTGTCATTCAAACATACATTTATATATAGCTAAACAAAACTATTCCTCTGGGGCCAAGGTGCAAAACACAGTACATGCAGTCACTCATAGCAAGTATAGTTATGATAGCACATACAGTCACAAAAAATTATTAGTCCAACTCTCTGAGTGGCTTGGCCTGAAGATTGATGGTGCATTGGATATGGCCCTTGGGCCACATTTCTGCAAGAACAAGCACACAGCAGTTCCTCATCACACACTAGTTCTGCAGCCGATGAATGCAATTCAGCTTGCCTTCTACCGAACGAACACCAGAGAGCAGCACTGACAGGAGGGGCCAGCCCTCAACCCGGCATGGAATTCAGCAAGCGCACACTGCCACCAGTGCCTCCTCCCCTGAGTGGCTGCAGCAGGTAACACCAGGACAGGATGGCTTGGTCCAATCAACAACCAAGGCTATAGAGCTCACCCGCCGTTCGTCTCGTCACTGAACCAATGAACTGGACTTGCAGTATTCTCCATTGTCAGTGGCCCTTGTGATCATCTAAGAACAGCATTTGCACCATTTCTTGGACTGCACGCCCATCTTCATGTACTGCCTCCAATGTCTGCTTCGCTGGGTAGCTGTAGCAGGCGATGACACAACACATGACAAGCCATGCTGTGCAGGTCCATCACGATCTACCAACTGACCATTGAGGTAAACCTGTAGAAATTGGTGTTCTTATGTCTTACGATCATAAGAAAGTTGCAAAGGACAAATAATTACCCATTGCTTGGATATAGAAAGGTTGCTGTGACCAAACCATCTTCCTAAATCAACTAACATAATCAAAGTACTTTTATTATCGAAGTATGTTTACATTATATAACCTTGAGCTTCATTTCCCAAAACGCAGCACAAAACAAAGACACCCAGAAAAGCCCGTACAAGTATATACAAAAGACTGCATAACACCCAATGTGCAGAGAATAAAAACTACATCAAGTCCATAAAAAGAACCTATTAAAAAAATAAAACAATAAAGTAACCCATGAAAAAGAATACCATCAAACACCCAAAGTTTTTAAGTGTTTGATGGTAACTCCAAGCAAATAACATTTCTGAACTGAAGTCCGCAAAGAGAATCCCATAGTTCAGTACAGAGCTGAGTAAACACCGTGGAGCAGTGATCTGAACTGGCCCATCCCTTGCCTCAGGCCTCAACACCCTGAACTTTTCAATCTGGCCCTGCGCTTAAATCTCCATCCGATCAACAGCTTCTGCAACTTGGATACACCAGATTTCACCGTCTCGATTTGGCCTGCAAAACTCCATCTGAACATTCATGTTTAGTAACCTCGATACACTCTGGACTGGACCCTGTGCCTGACCTCTCGTTCTCCACCACACCCTCAGCAAAGGGCCTTCCGCCCCACCTTGCCTCAGTTCTGCTGCATCATATTGCCTCCAATTCCAAAGGGAAGTTACAGACAATTACTTGGGATGATCATTTGCAGAAAAAGTGAGGTTAACAAAGTATTTAGTTATTATCCATGTTTCATTAGCCAGCAAATAGAAGTCACTGAGGATTGCCAGCGTCATCTTAAACTGGAAGGATTTCCATAATCAGTCAACATGGAGAATTCAACAAAAGGCACATTATTATTCATTTTATGTCAAGTTCAATTAACTGTACTTCATACACTTGAATAATCACAAAAATTAAGAAGGATATGAAGAAGGATGTGGTTGCCATCAATAAAATCAGTTTTTTGTCACGTTTATACTTCGGGTGATAGGAGGTTATTTAACCTAAGTCTTGGCATCACACAAGTATTTGATCTGGTTTCAATGTTCTGGTGCAATAAAGAGAGAAAATATGAGCTGGATTTCCCGCTTTTGATCCTTTTCCAGTGGCTCCACTGGAAAGTGCATCAGATGACAACAGGACTGAACTCTTGTGGTAAAATACTGTAAATTGAGGACTCTATGCAGACACAGATGGAACAAAGGGAAAAGAGCCAGACTCTCACGTAATCTTGGAAAGTAACCATTCTTATTCATTCACCAGCCTCAATCTAAAGACATTAGATTCAATGCTGCCAGGCAGAATTGCAGTGAAGAATGAAAGGAGGTTCTGTTAGCGGAGCCTCCTACCTAATACATGGCCCTGTCTCTGAATCCACCTTCTGTCATAGCTAAAACAATATTAGATGCTCCTGATCACAATTGTGGTGCATATTAGACCATAAGACATAGGAGCAGAGTTAGGCCACTTAGCCTATTGAGATGATTTATTATCTCCCTCAACCCCATTTTCCTGCTTCTCCCCGCAACATTTGACAGCCTGATTAATCGGGAACCTATCAACCCCTGCCTCAAATAGCTGTATGTGGCAATGAATTCCACAGATTTACCACACTGAAGAAACGTCTGAAGAAACGTTTCCATATTTCTGTTCTAAATGGACGTCCCTCAATCAGGCTCCCAGTCTCTCGGACAGCCACACCTACGTCAGGTGTGTTGAGCTGCAGCTCCTTTGGGACCACGTTAAGGAGTTGGAGATGCAGTGCAATGACCTTCGTCTGGACAGGAAAAGTGAGGAGGTGATAGGAGCTATAGGCAGGTAGTCACACCGGGGCCCCAGAAGACAGGTACGTGGGTAACAGTCAGGAGAGGGAAGGGCAATAGTCAGAGGCTGTACCCCTTGACAATAAGTGCTCCTGCTTGAGTACTGTTGGGGGGGGGGGGTGTTACGATACGGCAACAATGAAAATGGAATTGAGACTGTTTTTTTTTATAAACAAATAAAACATTTATTAAACTCAGCTCAACAACAAATGAAAAGTGAACAAACGACTAACTTAAACGGAAGTTAACTGCTATACAGCAACTTGAACAGATCTTAAAGCGATAAATGCGAACACAGTTCTTAAAGCGATAAATGCAAAAGTCCAAATGATTTACACAGACAATTAGGAGAGACTTTCCTGAAGTAACAAACTCCTCGACGATGCAACATTACTGCTGATCCCAGCTGAAATATGCCTTGCCCGAAGGATTTATGATGAAGGAAATTTAAAACAGCTTAAAGGCACTGAGCTTTCCTTGGTGAATAACCCTGCTCCAGCCCTTTCTGCTCTTATAGCAGGGACTATCTTGGATGCAGGTTACTATCTCTTCCAATTGAGGATTCAATAAGGTCGATCCTGTATTACCAATGATGACACCAACTTTATTCGATCCTTCGGGTCTCCGTACTTCCATAAATCTTCACTCTCCAATTGAACTAAACTGACAGCATTGTGCGCGACTGCCGGCAATAACCTTTGAGACTTAAGGCAGAAAGTAAAACTCCACTTTAAAACAAAACTGCGTCATGAGATGAATACGCAGCATAATGGAGTCACTGAGGAATTAAACCACGAACTGACCAGCATCACAGCAAGGCTTTCCCGTTTTATATCTGTTGAAACAGGCCATCACATGACACCTCACTGGCAGGAAAATTACATCACTCCACATCACAAAACCATTTCATCATGCCCAGCGGAGACTCAATTACGTCATGGTCATGTGACAGTCACAAGCTACCATGGGATATGTAATGGGGGAATGGCCTGCCTGGAGGAAGCAACAGTGGCAGTGTCTCTGGCACCGAGTCTGGCCCTGTGGCTTGGAAGGGTAGGGAAAGAAAGAGGATGGCAGCAGTGATAGGGGATTCAATAGTTAGGGGGTCAGGCAGGCGATTCTGTGGACGCAGGAAAGAAACACAGATGGTAGTTTACCTCCATCCAAGATGTCCAAGATGTTTCTGATTGCATCCACGATATCCTGCAGTGGAAGGGAGAACAGCCAGTGGGCATGGTACTTATTGGTACCAGCGACATAGGTAGGAAAAGGGAGAAGGTCCTGAAAACAGACTACAGGAAGTTAGGAAGGAAGTTGAGAAGCAGGACTGTAAAAGTAGTCATCTTGGGATTACTGCCTATGCCACGTGATAGTGAGTATAGGAATAGAGTGAGGTGGAGGATAAATACATGGCTGACGTTTTGGAGCAGGGGGCGGGGATACAGATTTCTGGATCATTGGGACCTCTTTTGGGGCAGGAGTGATCTGTACAAAAGGGATGGGTTGCACTTGAATCCCAGGGGGCCAATATTCTGGCGGGGAGGTTTGCTAAGGCTATTGGGGAGAGTTTAAACCAGGATTACTAGGGGGTGGGCACTAAACTGAAGAGACAAAGGAAGAAGCAGTTGGCTCACAAATAGAGAAAGCTTGCAGACAGTGTGAGAATGAGGACAGGCAGGTGATATAGAAAGGACGCACTCAGACCAATGGTTTCAGATGTTGTGGTGGGAGATTTTAATTTCCCAAATATCGATCGACATCTCTCTAGAGCAAGGGATTTAGATGGGGTGGAGTTTGATAGAAGTGATCAAGAAGGTTTCTTGACACAATATGTAGATAAGCCTACAAGAGGAGAGGCTGTACTTGATCTGGCATTGGGAAATGAACCTGGTCAGGTGTCAGATCTCTCAGTGCGAGAGCATTTTGGAGATAGTGATTACAATTCTGTCTCCTTTACCACAGCATTGGAGAGGGATAGGAACAGACAAGTTTAATTGGAGTAAGGAGAAATATAAAGTTATGAGGTAGGAACTTGGAAGCATAAATTGGGAACAGATGTTCTCAGGGATATTTATGGAAGAAATGTGGTAATTGTTCAGGGGATATTTGCATGGAGTTCTGCATAAGTATGTTCCAATGAGACAGGGACAAGATAGTAGAGTACAGAAACTACAGATAGTAGTGTACAAAGGCTATTGTAAATCTAGTTAAGAAGAAAAGAAGAGCTTACAAAAGGTTCAAAAAACTAGGTAATGACAGAGATCTAGAAGATTATACAGCTAGCAGGAAGGAGCTAAAGAAAGAAATTAGGAGAGCCAGAAGGGGCCATGAAAAGGCCTTGGAAGACAGGATTAAGGAAAACCCCAAGGCATTCTGCAAGCTTGTGAAGAGCAAGAGGATAAGATATGAGAGAATAGGACCAATCAAGTGTGACGGTGGAAAAGTGTGTACAGAACCGGAGGAGATAGCAGAGGTTCTTTCCTTCAGTATTCACTATGGAAAAGGATCTTGGCAATTGTAGGGATGACTTACAGTGGACTGAAAAGCTTGTTCATATAAATATTAAGAAAGAGGATGTGCTGGAGCTGTTGGAAAGCATCAAGTTGGATAAGTCACCGGGACTGGACAAGATGTACCCCAGGCTACTGTGGGAGGCGAGGAGAGAGATTGCTGAGCCTCTGGCGATAATATTTGCAACATCAATGATGACAGGAGAAGTTCTGGACAATTGGAGGGTTGCTGATGTTGTTTCTTTATTCAAGAACAGCAGGATGGTGACTCAAAGCAGTTTTCAGCGGCCTCTCCGGAACTGATATCTGTTATTTGTTAAGCAGGGTGCCATGCACAATCCTAATCTGATGAAAAACAGAGATGGGAGCACAGAGGAACATCTGAAAATCTCCAGGAAGGCCTTCTTCGTTGCTGCTGCTGTTGTGAGGTCTGGGTCTCTGCTGGGAAGAACAGGCCCCCAGTCCTCAGGGTCACGTTTCCGGTGGCCATTGGCGGGGTCGTCATAGTGCGCTCAGCAGAGGATTGTGCTCAGAGAGGCTGTGCCGGAGGGGATGGTCGGAGGCTCAGAGATTCCACAGACTCGGAGTCTGCTGTGGTCAAGGCACTTCCACTGCGTGCTGCGTCTGCAAGGCTGGGTCCGGCGGTGGTTTCATTGTGTGCTGCATCTGCAAGGCTGAGTCTGGCGGCACCTTGGAAGTCCATAGCAGGGGTATTCTCTTCTGCCACCTGCGTGGGATGACGAGTCTATTGGGACCATCAGGGCTTGTGGAAACTGTGTGATGGTTTCTTTCAAACTTATAGTCTTTTAACATCTTTGGACTATTTTTACTGTGCCCATGGTCTGTTTTTTTGATGAATTATGGTATTGTCTGCACTGTTGTAACTATGTAGTTTTGTGTAGGTCTTGCAGCTTTAGTTTTTGGCTTGTTGGGTGGTAGAGTTGGTCTCCTGACTTGGTGTGTCTGGGTAGTCCTGTTTTGTCTGGTGGATTTGGAGCTCCTTTCCGGGAACGAGCTAAGATGGTAGTGCAATATTAATACGTAGCAGCCTCTCTGGACTCTGGATTTGGGGATTACCAAATGTTATGTGGATTTTCTGGTGTAGTCTGTTTCGTCATGTGCTTTTGTGATATCATTCTGGAAGAATGTTGTCTCATTTTTTAACTGCATTGCATTTGTAGTTTCTAAATGACAATAAACTGAAACCAAACGGAACTGAACTGAAAGGGAGTGGAGATAGCCCAGGAAGTTATAGTCCAGTGAGTCTTACTTCAGTGGTTGGTAAATTGGAGAAGATTCTGAGAGGCAGGATTTATGAACATTTGGAGAGGCATTATATGATTAAGAATAGTCAGCCCAATTGAATTTTTTGAGGATGTGACTAAACACATTGAAGAAGGTAGAGCAGTAGATGTAGTGTATATGGATTTCAGCAAGGCATTTGACAAGGTACCCCATGCAAGGCTTATTGAGAAAATAAGGAGGCATGGCATCCAAAGGTAGTGTGGTGGGGGTGGGGGGGGGACATTGTTTTGTGGATCCAGAATTGGCTTGCCCAGAGAAGGCAAAGAGTGATTGTAGATGGGTCATATTCTGCATGGAGGTCAGTGACCAGTGGTGTGCCTCAGGGATCTGTTCTGGGACCCCTTCTCTTTGTGATTTTTATAAATGACTTGGATGAGGAAGTGGAGGGATGGATTAGTAAGTTTGCTGATGACACAAAGGTTGGTGGTGTTGTGGATAGTGTGGAGGGCTGTCAGAGGTTACAGCAAGATATTGATAGGATGCAAAACTGGGCTCAAAAGTGGCAGATGGAGTTCAACCCAGATAAGTGTGAGGTTGTTCATTTTGGTAGCTCAAATATGATGGCAGAATATAGGATTAATGGTAAGACTCTTGGCAGTGTGGAGGATCAGAAGGATCCTGGGGTCCAAGTCCATAGGACACTCAAGGCTGCTGCGCAGGTTGACTCTGTGGTTAAGAAAGCATACGGTGTATAGGCTTTTATCAATCGTGGAATTGAGTTTAGGAGCTGAGAGGTAATGTTGCAGCTATATTGGACCCTGGTCAGACTCCACTTGGAGTACTGTGCTCAATTCTGGTTGCCTCACTATAGGAAGGATGTGGAAGCCATAGAAAGGGTGTAGAGGAGATTTACAAGGATGTTGCCTGGATTGGGGGCATGCCTTATGAGAATAGGCTGAGTGAACTTGGCCTTTTCTCCTTGGGGAGGATGAGAGGTGACCTGATAGAGGTGAATAAGATGATGAGAGACATTGATCGTGTGGATGGTCAGAGGCTTTTTTCCCAGGGCAGAAATGGCTAGCATGAGAGGACACAGTTTTAAGGCGCTTGGAAGTAGGTACAGAGGAGATGTCAGGGGTAAGTTTTTTACACAGAGAGTGGTGAGTGCGCAGAATGGGCTGCCAGCACTGGTGGTGGAGGTGGATACAATAGGGTCTTTTAAGGGACTCCTGGACGGGTACGTGGAGCTCAGAAAAAATAGAGGGCTATGGGTAACTCTAGGTAATTTCTAAGGTAAGGACATGTTTGGCACAGCTTTGTGGGCCGAAAGGCCTGTATTGCACTGTAGGTTTACTACGTTTCTAATTCTGAAGTTATGCCCTCTGGTCCTAAACTCCTCTACTGTAGGATACCTCTTCCAGACCTTTCACTATTCAATAGGTTGCAATGAGATTCCCCCCCCCCCCACCCACTCATTCTAGTAAACTCCAGTGACTACATGCCCAGAGCCATCAAACACTCCTCATATGATAACCCTTTCATTCCTGGGATCATTCTCTTAAACCTCCTCTGGATCATCTCCAATGCTAGCACATCTTTTCTTAGATTAGAAGCCCAAAATTGTTGACAATACTTCAAGTGCTATCTGATCAATGCTTTATAAAGCCTCAGCTTTACATCTTTTGCTTTTATATTCTAGTCCTCTCCAAATGAATGCAAACACTACATTTGCTTTCTTTACCACTGACTCAACCTGCAAGTTAACCTTTAGGGAATCCTGCATGAGAACTCTCAAATCCCTTTGTGTCATGAGCCCTTCTAGGATTCTTGAGTACCAGTATTTACTAAGTGTTATCTTATCTACAACCGCTAAGCCCTTGTGCTTTTGATTTAATCTTGTCTAGTGAATTGTGACTGGCACGTGTTTTCCTTATTCTATGACTATTTGAAGAGGACTCATGTACAGTGTCTAAGCGGAGTCATTCTGTCAAGGATTTGCGGATGGCAGGCTTACAACTCCACCCAGGAGCTGACTCACTGAGTTGGAGAGAATGAATTGTGTCACGGTGTCCTTCTATCGCTCGTTCAAGGCTCTGTTGGTATTCATACATCTAACCTCTTGTTTCTGACTCCTCCAGGGATTCCTGCTCTTCCTCTGCTCCTGGATCAAGTCATGAGGCTGCTGTCCACAGCTCCTGGGTTGAGTCGGTGCTAGCGGCCTCCGTGACATAGGAAGCCTGCCATTCCTCTGCACCAGCGTCCAGTCCTCCAAGAGCACACTGTAACACTCTGCACCTCTGGTTTTTCAGTTTTCTAATCTTTTAGAAAACAGTCCACATCTTTATTCCTTCTACCAAGGTGAATGGTCATGCACTTCCCTACATTATGTTCCATCTGCCACTTCTTTGCCTATTCCCCAATGTCCTTCTTCAGACATCCTGGTCCAGGAGACATCTCTACCTTCAGACCTTACAGCTTCCTGAGCACCTTCTCCTTAGTAATACCAATGACACTCATTTTTTCCACTGACACTCGCGTATTTAGGGCATTCGGCTACTGTCTTCCATGGTGGAGACTGACACAAAGTACTTATTGAGTTTCCCAATTATTGTTGGTAAGGAATAAAGTTTTTGTGACCTTAGGATAAAGCTGTACTCTTTTTTCCTGTTCCAGTTTTCTTCTTCCCCTTCATGAAATTTGGTTGGGTAGAATCAAACATCTATAACCTTTCTTTTTAAGTTTTCATCATTAGCCATTGCTTCCTTTGAATTTGCACAGTGTCTATAGGCTATTTTACAGTGGCAGCTGTGTCAAAATCTTTTTGATTCCAATCCCACTCCAGAGATTTACACAGTAAACTCTTGGCGGGTGAACTACTGAAATAGTGGAGGAATGCAACACTGAGAGGGATACTGTCCTTTGACTGAGATTTTAAATTGACACCAGATGGTGTAAAAGATCACACAAATATCGTTTTGAAGGAGTATTCAGAAACTATACTGTTCTGACCAACGTCTGGACCTCCATGGATTTGATCATTACAAAATGATCAAATAGCTTGTTAATGTGTAAACTAGCTGTCACCTCACCAATATGGCATCACCAACACTATTTAACAAAATATTTATTCGGATGATGTATAAGTAATGTAAAAGTTGCTGTGTAAATGTATTTCAATTTCTTTCCTATAACAGAGTGGAATCAGATGTTTAATGTTCAGTTTCCAGCTAAATCCCATTGGATGATGATCAAAAGCAGGTGATCCAGCTCATTTCTTTCCAATTTACACAAGAAATTCTGCAGATGCTGGAAATCCAGAGCAACACACACAGAATGCTGGAAATATTAGAGGAATCCTTGTAAGGTCTCAGCCCAAAATTTCGACTGTTTATTCCTCTCCATAGATGCTACCTGACCAGTTGAGTTCCTCCAGCATTTTGTGTGTGTCATTTTACTCTCTCTAGCTCTGGAGTACTGGAATCAAATCTGGTGATTGACTCGTACCAAGGCCAAGACTGGGCATCTTATTCAGAGAGTGCAATAAAAACTGAGTGAAAGTTAATCAGATATTTCTCCTATTTTGTTCAACTCATTAGCCAGTTACTCTGAATTGAGGCAGAAGAATACAATTTTCATGTACTTTGATGAAGAATAATATTTTGAAGTATTTTGATGAAGAATATCTGTTCTATCAACTAATACTGTGTGACTTGGTTCCATCGTACTGAACACTCCTGATAGGATTAGGAAATCTAATATGCTGATCAGTAAGGTTGCCAAAGCTCATCTTGGTATCATCAACCATATCTATTCCATGTGATAAAGGATTACTGTTTTTCATAGATTCATTGTGTGCTTAGAGATTTTTTAACCTTATTTTCCTTTCCTCACTATTTAACTAAGTATTTTATCTCCGCATTAGATGATGATTTATGATACTACACTGAAGTGGGAGATCTGAGTACAGCATACAACCTGATGTTCATTGCAGTCAAGTTTGGCACCAGCTTCAGTTGCACTGCATTTTCAGCAGGGATTACAAGACACCAGTCTAGTTAGTTTTTGTCTGAAAACCCTGCAATGCTTTAGTTATATTAATTGTGGTGTGATGCTCATAGACTAATACCTACTCCTCCATCTTAAAATAATCCATTACACAGCTGTCCATTAACCCTGTACGGGAGCAAGGGAAGCAAAGGTCACATGGCTAAGGACAAAAAAAAAGAGCAGATTCTATTTTCTCAGAAGTAGATATGAGATTTATTGTCATGGAAGAACCAAATAAAGATTGGGTAATCATAATTCATCTTAAGTTTGTGAGGAAAACTTAGCATTGGGGAGCAAATTCTATTTGTGTGGAATCTTCAATTTAGTAATCCTTTGTATTAATGACAATAAACAAAGTGGGCACAACGGTAGTGTAGCAGTTAGCGCAATGCTCTTACAGCTCAAAGCATTCTGGAGTTTGGAGTTCAATTCGGGCCCCATTCGGTAAGGAGTCTCTGTATGTCCTCCCTGTGGAATGTCTGGGATTTCCCTGAGTGCTCGGGTTTCCTCCCACAGTCCAAAGACATACCGTTAGATTAATTGGTCACTGTTAATTGTTCTAGGATTAGGTTAGGGTTAAGCGGAGTTGTGGGGTAGCTGAGGCAGCATGGCTCAATGGGCTTAACCTGCGTTGTATTGCTAAATAAAATAAAATAAGTAATTGGGGGCAAAAACAGTCATTATTTCATGATTATAAGTAAAATATTAGGACTTATATAAATTCACTCCTTCTTAAGTGGATTAAGGCTTTTCACTGTACTGTGTAATAATCCAAACTGCTGCCTGAAAAGGGGGCATCTGCAATGTTTATCTTATACTTTAAAAACACAGTTTTTGGGGCTATAATGGGCAGATATGAAATGCTATAAACAAAAAGCATCTGCTCAAAATCTTATAAAATACAGAAAATATTAGAAATACTTAGCAGGTCAGGTAGCATCCATGGAGAGGAAATTAATCTTCCAGCTGAATAGCATTGCATCAAAGATGAAATTGTGAATTATCTAAGTTCTCAGGCCCCTTTGTCCTGATTTGAACTCATACACTTAAACCCTCTAACAGATTTCAGTTCCTGGAATTGTGCCATATTCCACATCTATTCTGCATACAAAGATAGCCAATGAATGTAGAAGACCACTCTGTATTTATAGGAACTTAAGATGTGAAGACTTTATTGTAAAGTTGATATTACAGTTCCATGTTTCAAAAGACAATTTTTATTCTTAATGAGTTCTCTCCCAGAAAACTTGGTAGTATCTACTTGTTGAAAAATCAGATGTTTTTTTTCTGGAACTGCAATTTTTTACAAAAATTGTATTATTTTGAATCCATAATTCACATCAGATTAAGTTAACCTATTAATATTAACCTGAAGCATTAAAATTATTGCATTGAAAATAAAAAAAATGCTTCTGTTTTGTATTTTAATTATCATGAGTTTTCAGAGTAGAACTTGTATCTGTGAAAAAAGCAGCTACACAAAGGATGAAGGAACTGATTTTATTCCCAATCCGCACCTGACGACAATACTTCACTGCTCTTAAAATATCCATTTCTATAGAGTATTAAGGTATGATTACTTCATTGATAATGTTAATGAAGCTCAGCACAATTACAAACAAAACAATACATAGATGCTATTCTGTTTTTCTGCTATTAAAATATCACTGATGGCTAGGAAAACCTCAGAGCTAATGGTACTTTTGTTATTAGTGAATTTAATCTTTTCCGGTAGTCAAATTACCCTTTTCAACACAAACCACAATCAAACTCTTATCAATTTAAATCATTCTAGATAATTTATGTAATATTATCTATGTTCCAGTAGATAGAAGAATATTAAAATACAAAACAATAATGTGATGGAAACAAAAGACTTTGACTAAAGGACATCATTATCGGTGAAGTTCCAACCATCATTGTGAAAGAGATACAAAAACAAAATGACATTTCTCTTGCACATTTAAATAATTAAAATGGAGCGCAGTGAACAAAAAAACTTTGTCCTAGATGCTTTTTCAAAGGGTGGGAAGAAAACGATTTTCTACCTTCCAGTGACAAGAATAAATTTTGGATCAGTTTTGTTTTATATTTAAGGATCATGACTGTTCAAGAGTGGAAACAGAGGAACAAATATACAAACATTCATTGCTTATAAACAGAAAACTGGCTTTTCCGTTTAATCCTCTGAACTCAGCTTTGCTCATGAGATCTTTCGTGAGGTTATCAAAATCCTTGTGGATATCAGTATTCTGTGTGCCAATCAAGAACCAAATAAAGACTGCAAGAGTAGTGCTCTAAGCTTATAAGTAAACTGTCCATGTTAACTAAGTAATATTAAGTTCAAAACTTAATATTAGTTTGAATCTATAATGCAAAATATACACACTGTGGTGTCTTTATTACTACCTCGTGTACCTAATGTACACCCCATGAGTGGTGGGGTGGAGATGCATCTCTAGCAAAGCGCTCCTTCCCTTTGCTAGCCTGCAGGCGTCCATAGGCACGGTGTAGCACCTACATAGAACCTCACCCCTGATTGGGGTTCACATTAAGCCACGGGAGACAGTGATGGGTGGTCATATGGGCAGCTGGTCCATATCACAAGTCCAGATAATTGGGACCACCGACTCCAGATATACGATCTCTGAAGAGTATTGATAATGTTGGGGTCACCCGCCTTGTAAAGACTGTGCCCAGAAGAAGGTAGAGGCAAATCATTTCCAAAGAAAAAGTTGCCAAGTACAATCATGGTCACAAGACTATGATTGCTTATGTCATATGACATGGTACGTAATAGTGATAATGACGTATCTAGTAAAGTTGCTACTGAGGGTATGCTCATGGACTTTCACTCCTGTAGCACATTCACATCAAGGTTTAGCGTGTTCTATGTTCAGAAGCATGGTTATCTGAGTTAATGTCACCTCCTGTCAGCTTACACCAGTCTGGCCATTCTCCTCTGACCTCTGTCATTAGCAAGGTGTTTTCGCCAACAAATCCTCTGCTCACTCAATGTATTTTTTTATTTTCACGCCATTCTTTGCATGCTCTAGAAACTGTTGTGTGTGAAAATCCCAGGAGATCAGCTGTTTCTATGATACTCAAACCCTCCTGGCCTGGGACCAACAACCATTCCACACTCAAAGTCTCTTTAATAACATATCTTCCATATTCTGATGATTGGTCTGAACAACAAATGAACCTCTTGATCTCGTCTGAATGCCTTTATGCATTGAATTGCTGCCACCTGATTGGCTGATTAGATACAGTATTGATATTAATGAGCATGTGTACGGGTGTAACTAAAATTGCATTACATTCCTGAGTCTCATTGCTCTCAGAGATTCTACCAAGAACAGGGGTGTCATTGGCAAATTTATAGATGGAATTTAATCTGTTGAGCCACAAAGTCATGACTGTAGAGAGAGTAGAGCTGTGGGCTAAACATGCATCCTTGAGGTGCCTGTGTTGATAGCCAGCAAGGAAATGATGCTATTATTGATTTGCACTACTTTGATCTCTTAGTATGGAAGTCAAGGATCCAGTTGCGAAATGAACTACACTGGCCCAAGTTTTGAAGCTTGTTGATTAATAGTGAGGGGATTATGCTGTTGAATGCCAAGCTGTAATCAATTAAAAGTAGCCTGCTGCTCACTGTTTTTTTTTTGTTTTTCATTCCATGCTCTGTAAATGGCAAGACTGTAGTGCATGAAAACCCCAGTACTGGGGCTTTTGAGATACTTAAACCGCCATGTCTGGCATCAACAATCATTGCACAAAGAAAGTCATTTAGATCACATTTCTTCCCCATTCTGCTGTTTGGTCTGAACAGCAACTGAATTACTTGGCCATGTTTGCATGCTTTTATGCATTGAGTTGCTGCCACATGATTGGCTGAATAGATATTTTTCTTAACGAGTAGGTTTGCAGATGTACAGGTCTATCTAATAAAGTGGTCATTGTGTGTATACATTTATTCGACCAAACTATAAAACACATTATTAGATATTTTTGTACTTTGAAAGCAAAATACAATTACGGTTTATATTTTAACTTCTATGAGATTCCTACTGTCGCGCTCCCAATCAACTAAAAAGATTTGTGGTGCCACTACATCTTTAAGTATGGATTCTAGCAGCTTCCTGAGGTCTAAATGGCAATTTTCAGCAATGAACATTTCTGATTATTTTTAAGAAAAGCACTATTCTAGCTTCAGGTGAATAACTAATATCTAGTGAGGACAGGCAATGCTGTATTCTCACTGTTACCATCAGGAAGATGGTACAAGAGCCTCAGGACCTGCACCACCAGGTTCAGGAGTTATTACCCCTCATTCAACAGGCTCTTGATCAGAGGGGATAACCTCACTTAACTTCACTCATCCCATTTCTGAACTGTTTCCACAACCTATGGGCTCACTTTCAAGGACTCATAATCTCGATATTTATTGTTTATTTATTATTATTTATTTTTTCTCTTTTCTTTCATTTTTGCACAGTTTGTTATTTTTTTGCTCACTGGTTGTTTTCCGTCCTATTGGATGCAGTCTTTCAATTACTCTATTGGGTTTCTTGTATTGACTGTGATTGCCGGCAAGAAAATGAATCTCAGAATCTCAGGGTTGTATATGGAGACATATATGTACTTTAATAATGAATTTACTTTGAACTTTTATACGGGTGATTCCATAATCAAATGTTCCTGAATAGGAGCCAGATTCTCAATGACCATAGTCACAGTTGCTGAGGATATAAAACGTAGCCTTTGCTACAAAATGCTCTCCTTGTAGGTAATGTGCTCTGTGGGAGCAGAGAATTGTAGAAACAAATACTGTATTTTATCCTTTGGGTCACAGGCCTAACCAAAAATCAATTGTTTATCTCGGCAAACCCGTTCTTGGTGAGTTTATATTTTAACTTTGTGATGTCTTTTTGGACTTCCTTTCCACAAGATTGTGTATTGCTATTTGTTGGAAAAAGTGCTTCAATTCTCAGTCAACTAGATTAAAAAAGAAACATAGCTCAAATACTTGCACTAACAGCACTTTGTGCATTCCTGTGATACTCTGGTGCTGCTGCAACTTATTTTCTGCTACTTATCTATTTAATACTGTTTTTCTATTACTGTCTTGTTTTTATCTACTGCTTTATTTAATTGCCTGAGAAAAGCCAAACAGAGTTTCATTGTATCTATGTATAATGACAATAGAGATCATTCATTCATTCATTTCACACGCGCTTTCACCAAATAAGACAAAATCAGCTCATCAATATGAGCACCTAGGAACATGGGCAACAGGTACAAAGGAACACTGTCATGTGCTGTTTTCCCACTAAGTCATTTCTTACCGCTGATATGTCCTGCTCAGCACTATTGTAAGAGCACCTTCACCAAAAGGATTGCTGCAGTTTAAAATGGTGGTCAGAGACTGGCTTTGAGATGTTTCTCAAATTGTTAAAAAATGATTAAAATAGAAAGCTAAATGGCTGGTTTATCAATGACCATTGTATGTTAGCTACTTACAGAGTCAGCCAGCATAGAAAAAGGACATTTGGCCATTGTGTTAACTACAGAACAATGCAAAAGTCTTAGCACACACACACACACCTGGCAAGGTCATTTGATTCCTAATTTATTGATCATTACAGAATGTCTCTCTGCTGCTTCACTCTCCTTTCCATCCTCCTTCATCTTTTCCCAACCATGATTTCCCCTTCCCATTCTCAGTTCACTACAGAGACCCATATCAGAATCAGGTTTATTATCACTCACATTTGTCATGAAATTTGTTTTGTGGCAGCAGTATAGTGCAATACATAAAATTACTAGAGTATTGTGCTAAAGTCTAAAGCACCATAGCTATATATAAACAACAACACACACAAAATGCTGGTGGAACACAGCAGGCCAGGCAGCATCTATAGGGAGAAGCACTGTCGACATTTTGGACCAAGACCCTGCATCAGGACTAACCAAAAGGAAAGATAGTAAGAGATTTGAAAGTACTGGGGGAAGGGGGGAAAGCGAAATGATAGGAGAATACCGGAGGGGGTGGGATGAAGCTAAGAGCTGGAAAAGTGATTGGCAAAAGTGATTCAGAGCTGGAGAAGGGAAAGGATCATGGGACGGGAGGCCTCAGGAGAAAGAAAGGAGCACCAGAGGGAGATGGAGAACAGGCAAACAATTAAATATGTCAGAGATGGGGTAAGAAGGGGAGGAGGAGGGCATTAATGGAAGTTAGAGAAGTCAATGTTCATGATGGAGGTTGGAGGAACAACACCTTATATTCTGATATTCTTTCTGGGTAACCTCCAACCTGATGGTATGAACATTTAGTTGTTTGCCTGTTCTCCATCTCCCTCTGGTGCTCCCCCCCCCCCCCACCTCCTTTCTTTCTCCCGAGGCCTCCCATCCCATGATCCTTTCCCTTCTCCAGCTCTGTATCACTTTCGCCAATCACCTTTCCAGCTGTTAGCTTCACCCCACCCCCTCCGGTCTTCTCCTATCATTTCGCATTTCCCCCTCCCCCCACTACTTTCAAATCTCTTACTATCTTTCCTTTTGGTTAGTCCTGATGAAGGGTCTCTGCCCGAAACGTCAACAGCGCTTCTCCCTATAGATGTTGCCTGGCCTGCTGTGTTACATCAGCATTTTGTGTGTGTTGTTTGAATTTCCAGCATCTGCAGATTTCCTCGTGTTTGATAGCTATATATATGTTCCAAAGACTTTCGCACAGTACTGTGTGTCCATGCCAAGTGATGGGTACCCATCCCATTGTCCAGCACCTGGTCCACAGCCTTCTATATCTAGGCATTGAAGTGCTCATCTAGACATTCCTTAAATGTTGTCAGTGTCTCTACTTCTACTTCTGCCCTTTCTCCCTCTGACTTCATACCAGATGCTCAGCACTCTGTGAAAAAGATCTCCCTCGTATCGCCTTTAAATCTCTCACTCTTACTCTACATATATATTCTCCTGTTTCGTTTACCTGCTAAAGGGTAAAAGGTTTCCTAATGTCTGCCTTATTTATACCCCTCATTATTTCATATGTCTTAGTCATGTCTCCTCTTAACCTTCACCTCTCTAGGGAAAATAAACCTAGCCTCCCCAGTCACTTCTCTTTACTAAACTGATGTTCCAACCCAGGGAACATTTTGGTTAATTTCCTCCGCCCCCCCTCCTAGCATTATCACACGTTTCCTTTTCAGTGCTACTATATATATGCTGGGGGTTGGGGGAGAGGGGGTTCATTGAGCAACAGGGATCCAGGACTGCCAGAGTGAAAGGAAAGGATGTATCCAGATAACATCCATCTGACTTATTAGTGGAAGATATCCACCACTAGTGTAGAATTTTGACAATTCATTTCTGAAAAACTTGAAATTATGACTCCTACTGCTTGTCTTTCATCAGAATGCCAGTAAGTGTTTTGAAATTATATTTAGTGTAATTAATTGTACTCGTCAAAATAGTAACGGGAATAGTTTCAAAATCAGCTCAGATTTCCAACCTATTAACCTAGAGTTGATGTATAAAGAGTAATTTTAGTAAGCAGATTCTTTTACATCATGGGCTATTACAAAAATCACTCCTTTGATGTACTTAAAAATCTCGTTTGAAATAAATGTTAAGATAATCTTGGTTACCATGTGACTGAAACCAAAGTAATGGTGTTGTTGCTGAGGTATTTGCATGTGCATTAGTCTGGAATAGAACAGATGTACAGTAAATGTTTGCTTTATTTTGTTTTATTTATTAACCATCATTTGTTTCATGATGTAGTGTTGTGAGAAGCTTTCATTTTAATTGTCTCACCACATCAATTCAATTTGCAAATCAATAAATGGATTCTGAGAACTCTATTTTTACTTGGTTGTGTAATAATATGTCAGATAAAAACTTACATTTAAACCTCGAATATTTACATTTTTAGCAAGGTATCTCAGTGGTTGATTCAAAGCTCGAAGTTCAGTGTAGATTTTATTATCAAAGTGTCAATATGTCACCAAATACTGCCCTGAGATTCATCGCCTTGCAGGCATAGACACAAAGAAGTACAATAGATTCAATGAAAAGTACATGCAAACAGAAACTGGCAAGTTGTGCAAATAGAAAAAGAAACAAGTAAAAATAAATGAATAAATAGACAAATCAATCAATAAATAAATAAATAAAGCTGAGAACATAATTCCTTGAAGGTAAATCCAAAGGTTGTGTTTCATGAGCTGCCTGCAAAATGTTGCCATGCATTGCCACTGCCATCTTGTCAACTTCCTCTGATTTGTGCTTTTACTGTCTAAAGCTCCAGGGATATTTAGATTTCCCATTACTCTTTAGAGCAGGTAGGAAATTATCAAGTCAATACACACAAAATGTTGGAGGAACTCAGCTTGTCAGGCAACATCTACGGAAATGAATAGAAGAGATTGGACCATAGGAGAAAGGACAACTTGAGGAGACCCAGGGGAAAGTAACGGACATGTGAGGAGGGAAGTAACAAGTTTACTTTATGTGTTATTTGTTAATCCATCATCTCTTACCTCAGTTCAGGAGAGTTCTAGAGAGTGACCAAGAACTCTTTCAAGTGAAGTTCCTGGCTAGAAAGAGTGCACCATCCTAGTAAAGTTGAATAAATAGCTAGTATTGTCTCCCCAGTATTAGTTCAAATTGTATTTGTGCTGCTTTCTCATTCCTTTCAGGAAAGACATTTTACATAATGGGCAAAGGAAACACTTTTTGTGAAGTATGTCTATAAAAATTGTACACAATAACATGACCATATCCTTTCATATTCTTAACACTCACATTAGTCTGATTAATCAATACTTCCTATTATCCATTGTCAGTTATTCCTCACTGTAGTTACCTTTAAATAGACAGAACAATGCTCAATGGAATTTGGGTTTCTGTAACATAGGCCTTTGTGCTTCAGAATCAAGATCACTCTTATATGGCATGAGCCCTCCTGAGTTATGCTTTCACAGTACAATAGAAAAAATAAAAGAGTACATTGTGGAAATTGTGAATAGAGTGGTGCGTCCCTTCAGGCTCCTGTTTGCAGGGGAGCAGGAAGCACAGCATTGGATGCAAATTATGATGCCTGTGCTAGCAGTACAATGATACTAATAGCTTCAGACATAAACACCATTTAAATGGAATTGGTTTAAATTTTTGTAAATGAAAGATCAAGGGATAGTACTAATGCAAATAAGATAGTTTTTATTCTCAGGACACTTAGCAAACAGAGACCACTTCAGCTATTCAATTGCTGCAACTAGGTGAACAAAGATCCCCACCTTTCCTGCACAGTCTTAGAACTTCTCCAGATCAAAGTTCAAAGATCAATATTGGAAGTAAATTTATTATCAAATTACATATCTATCACCATAGAGATTCATCAGCATATAACCTGTAGCACCAGAGTTTCCAAGACACTAGACCATTGTTATACTAAGATAAGGAGTGCCTAAGATAAGTTCCATGCCAAGACCGTATTTTGGTAAATTGGACCACTTGTTTGTCCTTCTCCTACCTGCATATAGGCAGAGGCTAAAGAGCAAAGCTCCAGAGATTAGGGCAATGCAGAGGTGGTCGTGGGAAGCAGAGGAGTGGCTATGGGGTTGCTTCAAGATGGTGGACAGGGTTGTGTTCAAGGACTCATTTTTTGTATTTGAATGGAGACACCATGGTCATCAGGGACTTTATTAAAACAGTTGAAAGCAAGTTTGTCTTCACAAAATCATTCAGAGTAATCTTCATTCAGTCCATTGAAGACCCAGAGCAGAGGCTTCAAACAGATCTCTTCAAAGACCCTTAGTCTTGGAACATTTAATGATTGCCGACGTTAAAAAGTGACCAAAAGTACCATCATCCACCAATCTCATTGTCCATCATTATAAAGGGACTGGAGCTTATCATGGGAGAAGTCCCAGTTATGCCATCAGTAAATGTCAAGACCTGATGCAGGAACTAGCAGAAGAAACCTGGTGGTATAAATCTCTGGCTTCCTTTCTTCTTCTTTGCACCTGGAGCCACTCATTCTTGGGCCGCTTTGAAAAGGCAGATCTACCCTGATAGCTTGGTGGAAGTGCCTGAACCAGAACAGCCACAGTAAACCAAATGGATTCCTTCCAAACTATAACTTCTATGATTCAAATATGGTGCTCTACCATCCTGCGGACTCATAAAATGCATTTACCTTAAGTTTATTTTCACTTGTGATGGTTGCAAGTGAGAAATTACAATGTGCCTATTCAGGTAAATGGAATACAGAAAGATTAAGTATACTGAATTATTCTTATGCTCAAGTTAATTTGCCAGATTATGCTAGTAGTACAATCTTAGTTGGTATGTATCACAGTGAAATGCATTGTTTTTGAATATAAAATATATTGTTTCATTGGGTTTTATACTAATTAATTTAACCTGCAAAACCAGAGGAGCCAAACACTTGATCACTCCTACCACCATCAAAAACACCTACTGCACCATCCAATGTCTGTACTTTGGCAAGTCCAGTCACATGACTGGACTACTCCCAGCATATAGGCAGACAGTGAGGGCCACAGCAGCAGTGGTGAACACAATGAACGTATGGTCAAGGGAGGCAGAGAACTACTTACAGGAGTGCTTCGAGTTGATAGAGTGGACCACATTCAAGGATTTGTCTTTGGATCTGAATGAATATGCCACAGTCGTTACTGACTTCATCCTGTGTGGAATTCACGAACACACGAAGACTTCCTGTACTGGAAGTCCTGGATGAGCAAAGAAATACACAGTCTGCTGAAGGCTATATCTGCGGCAGTCAAGACCGGTAATCCACTATCCTACAAGAAGTCCAGGTCATACAACCTATAAACAACCTATGGAAGGTCAGTGTGAGAGCAAAGGTGCAATTCTAAGTGAAGAACTGGTTGCACAACAGCTATAGTAGGGTTTGCATGCTTTAATTTCCATAAAATGAATTCAAACAGCACAAATGGCAGGGTTGTTTCACTCCACAATGAGCTCAGTACCTTTTATGGAAGCTTTGAAAGGGAGAATAGCAGTACAACTGTGTGAATCACCGCAGTATCCAGCAACCCTGTGAACTCTGCCTCAGTTGCTAATGCCAGAACATCCTTCAAAAATGAAGTCTCACCTATATCTGAATGTGCAAGGTGTTGAACTTTGAAGTGGTTGGACTACAGCAGCAGAAGACCATGAATATATTCTCAGTATAGATCAGTGGTTAAATGATATCACAACAACAATGTTGCACAGTGTTAGCAAGACCACAGAAATTATTATGGACCTCACTGAGGGGTTAGCAGGGTGAGATATTCTTGGGTGTTAACATCTCAGAGGATGAAACCTGGGCCCAAAAGATTGTTCCAATCACTAGGAAGGAATTCCAACGGCTTTATTTCTTTTGGAATTTATGGAGATCTGGTATGACACTAGAGTCTCACTAATTGCTATAGATATATAGTGGACAGCTTTCTGACTGATCACATTACAGCTTAGTATGGAGCCTCCAATGCACAGGACTGCAAGAAGTTGCAGAGGATTGTCGACTCAGCCAACTCCATCACATGCACAACCCTCCTCACCATTGAGGAAATCCTTAAGTGGTGGTACCTCAAGAAGGTGACATCCATCATTAAGAAACCTAATCATCTAGGACATGCCTTCTTCTCATTACTACTATCAGAGATGAGGTACAGGAGCCTGAAGACCTACACTGCAATTTAGGAACAGCTTCTTCCCCTCCACCATCAGATTTCTGAACAGTCCATGAACCCATGAATACTATCTCATTATCCTCTTCTTTGAATTATTTAGTTTTGTAACTTTTAGGAATTTTTATGTCTGAACTGTCCTGCAAATTTCACACCATATGCCAGTGATAATAAACATGATTCCAATTGTGGTTGTTTATTACCTTATCAAAGTAGTATTGGGAAATATTAAATCATGTAATTTTTACCAAAAAGGTAGGAATTACTCAACTTTTTCACATAGTACTCAACATGCAGAATGAAAACCAAAAATTCTGTTAGCCATTGTTATAATTTGAACAATTTTGTAAACATTTTCAAAAGCATACTAATATCTTCTAGGTGTTTGATACATTTTGACAGAACAGGGATTCTATCCAGAACCTGTATTTTGAAAAATAATGCAAATAATTTATTCAAAGATTGTGTATTTCCTGACCCTCTGCCACACTATTAAACACAGTGATCTTCAATATACATTTACTCTGATGGATATTCTTCTGAATATTTCAAAACTGTTTCCTTCAAACCTCATTCGATATGTCCATTTGCAGTATTTTAATCTGTCTTTTTGTGTGGTATCTCTTCATATTTTTTATTGTTATATCTTTAGAATAATTCAATGTCAGTCTTTAGCTTATAACCCTGATTTTTTGTCCTGCTATAATTCTCAGAGGTATTAGTACCATAGTACATCCCTTTAATTCTTATATATTTTCTGTTTTTTTCTAGTTGCATTTCATACTTCATCCTCCCTGGAGCTCTTCTCACAATCCCATAGTTTGTTCTTATAATACCTTGCACCTGTTCATTTTGGCTTAGCCTTTATTACAATATCAAATTTATGTTTTTCATACAGCTGATAATACAAAACAAACTTGGTTCCAACAAAGAAACAAACAAGTATTGTTGAATATTCCTTGGTTTATGAAATGCTGTTTTGCTAATGACAAGAAGAATGCGCGCTCAGCTTGTATCCAGTTACATTACATTTTGAGAATGTCAGATTAAAGCAGTGGTTGCAGCAATAGTTTAGAGTTGGTCCCTTCATCTCCAAAAGAAGGAAAAAGGCAGGATTAATCTAGTAAATAATGGCATATTCTGTTTGAGTTTCAAATATATGCAGGTATCATTTAATTAATCATGGTTAATTGAGCATCTACATTATTAGGAACAGGAGTTAACAAATAAAGTGGCTGCTAGGTGTACGTTCATGGTCTTCAGCTGCTGCAACCCACTACTTCAAGATTTCATGTGTTGTGAGTTCAGAGATGCTCTTCTGCATATAGCGACTAGCAAAACCCAATTACAGCTCGGCTCATTCCAAGATCCGGAGTTCAATTCTGGTGCCGTGTGTCAGGAGTCTGTGTAATAACTAAACACCATTGTTTTAAAGTTTGGTTATTTTAATTACGGTTACTTTCCTGTCAGCTTGAACCAGTCTGGCAATTCTCCTCTGACCTCTCTGATTAACAAGGCATTTTCACCCACAGAACTGCTACTCACTGGATATTTTTTGCTTTTCACACCATTCTCTGTAAACTCTAGAGACTGTTGTGTGTGAGAATCCCAGGAGATCAGCCATTTCTGCGATATGTTTGCTCTGAACAACAACAGAACCTCTTGACAATGTCTGCATGCGTTAATATATTGATTTTTTGCCACATGAATGCCTGATTAGATATCTGCATTAATAAGAATGTGTACAGGTGTACCTAATAAAGTGACCCCTGAGTGCATGTCTGAAGCATGTGCACAAATGTGAACTTCTTTCTTTCAATAGACAATTGTTACACCTTTGAGAAAAATGTACTTATTATAGCAGAGAGGAAGGTCAATCATCTAGTTTCAGTAAACCAATAAGATGAATTCTATCTGTAGCCCTGCATCTTCAACCATAAGACCATAATAGTAGGATTAAATACATAGATCCTTTGAAGATAAAATTATAAAGTAATTGGGGAAAGTAAAAATAAAAATTAAAATTATTTTGAACTTCATGGAGCGTGTGGGGATCCTCCGATATCCAGGCAATCTTTCTCTTCTTTCTTTGTTTTTCTTTCTTTAGACAAGGGTTGGGGGGGAGGGTTAAGGGGAGGGTTAATATTATTTTTTCTCTCTTTTACTATTTTATCATTACATTTATTCTTTGTAATTTTTAATAAATAAATAAATAAATAAATAAATAAATAAATAAATGGATAGATAGATAGATAGATAGATAGATAGATAGATAGACAGACAGACAGACAGATAGATAGATAGATAGATAGATAGATAGATAGATAGATAGATAGATAGATAGATAGATAGATAGATAGATAGATAGATAGATAGATAGATAGATAGATAGATAGATGGATAGATAAAAAGATAAATAAACAGATAAATAAATAAATAGGTAGGCTGGTAGGCGGGTGGATAGATAAATAAATAAATCAATAGATAGATAGATAGATAGATAGATAGATAGATAGATAGATAGAGAAAGAAAGAAAGAAAAAGAAAGAAAGAAAGAAAGAAAGAAAGAAAGAAAGAAAGAAAGAAAGAAAGAAAGAAAGAAAGAAAGAAAGAAAGAAAGAAAGAAAGAAAGAAAGAAAGAAAGAAAGAAAGAAAGAAAGAAAGAAAGAAAGAAAGAAAGAAAGAAAGACCATAATAGGTAGGAGCAGAATTAGGCCATCTGGACCATCGAGTCTGCTCCACCATTCAATCATGGCTGATCTTTTTTTATCTCCTCCTCAACTCCAGTTCACGGCCTTCTGCCCATAACCTTTGATGCCATGTCCAATCAAGAACCTATCCACCTCTGCCTTAAATACACCCAATGACCTGACCTCCACTATTGTCTGTGGCAACAAGTTCCACAAATTCACCACCCTTTGGCTAAAGAAATTTCTCTGCACCTCTGTTTTGAAAGGATGCCCTTCTGTCCTGAGTTTTTGCCCTCTTGTCCTAGATTCTTCCACCATGGGAAAGATCCTTTCCACATCTACTCTGTCTAGGCCTTTCAACATTTGAAAGTTTTCACTGAGATCCCCCCTCATCCTTCTGAATTCCAGCAAGTACAGACCCAGAGACATCAAACGTTCCTCATATGATAACCCTTTCACTCCTATCTTATATTCCCTCACATATTCATCTACTTCCTTTCTCACTTGTTTTTTCTGCTTCTTAAGTACAAAAATGGACAATTTACAATAGCTGATTATCCCACCAGCACATCTTTGGGATGTGACAAGTAACCGGTAATTTGGAGAACCTGGAACAAGTACACACAATCAGAGGCCGATCATGCAAACACAGATTAGATTGAGATCAAATCCAGGTTCCTGGAACTGCAGAAGTACTGCATCACCGTCCATTAGAAAGAGATACTCTCAAATAGCAATATAACAATAACAAGTCAAATGATAAGTAATATTAAACTTCTGCTTTTGATATAACCACGCCACATTAGCAAGATAAAATATTATTCTATTGAACAGAACAATGAAATCTATAATAGTATTTAGAGAAAATGGGCCAGAAGGAAACTGTTAATTTTAAGTTTTGAGTGAGTAATTAGCATTATCAGTAAAAATAAAAGAATGCCGTATTATTCAATGCTGAGACCAACACCAGTCATCAAATCCTGAGCATTCAATAACATAGCTGAGTTCGACCGAATGTTTATGTTTGGTTTTTACATTGTCCAAATCCTGTAGCAAATTCCTGATAGTCATTTATGATTTAGGTGAGTATACCCTTTCAAATGAGATTGATGATCTGTCATTCCTGAAATGAAGACCACAAGACTTTAGAGGCTGGAAATCTGAACAGTGCCAGAGGATTAAAACACTTTTAGCATACAAGAAACTACAGAAAAATAATCAGGATTCCCTGGTGCATCTACAGAACTTCATGCTGTGTATTTTTTAGTACTTCCAGTATGAAGTATACTTTACTGAGATCTCTTATGTGCCCATGACTCCAACTAACATGTACCCTCACTAATATCCCCTGATGTTTTATAGAGAAACAGAGCTGACAGGATTGTTGAGCTGTGGAGAAGTCACTGTTATATTCCACCTAGAACTATTGCAACTGTAAAGGAAAATGCACTGAGAATATACATTTTGCTTGGGGCAATGTCATCCACTGAATTAAGTATCGATTTTATCCGTGGAGCATTGGGGTGAAACAAGTGAAGTGAGATTTATATGTAATTCTGTGATCTGCATCCTCTTCAGAAAATATTTGTTGAAAGCGACATAACATTACTGGATTTAGCCAAGAATTTGATAACCAACTGAAAGATCCCTCGGAAATTTTGGAGATTTTGTATTTCCCCAGTGTCATTGAAATTTGGTAGGCTCGAAGCCAAACTGTTTCAAAGCACGAAGATTACTTTTCTGACTTCCTCTCATTACTGATGAAAATATAGTCCAACAAGACCATATAGAAATAGATTTGGGAAATTGGATAATATGATTGGAAACAAATTAAGAGAAGATATGGGAGAAAAAATGAAGATTGGGAACTGTAGTGGAAAACAGTGATGCAGAGAAGTAGAAGAAAGCATTTCAAATAGTCAATAGAGTCCAAGTAAAATAAATTAGTAAATCATTGTACTATTGTCTCATACATTAAGGTACAGTGAAACTCTTTATTTTATATACCATCCATATAGATAATTTCATCGTATCAGTGCATTGAGATAGTACAAAGGCAAAGCAATTACAGAATGCAGAATAAAGTGTTACAATTACTGAGAAAGCGCAGTTCAAGCAGACAATAAGGCGTAAAGCCATAAAGAGTTAGATAGTGAGTTCAAAAGTGCTACCTATCACACTATGAACCATTCAATTGTCTTATAACTGTGGGGCAGAAGCTGTGGGGGTGGGGGTAGAAGAGAGAATAGAAACTGCTATCAGATGTACACAGCTATCAAATTTTAAATAAAATATTAATAAGACAACACGAACACAATTTTGCTCGCTCTCCCATTATGTTCACTCCTTCATCTGCAGCACTGAGGCTGTGAGACAGCTCCAGCAGTTACGTTTGTCATGTCTATGAGCCTCGTGGCAATTTGCCCGGCTACATGATCAACTGAGACCAAGGCTATGGACATGTTCCGGCTGCTGCTGAGTTTCGGGTCTATGGACTCATTTTGGTTCAGAATGTTGTTGCTTGCTTTTATTGTTTGCAGGACTTGTGTTTTGTTTTGTGTGTTGGTCTTTTTCTTAAATTAGGTTCTTTTGGGGTTCTTACTTTGTGGCTGCCTGTAAGCAGATGGATCTCAAGGTTGTATAATTTATACATACTTTGATAATAAATATACTTTGACCTTGACTTTGACTTTGAATGAATGAAGAATTTAACAAAGAATCTGGGGCATTATACAGTACATAGGCACCAGTGAGAACATAAGAAGGGAAAATACGTTGATCTTAAGAGGGGTACAAAATTAGAAGAGCAAAGTGGATCTATGAGATTAATTTACCAAAGATAATAATATGGTAACTTAATTTCATAGATCTTCTTGACACATAAAAGGACAGTAAACTATTCTATTGGCACATAAATAGGGAAAGCACAGCTCAGAAGGGAATAGAAACACAAGAGGATTCACAGGGTGAAATCACATGAAGCAATAGTGAATTACTTAAGCCTTCTTTTCGAATTTAGAGGAGCAATGCAGGCGTGCAGAAGATTAAATTAGACACCTTAAAAATATATCTGAAATAAGGAAGTGAAGAAATATAAATAACAAAAGTCCAGCAGTAATAAAAATTTCATTTGGTTGGTATTCACACAATTTAAAGTAATTAAAAAGAGAAAGTAAAATGTTATTACTAAGATTTAACACTTAGTGATCATATCTGAGATAGTAGGACCACTGACACTGGATTTTTTTTTGTTTAGAAGGTTCAAAGTGCATTTATTATCAACAACTGCATAAATTATACAACCTTGAGATTTGTTTGCTTAACAGGCAGTCACAACGCAAGGAACCCGAAAGAACCCAATTCAAAAATATTTAAGACCAACCCCCAATGCTCACAGAGAAAGAGAAAAAAATCAAAATATATCATGCAAATAATAGAAGCAAGCAACATCAACAGCATTCCAAAACAATTTGAGCCCTTAGATCCAAATCCCCGGAACAGCTCAGAATAGGGCTAAAGCTTTGGCATTCAGAAAGATGGAAGACATCAGATAGACCAATCAGCCAGAGATGAGTGTTTGGGAAGACATAATGGAAACCTTAGAAATGAGAAAACAGGAAAACATGCCAAAATGAAAACTATAATAAGGAGCAGTCATAATAGATTTGTAAAGGGAAGTCTTGCTTGACCAATCTCATTCAAATCTTCAAAGAGATAGCAGTGAGGTGCGGGATAATGCAAAATGCAATGGCTCCGATGTATCTTCATCTCCAAGGTTCTGCATAATACATCACCAAATTAAGTCAGAGTATGCAAATAGAAGTAGTAGATTGCGCAGTGTAGCGTTAAAGTTTAGCTACTCAAAGAGCCAGAATTTTAAAATGTTTATGCCATAAGGGTTTATGCCATACTTTCTATATCTGTGGATGATGGAAAGTTTGGAATGATAGTAAACACTGAGAAGAATGTTAAAACTTCACATTAATAAATTTGTAGGAAACGTGAAGTTAGCAAATAAATTACAAAGCAAAAATAAGTGTATATCTCAGCAAGAAAATTTCAGAGGTTGTTAAGTAGCAACTAAATAGTAGACTTTGGAAGCACAAGTTTACAAATATCTTAAAGTAATACTGTAGCTTAAAAGGTCTAATAGGAAGATACAAGCTAACTAGAGGTTCTCAGGTACACAGAGGTGGAGTTGGAAGTCAAATTATGCTAAGTATATATTGGACCTCTGTCCCTATTTAGTCCTTAATAGACTTTGGTTCATATTCCTTTAACTCTGATGTGGAGTTGGTAAACCTCTTCAACTCAGTGCTTCTCAATAGAATGGGAAAATAGATTCCTCCATTTGGATGTTTCCTTCTGAGATTGGAGCTGAAGTATGGTGTTTAGAGCCGAAAAGATTAAGCTTTGCTCTTAATGCTGTTTCAGGCCATTATTGGTTCTGCTGTTGGGGAAAGAGATGCAAGGCCCCTATTTAGCTAAACTAGCCATCTAACATGTATATGCCCTGTGATATTCTGCTACATAGTTCTGCTAGACCAGTGGCTTGATAACAATGCTCAGTTATTAAATGAGTGTGAGCCTTGTACCTGTAGAAACAGGTGGCCTGCCAACACACCTTGCCATCCAAACCAAAAAAACCATCAAACAGTAAAATCGGCACCTGGGAGTCAGAGTGTATTCCCCAAAATTGGAATTCCTGCATTAGAGAGATGTAGACACTGCTCAGTCCATCAGAAGGACAAACCTTTCCTCGATGCACTTTGTCTATACTTCTTACTACCTTGGAAAAGTGCCACCCCTGCCCCCAACTACAGACGTTCTCTCTTCTTCTTTCTATTGGACAGCAGACACAAATGCTTAAAAGCAAACACCAGCAGGCTCAAGGAGAGCTTCTTTGGCCTCACTATCAGACTACTGAACAGACCTCTTGAATGTTAATAATGAACTCTTGACCTCATCAAGGCCTTTGACCCTATTGTCTGCCTGCATTGCATTTTCACTGTAACTCTAGCACTATATTCTGCATTCTGTTATTGCTTTTCCTTGTACTACCTCGATGCACCTACATGTGCTTTGAAATTATCTGTATGGTTGGCTTGCAAAATCCCATCGCTGTTTCTCATTGTATCTTAGTACAGAACAAGATTAAACCTAAACTAATACAAATACCAGCTAGTTAAAACTAAACTGGGTAATGATTTTACTGCAATGGATGAAGAGGTGGCTTCTAACAACTGCATTAAGTATTCATTCATTGTACTCATGCTAGGATTGGAGAATACAGCCTATTACTTTTTCACCTTGACAGTAGATATTCCAAGACAAAAATAAAATTCTGAAGTATACCAATTTGCATATCAAAGGATATCACATGACATCATAGTCAGTTCATGTGAAATCGGAGAAAAGATAAAACATTGATGGATCACAGTGCCGGATAATCAAAACAACACCACCGAAGTTAGCGCTGACATCTGCAATGAGAGGAATCTAGCCAAGCCAGGTAGTGATATGCCAGTCACCTAACATTAAAGAAATAGGACAGAGTCCAGTTGCAAAGGCTGCATGACTTTGTACTCAGATAAGAAAACCACCTGTCATTCATTCAAAATAAAAACATGCTGAAGTACATGCAATTAGTGAAGGCAAGGTAAAGAAGCAGCAATATTGGCAGGGGAATGAAGAATAGTCACTCAAGCAAACAATAACCACTTTGTACAAGGCAGTAGATCAGTAGCTGAGATACAGGGGCAAGTGAATTAAACATATTTGTCCAAACTTATGTTTGTTTAGTCATTGAGTAGACGAAAGAGATAGTCTCATAGATTCATACAGCAAATATAATGGCCTTTCAGCCAACCATCAAACACCAATTTATTTCAATCCCATTTTTATTATCTTCACACTCCTACCTACTCTCCCCAGGTTCTAGAACCTGTCTACTTACTAGGGATAATTTACCGTGGCTAATAAACCTATCAACCAGCATGTCTTAGCAACATGCGAGGAGCATCCTGAGGAAACTCATGTGGCCACAGGGGCAATGTGCAGGCTCCACACTGACGGCACCCAACATCAGCATCGATCCTCGCTTTCTGCATCTGTGAAGACTCAGTGCTACTGTGCCAGCCACCTTAGAAATATTGGGATAGACAATGGAGAATGACTGACTAATCTAAAACCAGGATTATTGACATACGCTGCGGGATAAGAACAGATTTGAGAGGACTGTGTCCCACCTGAGACTCTAATGATCCTACTATCAAACATTTAATAAAATGATACGTCCAAACTAACAAACATTTGACCTATATACAGCCTGCACATATAAATGAGTGTCTGAGTGAATCGGAATCAGATTTAATATCACTAACATACGCTGTGAAATCTGTTTTGCAGCAGCAGTACTGTGCAATACATGAAGTATACTACAAATTAAAATAAGAAATACTTATTAAAAAGATGACTAAGTAGTGCAAAAAGAGAGCACAAGTAGTGAGGTCATGCTCGTGGGTTTATTGACTGATCATAAATCTGAGGAGAAGAAGATGTCCCAAAAGCATTGAGTGTATGTCTTCAGATTCCCAAACATCCTCTCTGATGGTATGAATTTGCTGGCTTCTAAAGGGATGTAGGCATCATTTTTCCACCTAGGAACTCAATCTGGGTGCACTTCTGACATGTCAATTTTTCAGGTTACCAACAGTTCGCAACAATTAAGGAACCTGCAATGACCTGCGATGACCTGCAATTGCTTAGCCCATTTAGTTTTGAATTTTCTGTCACTCATATTGCATTTTTTGTAATAAATAATAAATTGGCAGGTGCAAAAGAGAAATAAGAGCGATCGTTGACCCTTCTATTGATGTATATAGGGCCCTGAAGCTGTAAATTTTTTAAGGCTTGATGATAGACTACATATGTTGGCAAAGGACAAATGCCACCATCAACTTGGAAGTTGTTCACATGTGTCAGGTAATGGAATGTAATTCCAAATTATGTAAGCTAAAGGTTAAGTCATGGCAACAGAGGTAGAAGCATTGCTTTTGGAACTAAGCAACCCACTACTCTAAACTTCATAGGAAGGAAATAATTACATGAGTTGGCTCCTGTCCTATACCAGCAATCCAAAGAGATTTTAATGGCATCTAACTAATGGTTTATCAATACAAGATTAGGATAATTTTTATCATTACTCCAGTTTACTACTTCTAGAGCAGCTATGTGTGATTTAATTTCCCAATAGTAGGGATTTGTTTACTTGGATAGGGTTAAAATTCCAATAAAATGGAGAGTATTTGAACATCATTTTCTTAGGACTTCCTTCGTGGTCAAGGATGAACTACCTTTATTCTAGTTCTGTGGTTTGTGAGATGATGAGGCCAAAGTGGGAACAACAGATTCTAACACAGGTGGGGTAGAAATAGCTTGACTGGGTTGTATATTGTGGAGATGGTTCTGTAATCAGTCCACCATCTGTGCTTGGTCTCCTCTTGCTCCCATCTTAGAGATTTGAGATGCTCACTGTCTTTTCTGATGTTCCTTCTCTATTTCAATTATTCAAAGGCCAGGGATTCCCAAAAGTCAGAGAGAATGTTAACTTTATTTTCTTGAGACATTTTCTCTTTTCCCATTAAAATCTCTAGACAGACTGTAACTTGGAGTAAAGTGCCTATATCATCATGATGGTGTGTGGTGTGGAGATGATATGGGCTACCTGTCAGCGGTCGCTGAACATAATTACTGCCTGTTGAATTCCTCCAACATTTTGTGTGTGCTGCTCAAGATTTTCAGCATCTGCAGAATCTCTTGTGTCTGTAAGTTGAGTGTCAGATTTGAGATACAAAGCTTGGAACACTCTTTTTTATGAAAAGTCCAAAGACTGTGCTGATGCAGTAGAAACCACATCGCCTCTCATCAGTCTGGCTTTGCTGTGAGATGGCTCCCACATGTCTCCTACTATAATCAATGTTTCCTAGCGTCTTGTCATAGATTTTTATCACTGGGGGACAGAGTTATGCATTCAGGCAAGTTGGTAAGAGAACATTTTGTTATGTTTTGTAACTCTAAATTATAGAAAAACATGGAAAACAATTATAGAAAAACAAAAGAAAAACATGGAGCCAGGAAGGACAAGTTTATTTTGTTCTTTACTTTAGTGAAGCACAATCAAATAATGCTTTGGCATAATACCATATGCCATTCACATACTTTGCACATGTAACATAATGAATTATAAAAACAACAAAGAATACTTAATCACACATTTTTACAATATTGTTCAATACTGTATTATCAAAATATTAAATACACAACACCTCCCTACTTAGTTATAAACCAACTCATTATAGAATATATTTCAACTATGTACACAGTATACTATAAAATACAAATAATACATAGACATCCAGAGCATAGTAAATTTTAAATTGATTCATTCAGGTCTAAAGATTTAATCACTGTATAGGATTTCTTACTTTTGTAGGATAGTGTCTTTCCTGACAATGAGGATCAATCTGCTTGTCAGGTGAAACTTGTGGCTGTGAAACAATCTCAGGTTCTGGGGCCTCCTCTGTGGTGGTTGTAAGAGTTCACTTGGACTGACGTAAGTGGTTCCTGCTGTGCTTTTTCTTAATAAAGACAAACAGCATGCATAAAAGTGAACCCATTTATTTACAGTTGTGGCTTCAGCTTGACTACAGCACATGTGACAATCAGCTCACTAACATCACTGCAGATCCGGATGAACTGCCCACATTGCACACTGGGAACTTCAGTTTTTTAAAAATTACATACATACATAATAAGACATCATCCACCTTTAAAGAATAAACAAACACAATACAATATCCTTATAAATCAGTAAGAAACAATAATGTCTTCCAATGAAGATATTTACATTAACTAGTAGTAATGAGCAAATACAGCCCCTTATTCACTTATCAAATCTCAATCAGTCTCTGAGGTGGTTTGATTATCCTTTTCAGTCTGCTATTCGTCTCCACAGATGTGTTGCTTTCATTTGCTGTGTTAATATTAGTGTTTTTTGAGAATCCTATTCACCATGTTCATTTATTTTGCATACTCTGCCAAGATCTTATCTATTCATCTTTATTCTTGTTCTTGCTGTATGACCATAATTTACTTCACATGACTCATACTGGAGTCCTGAACTACATCCATGTGACCAGTGTGTCTTTGCACAACTTCCAACTGATTCTGTCTCGATTCACAGAGCTCTTTCTGTTGGCTACATATCAGAGATAGCAATTCCTCCTGTTGGTTTGTGTTGGACTGCTGCTGTTGTTCTAACCTTAGGATCTATGTGGTCCCTCTTCCTTTTCATTTTTCCTCTTCAACTTTGGAGAGGATTGTGGAGGTAATTTTGATTTTGAATCTTTAACTGAAAGTTGATGAGTGCCAGAATTTGAACCAAAGCTGCATAATGTGCAAGCAAGACTGGCGACTTCTTCAACATGATCACTCTGTTCCACATGAGTATCCTGACTGTCACACTGGTGCAGCTGGTATGGATGTCTATGGAAAATAGGGTTCTTGTGCTTCTCTTGCATAATGTTTCTGGAGCTCTCATGGTTGCTGTTACAAATTTACAGATAAGCATCCAAGCCCCTCAAAGACATCTGCATATTCTTCCTTGACTGTTGCGTAGTCACCTTTGGTCTGTGCAGCCACTATGAAAACTCTTTTCACCAGGTTGAGCTTCTCCCATGCAGTCAGACTTAATATTGGCTATACTCACAGAGTAGCGGTTCCTTTAGGTACTGTCCCTTGTGGTTGAAGGTCACTATACAACCCTCTTTGACTGGAAAATTCCCTGCAGTATATTCTGTCATTTTTAACTTAACTGGGTAGTCTTGCTCTTACCTTTTATAGTCTTGCAATAGTTCATTTGGGCTCCAGTGGCAGACTTAAATGGGATTACAGTCTTCACAGTCACTGGAACAATCTATTCTGTCTTACCAGCACCAACAGTCTGTAGAGGTCTATAAAGTCTTCCTCCATTTCCTCAGCATCGTGTGCACCTTTCTCTTGGTGGCTTCCACTTTGCAGCATTTTGCAATATGATTTTTCTTCCCACAAGTATTGCAGGATTTTCCATAAGCAGGACACACTTTTGGAATGTGATTACCTCCACATTTTCTGCCTTTGCTCTTTGACCCTCCCTCTCTGCTTTGCTGTTGTTTGGGAAACCCCTTGTACTCTGCCCTACTGTTTACACAGCTTGCACAGTTGTTTCTGCCCTGTGCCCAAAATAACACAGTTCTGACAGTTCTGGATATCTGTCTTCTCTAACAATTGACTCTGCTCGCCTCAGCTAAACGATGTGTCATCTCCACTGTGCAAGGAACTGTTTCAGTTATGTCCTTAATGTTTCCAAGTACCTACATTTGGTCAGACCCCACTTGGAGTACTGTGTTCATTTCTGGTCACCTCACTACAGGAAGGATGACGATACTATAGAGAGAGTGCAGAGGAGATTTGCAAGGATGTTGCCTGGGTTAGAGTACTAGGTTGAGTGAACTTGACCTTTTCTCCTTGGAGCAATGCAGGATGAGAGATTATTTGATAAAGGTGTATAAGATGGTAAGAGGCATTGATCATGTGGAGAGCCAGAGACTTTTTCCAAGGGTAAAATGGCTAACTCGAGGGGACACAGTTTTAGGGTGCTTGGAAGTAGGTACAGAGAGGATGTCAGGGGTAAGTGTTTCACACAGAGAGTGGTGGATGCATATACAATAGGGTCTTTTAAGAGATTCTTAGATTAGGTATGTGGAGCTTAGAAAAATAAAGACCTATGCAGTAGGGAAATTCTCGGCAGTTTCTAGAGTAGGTTACATGGTCGGCACAACATTGTGGACCAAAGGGCCAATAATGAGCTGTATATTGCTATGTTCTATGTATATTTGATCACTTCTGTAGACTCTTGCCAGGAGGGAACCAACTTGTTTGAGGAGCACTCTATTACTCTCAGCAGTTTGACTTTTATATTCCTTCTGAGATTGGGCTTGAGAAATTCAAGTGTGACTGCAATGACCCAGGAACAGCGTATCTGGTTGTGAAGTGTGCTGCATTGTGATATGGAAGGAAGAAATTGGCAAACTTCTTAATCAGTGTAAGTGTAGTGTGTTCTGCTGACATTACTTGCAGGGTATTCTTTAGACTCAAGACAAAACTTTCCATCAAGCCATTTGTATTTGGGTGGTATGGTAAAGCTGTAATATGTCTTATTCAAACAACACTCACAAAATGCTGGTGGAATACAACGGGGCAGGCAGCATCTATAGGGAGAAGCACTGTCAAAGTTTCGGGCCGAGACCCTTCGTCAGGACTAACTGAAAGGAAAGTTAGTAAGAAATTTGAAAGTAGTGGGGGGAGGGGGAAATGTGAAATGATAGGAGAAGACCGGAGGGGGTGGGATGAAGCTAAGAGCTGGAAACTGATTGGCGAAAGTGATACAGAACTGGAGAAGGGAAAGGATCATGGAACAGGAGGCCTCGGGAGAAAGAAAGGGGGAGGGGGGAGCACCAGAGGGAGATGGAGAACAGGCAGAATGATGGGCAGAGAGAGAGAAAAAAAACAAACAAGTAAGTATGTCAGGGATAGGGTAAGAAGGAGAGGAGGGGCATTAACGGAAGTTAGAGAAGTCAATGTTCATGCCATCAGGTTGGAGGCTACCCAGACGGCATATAAGGTGTTGTTCCTCCAACCTGAGTTTGGATTCACTTTGACAGTAGAGGAGGCCATGGATAGACATATCAGAGTGGGAATGGGACATGGAATTAGAATGTGTGGCCACTGGGAGATCCTGCCTTCTCTGGCAGACCGAGTGTAGGTGTTCAGCGAAACGGTCTCCCAGTCTGCGTCGGGCCTCACCAATATATAAAAGGCCACACCGGGAGCACCAGACGCAGTATACCACACCAGCTGACCAAAAGGTGAAGTGTCGCCTCACCTGGAAGGACTGTCTGGGATCTTGAGTGGTGGTGAGGGAGGAAGTGAATGACTGAAGCTGTTCCACAACAATCTGTGGTCTATTGTTACTGATGAAGTATTCTGTAACACCAGTCCTTGAGAAGAGGCTTCTCAACACTTCAGCAGTGTGGGAGGTTGTACTGGAGGCTATTGGGAAAAATTCTGTCCATTTCGTAGCTGCATTCACTACTACCAAGAAATTTGTGCCCATGAATAATCTGGCAAAATCTATATGAATCCTCAGCCAGGGCAATGCAGGCCTCTCCCAGGGATAGAGAGGCATTGCTCTTGCCATCTTTTGGATGTGCAGGCATCTTGAACAATGAATGGCAAGATGGACAATCTATTGATTTGTCTCAGGCCACCAGACAAATCTTTGAACCAACTCCTTCATTTTGTCCAATCCAAAATGACCGGCATGTAGCTCCTCCAATGTATTAGCTCTCAGCTTGGATAGTACAACAACTCTCAATCCCAACATAAGGCAATCCCCACTAAGGGCAAGTTCATCCCAGTGCTGGTAAAAATGGGGGGACTGGAATTTCTGCTGCACATTCCAGACAAGTTGAGTGGCCATGTAGAAATGAGGCAGTGTGGGTTCTTTTCTGGTTTCCCTTTTGATCATCTCTGCTGTAATAGGAAGACTTTTGATTTGTATTAGGGAGAATACGTCAAGAGGAGTGTCCTCTTCTGTAAATTTTTCAGGTACTTCCTTTTCCAAGGGACAACCATCAGCAATTCCATGATTAGTTGTCAGCTTGAATTTAATCTTGTATTTGTATCCACCAGGAAACACCCATCTCTGTGTTTGTGCTTCTGCTTTTAGTGGAACACCCACCCGTGGATTTAAAAAAACGGCACTAGCGGTCAATGATCAGTAATGAGGGGAAACTCCTCTCATACAAGTACTGGATGGAATGTATTACATCCTAAACTAGACATAAGGCCTCTCTGTCAATCTGCATATTTTTCCTCTATGTGGTTAAGGGAACGTGATACAAATGCTATGGGATATCCACTTCCATCAATCATAAAGTGATATGACTGCACCTTTAACATAAGGCATGACATCACAGACAAGCTTCTCTGGATGATATGGACCAGAATGTGTGAGTTGAGTGTTGGACATCACTATTTCACTGTCTTTTTGGAGAGATACCTCAAATAATTTTGTCCATTGCCACTTCTCCCCGATCAATGAGTTCAAGGGGTGGATCACAGTAGCCAGGTTTGGCAGGAAACTGAAATAGTAATTGACAAATCCTAACAAGGACTGCAACTGTGATATGTCCTTTGGGTTTGGGGCATCCAACACTACTTGAATTTCTAAGCACTCTTGTGTAAACTTGTGTGTCAATGGTGTGACCACAGTAAGTATTGCTTGGTTTAAAGAATTCACACTTGTTTCACCCTACTCTGAGCCCATAATTTTCTGATTTTTTCAACTGTCTTGAAACTGTGGAGATGTTCCTTGTCAACTTTACCAGTAACAATGATATCATCCAGGTAACACTGAGTGCCTGGGAAGGTTTGCAGCACTTGGTCCAAAGCTTCTGCCAGAGTGCAGGTGCAGGTGCTACTCCAAAAATAAGGCTGTTATACTGACAAAGGCTTTAAGTGTTTATGGTGAGAAACACTTTGGACTCTTCTTTCATCTCATCTGTAGATAGGACTCAGCTAAATCCATGTTGCTGAAATGTTTTTCTTCAGACAAGTTTGCAAAAATATCCCCTATCCAGGGAAGGGGTTTTGCTCTACACTCAGTCCTGGGTTGACTTTGACCCTGAAATCACCACAGATTCTGATAGACCCATCCCTCTTGGCCACTAGGACTACCTGGTCTCCATTCAACCTTGGAAAGAGTTTGTTCAGTCTCCATATGTTCTAGCTCACTGACTACTTTCATCTCTGGTGTAAGCTATATAGCTTGTTTCTTTGAAAAGCAAACATGAGGAAATCTGCAGACGCTGGAAATTCAAGCAACACACACAAAATGCTGGTGGAACGCAGCAGGCCAGGCAGCACCTATAGGGAGAAGGACTGTTGACGTCTCGGACTGAGACCCTTCATCAAACGTCAACAAGTGCTTCTCCCTATAGATACTGCCTGGCCTGTTGCGTTCCACCAGCATTTTGTGTGTGCAGTTTGTTTCTTGGTAGTTTTCACAATTATAAATCTCAATGCTACGCAGTCCTGTGTCACTAATAACATTATCATATTTTTCATCAACAGCATGCAGATTAGTGCTGTTTATGAAACTGTCATTTGATTTTTTATTTTCTCTTCCCTGTGAAGTCCATTTATTATTGTCTGTCGAACACATTCTTTGTATGTGTCCTACTTTGCTGCATTTTCTGTGTTTCTCCTTTAAACCCGCATTGGTCTGATATATGTGAGCCCCTGCCACATTAGTAACACAATTTGTTCACAGTTTGATTTCTGTTTAGATGTTGCAATTTTGTTCACATTCACTTCCATTCCTGACTGCAACTCAATTGCTTCTCTGTCTGCTGTTTTCATTGATACAGCAATTTCATCTGCTGTAGTTTTGGCTAGTTTGGCTGGAGCAGTCAAGCTTCAAAGCAAATTGGATGTCTTTCCACCCAATGCACTCAGCAAAACTGGAACTCAGTTTTCATTGGCTATTCCATTTGCTTTAAAATACTGCTCAATTTGTTCAGTATACATCACCCAGTTATGTGTTGTGCAATTGGATTGATCTGTCTTTCCAATGTAGCCAGCCATTTCTGTATTTTAAATTATTTTTGATTATTGTAACCCAGTACTCACTGTTTATGAACGTGTGAATTTCATCCATTTTCTGCCTTTTTTTCAACTTGACTGTTTCTCTCCTTTCCCAAAGAAGCCATGTGCTGTGCTTTTTTTTTAGGTAGCTCATCATCTCAGCTTTATTTTAAAATTTATTTTTCACCACTCTTATGTTTTATAACTCCAAAAGATAAAAGTAATCGAATGGAAAATATGGAGCTGGGAATATGTCTATTTTGTGCTTTACTATGATGCCTCTCACCTACTTCGTACAAGTAAGCTGCAATGAATTATGTAATGAACAATAAAGAATGTTTTACTTCATTACTCAAATATTACTGAAATATTACATACACACCACCTTTCTTCTGACTATTTAATGCAATATTTAATCGCATCCTCTTATTAACAAGGCAACAATAACTTGGCTCTCAGCCTCTGAGGGTTCACACATGCAAGTGGCTTTTGTATACTGAACTGGAGTGGACAACTTTCTTTCCAGAATGGATACAATGAAAGTTGAACATTTGGGAAATGTGCTGAAGGCAAAGTGCAATATAATGGCCAAGACTGAGAAGACAGTAAGAGCGATGACATTATTTTGCTTGGCCTCATTCTGTATTGTGTTGGGTCTGACCCAAAGTTATTAGTGAGAATCTCAGCTTTCATGTCATGAAATAAATTTAGCAGATGTAGGAACAGAATGAATTTGAGATTAATTCTCCAAAATCATTTTTTTCCAGAGCTGAAGGCTTTCATGAGGTCAGGAAGGATCATTCACTCAAGAATCCTTTGTGTTTATTATTCACACTGATGTTGGTTGAAATTTTTCTTTGCCCCTGTGAGCAAATTGGAATCTGCAGTTAAGTTGTTCCCAAATCATTAGCCCTAATCACTACAATGAAAAATTGATTTTTTGATTCTACACCGCTTTATTTGTATGTAATGGCCTGCTTGCCTGGGTCATTAACAATCTGTGTAATTGACAAGGATAAATCGCTGTAGAGGATCTCTTACTTGTCTATCATAATTTCAACAGAGAAGCAGCAAAGAGTCTGTAAAGCAATCAACTGAGAATGTCTCAACATTTTTCTGGGCTCTTCATGACTCTTCTGCCAATTGATAGGGCATGATGGCAGCTAAACTCACTACTGACCCAAGCCTTTTAATTGACTGAATTTTTTTTTAAATTTTAAATTCACTTTGAGTATTGTATTTCATTGAGTTGCTGGCCAAATCAATATGTTACTTCACAATATGATTATTTTTATGTCTTACTTGTATTGCTCAATTCCGCTACATAATTTAAGATAAATTAATGAACAACCTTGAACTTTTTGAGATAGTGGACAGATTTCACATGCAGAGTTAAAATTTTATTTAAAAATCTAAATCTGTCACAAGCTCTTGCATCAAATTTCTTATATGAATGAATGAACTACCAAATGATGCCAACCTGCCAAATGCACATTGCATATGAACACCAGACTTCCAACGCAGTTTTAGATTCCCAACTGTTATTCATATGTAATAGTAAATATGTGAACCCTCCTTATTTACATCAGATTTTCTGTGATGTTACAGAGACGACTAGAGCTCAATAAAGAAATGAACACAAAGGCCTAGATATTGCATTGCATTGTGTCATATGTTTGTTCTCTATACAACCTAATTTCAGTGAAAAACTCAATTAATGTTAAATGGAATAAGTAAAGTTTTATGGTCCATGATTTTCATTCTGGTTTCTCTATTATCTGACAGATTAGCATAGAAGATGCCAGGCATACTGAACGGTGAGTTGGCACTCACACAGAAGCATATACCTGCAAAGCATGGTTTACAATAGACCTGCCTGGAGAGATCCCAGCATTCACAGTAACCAGAAACAGACCCAGGTGAGTGTTCTTTGAAGTGAATACTTACCTGGCTTTCCATCAAGCCCTCCATTTCCCTTCTCCTTTATTTTTTTCCCCACCGTCTCCCTCAAACTCCCACTAGCCACCTCCTCCAAAATGCTTCCAGTCATCAGCCACCTCCCCAAAACCAACAGCAAACTCCAACCAATTATACCTTGACCTCTTTAATCATATCCTGCAGATATTTCTCAATCTTCCTCTTCGTAGCCCTTGAACCTTATTTTTCTATCTGCTCTATATTTATTAAGTAACTGTAATAACGATATTCTGCACTGTTGTTGCTTTTCCATTTGTACTACCTCAATGTATTTATGCAACACACACAGAATGCTGGAGGAACTCAGGCACTACACGTGGAAGGGAATAAACCATCAATATTTAAGACTGAGACCCTTCCTGAAATGCCATCTGTTTTAATCCCCGCAATAGATGTAGCCTGACTTGTTGAGTTAGACCACAAGATCATAAGACCATACGACATTGGAGCAGGAGAGCAGAAACATTGTTTCTTTTGGCTGTATTCATGGATGTTATTGTATAGTTTAATGACAATTAAACTTGAACTTGACCTTAAATAATCCACTCTGCCATTCAATTCAATCATACAGTAGCTGATTTATTTTTCATCCCAACTACATTCCTCTGCCTTTCCTCTGTAACCTATGACGCCTTTGCTGATCAAGAAATCAGTCAAGTTCCTCCAGCTTTTTGTCTATGTTGTGCAAAATTTCCTGAATCACTTGTGTCTCAACATATTTATGTTTGGAACGGAATGATCTGTCTGAATGTCATTTGAAACAAAACAGCTCTCGGTATATGTGACAATAATAAAGAAATTACCAATTACCAGAACATCCTGTAATTATCAACATCAGTTGCTAACAACCAGTTCTAACACCCACTGATCCCTAATACAGGTACTAACCCCAATCCCTCTCTTTTCAGTTCTGGCTCCACACCCGCCTACTCATTATCACTGAGACTCCTCCGTAGGAATCTTAACCCTGGGTGTTGACAGGCACACAAAATACTGACCATCAAGTATCACTGAATTTTACAGTTCCAGCCCGTCAGACAAAGTATCCACCAGCCCATCACCTCCTTCACGTGCCTGTATAAGCATTAACCAACTTCTAGCCAAAGTATTTCAAAATATAATTGCTGTGATGGCAGGAGAACCAAGTGTTGTTCCACACTTCAAAGTAACTGTCGCCTGGAGTCACTTTGAGAAGTCTTCACTGCTTCATTTCTCCATCACCCACCCCATTTCTTCTAGTGTTGGAGTCTAATCAGTTTCACCAGGACCCAGCTGGATAGCAGTTTCATGTTGGCTAATTACTGTCTGCAATCACTTGTTTCATCAGAATCAGAATCAGTCTTAGTATCACCGGCATGTGTTGTGATATAATTCCTGTCAAGGTAGGAGAAGTAAGCGTTATATATCGTCATATATGTAAGTAGTTTTACATAAATTAAATAGTTAAATTAAATAAATAGTGTAAAATGTAGTGGGGTAGTGTTCAAGGACTCAATATCCGTTCAGAAATCAGATGGCAGAGGGGAAGAAGATGTTCCTGAATCGTTTACATGAGATTCAATAAATTCAATACATAATTCAGAATTGCAAAGAAAACAATCATCTCACTTACTCGCTACCTGTTTTCAGCATAACGTCTTCATTATCACATTGACAAGTTCCAAAAGAGTGCTAAAAGGTTTAAAGAGTGAGAAAAGGCATTAAGCAGGAGGGAATAAGAAGAAAAATAGATAAAATGTTTTTTTTTTGGTTGAAAAATCAATGTGAGTTGTGAATGTTTGAGATCAAGCAGTAAGATAGATTTGAGAGGTCAAGCTTAGTTTAAGTTGCCACGGCAGAAGACGCAGGTTACAGGGAGAGGGACTGGGGTGAGGACAAGAGTTGGTAGTCAGTAGGAATGCTAAGATTGCCCTAATGATTCAGGTTGAGATGGCAGTCAATAAGGATAATTAATTAACAATATTAATAGCCATCAAAAAGGTAAGTAAGACATGGAAGAATATCAAATTCTGGTTATCGACATTGGAAAGATTATAATTATCGGTGATTATAAAAAGACGTCAAACAATTTGGAAAAATGTGAGATTATTCACTTGGGTGGTACAAGCTGATGAAATGCATATTTTTAAACTGATAAATGACAGTGGGAAGAATCTGTATGGCCTTAATAACACACCAAATTAACAGCCAATACAAAATGAATGAGATATTGAACTTTATTGCAAGAAAAGTGGAGTACAAGAATAAGCCATCTTTCAGATCTTTATTTGGGTCTCACCTGAAGCAGTCTGTGGGGTTTTGGCATTCTCATTGAATATTCACTTTTTATGCAGTGCAGTATCGTTTCTAAGAGGAGGCCTAGAGGGGAGAGTTTTCCCATTAGCGGAGGGATTTGGGGGATTAGGCAAAAATAATAGACATTGTGGAAGATCTACTGTGAAATATATGGCGGAACAAGCATGAGTTTAGTTAGTGAGTTAAGTTACTTGCATCCAGAGGCATGGACTATTGATATGAGTCTGAATCCCACCATGGTAGCTAAAGAAGTTATTTCAAGTAATTAAATCAATCTGGCATAAAATAATATCAATAGCAGTGAGCATAAAACCACTGATATGTTGTAAATGCATGTCTGGTTTACTACCAGGGAAGAGAATCTGCCATCCTTTCTTAATCTGTTCCTGACCTTCAGCAACGTGTCTGATCCTCAGCTTCCCTTTGAATGGCCTAGTAAACCATTCAATTCTAATCCATTTAGGGATGAACAATAATTAGCCACGAAGCTACATCTCACGGCCAAATAAAAAGATACCACAATTTGTTAATTTCTTAGTTTATTATATTTTGAGGAAATATTTCTGGTCTTTAGACTGGAGTTGGAATTAGTATTGAGTTATTACTGTCACATGTACTGATACACAGTAAAATGCTTGTCTTACACATTGTTCATACAGATCAGATTATTACACAGTGCATTGAGGAAAAACAAGATAAAGCAATAACAATGCAGGATAATTTGCAAAAGCTACAGAGAAAATGCTGTGCAGGTAAACAATAAGGTGAAAGATCATAATGAGATACATTATGAGGTCAAGAGTCCAACCTATTGTCTAGGGAACTATTTAATAGTCTTATAACAGAAGCTGTCCTTGAGCCTGGTGTTACATGTGTTCAGTCATTTGTATCTCTGCCCAGTGGGAGGGGGAAGAAGAGAGAAGGCCTAGGGTGGTTGGGGTCCTTGTTTTATGATGGCTACTTTACTGAGGCAGCATCTAGATACAAAATCTGTCGAGGGGATGTTGGTTTCCATGATGTGCTGAGACAGAAGAGTAGATCGAGTGTGCTTCTGTGACTGCACGTGTCACATCCTGTCAAACCTGAGGCCTGGCTGCCACTGCATTCATGGCAGAGCCATTCATAGGTACACCCCCTTCTGCCCCCCCCCTCCCCCAGTACAAGCCATTCAAGCCACCTATAATTTTTGCAACAATTCTGGTTGTCAGAGAAATTTAAAACAATTTAAATAAACCAAAATAAAAAGTAACATACTAGCAATAAAAACAAATTTTTAAAGATGAAGAAAAACATCATCCTTTTAAGGTAGGTTGCTGTCAAACTTCAACTAAGTGGCAGCCATGCTTTGTGTTATAGCTGAAGGATCAGTTTTGAGGTGTATTCAGCCCCTCAGCTTAACATATTTTTTTTTTATCATTTGACTTCCAGTCCTCTTCTGATGTAGGTGCTTCAATACTCAGATACGGAATTCAGCAAGGGGCTGACCCATGTGGGAGTCTTCATTCGTGCTTCCTGTTTGAACTGTCAGCAAAGATAAGTGCCTTGCAGCCGACTGATGGTCAGTGATAGAATTACTTATCAGTCTGGATCAATTATAATCTCATTCATTTTCCTTCCATGGAATTAATTAATATCCGAAAAGGAATTTAACCTAGTTCTTCTCTTCACATATTCTATACTTATGTACTATTTTCCAGTCCTACTCTATCAATATGCTTGAATCATTTGCTTCCTTTAGGCTGCTAATGTCCAAGAGAGATAATCATTAAACAGTGGTAGAGTTCCTGTCTCCATTATAGGTAAAATGATAATTTCAATGATGTTATTTCGTATAATGAGGTCAGGCTCATTAGAGTGATAAAGCAGGTTGACTGGTAGTTCCTTCGCTGTAACTACAAATGTCAGGTAATTCAATGACAAACTCACTTTCTTCTATATTCATGCCAATATCAAAATTATAATTTGCTAATCTTCTTTTATACAGTAGTTCTCTTTTACAAGACAAGTAAAACAACTTATTGATTGATGGGTGGTTTTGTAATATGTACCTAGTACCTTGTGTTCCTGTCAAAATTAATTCCAGTTTATGTGTGTAAAGGACACTTTGTACAGAGATATTGAGATAATAACATGATTTTCCTCAGTATTATTTGGCTTATTGGTTAATGAGGAATTATTATTTTGGCACACTTGACAACTAGACACTTTCAGACCTACTCTGCTTCATGAACCTTAGGCAATCCTTCAGGGGATGCAAGGGAGATAGGTCATCACATTTCTAACTATGTACAAGGGTGCTGAATATTGTTCGTTGGAACACAGAGTTAAATAGCAAATGCTGGAAATACGACATTTCAGACTTAATGTGTGGTGGTATAAATTGAATTAATGTTTAAGGTCAATGGTCATTGGTCATTGGCCTGAAATATTAGTTTTCGTTCCCTACCACAGATGCTGCTTTACCTGCAGAGCATCTTCAGCATGTTTTGTTCCATTTCAGAATCTCAGCGTTTGCATTTTTTTTTCCCAGTCACACTGTTACTTTTTATTGATTTGGCTGTTTTTTGTTGATTTACTAGCATGTTTGTTGTTTTACTGTTTTATATGAACTACGTCCCCTCATGTTAGCCATTTCAGCCCAGGGAAAAAGTCTCTGGCTATCCACAAGATCAATGCATCGTATCATCTTACACACCTTTATCAAATCATCTCTCATCCTCCATCGCTCCAAGTAGAAATGGCCACGTTCACTCAACCTAGTACTCTAACCCAGGCAACATACTTGCAAATCTCCTCTGCACTCTCTCTATAGTACCAACATCCTTCCTGTAGTGAGGTGAAAAAAGCAAACTTTTTTTTAATATCCTACTCTGGGGAATTGAGAATATTTTTCTAAAGTCATGATCAAAGTTTTGTGAATAAGTTCTTATTGAGGGGAAGGGGTGAACGAATATCTGTTTGCTGTCCAAAGGGAGTGAATTAATACAGGGTGTGATCCTTGGATGTGTGTCAGTGGCCCATGGTGGCACACCACGTAGTGCAGTTGTCTTAGAGTTGTAGAGATTTAGCTTTGATCCTGGTCTTGGGTGCAGATTATGTGGAGTTTGCATGTCCTTACCACGACTCACTAGCTTTCCCCTGTGCACAAGTTGCTTCCCATACTCCACAGCTGTGATGGTTGGTAGGCTCATTGTAAGTTTTCCCTTGTGCATACAATATGGTGGAAAAAGCAGAAGTGATGCTGGAATTTGAATATCTGTGAAGGTCTCCAATGTTCACTTACATTCATAACTGTTAGACACCTATAATTATTATTTCCTTAAAGTATGACTTAATATATTTTAAAAATAATAATGACATTCAAATGCACCTAGAATAATAACCTAGAATTAATTTGTACAGTCGATGTTTTGGGCCGAGACCCTTCTGAAGGGTCTCAGCCTGAAACATAGACTGTTTACTCTTTTCCATAGATGCTGCCTGGCCTATTGGGTTCCTCCAGCATTTTGTGTGTGCTGATTGGATTTCCAGCAGCTGCAGGTTTTCTCTTGTTTGTTTGTGATCGAATTAATTCTTTACATTTTGGTAAACTGCAGGGAAGAGCGAATGGTTGAAACTCCACTTCTCGGCCCCAGACAGATTTCATTGTTGCAGCACAGTCATGCAGCTGCCAGTTGCTAGGAAGACTGAGACCTTTGCATTTTCGCACACATGCATGGAGCTCTGGGGGCTTCCTAACTTTTATGGATATAAATCAATTTTAGGGAAAGTCTGAATCATTATACTTGCAAACCAAGTTGTTTTTCGTCATAGTAATCCTCCTTTTCCTCAGGAAACAAAATATTTATCTCTAAGAGCAAACACGAGGAAATCTGCAGATGCTGGAAATTCAAACAACAACACACACAAAATGCTGGTGGAACACAGCAGGCCAGGCAGCATCTATAAGGAAAAGCACTGTCGACGTTTCGGGCCGAGACCCTTCGTCAGGAGACCCTTCCTGACAAAGGGTCTCGGCCTGAAACGTCGACAGTGCTTCTCCGATAGATGCTGCCTGGCCTGCTGTGTTCCACCAGCATTTTGTGTGTGTTGTTATTTATCTCTAATTTTGCTGTTCACTGCGTGTCTCATTTTAAACAACATTGCAACACCTTATTGCCATGGTCTTTCCTTCCATTTTGATATTCCCAGCTACAGCATCTTGAAGCAGGCACCATTATGAAAAATCCTTTACAAAATCGCATTAGTAGACAAAGAAAAAGGTGCCCGATTTAATTACTAGTGCAAAATGATCCATCTGGGATAATTCTCTAAGGGAAAGTTTTGTATGTTGAGGTAAGATACGTGCTATTTTGTGCATATTGGCCCAGATTTTGCAAATGAAATCACTGCAAAGCTGTCAGCATTCACTGTCAACAACTTCTGCAGTCTGTACAGATGCAGTTCTGCAAATTGAAAAGTTACTGTCAGTAATACCCTGCTCCTCCACAGGGCGTGCCCTTGAAGTCTTTGCAGATGCAAATTTTCTTCAAATCACTTAATTAATAAGAGCTTTATTTTTATGTACCACTCTCATTTAAGTACATTTTTAAGAATTTAAAAAGCACTGATTCAAGTGCAACTGAGTACTGAAAAGATCACCAAGACATTTGTACTGCTGGACAACTTCAAACTGTCTTGTTTTTTTTTTAAATAATTAATAAATATCTTTTATTTTAGCTTTGTGAATATTTGCTTCTGATGTCTCATCCTCTACTTTAATGCGAAGTTTGTGACCCATTCTTTATTTCATCGTCCCTGTCTGTGAGAATGTTTCACTGTGACTGCCTAGCCTGCCTGATGACATTACTGATGCTGCCTGACAAAACTCCCCCATAAATAATGCCCAAATGTGATTAACAATGGAGAAGGAAAATCCACATTGCCGGAATCAAGGGACCGTTCTTCAAGGTCAGTGAGAACAGAAGCACTTTTCACTGCCAGGCCATTTTACCTTCCACGGCAGGTAACGGAAAGTAAAAATTAATCCACTTTAGCATATGTTTACCTGATTTATGAAAGGAGAGAGAGAACAGCAGCAAGCAATTGCAAAAGCATTAAGGCAAATATCAGTTCTGCAGAATTATCAAAAAGTAAATATTTCCCTCAACACTGAAATGTAAGCAGCTCCTTTTGGATCCACGAGCTTCACAAAAAATGCTCTGACTACAGAATTATGTGGCTTTTTATGCAGTATGCATATCTACAGAGGATTCTGGTTAATTGGGCCTTTAGTTAATCAGGCCATCTGATATTTGGGACAGTACTTAAAGAACAAATCAAGAAAATAGCCGGGAATCTCTTTACTTATTTGGGACACCATGCTGCTTAATTGGGGCAGGAGACTGCTAATGAACATTTTCTATCTAGCGCCAATGTGGCCATCAGACACTGCACCATACGTAGAAGCAAACCATTTTTCAACATCACTTGTGCGTTTATGTCCAAGAAACAGTGATTTTTGTCACTGATAGTTAGCGAGTAACAAACAGTAAGATAATTCAGAGCGGTTTTGCTCACTGTGGTTTCATGTATTCAGGCTTGGAGATGCCAGAACCAACTGGAAGTGATTTCACTACTTCAACAAGTTAGGAACGACAAAGAAATTAAAAGTATCGACAATCATCTTGAAATTTACAATAAAAATGAAAATTCGGAAAATGCAATCATCAAAAGCACTGTTTGAAGGCAGTCCATTATCTACACTAGGTGTTTGCATTAATTTTGTTCATTTACAATCAATCAAAAGAACATATCAGCATACACTGAATGAATTCCTTCATTAATTACTAGTAGGAATGAATACACAGTTTTATAGCACAGTAATAGTTTTAGTAGTGTTATACTTTATTCTGTGTTTTGTCTTTCTTATACCTTCTTATCGATCTCCATGAAACTTTGGTGAGCTGAGGCAGCCTCACCAAAATTGGGCCAAAATGTACTGTCCCTGAAGTGCCCCAGTTTACCTGCATCCACTGCATACAGTGTATCTTCATTTAAATAAAGGCAATATACTCATGATGCAATAGCCCAAAGATATTACTATGCAATGTATGCTATGGTGATTAGTCATAATAATAAATATTGATTCATGCGTGATGGATGATTTGAGAGATTTAGATTTACAGATAATTAAATCAAGCATAGGTTGGTAGGATATTGAATCATGCCATTTCAAAGAAAAATAGATGGTATCAAGATAAATTTAATAAAACTGTGAAACAGTACTAATGACTCCAGAAAATATTGAGACCAAAAATAATCTAAATTCCATTTCAGCAACATTAACTTCTATTTTTCCTTTGAAGGTTCCTGCATTTATCGATACATGCTGCTCGCATACAAGGTCCCCATCTCCACAGCACACCTGAAAATGATCTGTCATCTCTAGGAACAGCAGCTAAGTCAACAATTCAAATGCAGACTATTCAGTGGAGATTCATTTCATTGAACCTGCTCCCCCAACCCCCATCACCCACTTTCACTCTATTCCTCCTACACATGCCAAAACCATCCCCAACCCCTCTCTTTCTCCTCCTTCATCTTCTCCACCCAGAGCTATGATGAAGGCTATCGGCCGACTCCGTCTGCTCTGGGCTCCAGGCCTAGGGTCTCATTTTGGTTTGGAATGCTCCTGCTTGCTTTTATTGTTTGCTGCTTTGTGCTTTTTTCTCTCTTTCTCTGCACATTGGGTGTTGGTCTTTTTTTAATTGGGTTCTTTCGGGTTCCTTGCTTTGTGGCTGCCTGTAAGCAGACGTATTTCAGGGTTGTATAACTTATACATTCTTTGATAGTAAATGTACATTGAATCCTTTGAATTTCCCTGTCAACCACACACTTCTCCCATTGGCTCCCCTTCTCCTATTGATTCCATCTGCCAACCTCACCTCCCTTATTTTGTTCCATGCTCTGCCTTCCTTTTCTATCAGATTCCATCATCTGCAGCCTTTTTTTGCCTTCACCAATCACCTCCCTTCCTCTATCAATCTAGTTTAACCCCTATTTTGCAGCATTAGGAAATTTCTTTGTAAGGATATTAGTCCTTCTCTGGTTCAAGTGTAATCTGCCCCTCTTATACAGGTGGCCTCTGCCCTAAAAGAGATCCCAATAGTAGAAAAAACGGAATCTCTGCACACTGCACTAGTTTTTCAGTATGAATTCATCAGCCTATCTTTCTATTTCTGACCTTACTAATAAGTGGTACAGGGAGTATTCCAGAGATTGTCATTCTTAAGGTCCTGCTTCTTAACTTCTTACCTAACTCCCTGTGCTCATGCAACAGGACCTTGGTCTATCTATGTTATATAGTATCGTGCTAAAGACTTAGGCACATATATATATATAGCTGGCATGCCTGAGGTTTTAGCACAGCACTGTATCTACTAAATGTTTACTGGTATTAACAAAAACATAAGACTCATAGATATTGCTGTTTCAAGGGCAAATAAAGAGAGGATGGAGATGGATGTCTTTCCACCATGTACTTCAGATCAAATTAAAATTAATCCATGGAGAAAATAATATAAAAACAGTTTACAATACCGTGCAGAAGTCTCAGGTACTTTAGCTATATACAGTACATGTTTACTCACTGCTGCATCTCCTAAGACCAATAGTCTGTCTGACTGCACACTCTCACTCTGCATGTCAGAGACAGTGACAGAGCAGGGGACTTGACTACAACTGCTAGATTCTGAAAGAACTTCTCCTCAACAGTATTCAAATAGGTTAATGTGTAAGTGAGGGGAATGGCCACAAAAGTCCCTAGCAATGTCTACCTTCACTATTTACTTTTCCTGGAGGTCACTTTTCTACCTGGAGCCTGGACGTTAGCTATGACCATGCCAGTAAAAGTCATATCTATGATGCAACCCTAATCATCCTGAGTATATCCAAGCCCATCTCCAGTTCCATGAGCTGAATTGCCAGAAGAGGTACGTCCCACCGATGTTGTCCTCAGGGAGAGCAGTGGTTCCCTGATTTCCCACATCTTACAAGAGGAGTATTCAAATGTTCAAACTGCCATCATGCATACATTGAATAAGAGAATAAAACCTTTGTACTCACTGTTCCTCCTCTTGTGCCAAAGCCTCAGTTCCCCACTCCTTCACTAGCCCAGGCTGCTACTTTAAGTCGTCTTAGGTTCTTCCCAGAAGGTGATGTTCATCAATAACATTTCAAAACTATATTATTTGTACAAGCATTATAAGAAATGTTATAACTTTGTATTCTGATTTTCCTGCTTAAGCTTCTGATGCTTTCTGTACCAGAAAGGAATTCACAGTTGATTTTAAGCCTGTCTACAGACAAGATCTTAAGTCACATGGAAAAGGTCTTTTTCCTTGGTCAGGTTATGTGATTTGAATCAAAAGGAAAGCAAACAGTTGGAAAGTTTAAAAGGCAGCTTTTAAAAGCTCTTAAAGGCTTCTTTTGGACGATATGAAAGAATTTCAAAATGTTATTGGTCCTTTCGAGAATAACCCATTTTCCTTTGAGAAGTTCTGGTTCTATTTCAAAACCCAGTGTCGGCAAGATGAGAAAGGAATACGCCAACATACAGTGCCTATAAAAAGTATTCACCTCCCCTTGGATGTTTTCATGTTTTATTGAATCACAATGGATTTAATTTGGCTTTTTTTGACACTGATCAACAGAAAAAGACTTTTTCATGTCTAAGTGAAAACAGATCTCTATGAAGTGTTCTAAGTTGATTACAAATATAAAACACGAAATAATTGATTGCATACATATTCAGCCCCTATAATAACACACCGAATCATCAGTGGTGCAGCCAATTCGTTTTAGAACTCACATAATTAGTTAAAAGAACTCAGATAATTTTGTAGTCAAGGTGTTTCAATTGATTGAAGTAAAAATACTCTTTCATCTGGAAGGTCCAACTGTTGGTGAGTCGGTATCCTGGCGAAAACTACACCATGAAGGCAAAAGAACACTCCAAACCACTCCACAAAAAGTTTATTGAAAAGCACAAGTCAGGAAATGGATACAAGAAAATTTCCAAGTCACTTGGAGTACAGTTAAGTCAATCATCAAGTAATGGAAAGAATATGGCACAGCTGTAAATCTGCCTAGAGCAGGTCATCCTCAAAAGCTGAGTGGCCATGCAGGAAGGGGACTAGTGAGGGAGACCGTCAAGAGGAGTTACAAGCTTCAGTGACTGAAATGGGAGAGACTGAGCATACAACTGTTCCCCAGGTGCTTCACAAGTTGCAGCTTTATGGGTAGTGGCAAAGAGAAAGCCACTGCTGAAAAAAAATCTCATCTGAAATCTCAGCAAGAGTTTGCCAGACTGCATGTTTGAGACTCTGCAGTCCACTAGAAGAAGTTTCTATGGTCTTATGAAACTAACATTGAGCTTTATGGTCATCAGGCTAAACGTTATGTTTGATGTGAGCCAAAAACCTCACATCATCAAAACCACACCATTCGTTTTCCAGTGAGACAATAACTCCAAGCATAAGACCAAAGATAAACAGGAAAAGCTTAAAAACAACAAAGTTAATGTCTTGGAGTGGCCAAATCAGAGTCCAGACCTCAATCAATTGAGAATTCATGGCTGACTTGAAAAAGACTGTTCACTCATGATCCCCATACACTCTAACAGAGTGCGAGCAGTTCTGTAAAGAAGAATGGGGTAAAATTGCAGTGCCCAGACATACAAAGCTGATAGAGACCTATCCACACAGACTCAAGGCTGTAATTGCTGCCAAAGGTGCATCTACTAAATACTGACTTGAAGGCGGTGAATCCTTATGTAATCAATTAAATTATATTTTATATTTGTAATTAATTTAGATCACTTTGTAGAGATCTGTTCTCACCTTAACACAGTAGAGTCCTTTTCTGTCAATCAGTGTCAAAAAAGCCAAATTAAATCCACTGTGATGCAATGATGTAAAACAATAAAACATAAAAACTTCCATGGGGGGGTTGGGCTGAATACTTTTTTATAGGCACTGTAAATGCAATAGAAATCTGGTGCAAAATAGATGACTGCCACAATGCTCATCCACTCTTGATTGAATCCACACAATTCAGGGATTTAACTTTTTTTTTATTTTCATTGGCTCATCATTTTAATCATGTTTAAATGATGAGGGTTAATGCCACCATCAGGGAATTGGCAGAGAGGAATTATTGAGCTAAACAGTATGATGGAGCTGAATTAATTACAGATAATGTGCTAATTAATTTTAGATGTCTTGGTGGTCCAGTGATATTTATTGTAATAGAAAGAGTCTTAAGCACTTTCTGCTAATGTTATCAACACAAAATGTAAACTGAGATTTTCATGCAACTTAACAAGATGGCGAGATAAGGCTTTATATTTGTTATATTTTCAACATTATTAGTTGGCTTGGAATTTTATCCAGACCAATTTTACAAACCTTTTTTTGTATGGTTCTTCGGTTCTGAATATAAATAATCTTAGTTTGACAATTTAACATTTCCCAGTGTTGAGAGGCCCACAACACTAGTGTGGCAAAAAAAAACCATTACACGGTCAATTATGAAGATAGCAATGACAAAAGCTGAACTGGTTCTAAAAAGGGTAAATGATACACAGTAAATACCAAACTCAATGAAAGTGAAAAGCTGCAGATGTTGAAAATCTGGAATAAAAAGAAAAAATATTGGAAACTTATGTCTTTGGAAAGAGAGCAACTGACAAGGGGATTTCAACCTGAAGCAGTGATTCAGTTCTTCTCTTCACAGCTGCATGTCCTGCTGAGCGCTTCTAGCAATTTCTTTTATAGAACAAAAGTCACTCTTCTCTAATCTCTCCCTTCCTTTAACACTCATATAAGAACAGAACAAGCAGAAGCATTAGCAGCTATTCAGCCCTCATGGCTACCTTGACTTCCAATAAGACTGGAGTTGACTTATTTTCCTCCAGGGTTATTTTCCTGCTCTGAGTTCATATCCCATCATAGCTCTAATCTAATAATATATCAATTTCTTTTTTGAATATATTCAGCCAAGGAAAATAATCTTGAAAGACTTTGCCTCTTTAAAAGAAAAAAAAGCTCTGGACATATGTGCATTTTTATTGAATTATTTAAACTTCTTTCCACTGGAGCAGTTGGGGAGAAGACTGTAGATTCAAATGCAAACTAAGAAAGCTTTAGGAGCTCCCCTGTGGTGTAAAAAAAAGTGATTATAGTCAAACTGTTAGCATCTGGATCTAAAGACAACTGAAGGTTTAAGGACAAGATTTTTTTTCCAGACTATTTATCCACTACTTCATTTAACAATTATTTTAGATTTTTTAGGTCGAGTCCTCCATTATAAATTAATTATCTATCGCATACTTTGTGCTAGAAATTTGTCCTCAGACAGGCACACTAAATAAGCATTCTGGCAGCATAGGCACATTATATTTATTATCCAAAATTCACTTCTGTTATTTTGAATCAAAATTAATGCAGACAGGCTTATACATGAGCCATGTGATTACCACACAATGAAAAATACCATAAACCTGAGTTTCTTACTACTGCAAGGAAAGCAAATACAAATTGTTATTTTGTTTAGGAACTCCATAAGAAATTACACCACATTTTCAATAGGAAAAATAGTATTATCATTTATTTTAATCCGGGATTTAAACAATTTTTTTTGTTTTAAATTGCAGATGCTGCAAATCTGAAACAAAATCAAAAAGTGCTGGAAAACCTCAGCAGGTGTGAAGTATCTGTAGAAAGAAAAAATAAGTTAATATTTCAGATTGTAGATCTTTAAAGAGAACTATTGTTGGTAATTTCTGATGCAGACTCTAATATTTGAATCATTAATTTTGCTTCTCTTTCCACAAATGCTATCTGACCTATTAGGACTTCCCAACATTTTGTGTTTCATTTCAAATCTGCCCAAATGCTTAACTTTGTGAGAAACACATTAGCACAATATCCACTTCCAACATCTGCAACAGTAACATGGCTATTGATTGTTTTCAGCACAATTTTATTTTAATAATATTACTGATCCTGATAATGTTCAATGGAAAAAAAGTTTTCATTCAACAAGCTTCAAGATTTGAGGGGAGTATATACAGATTAGTAGTTATTTTTCAATTTTTTTCTTTGCAGCTCTATTGACGTTTTTCTTCATAGTTAAAATCGGTAAAGTAATAATTTACAGTTGTAATAACAATTCTAGTCCAGGAATTTGATTAATTTGAATTTCGAAGCCATTTTATGGCATTTTCTGTCTCATTTGCTATAAGAGATGGTTAACTTTGACCTTCTATATTGTGAAATAAACCTGTGCAGATCAGAGGAAGCAAAGTAATACAGGGCCAAACTAAAATCCCCATTTGTTCATTAATATAAAAAGTAAGAGACAGGCCTATAAATCAACATGGGATGCTGGGGGAGTTTCACTGAAGGCAGTAATTAAATAATGACTCATGTTTCCTTCTTTCAGGGGGAATTAAATCCTTTTCACCTTTTCACTGCTGTGGCAGAAACATCCATTACCACAAGTGGCTGAAGTGCTTGTCAAATCCAATCAGCTCCAGTCAGCCTTAAATCACCTGACATCAATTCACTTCTGCCTCTTTTACTCCCTCCCATGTCCCACCACCCTTTCATGTACGTGTAACAGTCAGAACTAATCAAATCACTTGCCAACAATCCAAACTAACATATGGTGTGATGAGTCATTGCAGGTTATGGTTGAATAGCTAAGCCATGCAGCTGAGCAGTTGACCAAATATATTTTTCCATCTATTATTCTTCTAATGCTATTGCACTGCATCAGTAACACAAAGCAAACATATGAAAAAGTATTCACAATATGTTTCTTAAATGTAAATCATTAAGATGCAACCAATGTCAAACTCAGATGTACAGGAACAATATAAACAAATGCCTTAATTGTAGCTCAAACACATTTTCCAACATAAAATCATTGCCTGGATTACACAAAAGAAATCCCACTCCACAGTGTACAGTTTATTGCATTATACTGCAAATGGTAATTTGCTGATTTTTTTAATGCTGGTGTTGAATACTGAAAAATACAGAAAGAGGAAATGTGGAAGCTGTCATTTCAGATTGAAAGGTTTTGTTGAAAATGAAGGCATGGATTTCTAATGTAGGTTTGTCTCTGCTAATGACGATAAGCAGCTGGTGTAACGGCCATTCTTTGTTTGTCCCTTCAGCTGGATTCAATTAAGCCAAATATTATGCAGGGATGGCTGGCCCTGAACAAGTGGATAATCCTTTACTACTTGGACACTCATTTAATGCTAGCACCATGAGACAAATTTCTATCCTACGATATGGGTAGAATCTCTTTAGCTAGTTTTCCTCTTAACAGCTAACTGAATATTCATAAAAAAATCTCTCTTCAAGCTTTTTTACCAAGTTTCAATTTTAGTTTTAAATGGTGCTTCTTACATATTTCAATTAATGGATCTAATAGTAACATAGAGATTTAGAACATCGACGTCCTAAGAGAAGACCAACGTTAATGGTTAGGGATAATTGGAAAATCAGCACTGTTTTGAGCTTTTACTCTGTGGCTTCAGGCTTTCTCCTTAAATGTATGTCATCAAAAGGTGGTACCAGAGTGTAATAGTTGATGTAATGCTATTACAACACGAGCGACCTGGGTTCAATTCCATTGCTATCTGTAAGTAGTTCGTATGTTCTCCCCTCAGCTGTGTGGGTTTCCTTCAAGTTTTTCTTCCACATTCCAATAATGTATGGGTTAGTAGAATAATTGGTCACATGGGTATAGTTGGGTTGTGCAGGCTCATTGGCCTAAAAGGGCCTGTTACTGTGCTGTCTTTCTAAATAAAAAAATAGTTTAACAGCACCTACTTAAGAGCCATAATAGACAATAGGTGCAGAAGTAGACCATTCGGCCCCTCGAGTCTGCACCGCCATTCTGAGATCATGGCTGATCATTCACTATCAATACCCAGTCCCTGCCTTGTCCCCATATCCCTTGATTCCCCTATCCATCAGATATCTATCCAGCTCCTTCTTGAAAGCATCCAGAGAACTGGCCTCCACTGTCTTCCGAGGCAGTGCATTCCACACCTCCACAACTCTCTGGGAGAAGAAGCTCTTCCTTAGAGTCAATGGTGCAGGGATTTGAAGGAATCTGGAAAAAAGGGGAAAGTAAAACTGTTTAAAATTACTACAAAAAGATTGATGAGAGCCTCTAGCTAACATTGCTCCACCCAATCCTCCCCACTTCACCACATCAAATTACTGGCCATTTCTGAAAGTTCTGTGTAAGTCCTGTGAGACACTGATGAAACATTATATTTCTCTCATTAAAGAAAAAAATAATGCCACAAAATACAATATGGGCCGAGTGTCATAAGAATTCAACAGCAGGAGTCAGATAATGAGTTTGTAGATAATGTGTCATAAAACCTATTAGGTCAGGAAAGGTCAGCAGACACCATTATCTTTCCGATCCTGTTCTAGCTCAAATTCTTCTTAGTTCTGTTGCTTTTCTTACTTGCATGTTCCGTCTTTTAGGCACTAACACCTCAATGGCCATTCCAAAATCCATCTTGTTGATGCACAAAGGCATCTAGATGCTATTATATCTCTTTCTCAGTTGCTTGGGGTTCATGAAGTAACACTAATTTAATACCAAATGCCTAAAAACAAAAGAAGAAGCAGCTGCTGGAATCTAGAATGAGAAATACAGAATGCAGGGAGTATTCAGCAGATTAAGCAGCACCTGTGGAGGTGTAAGTCAACGTTTCTGATGCAGGGTGTTTGTCGGAAATACGCACTCATTTATCACTGGTCCACAAGACTTGTCTATGAATGAAGATATTTGCTGAATTCATAATGAATGTATCATGACAACTCCCTACGAATCACGTGCACATCTAAATAAACCTTAGAGACCATATGAAATAGGAGCAGATTTATGTTATTCGGCCCATCAAGTCTGCTCTGCCATTCCAACATAGCTGATTTATTATTTCTCTCAATCCCAATCTCCTGCCTTCTCCCCATAAACTCTGACACTCTGACTAATGACCTATCAAATTCCACTTTAAATATACCCAATGACTTGGCCTCTGCAGCCATCTATGGCAATGAATTCCACAGATTCACCACAATCTGGCTAAAGAATTTCATCTTCATCTCTTTTCTCAATGGCTGTCCTTCAGTTCCGAGGCTGTACTCTCTAGTCTTAGACTCACCCACAAAGGAAACATCCCTCCATATCCACTGTATCTAGATTTTAATGAGACCCCCCCCCCACCCCATTCTTCTAAATTCCAGCAAGTACAGGCCCAAAGCCATCAAATACTGTTTGTATGTTCATCTTTTCATTCTCAGAATCATTCTCATGAACCTCCTCTGGACTCTCTCCAGTGCCAGCACATTGGAAGGCCCCAAAACTACTCACAATACTCCAAGTACGTTCTGACCAATGCTTTATAAAGCCTCAGCATCAAAGCCTTGCTCTTAACTTCTAGTCCTCTTGAAAGGAATGTTAACATTGCAGTTGTCTTCCTTAAGACTATCTCAGCCTGCAAGTTAGCCTTTAGGGAATCCTGCACAAGGACTCTCAAGTCCCTTGGCACCTCTGATTTTTAAAAATTTCCCTCCATTTAAAAGATAGTTTATGCCTTTATTCCTTTTACCAAAGTGCATTACCATACAGTTCCCAACACTATAATCCATCAGCCACTTCTTTGTCCATTCTCCCAATTTGTTTGTCCTCGTGTAGCGTCTCTGGTTCCTCAACAGTACTTGCCCCTCCACCTATTTTCATATCATCTGCAAACATAGCTTAAAGCTATCAATTCCATCATCCAAATTGAAATAGTGTTAAAAGAAGTGATCTGAAAACCAATGCCTGCAGAACACCAACCAACAAGAAAAGGCCATCACTTATTCCTACTCTTTGCTTCCTGCCAGTCAATCTTCTATCTTTGCTAGTATTTTTTTCTGTCGTACTATGGACTAATATCTTGTTAAGCAGCCTCATGTGCCAAAGGCCTTCTGCAAATCCAAGTAAGCAACATCCACAGATTCTTCTTTGTCTATCCTGCCTGTTATTTCCTCAGAGGATTCCTATAGATTTGTCAGTAAGTTTTCAATTTAAGGAAACTGTCTTGACTTTGACCTATTTTAATCATGTGCCTCCAAGTACCTCAAGAGCTCGTTCTTAATAATGGATTCCATCATCTTCCCAAACATTGAGGTCAGGCTAACTGGCCTATAATGTTCTTTCTTCTGCCTCTCTTCCTTCTTAAAGAGTGGAGTGATATTTGCAATGCTTCAATCCTCTAGAAACATTCAAGAATCTAGTGATTCTTGAAGGATCATTATTAATGCCTCCACAATGTCTTCAGATACCCCTTTCAGAACACTGGGGTATAGTCCGTCTGAGTCCAGATGACATATATAATTTCAGACCTTTCAGCTTCCCAAGCACCATCTCTCTGATAATAGTAATTATACTCACTTGTGCTGTCTGACATTCTCAAATTTCTGGCACACTGCTAGTGAAGACTGATGCAAAGTACTTATTAAATTCATCAGCCCATTACTACCTCTCCAGCATCATTTTCCTGTGGTCCAATATCCACTCTTGCTTCACTTTTGCTCTTTATATATCTTAAAAAAAATCTTTTGATATCCTCTTTTATTTTATTGGCTAACTTTCTTTCATATTACACCTTTCCTCTCCTTATGGTTTTTTCAGTTGCCTTCTGTTGGTGTTTAAAATCTTCCCAGTCCTCTAACTTCCCAGTATTTTTTTATATATTACACGTCCTCCCTTTTCCTTTTATACACAGAACATAGAACAGTACAGCACAGTATCAAGTCACTTAGCCCAGGATTAATTAAAGTAGTAACTAAATGCTGTACTAAACTAATCCTTTCTGCCTACTCAACATCTATATCTCTCCATTCCATGTGCATTCATGTGCCCATCTAAGAACTTTTTAAAACCTCTGTCATATATTTCCTCCACTCCCATCCCTGGGAGTGCATTCCTGGCACCCACCAATCCATGTGTATAAAGCTTTCTCTGCACCTCCTTTGAACTTATCCCATCTCACCTTAAATATATGTCCACTAGTATCAGACATTTTGATCCTGAAAAATAGATACCAGCCTCTTGTAATCTTATAAACTTCTATCAAGTCTCCCCTCAGCCTCTGCCGTTCCTGAGAAAACAACACAGGTTTATCCAACCTCTCCGGTTAGTACTTGCCCTCTGATTCAGGCAGCATCCTAGTAAATCACTCCTGCACCCTCCCCAGTGCCTCAATATCGTTCCTGTAATGGGGCAATCAGAAATGAATGCAGTGCTCCTGGTGTGGTCGTATTGGTCATATTCCACTTGGAGTATTGTGAAAAGTTTTGTGCCGCTTATCTAAGAAAGATTGGCATTGGGGAAGTGGACCCTAAAATTCCTAAATTAAGAGTTGAGTTATTCCGGGAATTCAGAATGCTCTTCAATACTCCAAGGAGAGTAAAAATATAGGCTGTCCCTCCCCCAGATAGCTATGAAGACTGGTGTCAATTGAAAACTTCTAAATTGAGTATTGATGGAATCCTGTGCAAACGTGCCAAGGATTATGGAACCAATACATGAAAAATTGAGTTAAGGTGCAAAGAACTCAAGGTTAAATTATATGGTAAATAGAAAATAATGTTAAAGCTAAAAGCTCATGATATTCAAGGTTGAAGATTTCAGATCGCCTATTGTCATTCTTCAGCACACAAGTGTAGAGGAGAACAAAATGATTGTTACTGTAGCATAAAGAACACAATAAAAATAAAATAAAAGTACAATGAATAAAAATACAAAATCAATCATATTAAACACAGTGTACAAGTAACTGTTCGAATGTGGCGGTATATACCAAAGTTAGCTTATATGCATAGGCTGGTTTTATGTACATAAATGGACACGAGGTTCAGGAGTAATTCTACATAAGATGACTCTGAAAAGAAATGATAAAGTAACGAAGTAACTACTGGTAGTGAGATTGCTCGAGTTCAGTACAATGTTCTCCTAAGGGTTGTCTATTGGTGGGTCCTCAGGTGGCTGTAGCGTCTGATCTGAGGTTCATCTATCCTGGTGCAGCCGAACAAGAGAAAGTGTCGGCTGTGGTTAGTGATTGGGTTGTTCAGTCTCTCCTTTCATGGCCGTAAGTTTGCTCATGTCGTGCAGCTCCCTCTTGAACAGATTTCTTCCAGGTGAATCTATTCAGTGCAATGTCTTCCCAGATTTTAGATATAATGTTGAATCTCTTCAGACTAATTTTGATGTTAGCTTTGAAGAGTTTCCTTTGCCCACCTTTGCCCACTAACCTTCCTTCAACTGGAAATAAAGGATCTGTTTGGAGAGATGTGGGTTAAGCACCTAAATGACATGACCTATCCATTGGAGTTGGTGTTGCTTTATCGTGGTGATACTGTCATGTTGGCCTCCTCCAGTACACTTGTGTTAGTGTGTCTGTCCTTATTGAATTCAAGTTGCTTTTTATTGTCATTTCGACCATATACAGGCAGTAATTAATATATTGGCGTGGATAGAAGATTGAGCAACACCCACAAAATGCTGGAGGAAGTCGGCAGATCAAATAGCATCTATGGAAGGAAATGAACAGGTGATGTTTTAGGCAGAGACCCTTCATCAGGATAGCAGGTTGGTTGGCTAATAGGAATATGAGAGTACATGTGAGTAGGTCCTTTTGGGTTTGGCAAGATATAATAGGTGATGTATTACAGCATAGGGGCTTTATGTTTTTACTCTTTATATAAATGACTTAGATGAAGCCACTGCAGGTGTGCTTGCTAAATTTGCTGGTAGCACAAAGATAGGTGGGAAAATCAGTTGTGAACAGGACAAAATGACATTATACCTGTATTTAGACTCGTGAAGTGAGTGAGCCAAGTTCTGGAAAAACTTGGGAAATGTGCACTTTCTCACTTTGGTAGGAAAATAAAGAAGCAAATTATCTAAATAATAAGAGCTTTCTGAGATGCAGAGAATCTGGTGTCCTAGCGCACGATTTACTAAATGCCTAATAGGCAGATACTTCAGGTAATTAAGTAAGCTAACAGAATGTTACTGATTATTGCAAGGGTAATTGAAAAGCAGTGAGATCATGCTTCAGTTATGTAGGGCATTGGAATGATTATACCTTTTGTGAGGAATTATTTTGAGGAAGGATATTAATGCACTTAAAGTAATTTAGCTAAGATTTACTTGATTAATAACTTGAAGGGGCATGCCACCTTATTGGCAGAAGTTGGTTAGGCTGATGATTGAAATTTAAGAGACTGAAAGGGCATTTGATTGAAATGTCTAAGATTCTGTGGGGAATTGACAATATAGATGTCAAGAAATCGTTTCCTCCTGCAGGTGAATTTAAGACTAGGCAATCATTATTTTAAAATAAATGTTACCCATTTAAGGAGGAAATAAAGATTTTCAGTCTGAGGTTTTAAAGAAAACACAATCTTTGAATATTCTTTAGGCAGAGCTAGATACTGTAGGTGCTTGAAAAATAAGAGTTTGGAAGGTTACTGGGTGTGCATGGGAATGTGATATTGAAGTTACAATAAAATCAGCCATGATTTTATCATTTTGTCAGAAAAGATTTCTAAAGCCAGGCAGTCTACTCCTGTATCTAATTGATATGTTCATTTGCTCATATTAGATAAGACTCATTAGGCTGATTGACCTCCGTCTGTTGGTTTGTTCATAATCCAGCCAGCAGGTTCCTTGTAACTTATTAAAACACTGGAATCATGCTGCAGTAGTTAAGTATGGAGTCCCAACTTCATCAGTGGACAACCACTTAAATACAATCATTGAATTCCTATGGTTTTAGACCAACACGTTGCAAGTTGCTTACAATTTTTTAAACACTTAGCACTTCCTATCCCCGGCACTAGGCAGAATGATTTAAAATTGAGACCTGAGTCTCTCTGGTTAAAAATGTAGTAGCAGGTACCATTTTCCTGGGTAATTCAGAATGCAGTGCGACATTCCTCTGAGGCCTAATTCAGGTTGGTAATCTAGTTTTTTAGGTCTGTGCTTAAAAACATTGAAGTACGGTGCTGAGGTTTTGAGATAGAAATCAGAAAACAATGGTTAATGAATTGAATGGAAAATGACCATTATTTGTAAGAATCTTTTTAACTCAACTATATGCTCATTTGGACAGTATTGTATTTCCAGCTTCGGAAATAAATTCTGTGAATAAGTATGAGAAGAACCATCAATTTCATAGACATGAGCATGTTTTCTCCCAGTTGGAAAAACAACCTGTACAATGGCTATAAGAATGTTATCCAACATTTAAAAAATTCCCTTTTTAATAAACTACTGACAACATATTGGTCCTCATTTTTGCCACAACAGCCAGAAGCCCACAAGTGTTCATTTCTATTGCAGGATGACAACCTGTCAGGTAAAGTTGGAGAAGGATATTTTTCAATCATGGTACAGGACCATACTTAACTGGTCTTGAAAAAGCTCCTGTGAGCCACTTAAAAAACTGACCTTTTCTGTGTTGAAGCTTCATCCTCATTATTGATGGGGTAGTCATCTGGTTAATGATTCAGCAATGATGAAGGGTGATATTGTGCTTCCATCTCAGTCTAGTGTATGACTTGGTGGGTAAGTCAAAGGTATTGTTTTCTCATCCATGTGCTTCCTGTCCCTGCACATGTCATATCCTATACGTTAATAGCTGCAGAAGGCTGAAGTATATGAAATAATAGCTTTATCATATTCAAACCCTCTGACGTTTATTGATTAGAACTCAGTACAGCACAGTACGGGCCCTTCAGCGCCCAACATTGAGCCAAACTGTAACCTACTCCATGCTCAATCTAACCCTTCCTTCCAACACAGCCAATATCCCTCCATTTTTCTTTCACCTTTGTGCCTAGTCAAAGGGTCTCTTAAATGCCCCTGATCTATCAGCCCATACAACCACCACTGATTATGTGGAGTACAGTATATTTGAAACAAATTAATTACTGGTTGATTATTAGAGGTAAATGGTACGCAAAGATAATTTGAAAGAAACAATCATCTAGAAGTAATTTAATACATACTGTACATTGAAGAAAGCATACTAATAAGAATTATCCTTCACAAGCTGAACAGAATCTTCAGAACATTCAAGCTGCTATTCAACATCAGACAAAGGAATCACAGAGTATAATTAGAAATGTCAGGAGCCAGGGGAATCTCACTTTCATGCATAAAATGATATAGGTTAACACTACAGAATTTGAGAAGTTAATCCTCCACAAACTCTGCTGTTCTTCTGCCTGAAAAGCTACTGTTGGCAAGATATAGTTCATTCAGATTGACTGAAAACATTGAACTATTTTGGAATTATAGCACTGATAGTATTTAAATTTTAACTCCTCTACATCAAAAGTAACCACATAAATGCACAGCTATCTGTATAGATTTGACAACTATCTTGTTTTATACAGGTGCAACGGTAAAGAAGAACATTTCAAGACTTGTAAGACTTGTCGTCTGCACTTGAATTGACATTTCTCCATTGTAAATTCTAAGCAAAGGTCTGCAGTAATTGTTTCAATTCATAACAGTCTTGCTGGTCAAAATTTTGCTCTCTCTCTCTCTCTCTCTCTCTCTCTCTCTCTCTCTCTCTCTCTCTCTCTCTCTCTCTCTCTCTCCTCTCTCGCCCTCTCTCTCTCTCTCCCTCTCCCTCTCCCTCTCTCTCATTACAATTAACAGCTGAAAAATCTCAGGGGCCCAAAGAGCATCTGTAAAGCCATGAGATCATTGAAAGTCAGGTTGAGACGCTGCATCAGAACTGAAACTGTACAGTGAAGATATTCAGTATATAGATGAGAGAGAGGAAGGATTGAGACAGAGGCTGGTAGGTGATAAATGGAACCCAGTGAAAGGAAGTGATGATCAAATGGAGCCAGGTAGAGATTCAAGGGGTAAGGATAGAGACAGAGACTGATATGTGATATCAAGTAAGGAAGAATTGATAGGCAAATGCATACAGATTGGGGGAATGGATAAAGGGTGAAGAAATTGTGGTGATGGACAGGTGTAATCAGGTGAAGGAGTGTCATGAATCCAGGTAACAGGAGGGGAAGGATGGAAAAGGTGAAGTTAGGGAGAACCCAAGATGGTCTGGTTGAAGAAAGAAAGAAGCAAAGAAGGTGTGAGCTACCAGAAATTGGAAAGTTAAATGTTCATATCATTGATCTATGGACTATCCAAACTTGGACAAATTAGGAGAATGGGCAAAGAAGTGACAGATGGAATGCAGTTTTGGGAAGTGAATGGTTATGCACTTTGGTAGAAGAAATGGAAGGGTTGACTATTTTCTAAATGGAGAAAATACAATAACGTAAGACACAAAGGAAATAGGGAGTCCTTGTGCAGGATTCCCTAAAGGTTAATTTGCAGGTTGACTATGTGATGATGAAGAAGAAGCAAATGCAATGTTAGCATTCATTTCAAGGGGACTAGAGTATAAAAGCCAGGATGGAATGTTAAGACTTTATAAAGCACTGGTGGGGCCTTACTTGGAGTATTGTAAGCAGATTATCTTAGAAAGGATATGTTGAAACTGGAGAGGGTTCAAAGGAGGTTAATGAAGATGATTGCGGGAAGGAATGGCTTGTCATACGAAGAGCGTTGCATGGTTCTGGGCCTGTATTTACTAGAATTCAAAAGAATGAGAGGTGACCTCATAGAAACCTACCAAACGCTGAAAGACTTTGAGTGGATGTAGGGAGGATGCTTCCGATGGTGGGAGAGCTTCAGACCAGAGGACACAGCCTCAGAATAGAGGGGCATCTTTTTTAGAATGGAGAAAGGAGGAATTTCTTTAGCCAGAGAATGGTGAATCTGTGGAATTCTTTGCCACGTTCCACTATGGAGGTCAAGTTGACATTTACGTTTAAGGCAGAAGCTAATAGATATTGATTGGTCAAAGTATGAAGGATATGCAGAGAAGGCAGAAGATTGAGGCTGAGAGGAAAATTGGAACGGCCATGATGAAATGGTGGAGCCGATTCGATGGGCCAAGTGGCCTAATTCTGCTCCTACATCTTATGGTCTCATGGAATATGAGGCGGTTCCATCTGCCCATCTACTCTATTTTCATTTTTTATTATATCAACCCTGGATATTGTATTGAAAATCCAACTTATCAAATGTGGACATTGTGTACAATTTGAAATTTAAGAAAATAACTGCAGATGTTGAAAATAAAACAAATGGTGGAAACACTCAGCAGGTTATCGAGCACCTGTAGAAAGAGAAACAGGGGTCTAGTACTCATCATCAGATTGCGTGTAGTCTGTCGACCAATCACATCTGTCTGAGGACACAATAAAATATGTCAGTGCTGTGACTAGTTACGTACCTGGTGGACAGCAAAACTATAGGTAGAAAGGTCTGCTTTCAGTGTGAAGTTATTATATATATATATATGTAATTTAGTAGTAAATTAATTTTTGTAATCATATATTATGCTTCTGCCTAAAACTTTTTTTTCAATCAACTGAAAGTAGTCAATTGCATCAACAATTGCAATAAAAAACCAAGCTGCTCTAAAAATAAAAGTTAAGTTTTTACCCTCTTATTATATTGCATAATGGCTGGCTGGTGGTGCAATAGCATCAGCGCCGGGCTCCGGAGTAAAGGCTCCCGAGTTCGAATCCAAGTCAGGCCACACCTGAGCACGGTTTCCATCCGAGCCGGGTTAAGCGTCAAGCTAGACACTTGGCCTCACAAAAAAAACGGGTGGAGTCAGGAGCGTTCATATCATGACCCGATTAATCTGAAAGGAGACCAATCCTGACACCACACGTCAGACAAGAATGGCTGATTATCTGGTGCAACATGCTAAAGAAACTGCACAAACATTTCCTCATGATACAAATGCGAGGCGTTCCATACCATTTGCAGTGTATATGTTAGTACATCAGCGGTTCGCCCATTTTTTACAATGTCTAGTCAATTTTATTCAAATTAATGAATTGTGAATCACTGGGAAATTAGTGAATGCTGTATCAGTTAATAGAGGATATCTTCTAAAGTGTTTCTGAAAACCTTCCAGCGTAAAAGCAAGGTTAAGCTCTTTGTAGCTGACTGATTGATTGCGTGGTCAGTTTCATCTTCAGTCAGATTCACTATGACAGCGGGTAAAGTAATTGCAGTTTAAGATTCAGCAAGCATTCTCACTTGCTAGTCATTCGGGACCTCTTGATATGAGTTAATGAGAGGTGATTGCACCTTCATGACAACCAACCTAAAGTTATTTTTCTTTCAATAACGGATTTGAGTATCACCCAAACCAAGTGCTTTCTGTCCTTCCCTAAGTACTCATTTTTACACTTTAAGGGTTGGTGGTTAAGCATCTTTTTGAACTGCTTGTAGTAAAGGACTATCATGGTACAGTTGGATGTTCCAATGATATTGAAGGATGAGCAATAAATCGCCAGGTCAGGTCATTGTGTAACTCGAAGAAAACGCTATAGATGGCAACATTCTGAACTGCACTTATACATAATGACAGTCCCGGGTTTGGGAGCTGTTGTGAAACCTGCAGAATAACTTGTAGGCATGTAATTGTGGTAGAGGATGTGGCTGTTAATAGCAATGGATAAGCTTGTTCTTGATGGTGTTGAATCCCCTGAATTTTTTTGGAAACTCACTTGTCATGGCAAGTGGAACCTATTCCAATCAACTTGTAACTTACAGATGGAGAATGTTTTGGGAAGTAAGGAAATAAGTTTCTCATATTAAGGCACCCAGTCACTGTACTGCGGCTGTAGCTACTGCATCTCTATGCTTGGTTATGGAGTCAAAGAGTCATAGAGCCTCACAACAAGGAAACTGGTCCTTCAGCTTAACTGGTCCATGCCAAACAAACTTCACATCTAAGCTAGTCCCATTTACCTGTGTTTGGCTCGTATTTCTCTAAAACTTTGTACTTTTCAAATATTGTAATCTACCTGCTTCAAACCCTTCCTTTGGCCGTTCATTCCACATACAGACTACTGTCTGGATGAATAAGTTCAGGTCCCTCTTAAATTTCTCCCTCTCACCATTGACCTATAGTTCTTGATTTCTCCAGCCTTGGGAAACAGACTTGTGTGTATTTGCCCTATCCATGCCCCTCATATGCCTGTTGTCATTCCCCTCAGTGCCCAGTGGTGCATCAGGCAGCAACCTTGCCAGTTCTTTAGCCTTTATCTGGTTTTTATGAGTTGCCAGCTTGAGGCTCAACCCAGCACGCAAGGAGCCTTCCAGATTCAAACCCAGGACCACTAGCCTCAAAGTCTGTTGCTGATGCCGGTACACACCCGGCCAGCTTACACCTGTTATGGGCACATTTAATGTCTGATCAACTTTCAATAGAACCCCAACTTGAGGATATTAACAGATGTTTAGCAATTATATGCTGTTGAATGTCAAAGTTGGGGGGGGAGGCTAGATTCTGTTTATTTGGAAATATTAATTGCCCAGAATGAGGATTATTCACCAATCATTGGTGCAAATCAGAGTATTGTTCAGGACTTGCTGTATGAGAGAATAGACTGCTTCACTTTCTGTGCAGTTGTGAATACAGTGCAATCATTGGCAAGCATTATGATAAACTAAGGTCATTGATGAATCATCCAAAACATTCAACACAATTTAAGCAATATCATTGTAACTGGTGCTTCAGGTAATGGGAAATAATCAGCTGGTTTAAGTATCTTTCCAGGATGAGTGGGGTATATAGGCGATCCACGTGTACTTTTCCAAGCTTTGGTACAATGCACACTGAGGAAAAAATGGAAATAAAAACTTGTTTTTCTTTGTTAAGTAAAATGGATTATCCTCTGAAATTGAACTTAGCTCAGTAGTTTGAGGCAAAAATATTAATTACAGTTTTATTTGAGCTTTAAAATCAAGATATATAATTTCTTAGTAGTTGGCAGGGCGTGTTAAATACACAAACTGTAATTTGTAAATAAAAGCACAATAAAGTGGTAATGATTGTGATCAATGCAAAGACCTCCATTAAGAAAGAAGAGAGAAGATGAACATGTGAAAAAAATGTTGAAATCAATATGCACTCCCTTAATAAACTAGAACTTTCATCAAGGACCTCTCTGCAAATGAAATATTTACCTACAGGGCCCTTACATGTGCAACAGTGGCATTGATAAGCATGTAATTGAAATATAACAAATATGCATCAAAGGCATGAGCATTCTTTAATGAGGGGAAGAAGGAACAGTCCAGTGTATCCCAACCTTACCCATGTGATTATATGGAATCCATGAGTAATTCAGAAATAGAATACTCATTAATGGCTAGATATCTTTTTTTCATCACAATTGAGATGTTCTTTATTTTGGAGTTGAGTTTCTCATCTCTAAGAGTACAATATCTCATTGACTGCTGCAGATGAATGATGACAGCTCCCAACTCCCACCTGAAGAGAAAACTATGCCAAATTGGCAATGTATCTTGAAGTAGCGATTGCTAACATGGACCATAGCTTTGTGAGCTCCATTGAACCAGCTGAGGATTTGGTCACCAATGACCCTAATATGTGCATGAAGGAGGCTTCAGCAATGACAATGCCAGTAATATCAAGTGAATAGACTTTGTCTTGTTGGAAGTTATTGCCTGTCTGTTTTCATTTTTACTATTTATCAGCCTGTGGCTTTATGATCTCTTGCTTTTTTTTTGAAGAGCTGAGAATGGAATTGAGCATTGCACAAATAATATTAGACATTCTGCTTTCAACCTTGATGGAAGGAGTTTATCAATAAAACAGGTGGCTGGTTGGTCTTACAACACTACTCTGATGAAGTCCTGCAGATGTTTCAGAACTGAGTTGATATTTTCCTGCAGCAACAATCTTCCTTTGCAAGATATATTCCAGTCATTGACATATGTTTTTGTTGATGCCATGAACCCATTTTATCAGCGTTCCTTGATGCAGTAGTTGCTGAAAAGCCACTTTGATGTCGAGAGCAATCATTCTCTCACTTACCTTACCTATGGTGGATGTCTGATAAAAATATAATGTTGTATAGAACATTTCTCTTAATTCTGTATGATTTTAGAACAAGGAAAACCAAAAATAATTGACATTAATTAACTTCTAATTAACAGTTCACCTTTCCGAAAGAATGATATATATAGACTGTACTTTTAATGAGGAACTGGAGATTTTTAAATTATTTAAATGACATTCTATGCTTTGATAGGACATCTAAGAAAAAATTATGCAAAAACAACAGACAATAATTTGAACAGTAATAATAGGCTTACTTATTAAATTGTTCCATTGGAGTTCCTTTCACCAACAGAATTTAACTGATGTCCATTTCACTAATAATATAGAATCATGGAGAGACACAACATGGAAATGAACAGCTCAATCCACTGAATCTCCATCACACGGTTATAACAATTCTACATTAATTCCATTACTTCGTTCTCCCCACATTCTCATCAATTTATTTGAGGTTCTACTACTCAAGTACACAATAGAGACAATTTACAATTGATAATTAACCTACCAATTTGTACATTTTGGAGTGTGGTAAGAAGCTTGGGCACCTGTAGGATGCCATTGCAGCCACAGGGAGAACATGCAAACTCCACATAGACAGCTTCTGAAGTCTGTTTTGAACCCCGGTCCCCAGTCGCTATGCCACTGTACCACGCACTATGTCACTGTGCTGCTGACAAAAAGAAACAGATAATGCTGGATTAGTCTATATCAGGCAGCAAGCAATGGCAAAGAAAGAATGAATGGTTCTGATTGATGAGCCGCCATCAGATCGAACTGAAGAAGAAATGTTCATCCCTCACACCTGTTTCACTATTTATTAAGATCATTACCAATCTGATTATGAAATGTGCTCTGCCTGTCTCTCTGTTCTCTGTAACTTTTCACTCTTGCATATAAGAATCTATCTATTCAGGAATAAGCAAAGGCTTTGCTTACACTGCCCTTCAAGTATGGGAGTTCTGAAACCTTAAGATCCCCTAGAAGCAATCATTTCAAATCACCTGTGCATGAAATAAGCCATTCTATATTGTGAAACAGTGAACTATAATTATAGATTCTCCCATAAGAGGGAATATTCTCTTCACCTGCTCTGCAAAGACTTCTCAAGACATTATATGTTTCAATCAAATTATCTTCCAAACGTCTAAGTTCAAGTGGATGCAAATCTATCTTTTTCAGTCTTTCCTCATTAGACATCTCACCCATTTCAGGTATTGTCTAGCAAACCTTTACTGAACTGCCTCCAGAGCATTTATATACTCCTTTAACTATGGTATAATGATAAAGCCCGATGCTTCAAGGCTGATCTTGCCAATGCGTTATATTACTAAATTATAACCTCCCTGGATATGAAATCAATTCTCCTGGTGATAAAAGAGAGCATCTTGTTGTCTTTTTTAATTGCTAAACCTACACCTGGCCTTTGTGATTCCTTCCTTAGAGGTGTACAAGGTAATGAGAGGCATTGATTGTGTGGATAGTCCGAGGCTTCTTCCCAGGGCTGAAATGGTTACCATGAGAGAGCATAGTTTTAAGGTGCTTGGAAGTACATGCAGAGGAGATGTCAGCGGTAAGTTTTTTACGCAGGGAGTAGTGAATGCGCAAAATGGGCTGCTGGCGGCAGAGGTGGAGGCAGAAACGATAGGGTCTTTTAAGAGACTCCTGGATGGCTACATGGAGCCTAGAAAAATAGAGGGCTATGGGTAAGCCTAGGTAGTTCTAAGGCAAGGACATGTTCGGCACAGCTTTGTGGGCTGAAGGGCCTGTATTGCACTGTAGGTTTTCCCTGTTTCTATCTTTCTCTGAGACACCTAGATAACACTGAACCTCTGAGCTCTTATAATCTAAAACAATGCTTTTTTTCATTTCCTATCTATGTAGATAATTTCACTGTTGCCTGTTTAATTTTCCATTTGGCAGATAGTTGACCCCTTAATATATGCAACTTCTTCATGTCCTCTTCACAGCTTACCTACCTCTCTGTGTATCTGCAACAAATTTAGCAAACTTATCCGGTCATTTATATAAACAGTAAAAAGTTCTTGCACCAGCACAGATCCTTTTCACATACTGTTTCCTGTTAGTCAGCCAATGCCAAAATTCCTACTGCAAAACAAATTCTAAATGTCTTTGAGGTGGTACTATTTCAAGTGCCTTCCAGTTGTTCCCTCATTTCTTGACTTTGACTGATTATTTTTCTACTGATCCTTCTGTAAGTCTTTACTAATAGATTCTAATATTTTTTTCAGATACTAAGTGGCCTTTAGCATTCTGTTTTAGTCCTTCTCTCTTTTTGGGTATGTATGTTAAATTTGCCATTTTTTTTCAATCCGCTGAAAGCTTTTTCAAGTCTCATCAAGTAAAATTAAAAGCAACACATCTAGCCACTTCTTTCAAAACCTGGAAACAAAATCCATCTGAACTTGGGGACTCATCAGCCTTCAGCTCTATAGTCCCAAAATATGGCATCCTGATGGTGCAATCCAATGCATTCTCAGCAACTCTTTGACTTTTATCTTTTGCAAGCCAGTTAATAGACCACTGATCAGCAGACAAGGTGGAGAAGAGCGAGTGTGTGGCCACTCTAGGACAAGGTAAATCTCACTGCAGGAGTACTGGTGCTTATGGGTCTTTTGTGCAAGTGAGTCCACTGTTGTGGTGGAAGCTAACTACAGTACTGTAAAAGAGTATTAGGCACATATTCACTTCTAGGGTGTTTAGGGTGCACAGTACTGTATTTGTCAATGTGGTGTGGAGAGCAAGCTTGTAAATCTGTCAGGAGCAAAGATTGTTTGGAATGGCAAGGGTTGAGCGCCATGGGAGGGGTGTGGTCCGGGTGACAAAGAAGGAGTTCTAGGGGCAGGGATTGGCATGGGTGCAGATAAACCCACCCCTGAGACACTAGGCAAGGTCATTTGGTTAAAAAAAAAACTGGTTTATTGATTATTACAGAATGTCTCTCTGGTGCTTCCCACTCCCTCCCTTCTTCCTGCACCCTTCCCACTCTCAGTTAACAAGAGAGAATCATTTCGGAATCGGGTTTATCATCACTCACACATGTCTAGAAATCTGTTGCAATATATAAAATTACTAAGGTACTGTGCAAAAATATTAGGCACCCTAGCTATATGTGTGCCAAAGAGCTTTGTACAATAATGTATATCTAACTCACACTAATATTCCACAACTTCAGCTCACCATCACATACAAGTTTACATGCTGGGATTGCACAAATGAAGATGACGCCTCATATGGAAGCATTGCCAATGTATGGAGTTCTCTAAACTCAGCAGGGAAGAACATCTGGTCTTCTGGATACAGTGGGCCTCTGCACACATACCACATAGGTGCACTTGACCAACTAGATGTGATGGATGATGACAAATGTTCATGCATCGCTGGATTTTCATCAGTGGACATACCAGTATTTCATACACAAATCAGTACAATGCGCTGCATTGGGGATGCTGATATCAAATATGTATAACAGATTTGCTTTTACAGTTCTTTCTGGAACTCTTTTCGGGCATATTCATGAACTTAGGGGATAGGATAAATTGAAGTTCATACTTAAACGACCAGGGAGGGAACTCCTTCCATTTATAACCAGCCTATAGTCAGGGTGCCTCAGGCCCACAAATAATGAAATGGTGTGCAACTAGGAATGAACATTTTTGGCAATAATTGAATTCAGTACCAGTGCATTATAATGATTATTTGAGCCACATAATCATTCACAACTTTCTTTCAGATCCATGTGCCATTTGTCATCCGTTATTTCCAAGCCTCATTGTGCTAAGACCAAGGTATTTATCAGGTTGTCTGCGAGTCATCTTCTCCAAAATTCTTGGAGAGATGCAATATGGAAACAAGCCCTTCTATTTGTTATCTACTCCAACTATTAGCCAACGATTTTTGCACTCATCCTACATTAACTTTATACTTTCTCTCCCTGCCACTTTTCAGCTGACCTCACATTCCACCAGCCACTGACACGAAGGACCAGATATAGCTCACAATTAACCTCCCAACCAAGAGAAAATCTGCAGATGTGGAATCCAAGCAACACACACAATATGCTGGAGGAGCTCAGCAGACCAGGCAGCATCTATGGGAAAAAGTACAGTCAATGTTTCGGGCCAAAACCCTTCAGCAGGACTGGAGAAAACAAAGCTGAGGAGTAGATTTGAAAGGTGAGGGAGGGAAGAGAGAAACACCAGGCAATAGGTTAAATTTGGAGGGTAAGGGATGAGGCAAAGAGCTAGGAAATTGATTGGTGAAAGAGATAGAAGGCCATGATAGAAGGAAAAAAAGGTAGGGGGTGGGAGGAGCATCAGAGCGAGGCGATGGGTGGGCAAGGAGATAACATGAGAAAGGGACAAGGGGATGGGAAATGGGGAAGGGTCGGGGAGGACTGGCTGCATCTTGATCTGCTATGGAAACAACAGTGCCCAAGAATAGAGAAGCCTACAACAAGAGGTGGACACAGCCTAATTCATCACAGGAAATGCCCTTCCCACCATTGAACACATCTACAAAGACCGCTGCCATAAGAAGTAACCATCCATCCTCAAGAACCTCACCATCCAAGCCATCAAGAAGGAGGTACAGGAAACTTAGGTCCCAAGTTACCAGGTTCAGGTACAGTTATTACCCTTCAACCATCAGGCTCCTGAACCAGCATCTTCACTCACCTCAGCACTGAACTAATCACAACCCAAGGACTTACTTTCAAGGACTCTACAACTCAAGTTCTCAGTATTACTTATATATATTATTTTTTTTTGCATTAGCACTATTTGTTAGTCTTCGTGTATGTGTAGCTTTTCATTGATCCTGTTGTACTTCTCTGTTCTACTGTGAATGTCCGCAAGAAAATGAATCTTAGAGTAGTATTAGGTGACATGCATACTTCCATAATAAATTTACTTTGAACTTTGACCTTTAACCTTAAACGCATTTAGTAGCCACTACTGTTTCTCTGGACAGAGAATTCCACAGATTCACTATTCTCTGGGAAAAGCAGTTCCTCTTTATCTCTGATCTAAATCTATTCTCCCAAATCTTGAGGCCATGTCCCTTAGTTCTAGTCTCACTTACCAGTGAAATCAACTTTCCTGCCTCCATCTTTTCCCTTTCATAATTTTAAGTTTCTATAATATCCACTCTTATTCTTCTAGATTTTCATGCATTGCAGAATTTTTAATGTCCAAATCTCTTATACTTTATAAAAGATAACTAAAAGTTTGTGTGTAAGAACAAGAACTTTGTGTAATAAAATAGAAATACAGAACTGAAAAAGTTGGCTTGAATGCACATGGAAACTAATGATTAATAATGTGATGATTAAGAACTAAAAGTAGAATCTGAAAAAAGATGTATCTGGTAACAAAGGTTGAGAGTGCCCATGTATTAGTAGTGGACAGGATTTTAAAGAGCAAATAGGTTTACTAATGAGTTACATGGATGTCCACCCACTAGATTAGGGGACGAAATGGCTTTTCTCCCATTTATATTCACCGGGGAAACAAATGGCATTTTTCCAGTAACCAAATTTGTACAGACATCAACAGAATACCTAACTAAAAGCAGAGATTAGGAAGGTGCCCATTAACAGAGTAGGAACTTCTGAAAGATGATAAAATAGAATGCACTGATAACATTTATCCCAGGATATTAATGAAGGAAATCAGAGGAGCCTTGGCAGAATGTCACAATTCATTTCAAAAGGGAGTGCTGGTTCTTGAATGAAGCAAAAACAATAAATGTTGCAACAAATTGAAACAGACAAACTAGTGTTCTATTTACATAACGAACACTAAGTTCAAATTGCTTAATGCATTATCATTTCATTAAGGGGGAAAGTACATCTAAAAGAAAAATTAGCTCAAATCTTTTTTCAACTGTCACAATTTAAATTGTTTTGGCAAATACTGGTCTGTATATTTAGACAATACCATGCATCAAACATTATTTCCCTAAATTATTTTTGGACTAATATATATTCTATATTATTATGGAAAAGTAGAGCAGTCAGCAATGGAAGAACTTTGGGGATTTTCCTATTCTTCAGTAGATCATTCTTTGTAAGGCACTGCCTCTTGATAAAATTAGAGAATCATAGAATTTTACAACAAAATGCCATTCAGCCCATCAGGTCTCAGAATGGACAATCATTTTATTCTTACTTTCAAACTTTCAGTTCCTAGCACTGTGCATTAGTGATTTTCAATTGCTCATCCAAGTACCTTTTAGCTGTAAATAGGGTCAATGTGTTCCACACTTCTACTATTGTTTGAATGAAAAGCGTTTTACTTAGTTTCCCTCGGTTCTTCTACCAATTACACCAGAATAAAAAGTCTAGCGACCCTCTAGTAATTTTATATCCTTCAATCATGTCACCCCTCAGCCTCTGACACTGCAGAAAAGAAACAATCCAGATTTATCCTACCATATTATAGCCAAAATGCCAAAAATTATATATGTATATATATACAATCTACATCCTCTGGATATCATGCTCTTTTCTAAAGGGAATAAGTCCATCTTGTTCAACTTGTCTTAGTCTCCAACACAGCCAATTAACTCTCCTCTTAGTCCTTGTTGCAAGTGAATCCAGCCTAGTCAGTTTCTCCTCATAATCTTTGCTACACCTGTCCAATGCTTTCACATGTAATGTATTGTCTGGAACAAGACAGAATACTTCAGCAGTAGCTGTAAAAATTAATCTACTGTACTACCCCCTCACATTAATCTTCTTTTAAGTCTTACTCCAGTTAGCTAAGAAAAGAATTCTTTGACCTTTTTGAGATTAAAAATACCCACTTCCTTTCCCACTGTATAACATTGCTTTTAAAAGATCACTGTAAGGTATCTTCATTATTGCCGGCCATCTCCCAATAGCACCAGGTATCAGTATCTCGTTGGTCAGTTTTGGTTACTTTTCTGGGTTAGTACATATGAATTCTTTATATCTGATCAAGCTTCCATATCTTAGGGAAAGTGAAAGCTGTAGCTTTTTAATACCTGTACAATCATGCGAGAGCACGTTGTATATATTGCCCGCTGTTGGAAACTATATACACATTAGATGAAAACTTTAATAGAACTACAGATACTGAAAATCAAAATTAAAGACAACAGAATGCTGGAAATATTCCTGCAAGTCAGACTGCATCTGTGGGAAGAGGAATAAATACAAACTTTCCCATTGAAGACCCTTTGTGAGAATGGACGGCTGAGTCCAACCCAATACTGGTTGACCTTTGTGAAATTTCTTTCCGGAGATGCAAGTTAAAACTAGAGCTAAGTTCAATCATTCCCTGGCCAGCAAATAAAAGAAAGATACAACTTTGATCATGAGGTATTGATTTAAACAAAGATCTCCTTTGGGAGACATAAATGTCTATTATTTGCTTATTTTGTGTGCCTCACCAAGCTTCACACTTGAGTAATATGACATCAAAAAGAAGCAGTCAACCATAGATCTGTTAGGATTATTAGTTAATACTAAAATACATACCAACTTAATACTATATAAAAAATCTGTTACATTAATGAAATGAGTCAAAGAGTTGGTAATCACTGACATATTTGACACAATACAACATTAATATTCAGAATTAATGATATAAGGATTATGTGGTTTGAAGAAATTACGTCAACAAATGCCAACATTTCAAACCATCGCCAATTATATTATTCAAATTTACTGATGAAAAGCATTGAAAAATAAAAGTGTCAGTATCACTTGATAGAACATCTTTAGCTTGTTTTGTTTTCCATCTTGAAAGAACAGTATTTTCACAGAGATCACATGAAATGTTTGCTCATTGCATTACTGATCTGTAACATTAAGGCTCAGGGGCTTTTGGAACTGACGTCAAGCAGAAAATTCTAATACAAAGGCCATGATTATATTTTAACAAAACATCTCTAAGGCTAGACAACACTGCTTTTTCAACCAGGTGGGTATGGTTTTAATAATGACATAGTTGCTTGTTGATCAGACCTGTGTGTTAGGATTGGTTGAACTTCATCAGCTCTGACGGACTTCAGACTTGATGTGTTAGGCATCCTCCATCTTGGCTGCATAGATAATAACAATAACTTACATTGCCATAAAAATAAAATACTTAAAAGTCAAAGAATGAACTTGCTTTCCACAGGAGCTCTCTTAATTTTATGACCGGAGACATCAATGGGAGAAGAATCTTGGAGATCTTACTAAAATGTGCATATGAGCAAGTTAGTGTTTTTCACAAATGTGCTTAAAACATGTCACAGAAATCAATTGAAGTACAGAATTCATCTTAATAAGTTTCTTACTTATTAAAGAAGTGAATGATGGGAAAAATACATTTCTAAACATATAACATATAAATGATTTCACCTCCTTTTATGTTTTCATAGAATTACACATATGTCTTGCATTCATTACAACTTTAAAAATAGTATTTAAATTATGTCCTTTTTTTTATGCTGATTCAACTCCAAACTGAAAATGAGAGATGTGGCATGAATGTGTATTTATAAACTGTTAAAGAATAAGATGCCAACATTTCTTGGCTTTCCTTGCACTCTGCTGTGTTAACTGTGGAATGAAATAAGGTAACAAAAATAAACTACTTGGCCTCTGAGACCATTATCAAATCAAATCTTGGCTGATTTGTACATTTGGACACTAACTCTAATCTTCTTGCTTCGTATTCTGGAAATGTGATTTGTTTGATTGTGACTGGCATGCTCAGGTTTATTCTATACTCTTCAAGATGTCCTTTACCATTGAAGAGCCAATTAAGTGTTTTTGATATAGAGTCACTGTTGCATTGCTAGAGCTAAACCGTGCACCAGCTCCTTCAGAGGACACTGCGATGAGCAGAAAATCTGCGTCTAATAATATTGAATGAGGAATCTTAACAAAGTTACTAACGCAAAAATAGTGTGTAGGTATTTATGTACTGTATATACATATTATACACACACATACATAATTATAGTTATATACATATACAGTACATATATTTTAATTATATATAAATATGTAGTGCATTTTCACATATGGGCATCCTCTTACTGAACAAAAAAATTATGTCATATATGTATAGTATCAGTAAGATCATTAAGTAGTCTGGAGTAAGAGCTTCTGGGATGAATATATATATCTATTCAGGAGTCATTTCTATCTTTTAAAAAAGCCCTTATTCATTAAATCCATTCTCTTGGTGCATATATGTTAGCACTAGTAGGAAAGAGAATGAAGTAGATCTTCCATTGCCCAGAAATCACTGCCTATCTCTCCTTGTGGCATGCTGTTCGTTTCAGGGCTGCCCTCCCACTAGGACCCCAGCTTCTAACTCTTCAGTATGGTTGACTGTAATATAGGGCTTCACAATGCAGATGGTCATCTGGGCTTTCAAAAACATTTTGACAACATGGGAGACCACATCCTTGGGCTGCAAAAGCGAGGATGTAATGTTGAAACTTTAAAACACACTGGTGAAGCCTCAGTTAGATATTCTGAGCAGTTTTGGGCCACTTATCTTAGGATGAATGTGCTGAAACAGGAAAAGGTTCAAAGGAGGTTCACAAAAGTGATTCCAGGTTTCAAAAGCTTGTCATATGAAGAGCGTTTGATGGCTCTGGGCTTGTATTCTCTAGAATTCAGATAAATGAGGGGTGACCTCATTGGAACCTATCAAATGTTGAAAGGCCTTGATAGCGTGGGTAAGGAGAGGATGCAACACATACAAACAAGCTGGAGTACAAACAAACTCAGCAGTTTGGACAGCGTCTGTGGAAACGAGCAGTCAACGTTTCTGGCCGAGACCCTTTGTCAGGACTGAAGAAGGAAGGAGCAGGGGCCCCATAAAGAAGGTGGGGGGAGGGTGGAAGGTGCCAGGTGAAAAACCAATCAGAGGAAAGATCAAGATGGGGGAGGGGAAGCAGGGAGGGGTTAGGCAGGAAAGGTGAAGACGGAATGTAAGGGGAAAACACTGTGTAGTAGAAGAAGACAGAATCATGAGAGAGGTGATAGGCAGCTGGAGGAGGAGGTAGAGTGAAACTGGGATGGGGGAAGGGAGAGGGAGGGAATTACCGGAAGTTGGAGAATTTGATGTTCATACCAAGGGGCTGGAGACGACGCAGACGGTATATGGGGTGTTGCTCCTCCAACCTGAGTTTGGCCTCATCATGGAGACCATGCATGGACGTAACCGAATGGGAAAGTGAAGCAGAGTTGAAGTGGGTGGCAACAGGGAGATCCTGCCTGTTGTGGCGGAAGGAGCAGAGGTGCTCGACGAAGCGGTCCCCCAATCTGCGTCAGGTCTCGCCGATGTAGAGGAGGCTGCACCGGGAGCACCGGATGCAATAGACTCACAAGTGAAGTGTTGCCTCACCTGGAAGGACTGTTTGGGGCCTTGAATGGTGGTAAGAGAGGAGGTGTAGGGACAGGTGTAGCACTTACACTTGCAAGGATAAGTACCAGGTGGGAGATCTGTGGGAAGGGACCTGTGGACCAGGCAGTTACAGAGGGAACGAGCCCTGCAGAAAGTGGAGAGTGGTAGAGAGGGAAAGATGTGCTTGTTTCCTATGGTGGAAAAGGCTAGGACTAGAGGACAGAACCTCGGAATACAGGAGCAGCTTTTGTGAACAGAGATGAGGAAGAACTTCTTTAGCCAGAGAGTGGTAAATCTGTGAAATTCTTTGCCACAGGCTGCTGTGGAGGCCAAGTCTTTAAGTATGTTTAAGGCAGAGGTTGTTAGATTATTAATGGGTCAGAGCTTGAAGGGATATGAGGAGAAGGCAGGAGATTACAGCTGAGAGGAAAATTGGATCAGCTATGATGAAATGGCAGAGCAAGGGCCAAATGGCCCCATTCTGTTCCTATAGCTTATGGTCTTATTGTCTTATGGCTCAATGACAATTACAATTGTCAATGTGGTTGGGAACTCTGATAGGTTCTGAATATTCTTGATGTGTGGCTGGACCGAAGATGTAACTGATGATCAATTCTGGGACTATAAGCATTATGAATTGGTATTGGTGACAGAGTAGAAGCTCTGCCATATTACAAATGTTAACAAGGATGGGATAAAACTAGACAGAAAATAAAAAACAGTTTCTTTGAAATTCTTCTCTGTGGGTTAAATTGAGGTCCAGCACTACTTCCAGTGAATTGGCTGTAGTGCAGTAGTCTAAAGATTACTAATTGGTCCTCTAGTATGATAAGATGGATTCATGACCTCACAATCTGCCGTGCTATGAACATGCATATAATTGTTTAACTGCACTGTGTTATTTCTTATTCAGCATTCCTCAATGCACTGTGTAATGACCTAATATATAAGAGAAGCTTTTCAAAAGCAAGAAAAGGTTTTTTCCTGTCCTTGAGTACATGTGGCAATAATAAATCAATTCCAATCTCAATAATCTACAAGGACAGCAGGACAATTCGCATCCATTTTTGAACATCACAGGATCACATGAATGGTGTAAGCATAAATAGATAATACTAAATAGACCACAATTTTGACATGGGAAGGAATCAGAATTGAGATAGTTTAACAAAAGAGGCTGGGGCAACTCAGCATGTCAAGCTGCATCTATGAGGTCAAAGGGATGGTTGACATTTAAGCGTGCTCCCTGTTACATCACATACCAGAAATGAGAGCGTAGACGGGAGACAGGCGGTATTAAGAGGTGCAGGAGTGGGTGAAGCAGAATCTGGTGAATTTTAGGTGCAATGTTGTCAAAGAGCAGGCGAGCAGGGAAAAAAAAACAAAGAGGGAGCCATGAAAGAGGGTCTCACGGAAGTCCCGACCAAGAGAGTGGAGGAAAACTTGGACATACCTTGAAGAGACTTCACAGTGAAATCACAAAAAGGAGACACAAGAGAGACTGCTGATGCTAGAATCTGGAGTCTAACTGCTGGGTGAAACTTATTACAGATTACAAAACTCTCAGTGGTTTCAACAATAGATAATGTCATGAGGTCAGTGGATTAAAGGATGCAGTTCCTGAAGTGAGATTCATTGAAAGACAGTAAACCTTCACCTACTTCCATATCCCTTCATCACTTTTAGAACAATGAGATTTATATAAGAATCCATTGTCTAATTTATTTTTAAATAATGAAATGATAGTGGATTTCAATTAGGATTTAGACTTTTACCTCATATATTGAATGCATAGATATTTTATGGTACTTACTGTAGATCAAATTTCAGAAAATGTTAAGATACTCACTTTGGCCTCTTACCTCTTCTCCTCCCCTGCCTATCACCTCCATCTGGTGCCCGTTCTTCCCCTTTTCCAATATCCACTCTCCTCTCCTATCGAACTCCTTCTTCTACAGCCCTTTACCTTTTCCACCTAACACCCCCCAACTTCTTACTTCATGTGCGCCTCCCCCACCCACCTGGCCTCATTTGTCGGCTTCTAAATTGTCTTCCTTCCTCTTCCCACAAGCTTCTGATTCAGACATCTTCCCTCTTCCTTTCCAGTCCTGAAGGAGGGTCTTACCCAAAATATTGACCATTTTTTTCCATAGATGCCTGACCTGCTGAGTTCCTCCAGCATTGTGTGTGCGTTGCTGAAGATGCCCAAAATAGCAGTTCAATAAAAAACAACATTATTATTTGAAATTGAACTATAGATAATTCAGAACTGAAAATCAAGAAAACTATTAGTCTATTATGATTATAATTTGCTATTGAAGACCATTTCGTTACATTGCTTCTTTGGTTTACAGACCACTGACTGTTAGGCTAGTTCATGGATTGACTTATTCAGATTCATTTGCCACATGTACATCAAAACACACAGTGAAATATATCATCTGCATTAACAACCAAACAACCTAAGGATATGTTAGGGGCAGCCACAAGAGTCACCACACATTCCAGCATCAACATAGTATGCCCACAATGCTCAAAACAAAAAGCAATAAAGCAACAGCAAAACAAGCCCATTTTCTTCTTCCTTCCCACCCATACAGATTGACTAACCACCAACCCCAGGACAGGTTTCAGACTGAAGGCAGCATTCAGTGGAAGGTTCGCAATTCACTTGAGCTTATTTTTGAAGCAGCCTGTCATACCCCAGCTTTGATGTAGGGAGCAACTTTAATTACAAAGACCTTTGTTCATCCAAAATACCTCAAAGTCATAATACTAGAGAGCAGATTACAAAGACTGACCAGAACTTGTAGTCAGAATTGAGGGAGAACCGCAGATGCCTGTATTATATTGTAGGGAATGCAAAAGCTTTTTCCCAGAACCATTTCAAATTCATGATAGTTCTCTATGGAAGATATCAGCGTGATAGTATATTACAGCAACTTACAGGAGATTGGGTCTGAGAGGGAAAATGGATCAGCCATGATGAAATGACGAGCGAATTTGGTGGGCCAATGACCTAATTCTGCTGCTATATCTTATGGTCTTAATGTGAGGGTAATCTTAGGTGATCAGGAAACTGCAAAGTGATGACAGATTGATGAAGCTACTGGTTTATATTATGTGAATTTGTTTGTGGATCATCCAGGATATCAAATAATGTTTCTTCATCTACAGAATGAAAATTAACAGTTAGGAACCAGAATATGTATTCAGAGAAGTTCAATAGTTTATCTTTAATTAAAAGAACCTGCCAGTTGAAGTCATATGCTGGAGAAATTTCTAAACATTAGGACATATGTTGCAATAGATCAATTTTAATGACAATTGAAGATGAATTGTAGGGAATATTCACTTTGGTGATCACAAATTTGTCCCTGAACACCTTACTGAAATAAGGGCACAACATGAAAGCACACTTGGGTGTAATGTGAAGTTCTGCTTATCTAACTGTAGGAAGGATTTCATTAAGTTAGAGTGGGTGAAGAAAAGACTCACTAAGATGTTACCAGCACTGGAAAACTTGAGTTATGAGGAGATACTGGATGGGTTTTCCCCAGGGCATAGGAAGCTAAGGGGTGACTATATAGAGGGAAAGGATATAAAATCACTTGTAGCATACATAAGGTGGATGGTCATAGTCTTTTTCCCAGTGCAGGGGAGTCTAAAACTAAACTGCATAGATTTGAGGTATGAGAGAAAGGATTTAAAGAGAACCTGAGAGGCAAGTTTTTCACACAGAGAGTGATGGGTACATGGATCGAGCTGCCAGACAAAGTAGTTGAGGCGAAGACAATTACAACACTTAAATGACATTTAGACAGATAATTGGATAGGAAAGCTTTAGATAGATAAATGGGTTTAGCTCTGACAGGCACTTAAATTTACAGTGGATCATTTGGGCCAAAAGACCTGTTTCGACAGATCTTTTGGCCATCGGGACATCATATAAATGAAATTTGTTCTTATTTTTGACTCCTATCCTGAGTCTGGTGAGGTGGGGTGATACCTCACTAGCAAGCAGGTCTCAGGTGTAGTATTATTAAGGCTGAACTCCAGGAATGCCTTGATAGCCTTTGACAGGAGGTGAAGCTAGGAAAAGATTCTTACATTCTGTCAAAATCTATGAGGCCCTTTTGCACATTTTTTAGATTTCTTTGTTATACTAAAAAAAATCATTAAGTAATCTTACCACTTTTCTGGAGTTTAGAAGAGCAAGAGAGAACTTGATTGAATCATAGAAGATGCTGATAGTGTGATAGGATGGAGGTAGAGAGGAAGCTTCAAACTATGGGTGAATATTGTGGAATAACAGCTGCCAATTTTAGACATGGATGAGGTTTTTATTTGTCTCAGAAAGTGATGCAACTTTGGAACATCCTTCCTTAAAGCATGATGGAAGCAACATTTTTGAATATTTTTTCAAACAGATGTGTATAGATTTATTTTTCTTGACACAGAAGTGAAAATTTAACATGGGTTAACAAGAATGCAGTTGAGATTACAATTTAATCTGTCAATGTAATCATAATGAGAATCAAGTTTATTATCACTGACAAACGTGATGAAATTGGTTATTTCGTGGCAGCAGTACAATGCAAAACATAATAATAAGTAAAACTGTGAATTAAAATAAACAAAAATATATATTTCTAAATAGTTAAATTAGATAAGTAGTGCAAAAAATGGAAATTTTAAAAAGTTGTGAGGTGGTGTTCATAGGTTCAATGTCCATTCAGAAATTGGATGGCGGAAGTTATTTCTGAATCACTGAGTATGTGCCTTCATGTTTCTACACCTCCTTCCTGATGGTAGCAATGAGAAGAGGACATGTCTTGGGTGATGGGACCATGTTTCTGAGGCATCACTCCTTGAAGATGACCTGGATACTATGGAGGCTGGTTCCCATGACGGAGCTGACTGTTTACAACTTTCTGCAGCTTACTTCAATCCAGTGCAGCAACATCCCCCCCTCCCCATACCAGACAGTGATGCAGCCAGTTAAAATGCTCTCCACATACATCTGTAGAAATTTGCAACTGTTTTAGCTGACATACCAAATCTCCTCAAACTCCCAATGAAAAATAGCCGCTGCTGTTTCGTCTTTGTAGCTCCATTGATCTGTTGGGTCCAGGTTAGGTCCTCAGAGATATTGATACACAGGATCTTGAAATTACTCACTCTCTCCTCTTCTGATCTATATGAGGACTGGCATGTGTTACATCATCTTACCCTTTCTGAAGTCCACAATCTGAGTGCAAGATTATTGCTATGACACCACTCAAACAGCTGGCATATCTCACCCCTGTGTGCCCTCTGAAATTCTGCCCACAATGGCTGTATTGTTAGCAAATTTTTAGCTGGCGATTGAGCTTCTGACAGTAATGGGCATAGAGAGAGTAGAGCAATGGGCCAAGCACACATCCCTGATGTGCACCAGTATTGATTATCACAGATCGTGCTCTTCTGGTTAAGAAGGTGACAATCCATTTACAGAGGGAGGTGCAGAGGGCAAAGTTCTGGAACTTTTCAATCATAACTGTAAGAATGATGGTGTTAAATGCTGAGGTGTAAACAGCACCCTGACATAGATGATCCCAGGCTACGTCGAGAACCAAGGAATCACGTCCAATGTAGACCTATTGTAGCAAAAGGCAGATAGTAGTGGGTCCAGATTCTTGCTGAGACAGGAGTTGATTCTAGCCATAACCAATTTTTCAAAGTACCTCATCACTGTAGACATGAGCACTGCTGGTCAATAATCGTTAAGACAGCTCATACTGATCTTCTTGGGCTCTGGTATAATTGTTGCCCTTTTTGAAGCAGATGGGAACTTCCGTCTGTAGCAATGAGAGATTGAAAATGTCTTTGAACAACCTCGCCAGTTTGTTGGCACAGGTTTTCAGAGCTCTACCAGGTGCTCCATTGGGGCCTGTTGTCTTGCGAGTGTTTACCCTCCTGAAAGACAGCCTAATGTCAGCCTCCGAAACAGAGATCACAGGCTCACCGGATGCTGCAGGAATGCTCATAGCTGTAATGTTATACTGCTTTTCAAAGCAAGCATAAAAAGCATTAAGCTTGTCTGGAAGTGAAACATCACTGGCATTCATGATGTTGGGTTTCACTTTGTAGGAAGTTATCGCCTGCAGACTCTGCCAGAGTTAATGTGCATCTGATGTTACCTCCAAACTCACTCAGAAGTGTTCCTTAGCTCTTGAAATAGCCCTCCAGAAGTCATATCCAGTTTTCTCATACTGGCCTAGATCACCAGACTTGCATGTCACAGATCTAGCCTTCAGCAAACTATGAACCTCCTAGTTCTTTCATGGCTTTTGATCTGGGTATGTACAATAAGCTCAGAAGAAGTTCTTTCTAAAACACTTAGTATGTGTCTTCGTGTCCCTGTACTCTGATGGTAGTAATAAGAAGAGGGCATGTCTTGGTGGATTGGGGTCATTAATTATGGATGCTGCTTTTTTGAGGCATCGTACTTTGAAGATGTCTTCAATGGTAGGGAGGGTAATGCACATGATGGAGCTGGATGAGTTTACAACCCTCTGCATGTTTTTCAAATTCTGTAGAGTGAGTAAGCTTGGAAGGTGAGGTAGTCTACACCTGCTTTTAGCTTGTATGTCAAGTCGTTTGCATGTCATAATCTCCAGGCCAAAAGCTACACTAAAATTAAATTTAGCTGATGCAGTATTTCTTATTTCTAATTTTAGCTGATGCAATTATCTCTTCTATTGGATCCTGGGCTTCTGGAATTTACTAATGGGAAGCAGTTGAATGCCAGTGATTTTTGTTGGCTACACACAGCACTAGAATCATCAACCATTATAATTAAATTATAGCATCATTATTATGAAAGATTGTTGTAAAAATATGATGTTTTAGTAGAGTAATCTATCTGGAGATGATGTGGACAGTCATTTTATTAATGGTTTAACTGTCAAGAATATAATTGGTGGATGATAATACCTATTTATTACAATATTATTGAGAATCCTCTGACCCAACAGTGTGCGATTTTAAAACATGCAGAAGACCCAGTATACATAACTTTGCTGTTAAATGGAAACATTTTTAGTAGTAAAGATGATTTCCATACAAATCTTAACTAACAATTTAAACATAAGCAAAGCAAAGGAGCCAACTGTAATTTGTACAGTTCTCCAAATACTAACAGACAAAAATGAATTTATAACACAGAATTGCTGATGGAGAAACAATATCATGCAATATTTTAACAAACTGTTCTGCTTTAAGAAGAGTGGTTATTTGATATTAAAATTGAATGCAACCAAATGAGTGTTTAAGATTCAATTGGGAATTAATGTGTAGTTTGATTATATAGTAATTAGTGATGTTGCAAAGCTGCAACTTGAAGTGCTTTTTGTTGATGGGAATGCTTAAGAGGGATTTATTCTAATCAGAATTAAATACTCTCCAAAAAAAAACCAGGGGCTGAGGTCAATCTAAAATGGTTGTGCAAATCTGAAAGGTTCATTGGTTTCTAATCTGACTACCAAGCAAGGAATACACATCTGATTGTTTTGCAGTTTCAACTTGTTCATCTATCTAGTCAGCAGTACCACAGCCAGACTCTGGTGAGACACTATTTGTTATGTTGATCTGTTTAAGGAAAACATACAAATATCCTATATAAATTGAGCCATTTGCATTGCTTTGCAAAGTACACTTCATTTAAGCACTAGATGAATTGTTGCAGATGAGAAAAAGGAGTACTGATATGATATTAGCGGATACTGTGCTATTTAATACTTTTCATTAGTTTTATGATATTTCTATTTTGCAGTTAATAACTATTTTTCAATTGCATTGCCATTATCATTGAATTTTGTTCCAAGTGTTATAGTTATTGATGAAAATGAATGATGCAATATTGAGCCAACATGTCAATTATCAATTATATATTTTTGCTTGCGCATATGTGAATTTATAATTTATCTAAAACGTGGAGTTGAAAAGACTATGCCAAGTATTATCAGTCAAAAAAAATCTTTAATAGTGAAATACTATTCAAAAATTGTTACAGAATGATTCTACCTGACAGCTCCACTCACTATGTTTTACACTTGATTAGAAACGATGGTCATTAACGTGAATGTTGAAGCCAGTGTTTCCATGGAAATTCCAGACCACTATAGTGCACACTGGAACAATTTGCGCCATTTGTCCATTTGATTAATTATGCTTTTGTATTCAACATGGCTTGGCCTGATTGTCCCATTGAGTTTAAGGGAAGCCGGCAGTGTGACAAATGGAACCATTGTTTAGAGCCTATTCATCTCCATGAATCCCTGAGAACTGACAGATGCAAAGTGAAATTACTGTCCATTAACAAAATGCTGGCTGACAGTCAGTCATGTTTATGCTTCCCTGCTGAGCAAATATTCATGTGATGCTTCAGCTATTAGCGCAATATTTATTGAAAAGTATTTTACATTTAATATTACTAATGTACAATTTTAATCATAATTTAATTTTATAAATAAGCAAGAACATATTTTGGAAGAATATTAATGAACATAAACTTGTCAAATCTGGAAAATGATTTTGTGGATCAAAATCAATATGCTTATATGTTGTGAAATATAAACATACTGTCACCACAAAGTTTTATTTCACCTGCTGGTTTTAGTATTATGCATAAAGACATAAGATTTCTACTTGTTTCACAGTTTGCAGAGCTTGTGTGATTGTATATTATACCTTTAGTGATTTGGTGAACCCAACAAAATTTTATTTGGTAGCCATTATTGTTTTATAAACCCAATGATGGGTCAAGTCTGAAGGGTTTAGTTCACTAGTTCTTTAGATAATAATGATTTCCTAACAATATAAACTTAATACTTTCACACTGACAGTGTAAAATATTTGGCACAATTACTCACAGCAACATATTTTTATTATTATTTTTCAAATTATATATTTGTCCTTTTACTTTTGTTTGTCAATAATAGTGAATAGAATGTATTTGTCTAATATTTTTGGATCTGGGTTCTGTGATTTCAGCACAGCTCATATCTTATTAAGTAAGGAAAAAAAAGACAAAATAAAGATGTAAATCCCCAAAGGTTTCCCTTTTGTACTCATGATACACCCTTTAGGTGTGTGGTGTACTGTGTTGACCTTTGTCCTGCCTAGTAAAATCAGTTTCCATTTGGATGATGCACTGATTGCTGGGAAAAAAACCCTTGAGAACTGATCTTTATTGTATTGTCAGAATTCTTCATTTTAAGCGTGGCAATGAAGAAGTTAGCAGCTGAGAGATAGGGCCAGAAACACAGAATTGTTGATCCAAAGATCAGTGCATTTTGTTTCAGTTTTACTGCAGGCATTTTGTGGTCAAGTGACAAGTGACAAACCAGCTTTCCAGAGGTGGATCTATAAATTCCTGATGAAAGGTCTCAGCCCAAAACATTGTAACTTTGTTCCTTTCCTTTGATGCTGCCTGACCTGCTGAGTTCCTCCAGCATTTTGTGTGGATGTTCAGAATCTGCAGCATCTCTTTAGTCTATAATTTAAATATTTTACTGGGGTACTCTGCACACACACCTTCTCTATGTCAGATTTAATGCTGGCTGCCCAAACCTCAGGAAACATGGCCAATTAAAGGAGAAGGGAATGACTGGATGGAACAAATAAATGCACTTCCTTCATTACACTCCACCACCACAACAACTGTCACAGAAAATAAACAAATCAGTTCCTCTTCTGTGATCCCTGCAACTGCAGGTTTCTCCCACGAACAAATCATCTACCATCACCCCACCATGAAAATGGTCTCCCAAAACAATGGACTCACTGATGCCCAACCATCACTTTCTCATAATAGTCTTGTCCGTTATATTTATAAAAATAAATATGCAATATCAATAGATGTAGAATATGACAAGTGCAAACAATTCTCATGCATACACAATAGGCTAAGTAATGGGTCTGTTGTACTATACATGAACATATTTTTTCATTGTGCTACAGTTCCATTATTCCTTTTCAATTTTCAGTCAGCTGCTTTATTCTGTGTGCATCAGCACATTCAAGAATAGTTGGATGTTCTGATGATTTAATGGTTGTGAAATTGAATGATTTTTAACAAAATGATGCTTGAGGGTGTGCAACTACACAGAACATGATTTCCTTGTCGACAACAGCAAGCTATGTCTGAGTAGGTCTGGTATGTGTAAATCTAACCAAGCCATGATATCATTATGGTTTGACAAGACTACTTGCAGCCTGTGTTTGATTGTGACTTTTCTATTTCCAATCGATGAAAGGCTTATTTAATTTTGATAAATATATTAGAGCCATAGAACATTACGGCACAGAAACAGGCCTTTTGGCCCTTCTTGGCTATGCTGAACCATTTTTCCACCTAGTCCCACTGAGCTGCACCTGGACCATATCCCTCCATACCCCTCTCATCCTTGTACCTGTCCAAGTTTTTCTTAAATGTTAAAAGTGAGCCCGCATTTACCACTTCATCTGGCAGTTCATTCCACACTCCCACCACTCTCTGTGTGAAGAAGCCCCTCCTAATGTTCCCTTTAAACGTTTTCCCCTTCACCCTTAACCCATGTCCCCTGTTTTTTTTTCTCCTCCAGCCTCAGTGGAAAAAGTCTGCTTGCATTCACTCTATCTATACCCATCATAATTTTATATACCTCTATCAAATCTTCCCTCATTCTTCTATGCTCCAGGGAATAAAGTCCTAACCTATTCAACCTTTCTCTGTAACTCAGTTTCTCAAATATTTATTAAACATATATTACCTATCTTATTCAATAATAAATCCAACTATTCTGAATCAATCAATAGAGATTCTGATAAATACTCAGGAAAACTAAAAATGGAAACTATGAAAATCCTTGCTCATCTTTCCACCATCACAGCCAGTCTCAATCCCAATACCAGTCCTAGCTATGGCCAGTTTCTCAGCTCATAGATTCAGTGTGCCTGCGTAGAATCAAAGTACACAAACTAGCAATGACTCAGGTTTGATTTGCAGTGGATCAGGTTTAAAACTAACTCAATGTTTAACCATAAACAAGAGAGAATCTGCAGATGCTGCAAATCCAAGCAACACACACAAAATGCTGGAGGAACTCAGCAGGCCTGGCAGTATCTATGGAAAAAAGTACTGTTGACGTTTCAGGCCGAGACCCTTCGGCAGGACTCTTGCTACATTTTTCTTAGATGTTGCCTGGCCTGCTGAGTTCCTCCAGCATTTTGTGTGTGTCAGTTGTTTAACCCTAGTTAACTATTACCATTGTTTTGCCTGTCTGAAACCAATTACCTAGATTGGAGAGATTGAAAAGGAACAGTCCCATAACAGTTCGTTTTTCTGTGAAGATGCTCCTCCTGGGAAAATACTTGCAAAATCATCTGATGAGGATGCAAGCTCACATTATTTACAATAAAAAGATGTCTACTTGTTCTACCTGCTTGACCTCTCCATTTGCAGTTATACGTGAAGAAGATATTAAGACCTCGTATAATGAAGTCTTAATATTTCCTTCACATAGCCTTTCAGTTATAAATTGATGAGTATGTAAGAGATGTGTTGTGTATGGTTCATGGGAAAAAGTGACTGAGAAGAGGGAATAATGAAGAATGGGTGAAGGAAGGAAAATAGAGTGAAGAGGTGGCAAAGGAAGGGAGATAGATTTGAAGGCAGAATGGCAGGGCAAGGCAAAAGAGAGGGGATGTGACAGTGAAGGGACAATAGGAGTGGTGCAAAGGGATGTGGGTAGGTGGAGGGCAATTCCTGATAGAATATCATGACAGATTTGGCTGAGGTGTTTCTGCTGATGTCAGAAAGAGCTAATTGTACTGCTTGTTATGCCAGTGAATCAAATTGTTACAAACTCATGTCAGATTCTGATGCACCCTTAGTCAGAAATGAGTTTCAATATAATGAATTTTGCATGTGAAAGCTTGCAGAATGGGGCAAAAGGATACCTTAAAAAATATTCTGATAAACCAGAGTGAGGACAGCAAGAGGTGTGTTTGAGGGGAAAGTAGATGTTAAGCCTATATACAAATACAGGGACTGAAAGGTTGAGTGTGGTGGGACCAATGTTCTGAGATGCACCTATGTCTAAGAGTATTGTAGATAAGATAGGAAAATCAGGATAGGATTTGCACAGTGAATAGCAGGACACTGAGGAGTAAAGTAGAACCAGGGGTATGGAAACACAGATTCCTTGAAAACGGCATCACAGGTAGATAGGGTGGTAAAGAGGGCTTTTGGCACATTCAACTTCATAAATCAGAGTATTCAGCTGGGATGCTATGTTGAAGCTGGATTAGACATTTCTCAGGCCAAATTTGAAGTATTGTGTACAGTTCTGATCACCTACCTACAGGAAAGATTTCAATAAGACTGAAAGAGTACAGAGAAAATTTACAGATATATTGCCAGAATTTATGGATCTAAGTTATGGAGAAAGATTGATTACGTTAGAAAATTATTCCCTGCAGTGTAGGAGAATGAGTGAAGATATGAGTAAAATTATGAAGGGTAAATGCATGCATTTTTTTTTCCACTCCACTGATGTTGGGTGAGACTAAATTCAAAGGTCACAGGTTAAGGATGATAGATGAAATATTTAAGAGGAACCTGGGGAGAAGTTCTTCCCTCAGAGGGTCATGTGAGTGTGGAATGAACTGCCAGTGGACTGCAGATTCAATTGCAGCACTTAAGAGAAGTTTGGATAAGTACATGAATGGGAGGGGTATGCAGGGTTATGGTCCAGGTGGAGGACAATGGGACTAAGCAGAATAACCATTTGGCAAGGGTTAGATAGGATGGATGGCCTGTTACTGTGGTGTAGTGCTCTATGTTTTCATGTCAGTAAAATAATTTATAGAACTCATATCTAGGTGTCTAAAGTGTTATGACTGTTATCAGATAATCATTGCTATCTCATGAGAGTAATCGCATCACCCCTGGTTTAATCTTAGTTGTCAGGAAGATTGGAACCAAAGTGATAGGTCAGAGGATGGAGCAGTTGTTGTGTGGTAGGTGCAACATGTGGAGACACTGAAGAAAGATGGGCAGAGAATAAGGCACAACTGCAGTCAGTTGGATGAGATGATGTGTCTATTTCAATGCAAGACGTCCCAGAAACAAAGGTGATGAACTTGAAGCATGGATCAGTACATTGAAGTACAATGTTATAGCCATTTACAGAGACTTCCCTGTCACAAGGCCAGGAATGACTACTGGATATTACATTGTTTAGATGTTGTAAAAGTGCAAGGAAGCAGGTAAGAGAGCTGGGGAGGTTCCATAGCTAATCTGGGATAGTTTCACAGCTGCGGAAAGGGCGGATATCATGATGGAATCATCTACCGAGTCAGAAAAAGGGAGCAATCACTCTGTTGGGAGTATTCTCTAGATCCCCCATCCCCCAGTAGCATAGAAACACTGAAGAACAGATCAAGACTCAGGTTTTGGAAAAGTGCTAATATAACAGGGTTGTTCTCACTCGTGACTTCAACTTCCTAATATTGATTGGCATTTCTTCAGTGCAAAAAGTTTAGTTGGAGCAGACTTTGTTATGTGTGTATAGTGCTGAAAATATATGTTGACCAGTTGACCAAAGGAGGGGCCTATGGGATCCAGAATTAGGCACAAACCTGGTCAAGTGAAAGCTCTCTCTGTGAGTAAGCATTTCAGAGTCAGTGACCACAAACTCCCTGAACACTACCCTTGAACATGCCCTTGGACGGGAATAGGCACAAACTGTATGGAGAAGTATTTAATTGGGGGAGAGTGAATTATGATGCTATTGGACAGGAACATGAAAGTGTAAAATGGGAACAGTAGAAATGAGGAGGTTGTTTAAGAAGCACTGGCATATGTTTTTGGATAGCTCTGTCTCACGGTTGACAAGATGTGGAACATCTCATCAAGAGGAAGAAGGAAGCTTACATAAGGTTTAGAAAGCTAGAATCAGACAGGAGTATTACCAGGAGATTGGAAGGTGACAAATGTTATTCCTTTGTCATGAAAGGTTATAGGAAAACTCTGAGAATGAAAGACCAGTGAGCCTTACATCAGTCATGGACAAACTATTGGAGAGTCAGGATTTGTGAACATTTGGAGAAGCAGTGTCTCATTAGTGTTAGTCAGCATGGCTTTCTGAGGAGCATGCGTGCCTCAGGAGCCTGATTGAATTCTTCAAGGAAATGTCGAAGCAAATTGATAGAGCAGTAGATGTGATGTATATGGATTTTAGTAAGGCACTTGACAAAGTTCCCCATTGCAGACTCATTTAGAAAGTCAGAAGATATGGGATCCATTGAAACTTGCTGAGTGGATTCAGATTAATTTATTTATAACATAAATTGAAACATGCAGTGAATTGTGTTGCCTGTGTTAACCAGCAAAACAACTTAAGGATGTGCTAGGGCAATCTGCAAGAGTCACAACACATCGCAGTGCAAGCATACTGTAACATGCCTATTATATTCACAGAGCAATAGAAGCAGCAACAACAACAGAACAACAGTGGAAGAAACTCCGTTCCTCCCTCCGACCCACCTATACACACTCACAGGCACTCCTCCAACCTCAGGACAGGCAGACTTCAGCCTGCAGCAGACTCAGATTTTCCGACTTTGGGTCTTCAACTTCCCCAGCAAAATCTCAGACCCAGGGCTCCGGCCATTGATCCTTGACTTCCAGACTTCCAATCAACTTTCAGACTTTGGGATTCAGTATTGGTCTGCCCAAAGAAGGCAGAAAGCGGTAATAGATGGAGTATATTCTACATGGAGGTCAGTGGTCTGGGATCTCTGCTCTTAGTGACTTCTATAAATGACTTGGATGAGGAAATGGAAGAGTGGGTTAGTATGTTTGCAGACGACATGAAGTTTGGTGGTGTTGTGGGTAATGCAGCAGGTCATTGTATGTTACAACAGGACATTAATGGGATGCACAGCTGGGATGAGAAGTGGCAGGTGAAGTTCAGTCCTGAAAAGTGTGAAGTGATTCACTTTGGAAGGACAAGCTTGAAGGCAGAATACAGGGTTAATGGAAAAAAATTCTCAGCAGTGTGGAGAAACTGAGGAATCTTGAGGCACACATCCATAGATCCCTTAAAGTTGCTGCATAGGTTGTTAGGATGTTAAAGAAGAAGTTGGCCTTCATTAATTGGGGGATTAAGTTCAAGAGCCGTGAGGTAATATTGCAGCTCTTTAAAACTCTGGTTTTGTGTTCAGCTCACCTCGTTGTAGGAAGGATATGAAACTTTTGAAGAGTGTGCAGGAGGAGATTTACCAGGATGATGACTGGGTTAGAGAGCTTGTCCTATGAGGATCAGTTGAGCAAGCTCAGGCTATTTTCTTTGTAGTGAAGGAGGATGAGAAGTGACTTGATCAAGGTGTATAAAATGATAAGAGACATAAATAGAGTGGGCAGCCAGCACCTTTTCTTCAGGGCAGAAATAGTTAATACAAAAGGGCATAATTTTTTTGGAGGAAAATACAGGAGGGAGGTCATAGGTAGGTTTTAAGGAAAGAATAGTGGGTGCGTGGAACACAGTGCCGGGGGTGATGATAAAGGCAGTTACATTAGAGCCTCTTAGATTGACACATAGATGAAAGGAAAACTGGAGGGCTATAGTATGTAGAAGGGAATCGTTAGATTGCTCTTTGAGTTGGAGTAGGTTAAGGGGTTAGCACAACATTATGGATCGAAGGGCCTGTAATGTGTGCACTGTTCTACATTCCATGATTTTCATTGTAACTTCTGATTATTCTTCGATTCTTGGATGACAAATTTGATCGCAGGAACAAAACATAAAATTAATATAGTATACCTCTTTTACATTTTAAGGAAGCTTAGTAAAGGTTCCGCATCTATAACATTTATATGTGGGAGTCCAGTCGTTATGATTTATTTGTCTTTTTTCTTCAAAATTTAAAATAGCAAGAATATGTTACTATTGAAAACATCTACAAAAACAGTTGATGCTAATGATTAAAGGTAACCAAACCACTGATAATGAAGACTGATGGAACTCTAAGATAGCCAGCTTGTTACAGGAGCATTTAATCTACAACTGCTGAGGATTATAATTTACATTAATCTTGTTGATTTAAATTTTGTCTGGATTAATTTCACGTTAATTTGCATGATGTCTAGACATGAGATCACATTTGTTCATTGTTCACTAAAACAATGTAATTAAAATTAAGTGGGTTTTCACTATTGCCGTTTTTACTGTATGGAAATAATACTATTGCTTCATTTCACTGGCTCCACTGTGTTTAATTACAACAGTAAACTCTGACATTGTGGGATTCAGAATTTTGATTTTGCTCTGTTTGTATTGTCAAAATGTATATTAATTTGCACCACTATGCATCCTATTTACCCTTCACATTCAATTTATGTCAGTCTCTTTATGGTTGTTATCATTCACAAGCATGTTTGTTTTTATATCCTTACCTTGTGCCCTTGTATCCCATCTACTAACACCAGTCAGGACAAAGCCATCCATCAAGTAATATTTCCCATATTTCCAAAGTGTCTTTGTGTTTCTATGAATTAGGCAGTTATAAGCAAACGCAAAGAATAGAAATAGTTGATTTGATGTTGATGTATGTAGACATGTACTGTGAGGGTCTATGAGTTCCAAGTGGTGGAAATATTGAATAGTTTTGCCATTTTCTTTATGATGAAATGATAAGATAAAGAATTAACATTAATTTCAGAAAATACCTTAATATTTATACCTATAAGTCTTTTCAAAACAGCTCAAATATAAATAAAAGTCTTCAGCAGTTTGTTTATCCTGCTGAATATCCAGGAATTGCTGACTGAGAACTTGATCTCAGATATAAAGCTGAAAATAGTAGAATGCTGCTGAAGCTGTCGCTTTGCTTACAGAAGACATTACATGGATGTAGTGATGTGAAATGATAATGCAGGTACCTGAATTAATTCATGACCAATTTGAATTGATTGAAAATCTAACAACAAAGCTTTCCTCAAATAACGGGGAAACGTTTTTGTCATCAAAATATTTCAAGAAACATTCAACACCCTGCTATTGATTAACAGTGTCAGCTTGAATCACAAGCTGCTGATAGCTGAGCAATATTGATATAACAATACAATGCAGAAGGGTACCTCAGCCAGTGCTGCTACTGGCCAATAAAATAATAATCCACCAAACAGGAAGTACATCATTCTCAGGAAGCAGTTGTGAGTGATGTTTGTGCTCATGATTATTATTATTCCACATTGGGTGAAATGCAGCTACTCTTGAAAAGTTTTCAAAAGAATGCGGATTAGTTTCTTTTGATCATTTGCAGACAATATTACTTGTTGACAGATACAAAGCTAATTTAAATTCAGCATCATGGTAAAGCAATGGTGTAACAGTTTTACAAGGGATATTGAATTTAACACATAAAATATGGCTAGATAAGAATGGAATGTCCCTACTGCTTAGTTTGCCATGTATACAAACATGCAGAGTATGGGCAATGAAGTACATCCCTGTCTGTAATGGTTATTATAATCCTCTTAATCACAAGAACGCCTTTGGTATCAACACCACAATATTCTGTTGAAGGGGCTTAGATCAGAAAAGGCCCCCACCATCCACATCATGCTTTTTTCTCGCTGCTGCCATCTGGAAGGAGGTACAGGAGCCTTAGGTCCCACACAAGCAGGTATGGGAACAGTTATTACCCTTCAACCATCAAGCTCCTGAACCAGCTTGGGTAACTTCACTCACTTCAGCTTGAACTGATTCCATAATTTATGGACTCATTTTCAAGGATTCTACAACTCATGTTCTCAGTCTTATTTATTCATTATTATTATTTTGCCTTTGCATTGTATGTCTTCTTTTGCACATTGGTTGTTTGTCAGACTTTCTTTGCTTATGTAATTTTTCATTGACTCTATTATGCCTCAGTGTGCTACTGTGAATGTCTGCAAGAAAATGAATATCAAGGTAGTATATGATGATATATATATACGTACCTTGATAACATATCTACCTTGAACTTTGAACTTGGAAATGTTAAATCTGCTTTTTTTTCTTTGCACAGATACTGCCTGACCTGCTGGGAATTGCCAGCATTTTTGTTGTTATCTTATTTCTGATATCAAGCATCCACAATTCCTTTATATTTCCATCAAGATCAGTACCTTGTTTGAACTTCTTACACAAATTAAATGATTTGCAGCTATGTATCATGTCCTTCACTGGAAAAAAACAAGGTCAAATGAAAGGAATATCTGATTAACGATCACATAAAGCTTCTGGTGTGTTGATGAAGGATAAATGCTGACAGAAAGAATTCTCCAAAGCTTCTTCAAAGAAATCCAATGAGGCACCTAGTCATTAGTTCATGTCTCATTTGAAACATGATGTCTCTAAAAATACACTGGTGTGTTAGCTTCTGTTGTAAGAACTCAGACCCAATGTTGAAGGACTGGAGTGCCACTGAACCTGTATTATCTATCACCCTCTAAGTTAGACAGCCCTAACAAAGCTGACAACCTGACGTCATTGTACTCATTTTGTTGATCCATAAACTGATGTTACTGAAGAAATAGGAGCTTGTTTATTACCTTTTTGTAATATTTGGCATGATATTAAGGAGGACAGAGTGATTTTTGCGCAAGGGAAACATTGAGTTTATAACGGTAGATTGATTGCACCACTGTCAATATATAGTTTGCACAGTACTCTATTTGTCAATGTGGAACGGAGAGCAAGCTTGTAAATCTGGCGGGAGCGAAGGATGTTGGGAATAGTGAGGGTGGAGCGCTGCAGGAAGGGTGTGGGACAGGTGGGAGAGAAGGAGTGCCAGGGGCAGGAGGGTTAACACGGGTGCAGACACACCCAGTCGTGAGACATAGGCAAGGACAGTTGATTCCAAAAAATTGGTTTATTGATCATTATAGAATGCCTCTCTGGTACATTTCTCTCCCTCACCTCTCCTTTTCCAACCATGACTCCCCTCTCCCTGCTCCCTCCTCTTTCTTCACTCACAGTAGAGACCCATGTCAGAATCAGGTTTATCATCATTCACATATGTCATATGTTTAATTTTGTAGCAGCAGTACAGTGCAATACATAAAATTACTACAGCGCTATGCAAAAGTCTTAGGCACCCTCGCTATACGTATGTGCCTCATACCTTTTTCACAGCTCTGTATATTAGAGAAAACAAAGTAACAAAATGCAGTTTCCATGAAGATAAAGATGCAAAGCAAGAGTGGTTTTGGCTTTTTATTTTGCTGTAGACTCCTTAGCATCAGCATGATTTATATTTATTTCAATAACTCCTAACCTGAAGAGACCCATTCCCCCTGTCCAAAATAACAACCTTAAGTGGCATACTGGATAATAGAAGTTATTATCTGATTGCTGATTTGGCTGTATCTCTAAGACCAAGGTGTCTGTGACTTAATATTGCTAGTGCTCATTAGGCTAGTCATATCCTGTAGGTTCCGTCTGTTATATCAGTCTCTTAGATGTAAAATTGACATTACTTCAGCTGACCTTTCCGTAATATGCTGTGAGGCTCTTTTTGGGCACCACAGTGGCGTAGTGGAGAGCAGCACTATTACAGCTCGGGCTGTCAGAGTCTGGCATGTCATTCCAACGTAAAGAGTCTGTACACACTTCCTCAGAATGCGGGAGTTTTCTCGGGGTCCTCCACTCACTTCCAACAGTCCAACAATGTACCAGTTGGTAAGCTAATTGGTTGTTGCAGATTGTCCAATGAAATAGTTTAGGGTTAAGTCAGGAGTTGACGAGCTGGAGGAGCCTATTCTCAACTCTATCTCTAAGAAAAATTAACTCTTAGTCCACCGTCTCATAATCCTGTCAATGTATATTAATCTTCTGTTTTGAACTGATCAGAGGCTGTAATGGATTGTCAAAAATGTGAACTCCCCTTTTCACTCCAAGCCCATTTTACACCAATGAGAAAAAAGATACCATCTGTTAAACTAAGATTATTTCTGATGATACAGCAACTGAAACACCTCCAATTCGTTGACATTGGTTTAAATTTGGGGAGGCCCATTCTTCTTTTAAGCTGCCAATAAAAAGAAAATCAGGGTTTTTGTTTTACCTTCCAGTAAAATTTCTTATGTTTCTGTAAAATGGCTTGAGCCTGTGTGGCGAGGCATAGCTCAAATACCATCTATAAATTTGCTGATGATACAACCATTGTTGGTAGAATCTCAGGTGGTGATGAGAGGGCATACAGGAGTAATATATGCCAACTAGTGGAGTGGTGTCATAGCAACAACCTGGCACTCAATGTCAGTAAGACAAAATAGCTGATTGTGGACTTCAGGAACGGTAAGACAAAGGAACACATACCAATCCTCATAGAGGGATCAGAAGTGGAGAGAGTGAGCAGTTTCAAGTTCCTGGGTGTCAAGATCTCTGTGGATCTAACCTGGTCTCAACATATCAATGTAGTTATAAAGAAGGCAGGATTATACTTCATTAGGAGTTTGAAGAGATTTGGCATGTCAACAAATACACTCAAAAAGTTCTATAGATGTACCATGAAGAGCATTCTGACAGGCTGCATCACTACCTAGTATGTGGGGGAGGTGGGGGTGGGGGGGGGCTGCTGCACAGGTTCAAAAGAAGCGGCAGAGGTTTGTAGATTTAGACACTCCATCTTGGGTACAAGCCTACAAAGCATCTAGGACATCTCAAGGAACGGTGTCTCAGAAAGGCGTATCTCAGAAAGGTCCATTATTAAGAACCTCCAGTACCCAGGGCATGACCTTTTCTCGCTGTTGCCATCAGATAAGAGGTACAGAACCCTGAAGGCACACACTCAGCCAGGGGCATATCTACAGAAAATAGCGGCTGTGGCAAACACTGAAATTGTGCCCCTGTCCAAAAATCTGACACACATCTTTTAGATAACTTTATTATAATATCAGCCCAAAAGTACAAGTCAAGCTCATTAATCTTTTACTTAACAAATTATGGCACCACATGATGTGATCTAAGTCAGTTTTTTCAGTTTCTTCTCTTTCTACACTCAGCAGGGCAAGATCGCAGAGTCTGTCTTGATCCATGGAGGCTCTCAAATATGAAAGTATTAGCTTTAACTTGCTGAATGATCTCTCACAGCTGGCAATGGAAACTGCGATGGTTAGCATTATCTGAATAGCAATGCGAAGATTGGGGAAGATGGCCTCATCTTCATACTGAACAATAAATTCAAGAAGCTCTTCAGGTCTTGATACTTTCATCTTTACCGGCCTTGATAGCAACATTCTGCAATCCAAAATTTCTTCATATAGCTGCTGTCCATCAACATCAGAGATGTACAATTTGCCCAAATTTTCGCACTTCTTCTTTAGGTCATTACTGTCAGCGCCGTAACACAGTCTCTCGACATCGAGAAGGAACCCAAATTTGGAGTCAGTATCGTGCAAACGAGCAAACCTTTCATCCATTTCTCTGTGAAGATGGTCGAGTGTTCCCTTCATGACTCTTTCCGTTTCCTTAGATGTTAACCCAGCGTCTCTCGAGTTCTCATCAGCCATTCATTTCTTTCGTCTCTAATGTCTTTCAACTTCAATATTCCATTCTTGATAGAGACCAACTCCTTCTTCAAGTGACTCACTGACCAACACTTCTCTTTCATCATAAAAATGATCTAGAAGGGCTTTCAAATCCAGGGCAGAATCATGGAACTTCATGCTAGGATCCTGCAGCCTCTTTTGAATACAGTCAATGTGAATGAGTGCTTTGTTCCAAAATCCTAGCAAAATCAGAAAATCGTAACTCAACATGCAGTTGTACAGTGGCCTTGCATCACTTTTTGTTTCACTGGTCTCATTTTCCTTGTCTATCATGTCCTGGAGAACTTGAAGTATCTCCTCAAGGTACTTGTTGATGGGCTTCACTGCTTCTGTCCTTGCACTCCACCTAGTTTCGGACTCTGACTTAACAATCACAGGCATGGCGTTTTTGAGATTTTCCCAGTGCTGTTTTGAACAAGAGAAAAACATGTAGAGAGCTTCGATGGTTCCAAAAAACGTGACCATCATTTTATCCTGCTTGGCTGCATGTACACTCACCAAGTTGAGTGAGTGATTATCACAATTCACAAACACTGCCAGGTTGTTTTTCTCACTTATTCTTTAACGAACACCACTTCTGTGTCCAGCCATCACAGCAGCTTTGTCATAGCACTGTGACGGACAATCCTGGAGCTCCATTTCATCCTTCTCTAGCTGCTTCAAGATGTCTTCAACCAAGCTCTCAGCATCCTTCTGGCTTATCTGGATAAAACCAAGGAAGGACTCTCTAACACGGACTATTTTCCTCTCAAAGTCAACTTCCACGTACCTCACTACTTCTGACATCTGCTCACAGTGTGCCTGATTGGGAGTCAAGTCAAACATGAGACCATAGTACTTGGCTTTACGAATGCTTCTCAGTAAACTGTGGCAAACAGTGGATGCCATCATGTGGATGAATTTGTTGTGGACAGCCGGTGAAAGATAAGACGTGGATCGAGGGTGACTTTCCAAATGAGTGAGGTGTTCTTTTATGACAGCATCAAAGATGGCCAGTAGTTTCAGTAAGCCTAGGAAATTTCCCACATTGGAGTGACCATCTAGCTGAAATGACTCCCTGTGTCCTCGCAAAGCCAGGTTCTGAGTCGCAGGGAATTTTATGCAGTGAAGGATTCTCGTCAAGATATCATGTCACCTCTGTTTTTGTTTTTCAGTCTGTGACTGAAAGACAGTGTCAATAACAGCTAAATTTATTTCCATTTCTTTCCACTGTGTGAAGCATTCCTGATGATTTTTGGCATTTTCATGAGCACTAATCCATTCAGGTGCTTTCCACTGGTTGAATCCACTTTCCTGCTCCAATGAGGATTGAATGTCTGACCGGAAATAGAGAAGACAACAGATACAAAATGCAGACATTTTAGAAGGGGAAAAGACTAGCCATGAGTGAGTCACTTCCTCACCATGCCCAGTTCCCAATTTCCTCTTCAACCAAGATTTGTTCATTGAGCAGTTACTTATTGGCAGGAAAAGCCCCTCACTGCACTTTGAACCCAGCTTTATTATTTCTGTTCTCAACACATCAGGCAGATTTGCTTTTCCAGTATCCTTATCGAACTTCTGAAGTCCAATGTCATGCTGTTCAATCACTTCTGATATGACAGTTCGAGGCTCATTGACACCATCCAGTTCACTAGGTTCAGTGTTGTCAGGTAAAATCTCATCAATAAACTCAGCATCACCATCATCACCATCGTCTTCCCCTCCTGTCATGTCCACGTTCACTGTGGCAGCTTCATTCTTAATCTCATCAAACTCGGGTTTATCTGACTTGACTTCCTCCTCGGCTTGTGACGCTTTTGTACTTGATCCACCTTCGGATTCTAACAAACTTGTAGCAGGTGCAGGCAACTCCATGGAACTTGACAAACTACTTGCTCCAGGCTTTTCAAAGAAGGGCATGAAGAACTTGCTTGACTTCCTTGCTTCCTCTGCCTCCAACTTTTGTCCCTTCCATCCTTCAGCTCCACTTTCCTTCTTCGTGAAGAACCGTTTCATGGTCTTCTTACACAATGCTCTGATACAAGGCCATCCTAGTGCTTCTCACTCATGATAATCAATGACAGATTATACAGCTGAAGATTTTCACTATCTGAGGATGACTTGCCTCCCTTCAATAGAAACTGCTCAGTGGCACCCCCTTCAAGTGGCGCCCAGGGCATGTGCCATGCTTGCCATACCTTAGATACACCACTGCGGTTCAGGAACAGCTTCTTCTTCTCTGCCATCCGATTCCTAAATGGACATTGAATCCTTGAACACTACCTCACTTTTTTAATATATAATATTTCTGTTTTTGCATAATTGTTAATGTATTCAATATATGTATACTTTAATTGATTTAGTTTATTTATTATTATTTTATTTTGTGTCATTTCTTCTATTCAAGTCAAGTCACTTTTTATTGTCATTTTGACCATAACTGCTGGTACAGTACATAGTGAAACTGAGACGTTTTTTCAGGACCAGGTGTTACATGACACAGTATAAAAACTAGACTGAACTACATAAAAAACAACACAGAAAAAAACTACACTAGACTGCAGACCTACCCAGGACTGCATAAAGTGTACAAAAGACTGCAAACATTACAATAAATAATAAACAGGACAATAGAGCAGTAAGGTGTCAGTCCAGGCTGTGGATATTGTGGAGTCTGATAGCTTGGGGGAAGAAACTGTTACATAGTCTGGTTGTGAGAGCCCGAATGCTTTGGTGCCTTTTCCCAAACAGCAGGAGGGAGAAGAGTTTGTATGAGGGGTGCATGGGGTCCTTCATAAAGCTGCTTCCTTTGAGGATGCAGCGTGTAGTGTAAGTGTCCATAATGGCAGGAAGAGAGACCCCGATGATCTTCTCAGCTGACCTCACTATGCGCTGCAGGGTCTTGCAATCCAAGGTGGTGCAATTTCCAAACCAGGCAGTGATGCAGATGCTCAGGATGCTCTCAATAGAATGTGATGAGGATGGGGGGGTGGGAGATGAACTTTCCTCAGCCTTCGCAGGAAGTAGAGACGCTGCTGGGCTTTCTTTGCTATGGAGCTGGTGTTGAGGGACCAGGTGAGATTCTCATCCAGGTGAACACCAGGAAATTTAGTGCTTTTAACGATCTCTACCGAGGAGCCGTCAATGTTCAGCAGGGAGTGGTCGCTCCGTGCCATCCTGAAGTCAACAACCATCTCTTTTGTTTTGTTCACATTCAGAGACAGGTTGTAGGCTCCACACCAGTTCATTAGCCGCTGCACCTCCTCTCTGTAAGCTGACTCATTGTTCTTGCTGATGAGACCCACCATGGTCATGTCATCAGCGAACTTTTTGACGTGGTTCCAGCTGTGTGTTGCTGCACAGTCGTGGGTCAGCAGAGTGAACAGCAGTGGACTGAACACACAGCCTTGGTGGGCCACCGTGCTCAGTGTGATGGTGTTGGAGATTCTGCTCCCGATCCGGACTAACTGAGGTCTCCCAGTCAGGAAGTCGAGGATCCAGTTGCAGAGGATCTACATCTAGATCTGTAGAGTTGTAGAGTTCTATATTATGTATTGCTTTGAACTGCTGCTGCTAAATTAGCAAATTTCACAGCACATGGCAGTGATAATAAACCTGATTCTGATTCTATCTAGTTTGGAAAATGCCCTGCAGTTTGAATGGAATTTTGTTACTAACATATATTGTATTACAATATATTTAATATTGTTGTTTGTGTCACCTTATTAGTAAAATGCCCTTTACTCCTTGGCAATCATAATCAACTCTTTCAAGTTAGAAGTTAAATACAAACATCTGGCATTTTAAACCCATAAAATTTAATTCAGTTTTGCATACAACTTGAACTTCCTGTGCACATAAACCTTCCTCTTTCACAACCTTTGCTGTTGTGGTTCAAGGTGGTGATAAAGCAGAATGGTGGAAATAGAATCCATGCAAGGAAAATAACATATTAAACCCTGCTGGATTCAAAATCAAGTACACAGGACAGCTGAGAATAACAAGTGACTGACCAGACATGAGAACATGCTATCTAAATATTTTGCCCCTCATTTCCACAAATAACTACTGTTCAAATGCCCAAAATAAAAGAAATGCAAATAATATTCAGTACATTTCTTATTTCACATAATTAAATTTACTTCCTATTTTCCTTAATTGATACCTATCTTAAAGATTTTTTTGGTGTTAAATAATGAAAACACTGAAGAAAACCGTTTCAGCAATGTGGAGTAAGATGTAATAAACTAAGGGTGAATTTTGCCTATCTGCATTTAGCCTGTGCATAAATGTATATACTTAATACTGACTGCCTTGTTGCCAGTTTCAATGTTTGATGATGGCAAACAATATCAGTTTTAAGATTCAGGCTGGCGCATTCCATGGTCGAAGTCTCGTGCTGGAGTCCAGAATTGCCTTTCAAGCATGGAGAACAACTAAAGATGATGTGTTCCCATTAGAAAATAGACTTCAAGATTACCTCAGAGAACAATCTGGAACAATCCTGCAACTGAAAGATGAATTGGATGGTTCCGCTGCCCTGCCACTACCTATCCAGCCCTCGAGCTAGTGGTGTTGGATGAGGATAGAACTGCATATGAGGGTGTAGGATCTTGCTTCACAGCCTGGTCTAACATATTCTCTAGATATAAGTTAGCTGCAACTTTTTGTATCTGCAAAATATTCTCTCCAAAAATAGCTTACAAAGTTGTTCTTTGTTGCAAGAGCTTTTAAACTTTGAGATAATGGTGACACCTGTGTTACAACTGTTTGGGTTCCAGAAATTTTACGGATTACTATCGAAAAATTTGAAATACAGAATAAAGTTTGCTCATTATTTTAAAAAGGTAAATAAATCTATATAAATATATTTTTTTCAAATTGTGTTTCAGGATGCACACACAGCTGATGCAGTTTCATGTTATGGAGAATTGTGATATGGACTGTTTCCAAGGAAGGCAACATGAGCGGTCAGCTGAATAAAGAAGATTACTATTTAATGGGTCTTGCCCAGGATTTTATATTTGTACATTGTAATTGAGCAAATATTTCAAAAACATACCCAGTTTCATAAACTGATTAGTAATCCCTGAAACTATATTGGATGTGAATGCAATCCTGTCTGAGTTATTACAAGTAGTTATTGTTGCCTAATTTAAGGCAAGTTGTTCTTGCGTTTGCAGAAGTTCAGAGAAAGTTCACTAGGCTGAATCCTGGGATGAAAGACTGAGCAAGTTATTAGAAATTAGAAGAATGAGCGGTACACTTCTTGGAACTTGTAAGATGCTGAGGGGTAAACATTGAGAGACCTTTGCCCCTCTTGTGAGGAATCAAGAGCTAGGGAGTATTGCATTAGAAAAAAAGTTTGACTATTTAAGACAGAGAAGATGAAATTTCTTTCTTCTATAAGGTCTTGAGGTTGTGAATCTTTTACATTCTCTGTACTAGGAAGCTACCACTGAATATATTCAAGGCTTAAAGGATGGGTGTTTAGTCAGGAAGGCAGTTTCAAGCAATGGGAATTAAGCAGGAAAATAATGCTGAATTTAAGATCAGATCTTAATCAACAATGGAGCTTGTCCTCTTCTTACATCGCATCCTAATGTCCTTATGAAAGCTCATCATGGAGGAAAAGTTGCGAAGAAATAATTAAAATTGATACTTAAAAGTTGATTACTAAATCTATCAAATGGTTCTTTTTAACTGTAGCTAATTAGGTTGTTATGAGTTCACAAATCTGTATGCAGAACCTCTTGTGAATCCCTCTCCTCACCACTATTATTAGATATGAAGGATTAAAATAATGAAACAGCTCAGATGATTATAGAATTTGATAAAATTGATACAAAGAAGTGAAGCAATCACTAAAGCATGGATGCAATTTTCAAAATTCAGAAGTAAAACTTGTGTTGGAAATATGGAACTCTTCCCTACAGTATCAAGACCAATTTGTATTAGATGAAGCAGGCACAGTGATCATATTTGCGTAGACTTTTGAGATATATATCAGCCATGGTTTAACTGAATGGGCTCAAGGGACTTGTTGGCTCATTCATGGCTCCATTTTGGATCTCATCTCTGCAAATACAGTATTGTGATGTCTGTAAAGAATATAATCATCTTAGTGTCCATTACTGGTCATTTAGGGGTAACTTTATATTGCACTTTCATTAGAAACTTCGCAGAGACTGCCTATGATTCATTTCTTCTAAAGCTCTGCAAAAATAGGTGACTTCCATTATCGCATTGGTCTGAATTTGAACTAGATTTTAGATATGAACATTTCCAATGTTCTATCTGGATATTCGATGACTAATGATCAGAAAATATCATATTATGTTAATAGCTGAAATTAATGTACAAGTCATTTCAGAACTGCTTCTTTGCACAACACGGAGTCTTCATAGCATTAAGCATCAATGCAGCTCAAGTGAATTTATTAACTATATATATTGCTGAATCACAATGTGCAATTAAACTATTTATGAACACCAAGGCCTGGACTAATGTGAAAATAAGCTGTAGACATAGTCATTTTTAATTCAAATTTTAACTTCAAACAAAATTGCGAAAAGGTGCTATTTTGATGTACTGTCTCAAAATTTACTTTCATTGCCTGTTAGGCTACCATCACCACTAAATAGAAACTCTCAAGCTAAGCCGTCAACACATCTGAAGGGACCATCAAATAATTTAACATAATTTAAATCTCCAAATATAATTTTAGTTAATCAACGACAAAAATAAGGCACTGCTTTATCCAAAGATCTTGCCTTCTTTGCAGTGGAACATTGCAGTCATGCCTCATGTCCTACTAGAGTGGAAGAGTTAAGAGTTTAGGTGACGCTCTCAGAGTAGCCTAATGGAATGGCCATAGTATATTTTGTGAATCGTACACATTGCGCTGGTGTGAGATGGAAAAATGTAGAGGTTGGAATGCATTGAATGGGCAGCATAATGGTTAATGTAATTGTACAGAACCAGCAAATGGGGTTGAAATCCCACTACTGTCTGTCAGGAGTTTGTACTTTCTCCCCGTCACCCTGTGGGTTTCCTCTAGGTGCTCTGGATTCCTCCCACATTCCGAAGCTGTATGGATCAGGGCTAGTAAGTGTGGGCATTCTATGTTGACACCAGAAGCAGGATGACACTTGCAGGCTGCTCCAGCACACCTTTGGACAGCATTGGTCATTGACGCAAACAACACCTTTCACTGTATGTTTCAACCTTTCAATGTACATGCATCAAATAAAGCTAATTTTTAACCTTTGTAAACCAAATGGGTAGCTTCATCCCAGATAGTGTTGACTTATCCATATTGGTGCTTCACTCATCCAGGCAAATGGATAGGATGCCGCCACGATCCTGACTTATGCCTTGTAGATTATGTAAAAGCTTTGGGGTTTCCAAAAACTGAGGCACTTGTCACAGGATGCATTATCTCTGACCAGCTCTAGCAGTCACAGTATTTATCCAGTTGATCCAGATGAGTTTCTGGTAAGTTATGAAATCTAGGGTACTGATGGCTTTACATGGAATTTAAAACTAAGTTGGATTGATTAGGTGCAAGACAGCAACATCTTCAAGCTTACCTGCAGAAACAGCTTATCTCTACCTTTAACGTCTCTCTTTTTTTCCTTTTCAAGCTGGATGGGGTTCTGTCAAAGATGTTGACCTAGAGCTGCTCTAAAACTTCCATTCTTTTATGGTGATGGTTCCTGCTCCCAAGGGCTCGCTGACCAGCTGTTTCTCGATTTCCCAAGGGCACAGCCTAGAACAGAGGTGGGCAAACTTTTTGACTTGTGGGCCACAAAGGGTTCTAAAATTTGACAGGGGGGCCAGACCAGGAGCAGATGGACGGAGTGTTTTGGTATTACACCTCATAAGAGAAAATAAAATATCATGGGATATGTAGAAAACATGTACTTTAATTTCAATTGAAAATGAACAAATGCATTACAACAAAATATCTGTCTTTGAAGTCCCATGGTATTTAGCTATTTATTGAAATGACTTTTAATACACTGAAAATTAAATGAATAAAATACAGCTTTTTTTAATAGTAACAGTTATTATTTTAAAGCACTGAAAATTCTGTTATCCTTCAAGATATTATCATCATCACTCTCCTCCTGATTGTCTTTATTTCAAAAACAGTAGGAGATGCAGGTCTACTTGTCCTGCTCCTTCTTATTCAATTGTCCCCTGGGCCAAAATTCAACAACGACCAGCACAAGGACAGAACAGTGACAGCATGCCAGTATGCGGAGCACGTTATTTGATCTGGAGCGCATTTTTTATTTTGAGAACGTACGTGCACCTGCGCACTACTCATGTCCATCACTTAACAGAAATGACATGTAACATGTAAGGCTTATTGAAAAAAATATTTTCAAATGCATTTTTTACATAACACAACAAAGAAACTTATTTTTAATTTCGGTGGGAACAGTGTTGTTGGTCTCCCTTTTTAGCCAGTGCATCAAAGTCTGGATTTAGTTTTGTTGTGGCGATTCTCAGGATGGATCTGAGGTGTTGGTCAGTTAACTTGGATCTGTGGCTGGCTTTGTTGATGTTCATGACGCTGAACGCCTGTTCACACAAATAGGTCGAGCCGAACAAAGAGTAAAGTGCAAATGTGGAGTAATACGCTGCACCTCAACAAAGGTCAATGTATATAGAGTGCGTCATCTATTGAGAAAACACCAGAATTGCGGGGGAAAAACATTAACAAGGTTTATTAATATAATTTCATCAAGTTCTGCGGGCTGGATTAAAAAGCTTAATGGGCCGCATATGGCCCCCGGGCTGTAGTTTGCCCATGTCTGGCCTAGAAGATGAGCGTGCCTTTGGAGTTCCAAGGCTTTGAGGCCCTGGGGACAAGCCAGTTGTATGTCAGTGCTGCCAGCTGAGGTGTCACAAGAGAAAATGGGGGCCAGCCGTCAGGGGCTCTGTACTCAGATCAACTCTCTCTCTCTTTCTCTCATTGGTGGGGGAGAGTTTGTTCCCGATTCTTGAGTAGGAGAACACAGAAAAAAAGTGATGCGGCAGACTTTGACACTGTAACTCAGCAAGTTGTTTTGTCTGTATCTCCCCTCTCCCTGAGTGATACCTCTCTGCCCCTTTATTAGGGAGACAGAGGGAGAGCCTGTGGTACGTTGAATTGTTGGATGAACAATTCATTTTTTGTTGTGCCTCAGATCATGGTCTTTTTGGAGGTTTTGCTACTGTTTGCTTGGTGTGTAGAGAGTTCTAATACATTTTGCTGAATTAATTGGGGAAGGGTAGGGTCAATGCTTTGCTGCTTCTTGTGTTTGGGGGGAGTAGGGGGGCTTTGACACCCTAACAGTTTCATTGTCACTCATTTTTGGGGTGACTCTTCTGTTTTTGTGGATGCCTGCGAAAAACAAGAAGTTCAGGTTGTATATTGTACACATTCACTGATGTTAAATGGAACTATTGAACTATTGATTATTCTTGACCAGCACTTTTGTAGGACAAAGGTTATATTCTTCCTTTTAGCTCAAGCCTGAAATTTGTTTTGACATTCTCAGTCCTATCCCAAATTCTCCAGTTTGAGAAGCCATGGGCCAAGGATGAAGTAGATGGTAAGAATATTGCATGTTTTCGAAGGGGTTTGAGGTCACTTAAATCTTTCTCTTTATATGGCTGAGAATTTCCCATTGTAGAGTTCAAAATAGTTCAGAATCTGTGCTGGCACATAGATAGTATTGTTTCCGATAATAAAATAAAATAACTGGACCCAAAACATATTGACTCTTACGACTCAACCACAATTTATTTTATTTGCGTACAAGAAGAACAGTGTGGCCCCTAACACCACACAATTCTGAAGTCTGAACCAGACAAAAATGCAATTTTTATACAGAATTGCCTCATCAGTTATGGATACTGACCATCTGGTAAGATGTCCTGACGAAGGGTCTCGGCCTGAAAAGTTGACTGTATTTCTTCCTATAGATGCTGCCTGGCCTGCTGCATTCCATCAGCATTTTTTGTGAATGTTGTTTGAATTTCCTGTCATAAGGTGGCCATTGAGAGCAGACCCAAATGCAAGACACAGACACTGAAGTACTAGGGACAGGACTAGGTGTGTCAAGAACGCAAGGAAAGTGGGAATGAAATGACGCTGGACAAGACACAGGCATTGGACGAGACTAGGATACAGGGCCTGGGCTAGGACTAGACTGGGAAAGCGGGACCTGGACAAGGAACTTGGAACCTGGACATAGACTCCAAGCCAGAGACTGGACAGGGACCCAGAACCTGGGTCTTGACTTGGGCTCAGTCTCCAGATCTAGACAAGGACAAGACATGGCAAGGCAACAGGACTGGATGTGGGAGCAAGACACAGAACTTCTGGGCTGGACGCGGGACTCCTGGATGAGGACATGAAGCTCAAACTTGGATGAGGGAGACTGGAACACAGAGTCTTGGTGTTGGGAGACAGGAACACAGAACACAGAGTGGGGACCCCTCCTTGGGAACAGGACATAGGGCCGGGACTCATACACTGAAAGAACACGATGATACAGTTCACAACACTAGGTAGTGGAAAATGGCCGGACCTACCTAGTGAAGGTGTGGACACAAAGGGACAATTCCAAACAACGAAAGATGGTTCCTTCCCTCTGCAACCTACATCTGTAGCCTTGCCAGCTACCTGAAGCCTTGCTGGCTACCCACGTCTGAAGCCTTGCTGGTAATCCACGCCTGCGTCCTCACCTGTATTGCCGTCAAGTTTAGGTGCAGGAGTGAGACCGGAACCTTGCCTAGCCTACAGAAGGAACTATCTATCATTGAGCTTGGAACTGTCTCTTTGTGTCCCTGTGTTTAGTGTCCATGTATGAGTCCTGGCCCTATGTCCTGTCCCCAAGGAGGGGTCCTAACTCTGTGTAAAGCCCTGGCCCTATATCCTGTTCCCAAGGAGGGGTCCCTGTTCTGTGTTACTGTGCTCCAGTCTAAGGCTCCGTGGAGGTTCCATTCCATGTCCAAGGCTCTGTGGAGGTTCCATTCCATGTCCAAGGCTCCGAGGAGGTTCTAGTCCATGTCCAAGTCAAAGTTGAAGCCCAGGCCCTGAGTCCTGGTCTCGTCCAGGGCCAGTGTCCATGTCCAGCTACACCTCTCCCCACTTCTGCTTTGCTCTCCCTTGGCCAAGACCAAGACTGAGTTTCATGTCCTTGTCCAGCCCTGGAGTCCTGCGTCCTTCCCCATGTCCAGACTTGTTGCCTTGCCACGTCCAGCCCTCACCTGGATCCAGAGTCTGACCCCGAGTTAAGACCTAGATTCCGGGTCCCTGTCCAGTCTCTGGTTCGGAGTCCTTATCCAGGTTCCTAGTTCCTCATCCAGGTCCCACTTTCCTTCTCTAGTCCTAGCTGATGCCCTGTGTCCTAGTCTTGTCCAGCATCGTTTCTTCTCCACTTCCCTTTCTTTCATGATACACCTAGTCCTCTCCCTGGTACTTCAGTGTCTGTGTCGTGCACTTGGGTCTGTTCCCAATGCCCGCTTACAATACTTCCAGTATCTGCAGATTTCCTCGTACATGGTAAGATGTGTATGTGCAGTATGTGCAGATGCAGCAGAAACATTTCCGCGCAAGTCCAGAGCGGAGCTTGAAAAAGAAATCTCCATAAAAGAGAGGCACTTTCTAGCAGAGCAGTCATCATGGGAATGGTCTGAGTCAGAGTGTTAAGGCTTTGGCTCAACAGGCTTCAGTGAGGTAAGTAGTTAAGTTTATTTCTTATTTATTTTTCTTATTTAACTCTTGAAAGAATAGGGGCTATGTCTGCAGGGCCAATGTTCTGTTCTGAGTGTTGAATGTGGGATTTTCAGGAGATTTCCAGCCTCTCCAGTGGCTACATCTGCACAGGTACATTGAAATGCAGCTCCTTAGAGAACCGTAGCTTCATCTGAATGACCTTCAGCTTGTGAGGAGGCTCAGAAGGGTCAGGAACTGAAGACAACTGCAGCAGTGATAGAGGGACTCTATAGTTATGGGGATAGATGGGCAATTCTGTGGATGAAGAAAAGAAACATGGATGGTAGTTTTCCCCTCACATACCAGGATCCATGATGTTTCTAAATGTGTCATTATATCCTGAAAAGGGAGGGTGAGCAGCCAGAAGTCATGGTACATATTAGTACCAACAGCATAGGTAGAAAAAGGGAGGAGGTCCTGAAAACAGAATACAGAGAGTTATGAAGGAAGTTGAGAAGCAGGACCTCAAGGGTAGTAATCTCAGGATTGCTGCCTGTGCCATGCAACGGTGAGAATAGTACAATGAGGCGGCAAATAAATGCATGACTGAAGAATTGGAAAGAAGGGCAGGGATTCAGATTTCTGGATTAATGGGACATCTTCTGGGGTAGACATGACCTGCACAAAAGGGATGGATTGCATGTGAATCTGCGGGACACCAATATTCTTGTGGGTAGGTTTGCTAGAACTGTTGTGAGGGGTTTAAACTAATAAGGCAGGGAATGGGAACCAGTGTGATAGAGCTGAGGATGAGCCAGTAGGTTTACAAGTAGTTGATGGGTGTAATATGAATGTAAGGAAGGACAAGCCAATGATTGGGTTCAAATGCAGACAATGCAAAGAGTTAAGTTGTACCATGGGGGCAAAATTCAAAAGGGCAAAGAATGCAGGACTGAAGGTATTGTATTTAAATGCACATAGTATTTGGAATAAGGTGGATGAATTCGTGACACAATTAGAGATTGGTGGCTGTGATATTGTGGGCATCACTGAGTCGTGGTTGAAAGAACATGATCATTGGGAGCTTAATATCAAAGGATATACTTTGTAGTGAAAGAACAAGCAGGAAGGCATAGGCAGTGATGTGGCTCTGTCAGTGAGAGATGGAACTATATCTTCAGAAAGAGGTGACATTTGATCAAAGAACTTTGAAATTTAGTGGGTGGAGATAAGAAGGGTAAAAAAACATTATGGGAATCATATATAGGCCTCCAAATAATAATCAAGATGTGGGGTTGAGATTGCAAAGGGAGCTGGAAAGGGCATTTAGTAAGGCTAATGTCACCATTATAATGGGGGACAACAATATGCTAGAGGATCGGGAAAATCCGGTTGGTGTCAGATCTCAATACAGGAAATTTGTTAGATGCCTACAAGATGGCTTTTTAGAGCAGCTTGTGCTTGAGCCTACTCAGGGAAAGGTTATCTTAGCTTGGCTGTTGAGTAATAATCCACATTTTACTAGGGAGCTTATGGTAAAGGGACCCTTAGGAGACAGTGATCATAATATGACTGAATTCATTCTGCAATTTGAGAGGGAGAGGCATAAGACATAAGAGTATCACAATGGAATAAAGGGAATTACAGAGGCAGGAGGGAGTAGCTTTCCTAGGTGGATTGAAGGGCGATACTGGCAGGGAAGGCAGCAGAGCAGAGGTGGCTGAAGTTTCTGCTAAAGGTGCAGGATGGATGTCCCACAGAATAAGTTGTTCTCAAATGGAAGTGGTAAGCAACCATGGCTGACAAGGGAAGTTAAGGACTGCATAAAAGCTAGTAAAGGACATATAATGCAGCAAAAGTGAGTGGGAAGTTGCATGATTGGGAAATTCTTAAAAATCCAACAAAAAACACCTAAAAAGCCATAAGAAGGGAAAAGATGAGATATGAGGTCAAACTAGCCAAAAATATAAAGCAGGACACAAAAAAAAAATTCATTTATAGAAAGATTAAAAGGGAAGTGAGAGTTGATATTGGGCAACTGGAAAATGACACTGATGAGGAATAAATGGAGGACAAAGAAATGGCGAATGAATTTAATAAGTACTTTGCATCAGTTTTCACTGTGGAACACACTAGCAGTGTGCCAGAGGTCCATTATTGTCAAGGAGTAGGAGTAAGTGCCATTGTTATTACAAAGGAGAAAGTGCTAGGCCAGCTGAAAGGTTTTAAGGTAGATAAGTCACCTGGACCAGCTGGACTACAACACATAGTTCCGAAAGAGGTTGCTGAAGAGATAGCAGATGCATTGGTCATGATATTTCAAGAATCACTTAATTCTGGCATGGTTCTGGAAGACTGGAAAATTACAAATGTCACTCCACTCTTTAAAAAAGGAAGAAAGCAAAAGAAAGGAAATTATAGGCTAGTTAGCCTAACCTCAGTGGTTGTGAAAGTGTTGCAATCCACTATTAAGGAAGAGGTTTTGGGGTACTTGGAGACTAATGATAAAATAAGTCAAAGTCAGCATGTTCCTGCAAATGGGAAATCTAGCCTGTTAGAGTTCTTCAAGGAAGTAACAAGCAGGATGGACAGAGGGGAGGAGAGGAGACGCAGTGGATGTCATTTACTTGGATTTTCAGAAGGCATATGATAAAATGCCACACATGAGGCTGCTTAACAAGATAAAATCCCATGGCATTACCGGAAAGATACTGGCATGGACAGAGAAATAGCTGACAGGTAGGAGGCAATGAATGGGAATAAAAAGGCCTTTTCTGGTTGGTTCCCAGTGACTAGTGGTGTTCCTTAGATCTTAGTAATGGCACCATTACTTTTCACATTGTTTGTCAATGATTTAGATAATAGAATTAATGGTTTTGTGGCAAAATTTGCAGATGATACGAAAATAGGTGGTAGGGTAGGTAGTGCTGAGGAAGCAATACAATTGCAGCAGGACCTAAACAAATTGGAGGAATGGGCAAAAAGTGGCAGATGGAATACAGTGTTGGGAAATGTATGATACTGCATTTTGCTAAAAGGAACAACAGTACAGACTATTACCTAAATGAGGAGCAAATTCAAACCTCAGACGTGAAAAGGGACTTAGGAGTCCTCATGCAAGATTCCCAGACGGTTAATTTACAAGTTCAGTATGTGGTAAAGAAGGCGAATACAATGTGGACTCTACCGCACTTCTACCAGGAACTGTGGAGAATATGGGATCTGGCTTTATCCAGGCAGAGTGCTCCTGCGCCGTTGGAGAACGGCACTCTGGCTGCTGGGGGACTATACGGTGGGTGTCGGGAGAGCGCAGGGTAGTGGAGGGGTTCTGATTGCACAACCACTCAATGTGATCATTAGACGCAGGCCTCGGGAGACCACGAGGGAGAGGGTCCCACACAATGTGAGCCGTCTCGAGGGGTTTCCCACCATGACAGCCGTTCCGTGACATTCCAAGGCGCTTCTTGTATGGGCTGCTCCCGCACACCGTCCATTTCCTTGCCTTCGTCTACCGACTGGACACGCCTTTCCAGGCTCTGTTACTGTCTGGCAGAGGAGGAGGTCCCCAGTGGACGTCTCTTTACGCCGGGATGCTTCCCCTGTACATTGGGGACCTGGGGTGGCAGGTGGTGCACCATGCAGTCCCCTGCATCAGATTCCTAAGCAGGTTCACTGACACCCCATCCACCTGTCCACTCTGCGGGCAGGAGGAGTCAGTGTACCACGCATATACGGAACGTGAGAGGTTGCAGCCGCTCTTCGAGTTTCTCAGGGGGCTGCTGCTGAGGTTCTGGCTGCACTTTCTTCCCGCACTCCTCATCTACGGGCATCCAGTTCGGAAGGGGGATCTCCTGATGGGCTTGGTCCTGGGCCTGGCCAAGATGGCCATCCACAGGTCTAGGCAGCAAAAGGTGAAGGGTGCTGTCCGGGCCGACATCCTTCCTCTTTTCCGAGGAGCATCTGTAGCTGACAGACCTTGGAAAAGGAGCACGCTGTCACAGCAAACACAATGGGGAATTTCCGAGAGCAGTGGTCCCCCCATAATGTAGACTGTTTTATAGACAGTAATAACCATACGGTAACTTGAGTATATTTATAGTCTCGTAAATATTGATTGTGTGTACCTCTGTGTATATGTTGCAAATAAACTTCTGATAAAAAAAATACAACTTTGGCATTCATTTCAAGGGAAATACAATATAAAAACGAGGAGATAATGCTGAGCCTTTATAAGACACTAGTCAGGCCGCTCTTGGAGTATTGTCAACAGTTTTGGGCTCCATATCTCAGAAAGGATGTGTTGTCATTGGAGAGAGTCAAGAGCACGTTCATGAGGATGATCCCAGGAATGAAGGGGTTAACATATGAGGAGCTTTTGGCAGCTTTGGGCCTGTACTCACTGGAATTCAGAAGAATGCAGAGGGATCTCATTGAAGCTACTGAATGTTGAAAGGGCTAGATAGGGTGGAGGTAGAGAATGTTTCCTATGGCGGGGGTATCCAGAACTAGAGGGGCAATCACTTAGAGCAGAGGGAAGGAGGATTTTTTTTTTTAGCCAAAGAGTAGCAAATCTGTGGAATGCTCTGCCACAGACTGCTGTGAAGGCCAAGATTGTGGGTATATTTAAAGCCAAAATTGATAGTTTCCTGATTGGTCAGGGCATCAGCGGTTATGGCAAGAAGGCAGGTGTATAGAGTTGAATGGGATCCGGGATCAGCCATGATGGGATGGTGGAGCAGACTTGATGGACTGAATGGCCTAACTCTGCTCCTATGTCCTCTGCTTTAACGAAGCTTATATCTAAAAGTTGCAGAGGTCAAATGTTCTGAATTGAATTCTTCGCAATCCATTGATCCTCATACACAACTTCGTACCTATGTAGGAGTGAGTCAGAAACTTGCAGAAGGCAATGAAGCAAGTGGCAATTCCAGAGCATTCTATGTTGGGATTTATGAGGCAGTGTCAATAGTTAAAGGTAGCTTTCTGTAGTTTTCTCACTGATAATTAAAAGGTAATATAAACAGCATCCAAAAGTCTATATTAGATGCTTCGCACCAAGTATTAATGCACTAAACTATAGGGGTACAAAGTAGGTGGATCAGTCATCTGGGGTGAAGGTACAGTTCTTGTGGGAATTGGAAGCCAAAACCTTAAACTGCTCAGATATTCTTACCAGTGTTAGTGAATTTTCTCTATACATAATACACTGTGAGCTTGTATAGTTTTGGTGCAAGTAATGAGATATTTCCATATCATTCTTTTGCCAACTTAGTCCCAAAAACTACTTGGACTAGGCATGGTTTCCTCACTAAACTTTTCACTAGTCTCAGGACTAAATTAATCAAATGAGTGAATTACCTTGAATTGTGTTATATGCATTCTATTCAGATTAATTTATTTATCACATATACAGTACATCAAAACATACAGTGAAATGCACCATTTGCGTTTACAACCAACACAAGCTAAGGATGTGCACAAAGATAAGACTCCCAGGGTTGGCAGCTATAAGGAAGGGTAGCTTTGTTACCGTCATATTTCAATGGCAAATTCAACTAAGTTCACCTACCAAATGCTGCTGTGGATAATCAGTGCAGCAGAAGTAATAAAGGATTTGTGTTTCTGCAATACTGACTGTTAACCACAGAAGACACACCGCCTTGTGGTGGACTGATCAAGTATGTGTGCAAACAGCATTCATGTGTATTTAAATATTGGTAGAAAAGGGAAGTAAAGTCAATCTAAAGGAGCAGCCAGGCACTCTGTGCATTATACAATCTAATTGTGAAGTACTAGGTAGCAGGGGGCCACTTTGAATGAGTCAAGGATTCAAGAGGGTCATCAGGAGGCAGATTTGATCCCACAATCACTATCTCCATAGAATGTTCAATTTTACTACTTCTTCATAAAAAATTATTACAATCCATTGCTAGATTACACTCTATCTTGCTAAAATAGATTTTAAGGAGAATTATTGCCTTTGAGGCACTGACTTCCCTGGGAGTCTATCACTGAATAATATAACATTGCAGGAAAACCTCCAGTGAAATAGCAGCAAAGCCAGTGGCAGTGAAGGTGGCTGTCACTTGAGCTACTTTTGCTTCAGGCTCTTCGTGCAGGATATGAATGCAACAAAGTGTGAATGGGTCTGACAGTAGGAGTAGTGATGAGAAGGGCAGTTGTCTTTTGCTTATGTGCTTATTATTATTGCCGATGCATAAAATCTTGTCTACCTTATGTTTTTGTGTATGATGGATATTCCCTCTTATGAATGCATGCAAAGGAAGTAGGTTCTTGTATGTTCCCCTCCCCTGCCCGACTAATACAAGATTGTATCAATATACTGTGGTGAACTATGTGCCTGTCTGGACACGCCCCCTGCTGACTGCTCCTGTGGCTCCTCCCACAGACCCCTGTATAAAGGCAATCAAGGCCTGAGCCCGGCCTCTCAGTCTCCAGGATGTAGTATGGTGGTCACTCACTGCTTGTTCCTTCTTCCAGTCAATAAAAGCCGATATCTCGCCTTCACGTCTCAGAGTGAGTTATTGATGGTGCATCATATACCACAGAGAAGATTGAGTTACAGTCAAATCATGACTAGTGTGTAAAAACGTACTCCCAGAATAACTCGCACAGAATGCTGGAGGAACTGAGCAGGGCAGGCAGCATCTATGGAGAGGAATAAATTCTCTACATTTTGGACAGAGACACTTCATCAGGAGCTCACAAAGGGTCTCAGCCCATAATGTCAACTGTTTATTCCTCTTCATAGATGCTGCCTGACCAGTTGAGTTCCTCTAACATTTGTGTGTTAATCTGGATTTCCAGCAACTGCAGAATCTCTTGTGTCCCTGAACGACTTGTCTATTTCACAGGCGTGCTGACAGATTTTTGCATTTAGTTTTGATTTTGGAAAACTGCCATTAACGTATCCTAGTGAAGGGGGCTGACCATTGGCATGGTTAAACTCCTACAGGTAGTGAGAATTTCCAGCCTTTAATTGTTTAATAGATAAAGAAGGTGAAGGAAATGAAACAGAATTAGGAGAAGTCTGCTTTCATCCTTGCAGTGGGTGCAGAATGTGATCTATAACAAAAAGTAGGATTCACCAGGCTGTGGCTAAAATAATTACAGACAATGCACACAAAATGCTGGTGGAACACAGCAGGCCAGGCAGCATCTATAAGGAAAAGCACTGTCGACGTTTTGGGCTGAGACCCTTCGTAGGGACTAACTGAAAGGAAAGATAGTAAGAGAGCTAAGTAGTAAGAGACCACAAAATAATTACAGGACAGGACTGGAAGGGCTGAGCAACACACACAAAATGCTGAAGGAACTCAGCAGGCCAGGCAGCATCTATGGAAAAAAGTACAGTCGTCGTTTTGGGCCAAAAACCTTCGGCATGACCGATTTGCTTGGATTTCCAGCATCAGCAGAATTTTTCTTGTTTGTTACTGGAAGGGCTGGGTATGTTTTCCATAGATGGAGAAGGCTGAGGGATGCACAGATAGACATCAATAAAATTAGAAGAGACATAAAAAATAGACAGCCAGATTTTTTTTCACATGTATCAAAATAGTACTGTGTATGTTTAAGATGAGAAGAAGTGCTTTGAAGGGATTTAAGGGAAAGTTTCTACACAAAGTGCGATTGAAATATGGAATGCACCACCAGAGGAGATGGTGGAATCAGATACAACCAGTACACTTAAGAGACATATAGTCAGACACATAAGCACCTAATGTGGACAAGTGGGCTAGTATCGATGGGCAAAAAGATGAGCATGGATGTGGCAGGCCAAAGGGTATGAACAAAATTATGACTTTTAGTCCTGTCCGCGGATGTCAGTGTTTGTCCTGATCCCAGGATTCAAAGCCACAAGTGGGGAAATGCAATATTGACTATGGAGTCTTCAAATCTATATGCACTGCTCTTCTACTACATTCTTTGAGGTAACCAACTCCTAGCAGTACAAAATTACTCACTGCCATTATGTTGTTGGATTTTTCAGAATTCAAGGAGCTGGTCTTAGTGCACTGCTCACCCCAACTGAGCCAAACTGGATTATGGAGTGTAGAATGTGGCTGAGCCAGGGTGAGCTGAGGCTTCCAGTGAAAGGAGCACCGATTTTTTTTAGGAAAATCTTTTGTAGTTAAGATGGTGATGTGGCAGGTAATAAAACTGTTCTAAAGAGGAACAAAAATATTTATTTGCCCAGATACTTCTGTGTATCATCTTCATAAACCATTAGTTGTAGGCCAAGTCTGCAGGAAGTATTAATTAGCCCACAGGCAGAAGTAAAACACTGAGCTGGAGTACATCACTACCCAATAGCAAATAATTATCTTATAACATATTAATTCACAAAGAAAGCTATATGCATGCCAGAAAATAGAAAGGCAAATGGGTAATAAAGGCTCTTTGCACTTCCAGGATGGTATAAATGTTCCTTGTGGAACATTTTTCTCCTTGACTCAACTGGCAATATAAGTTAAATTGTTCAACCTTTCCCTCACCCTCTCTTAACCCCGAAATCTCTCCATTTTCATCGAGTGGTCAAGTCTAGTTCGTTTCTTCACTCAAACCAATGTTGTACTCGGATGCAACCATTAGAATCAGGAACAGAAAATCAGTTGTGTCAAAACCAGTGAATGATCAGAAGGCTTTTAAGATCCACATAAAATATTAGTCTATAATATTAAACTGCATTTCATTGGGTGTAATGAAACTTGTTTGACAGGTAGGAATCATAGATGGCTCTCTCTTAGAGCAGTAGGACAGGTCCCTGTCTTAACCTTCCATATCACCAAAATTGGTCCCTTTATCTGGATTTAAGCTTTCATCATTAGGAATGAAATATAAATATTAATAATGAAACAAGTTCACAATCACCTACATGTTAATTGTGTTATACTTGTTGGATGAATACAGTACATAATTGTAGAGTGATAAAATTGTTGAGGAATTTGTTCACTGTAAGAATAGCCTCAGCAGAATGAAAAGCAAAGTGGAAATTATGAGTAGATTTTGTGGACTACCATGTTCCTCTTTCAGCCTTTTCATTTTGCAATATTTTCATTATACTTGAAGTGTCTTTTTTTACGAGAAAACTCTTAACCATCGGAGTATTAGCTTTAAAGTAATACACTAAGATCCTGATGAAGGATCTTGGCCCAAAATGTCAACTGCTTTTTCCCATTCATAGATGCTGCCAGACTTGCTGAGTTCCCCTGCATCTCGTGTGCATTGTGCAATACATGAAGGAAGCACTTTTCAAATGAACAGTCTTTTGTTTTGCGATTATGGGTAGTGATGACTGAAGCATTTGATAAACTCCATGGTAACAAAACAGTGCAGTATACCTGCGCATAGAAAACAATTTTTATTTGCTTTATGTTCATATTAAAGTTAATTTATATGCACTTGATGACAGAAATATGAACATTTGGCAATCACTGCACAATTTGCCTTTTTGTTATTCTTTGATAAGTAACATGGTTCTCTAGTCTGCTCCAATGTTATAAAAAAAAGAATTTGTGTTTGATGAAGTGCCTAGCAATTCTACAAGTTGGCAATGACATATGTAATGTGAAAATTTTACAGCAGTGACTATCAAATGCTGCTTGATCCTAATTCCAAAATGATTTCCAAAACAATAGTGATATAGTCAGAACATTGGAACTCTGCTTCAATATAATCCAAGCTGTCTGAACACTAAGTAAAAATACTCTCTGCTGTGTCTCATCTCAACAGCTCATTTCAGCAGTTGGCTAGATTACTTTGGTCTGCAACACTATCTCTCCTTGTCAAATTCCTCCTCGTCATCACTTTCCATTTTGGTATTGTGTTATGATGTTGCAAGCAGGATCGGCTGTTACGTGATTGATTTTCCCAAATCTAATTTCCCACCTTCAGTCTCAATAGTCATTCTAGCCCATGAAGTCCTCAGAGACTTGCACCTGATAGTGGATTATTGCCATGGTTAAGCTTGAAATCCTGGAATGTGAGCCTGCAATACATGGAGCTGAAGTGAATGTTATCTCAGCTGGGAATGAGTTTCTGGATCCTGTACAACATTACATTCATTATAAGATCAGTAGGTTATTAGGGTCATTTAAAAAAAGGATCTTAGCTCATTGTAGATTTCATTCTAAAAAGAGTTCTTTTTTCACTGAATCGTGTTACCACAGAAAGGTTTTCTGATTTATTTGCCAAAAGCTAAAAGTAAGGGACAGTAGGATTTAATTATTTTATTAAATTTAGGAAAACATGTCATCTCTGACAGGGAATAAAAAAAAATCTTTTCTTTCTTACTAGCTTGCTGTCAACACACACACACAAAATGGATTTGAAAATTGCCATGTTACCAAGCCAACAGATTAACAAAGTCCCACGTCTGATCCTTCGTCTATGTAAGTTAATGATCTTTAACTAGGTTGACAGTGGGGGGTGTAAAACGATTGTCCTTGCGCTCCCTGGGCGAGGGTAAGAGAAATCAGTCTCGATTCGCTTTGCTGACTGTTATCCAGTGACCTCTGCTGGAAAGTCTTGGAAAGTCACGGTGAGTAAAATATATGTGAGCTCTTGCCTCCTCCATTTTTCTATGTGTCTAACAGTGATGTGAAATCACAATTGCAATGGCAAACTGTATTCACATCTCCTTTACAGGTCATCCATTGGTCAGGGTCAACCATGGATATTGTGTCCAAGCTGTCTACATGATACTCAAGCTAGAACACAAGCCAGGATAGTACGATATGGAGAGTCCATGCAGCAGGCTGCCCTCTCCATGCAGCTGATGAATCCAAAGGAATGGAAGAGACTGGTACAGTTTGGCATCAGCGGTGTCACATGAGATGCCTGTCAGCGTTGAGCTCAACATAGGCCTGCCTGAGGGACTCCAGCTCCAAATTTTTCCTTGGGGTTTACTCTGAAATCCTTCTCCCTGAGTGGGTATAGCCACAAGGCAGCAGAGGTTTGAGATCTGAGTTTTCCTTTTCCTAGATAAGCTACCAAACACTGCTGACAAACCCCATCCGCCTGAAGCAATTGTTTTTAAGATTCCAGTAACCCATTTTTCCTCCTTCTCTGGTCAGAAGAAATGGTTCCATCTCCTTTACTAATCAGGATAAAACTAAACTTGGTCAGAATGCATAACCAAAGTTCTATGAAACCTAAAATTTCTTCAGTATGTGATTTAAGCAATGACAAACAGTTTCTGTTTATGGTTATTCTGACACAAGGGACATGTGATTGTGGGTTGTTGATACTACTTAAAAGTTCCATGAATTAAAGTATACGCATGAATGAGACAGATACTGAAGTATACGCACATGAGGGATGAACATCTGCATAGTCTATTCTTCAGGGCAGTCAGCCAGGTGAGGAGATACAGGCACAGAAAGAGGAGACATGTCGGACAGTAAGGAGGAACTATAGAGTAACATAAAAATTGCACTGACCCATTATGGTAGGCTGTCCAGATCTCACTTTAAATTTATCATCTGTCTGCAGTGGGCCCATCGCCACCATCTCCTGTAGCTTGTGACAGGAGAAACAGCTTAAAAAGGTTTTGGGCAACCTTTGTCAAGATTCTGAAGAAGTTGGAAACTGTAGCCTTTCTCCCTATTGGCAGGCATTTGTACTTTCCATCGCTGCTCTCTGAGAAACACTGTTCTAATTCTTCCACTGAACAGCTAAAGAAAGGTTGTTGTTGATATTTTTATCCTTTTTGTTACTGATTGGTTATTGGGTGGCACGATAGAGAAGTAGTTAGCACTTTTGACTCTGATCTTGACGGCCGCCTTCTAATTGTTGGTTAGGCGTGCCAGCAAAGCAGGCCTGAGTAGGATGCTGACAGAGTCACAATTGAGAAGATCTGTGTCATATTCCCTCCAGCGGATGGTGCCTGCAATTTTATCCCCAAGGGCTTCATCCCTTTCTTGCCTTTCTGTGGATTTCTCCTTGGATTTTGCAACACTGAATAATCTTTGACTGTTGGCACTTTACTGAGCCTCCTATATACCTCACTTTCTGCCACCTGTTCTTGAGTTTTCTATTGGAACTCTGCCTGTTGAGTTCCTCTTTCACTCATGAACAATAGTGAAGCCTCCAATCCAGGAGCACCAAACATTGAGCGTTTGTTTGCTCCTTGATATCTTTCTCATTTGTTGTTCTTACTTCTAGGTCTTTTGAGGAGCCAAGAGTCTTATGAATGTACAAGCTGTGGAGAATTCCAGCACAGCCCATATGTTGCTTCAACTGAGCAACTCTTATGAGCTGGTTGTGGAGAGGCTGCTTGTGAGCTACTGTCTGAAAAGAGCTGCTTTTTAGAAATCCTTGACAGCTTTAACTTCTTGCACCGATGCAAGATTGATGGAAATCACAGAAAGGCTTAGGCAAAGGCTTAGCAGTCATCAGCATGGGCAACTTGAACATAAGGTCATAAGACATGGGAGCAGACATGGGTGGAATACTTTACAGCACCAGCAGAAAGATCAGGGTTCAGTTCCCACCATTGTCTGTAAGGATTTTGTATACTCTCCCACTGACCATGTGAATTTCCTCTGGCTTCCCTGGCCCCAGCACTCCCACACATTCCAAAGACGTAGAAGTTAGGGTTGGTAAGTTGTGGGCATGCTGTGTTGGTACCAGCAGCATTGCAAAACATGCATATCTCCAATGCAAGTGATACATTTGATTGTTATGTATGTTTCGATATACTTGTGACAAATAAAGCTAATCTTTGTCCTTTATCTTTAACTTTTACATTGGTATCTGTTAAGGCAAGGCCATGCTCCAAACAATTAGTCAAGGGAAGGACACCAATAGAGTTTGTGTCTCTTACCCTTTCCCAAAGGACAACATCCCTTCCTACCCTAGGTTGAAGTTGCCCAGGAGGATCACAGAGCATCAAAATCCTTATAGGCAAGATGTTTACAAAGCAAGAGTAAAAATCCTCCTTAAACTCTACTCCAAACTATGAAGTTCCAGACATGGAATGTCAGTAAAGGTGTGGAAGTGGAGCATGGGCAGGTATTCAGGGTAAACGATGGGGAATTGATGTCAGAAAAGTGATTAGCTCTCATATAAAGCATGAAAATTTGCCACATATCAGCCTAAATTGAAATGATGGCTTGTGTCTAAGCACTTTTTCATTGTGATACACCATCAATAACTCTCAGAGATGGGAGGCTTTTATTAGCTGCAAGAGACCACGATTAGCAGCAAGAGCCCACCACACAACATCCTGGAGACTGAGGGGGGAGCAGTGCCCCCAACTGCCTTTATACAGGGGTCAGTGGGAGGAGCCACAGGAGCAGTCAGCAGGAGGGGCGTGTCCAGACAGGTATATGTAGTTCACCACACATTGAAATGGTCCAATCAGGTTGAATGAATAGCCATCATCTTGAGAACGAGTCCCCCATTTGACAGCTATTACCTGAAGGATCAAGGATTAGCTTTCTTCACCATATACATTTACATGTAAGATATTATGATGTGTTGGAGCTACATGCGATGATAAACAGCAGCAATCAACAGCTATACAGAATAAAGAATTATAGAAAATAAAGTTAGCAGTGTATATATATATATATATATAGAGAGAGAGAGAGAGAGAGAGAGAGAGAGAGTGTGTGTAAAATGTGCATAAATACTTAAATACCAGCATGTACTTACCATGTAACCAGCATTATAAAATGTGGTTTAAAATGGTTCAGTGACTGAGGTAGTAGCAGAGGGGAGGAGACACATTTCTTCAGAAGTCAATTTTCATCTCCTCGGTTTTGAGGGCATTCAACTCCATGGTGTTGTGATTGCACCAGGACACCAGCTTGTTTATGTCCTGGTGGTACTTGGATTCATCACCTCTGGTGATTAGTCTCTGGTGGTGTGTCATCTGCAAACCTTATCAGTTTAGCTGATGGATCACAGGAGATGCAGTCACTGCTATATAGGAGGGTCTGTGGTGCACCACTGCTGACTGAGCAGAATGTGGAGATGTACTTACATATTTTCACATATAGCCTCCTGTCAAAGAGTAACCTTGTGACCCACCTGCAGATGGAACCTGGCGTGTTATGTTTGGAGAATTTCTCTTGCAGAAGTAAGAGGATTGTATTGAAGGCTAAAGTGAAATTGACAAAGAGAATCCTGGCATATGGTATGTACCAGGGGAGTTAAGGTGCCATAGTATGAAGTCCAGACTAATGTTAATTGACTGTCCATCTCATGAACTGTTAGCTAGGTCATTGAATTGAACTGAACTCTGGCAGAGTGGTCCAAGAGTAGATCAGTGCTGGATTTGTCCATGCAACAGCAGCAGGATTTCTGTCTACCAATTCTTTTGGAAAATTTTACCTTCCATAAGCAACTCTGATATGTGGAGATAGAAAATCCATCAGGTTTAGAAACTCCTGGCCAGCAAACTCTCTCCCTTCTCCTCTGACCTTTAGGTCCTCATCACGCTGGAAGCTTAGCATTGCCAGTATTAAAGCCATTATATTTTGCAGATCAAATAGATCAATTGCCTCCCAAGAGAAAAATGCCACCATTTTTGTTGTGCCAGGATTCAACTCTGTAGGTCGCAACATAAGACCATAAAACAGAGGAGCAGCTATGGGTCATTTGGCCCATCGAGTTTGCTCCATCATTTCATCATGACTAATACATTATCCATCTCAACCCTATTCTCCTGCCTTCTCCCTGCAACCTTTGATGCAATTACTAATCAACCTCCACTTTAAATATACCCACTAACTTGGCCTCCCCAGCTTTGACAATGAATTCCACAGATTCATCACCCTCTGCTCATCTCTGTTGTAAAGGGACAGCCCTCTGTCCTGAGGCTGTGGCCTCTGGCCTTAGAATCTTCCACTTTAGGAAACATCCTCTCCACATCCACACTATCCAAGCCTTCCAATATTCAATAGATTTCAATGTGATCCACCCTCAATCTTCTAAACTCTAGTGAGTACAGGCCCAGAGCCATGAAAGGATCCTCATAAGTTAACTCTTTCATTCCTGGAATCATTTTTGTGATCCTTCTCTGGACTCTCCCCAATGTCAATACGTCTTTCCTTGGATAAAGAGTCTGAAACTGCTCACAATATTCCAAGTGTGGTCTAACCAATGACTTATAAAGCCTCAGCATTACATCCTTGCTTTCAAATTCTAGTCCTCTCAATATGAATGCTAATTTTCTATCTATGCTAGTATCTTTCCTGTAATACCATGGGCTTTTATTTTGCTCAGTAGTGTCATTTCCAGTACCTTGTCAAAGGCCTTCTGCACATCCAAATAAACAACATCCACTGACTCTCCTTGGGCAACCTGCCTGTTATTTCCTCAAAGAATTCCACAGATTTATCAGGCAAGATTGGTTTCCTCTTTTATATTATTTGCCAGCTTGTCTTCATACTTCTTCTTTCCCCTCCTTATTGCTTCTTTATTTGCCTTCTGTTGATTTGTGAAAGCTTCCCAATCCTCTAACATCCTGTTTTATGGTTCTTTGATGACACTTATCAGCCATGGTTGCATCATCCTCACTTTAGAATATTTCTTCGTTTTCTTCTTCTTCGTTGGGATGTATCTATTCTGTCCCTTCATAATTACTCCCAAAAACTCCAGCCATTGCTTTTCTGCTGTCATTCCAGCTAGTGCCTCCTTCCAATGAACTTTGGCCAGCTCCTCTCATGCCTCTATAATTCCCCTTTCCCCACTGTAATAATGACATACCTGATATTAGCTTCTCCCTCTCAAACTGCAGGGTGAATTCCATCATATTATGGTTACTGTCTGCTTTTAGCTTAAACTCCTAATTAAATCTGGTCCATCACACAACATCCGGAATAGAATTGCCTTTCCCCTAGTGGACTCAACCGCAAGATGCCCTAAAAGGCCAACTCATAGGCATGAGACAAATTACCTGTCTTGGGATCCAGCGCCACCCTGATTTTCCCAATCTACCTTCATACTGAAATCCCTCATGATTATCACAACAGTACCCTTTATACATTCCTTTTCCGACTCCCATCGTAATCTGTAACCCACATCCTGACTACTGTTTGTAGGACTCTATGTAACTTCCATCAGGATCTTTTTATCCATGCAGTTTCTTAACTCTAACTACAAGGATTCTACATCTTCCAATCCAATGTCACCTCTTTCTAAGGATTTGATTTCATTTTTTACCAACAGAGCCACACAACCATCTCTGCTTACTTGCCTCTCCTTTCAATACAATGTGTATCCTTAGGTGTTAAGCTCCCAACTATGATCTTTCAGTCACAACACAGTGATGCCCACAAAGCCATACCTGCCAATCTCTAACTCCAAGATCATCTACATTATTCTATATACTGTGTATATTCAAATATTACACCTTCAGTCCAGTATCATCACCCTTATCGATTTTACCTCCATGTTGCACTTCAACTCATTCCACAGACTGCAGATTTGCCCTATCATCACCCTGTCCATCCTCACAGTCATATTGTTCCCCCTCCCCCCCCCCCCATCGAGTTCAGGTGTAACCCTTTGGTAAAGATCATATATTTCCCAGAAGAGGTCCCAATGATCCAGAAATCTGAAATTCTGCCCCTGCACCAATCCCTCAACCAAGCACTCATCTGCCAGATTATCGTATTCTTACCTTCACTGGCAGCTGGCAATCCAAAGATTGGTACCCTTGAGATGCCACCTAATAGTGACTCCTTTGTGTGCATCTTCAGAAGCAGCTCTATTTCCATCTTTAGTATCTTTATTTTTCCCCTTTCAGGGTTCTTTTGAAGACCCTGACCTGGAGTTACTCGCAGGCTTCGGTTCTTTCCAGGAATGGGACCCATTCTTGGGGTTCCACAGCTGACCATTATTCAAAATGCCAACGGTTTGGCCTGAGAGACTTGATAGTTTTCGGAAACCTAAGATATTGGGACTCTGGAGACGGGCGGATCAAGGGTTGGGGTTATGGCAGGAGACTCGTGTGTCACCGGAGAGGCCGGAAAATCCTTCGCCATGGAACCGAAGACCCGAGGTCTTTGTGATCTTTGGATATAGAGCTCAAAAAAGTGATGAAACACACTTTTAACATCATAAACTAGTGGGTTGTTTTTATGTCTCCCACTCGCTGTGAAAATGGGGGCCACCTCCCTCTCCCTTACCAGGGAGAGAGAGAACCTTTGGGGTGTCGAACGTCGGATGAAGTGCAAAGCCTTTGGGGCAACTTTGTTCTGTGTCTTTGCTGTTGTTTAGCACACCAATGTGCTCTTCTTTTGCTGGTGGGGGGAGGGGCGATCATTGCTTGCTGTTGCTTACGTGCGGGAGGGGGATCTGGGGGGGACTTTAGGGTTCTCACGTTTAACTGTCATTCATTCTTTGGGGCACTTCTCTCTTTTCATAGATGTTTGCGAAGAAAAATCATTTCAGGATGTATATTGTATACATTTCTTTGACATTATACTGTGCCTTTGGATCTTTGAAGCTTTGAAGACCTGCTTTTCAACTTTCTACCTAACCCCATATATTCCCTCTTCAGGACCTCATGCTTTTTCCTACTTATATCGTTGGTACCAATATATACCATGTCCTCCAGCTGTTCACCCTCCCCCTTCAGAATGCTGTGGACCTGATCTGAGGCATCCCTGACCCTGGCACCTGGGAGGCAATATACCATGCAGATGACCCATCCACTTCCACAGAATCCCCTGTCAACTCCTCTAACAGGGAATCCCCTTTCACTACTTCATTCCCCTTCTTCCCCCCTTTCCTTCTGAGCTATTGAGTAAAACTCAGTGCCAGATACCCAGTTGCTGCGGCTTGGCCTGGTAAGTTGTTCCCCCCAGCAAGCAGTATACATATTTTTGAGGGGAATGACCACAGGGGAACTCTGCGCTTGCTGCCTATTCCCTTTTCCTCTCCTGACAGTTGCCCAACTACCTACCTCCTGTAACTTAGGGGTGACTACCTCCCTATAACTCTATATCTATCACCTTCTTTCTTTCTTTTTAAATATTTTTATTAATTTTTAAGCAAACATAAATGAAACATGAATACAAAGTGTTTGAGAGTACATAGTTAATAGTTTAAGTAGACATTCAAATATATAATAATCAATATACATAGCCTCCCAAACTCATAGTATTTATGAACAAAAGAAATAAAAAGAAAAAAAAAACCAAAAAAAGAGAAGAAAGAAAACACTAACTAACATGGGCCATTGCATAATGTTAGTTATATACAGTAGTGCCAATAACTCCAAACCTCCATCCAAATAATTAAGGATTATAAAAGTGAGGTTTAGGAAAAGACAATTTAACTCATATGAAAATGTTGAATAAATGGTCTCCAAGTTTTTTCAAATTTAACTGAAGGATCAAAAACAACACTTCTAATTTTTTCCAAGCTCAAACAAGAGATAGTTTGAGAAAACCACTGAAATATAGTTGGAGGATTAATTTCTTTCCAATTCAATAAAATAGATCTTCTAGCCATTAGTGTAACAAATGCAATCATTCGTCGAGATGAAGAGGATAAACGACTATTATCCACCATTGGTAAACCAAAAATTGCAGTAATAGGATGCAGTTGGAAATTGATATTCAGAACTCTTGAAATAATACTGAAAATATCTTTCCAGTAATTTTGCAAACAAGGGCAAGACCAAAACATATGGGTCAATGAAGCAACATCAGAATGACATCTGTCACAGGTTGGATTAACATGAGAATAAAATCGAGCAAGTTTATCCTTGGACATATGAGCTCAGTGTACAACCTTAAATTGTATTAGGGCATGTTTAGCACAAATAGAGGACGATTTGACTAATAGTAAAATTTTCTTCCACTGCTCAGTGGATATAAGACGATGAAGTTCTTCTTCCCATTCCTTCTTAATTTTTTCTGATACTTCTGGCTGTATTCTCATGATCATATTATAAATGACAGCTACTAAACCCTTTTGACAAGGATTCAGAGCTAAAATTCTTTCCGTAATGTCCAATGGACATAATTTTGGAAAAGACTGTAACTCATTACACAAAAAAATTCTAACTTGCAAATATCTAAAAAAATGGGTTTTAGGTAAATCATAATTATTAGATAGCTGTTCAAAGGACATAAAGCTATCATCCAAAAACAAATCATGAAAACATGTTATACCTTTTGTTTTCCATAAAAGAAAAGCTTGATCCATAAAAGAGGGCCAAAAAAAATATTTAGATATTATAGGGCATAATAAAATAAACTTATTCAAACCAAAAAATTTATGAAATTGAAACCAAATTCACAATGTATATTTGACTATAGGATTAGTTATTTGTTTATTCAATTTAGATAAAGAAAAAGGAAGTGAAAATCCTAAAATTGAAAACAATGAAAAGTCTTGTACAGATTTACATTCCAAATTAACCCATTGTGGGCAAGCAGCTATAGTTGATTTTTGTGTCCAAAATATTAAATATCGTATATTAACTGCCCAATCGTAAAATCTCAAGTTTGGCAAAGCCAAACCGCCCTCCTTCTTAGGTTTCTGTAAATATTTTTTGCCTAGTCTAGGATTTTTATAAGAAGATATTTTGGAGTCAATAATATCAAAAAAAGATTTAAATAAAATGAACAGCTGGAGGACATGGTATATCAAATAAAAATTGGTAATGCTTGAAATAAATATAAGAATTTGGGTAATACCATCACCTTAATAGCATTAACTCGACCAACCAATAACAAAGATAATGGGGACCACCTGGTAGCAAGTTGCTTAATTTGGTCAATTAAGGGTAAAAAATTAGCTTTAAATAAATCTTTATGTTTTTTTAGTAATTTTAATACCTAAATAAGTAAAATAATCTGTAACAACTTCAAATGGTAAATGTTTATAAATTGGAACTTGCATATTTAATGGAATTAATTCGCTCTTATTAAAATTCAATTTATAACCAGAAAAGGTACTAAGCTGAGCAAGCAAGGACGAAATAGCAGGAATAGATCTCTCAGGGTCAGATATGTATAGTAACAAATCATCAGCATATAATGATAACTTATACGTCCCCTCCCCACGAGTAATACCCAAAATATTAGGTGATTCACGAATGGCTATAGCCAAAGGTTCCAAAGCAATGTCAAATAATAAAGGACTTAAAGGACAACCTTGCCTTGTACCACGGAATAACTGAAAAAAAGGAGATCTTTGATTATTGGTAAAAACCGAAGCCAAGGGTTTATAGTATATTAATTTAATCCATGATATAAATTTTGAACTAAAATTAAAATGCTGCAATGTATTATCTATCACCTTCTTATTCCCCCATATGGTCAGAAGGTCATCCAGCTGCAGTTCCAGTTCCCTAACACAGTCTGTGAGAAGCTGAAGCTCAATGCATCATGTGCTGACGTAGTTATCAGGGAGACTGGAGAACTCTGAGAGTTCCCAGATCTCTCACAAAAAACATACCATTAACCCTGAACCCACTCTCACTGCACTAGATAGGTACTAACAGACAAAGAAAGGAAAAAAAAGTACTGGAGCGTACTTTGAGCCTTCACGAAAAAAAGTACTGGAGCGTACTTTGAGCCTAAGCCTCTTGAACCAACGTCTGACCAGTCTAACACTGGCCCATTCCAGTAATGTCCACTCCACTTACACCTCATGCCTTTCCACTGGCCTTTGCCAGGTGCCTAATAGACTGCTATTAATATGGTCTTTCCTAATTAAGTTCCTAACAAATGTAGTGCTTCCTGCTGTATAGGACTAGTTTCTTGTGCACAACTTAGATTTTGCTTTAGGCATTGACAGTTTGACAGGGCAGGTTTCAAAGCAGCATTGCATGTGAATGAATGTTGCTGTTGCACCATCTGCATAATCTGGCATGTGTATGCAATAGCCCCAAAACCTCCAAGTGCATCACTGCATGGAGCTTGACATATGCTATAATATTCCAATCATGGTTCATCAAGCAAATAGACTCATAACAGGGAAAGTAAACAACAGACCCAGATAAGATTTGCAAGCCTCTATCTATTCCATTCAACAGTGAATAATTTTTCCATGTTACCTTCAAGCCATGGGCTAAAAAGCCTGGTAATTTCTACTTCAACTTTCTATATGTGTTATAAAGACATTTTCACGCTATGAAGCTATCTAAAATTCTCAAAAGAAAAAAACAGGCCCATGCTGCAAGAACTGAAAAAATATAGGGCGCGTTATTGTGTAACTGTCAGATTCTATCCTGAGTGATTTCTGCTTTAAAATTGCCAGCTGTCATCATTGTTCCTCAGCTAGTCAGCACAGCCTCAGGTTGTCTGTGCTTGGTTTCATATACCTTGGCATACATCAAACACACTGTACAATCATTTGTATAGGCTTTGGTGTGGATGCAAAAACAAACATTATTCTCATTAACTTTTACAGTGAGTTACCTAGATTAATAAAGATTACCAAGAACTTATTGTCTGGAACGTATTCACCATCTGCAAAGTATAATATCTTAAAATCAATTTTATCTAAGTAGCTTTTCAAATTCACTATGAGCATTTTATGAATTATTAATAACATTATCACTTTCTAAAGATGTATAAAATTAATGCTTTTTGTAAAAAAATGTTGTTCTTCAATGTTGTAATTCAATTTCAGTTAAACAATGAGGACAAAGTAATCAAGAAAAATTAAGACAGAAACTTATAATTTATTGAATTCCAAACACTAATGAAAAGGGCTTTTAAATCATTAGAGCACAATCTTTCCTGATATGTCAGGCTAATTAGCCATTGTATAAACAGTGTGCATCAAGGTAATTGAATAAGGAAGTCTATCTGAGGTTGAAAATTTACAAGGAACCTGGTAGAAATGATTGCCAAATCTGCTCATGTTCTCATTGTAATCTTTCTCTGAGAATATTGACTGTAGTATTGCCATGAACCAAATGAGAAATTGGAAGACAGTGAGTTAAACATTCTATTCTACTTGTTCAGCCTTTCAGTAGTATTATGCCTGAGTATCTAGTTACAGTGGTGCTAGAAAGTTTGTGAACCCTATAGAATTTCTGCATAAATACGACCTAAAATGTGACCGGATCTTCACTTTAGTCCTAAAGCTAGATAAAGGGAACCCAATTAAATAAGTAACACAAAAATATTGAGAAAAATTATCCAATATTACATGTATTTGTTGGAAAATGTATCTGATCCTCTGGGGTAATTTCTTCTACAAAAGCTATTTGGAGTCAAGAGTTCCAATCTATGAGATGAGATTGGAGGTGTGGGTAGAGGAGCTGCCTTGCACTATTAAAAAAAAAACACACAAAATCAGGTTTCTGACAGAGCCTGCTCTTCTCAAGAAAGATCTGTTTATGTTCACCAGGCTGCAATCGTAACAACTTTCAGAGGACCATAGAAGAATTGTAGAGATGCATCAAGCTGGAAAAGGCCATAAAAGCATTCCTAAAGACCTGAGTGTTCATCAATCCACAGTAAGAGGAATTGTCTACAAATGGAGGAAACTCAATACCATTGCTTCTCTCCTGAGGAGTGGGTATCCTGCAAATATCACATCAAGAGAACAATGTGCAATACTGAGGGAGGTGAAAAAGAACACAAGGGTAACAGCAAAAGACCTGCAGAAATCTCCAGAACTTGCTGAAATCTCTGTTCATGTGTCTACAAGGATGGCGTTCCTGGAAGGACCCCATGGAAGAAACCACATCTCTCCAAAACAAAACATTGCTTCACATCTCAAGTCTGTAAAAGACCACCTAGATGTTCTACAATGCCTCTGGGACAATGTTCTGTGGACAGATGAAACAAAAGTTAAACTTTTTGGTAGAAATGCACATGCTACGTTCTACGCCAACTACACTAAACCAAAATCTCAACCCAACTGTGAAGCACGGTGGAAGGAGCATCATGGTTTGGGGATGCTTTGCTGCCTCAGCACCTGAACAGCTTGCAATTCTTGAAGGAACAATAAATTCAAAACTTTATCAAGACATTTTACAGGAGAAGGTCAGGATAGCAGTCCATCACCTGAAGCTTAATAGATGTTGGATAATCCAACAAGACAATGAACTAAAAGACAAGAGTATATCAACAGCAGAATGGATTAAAACTAAGAAAATTCGTGTCTTGGAATGGCCTAGTCAAAGTACTGACCTTAATCCTGCAAAAATGTTGCGGAAGGATCTAAAACAAACAGTTCATGCAAGAAATCCCACCGGCATCCCGAGCTGAAGCAGTTTTGTAAGGAGAAATGGCCTAAAATTCCTCCAAACTGATATGCAGGACTGATTAACAGTAACTGGAAACATCTGGTTTAAGTTATTGCTGGACAAGGGTACAGCAGTTTCAGAAAGCAAAGGTTCACATACTTTTTCTAGCAAATGCATGTAATATTGGATCAGTTTTCTCAATAAATAAATAAATGAACAAGCATAATGCTTTTTATGTTATTTATTTAACCGGGTTCGCTTTATCTGGTTTTTGGACTTGCATGAAGATCTGATCACATTTTGTGCAGAAATAGAGAAAATTCTACAGGGTTCACAAACTTTCTAGCACCACTGCAACTCCCGTCCGAGACATCCCTTACCCCTTGAATTACATGAGATGAACATCAATCAATTGTAGTCAAATGCACTTATTAACCAATATCTTCTGGACAAATTCCAATGCTACACAACACATGATAAAAAATATCCTCTTCATCTCAGTCCCAGATTGATAATCCCACATCCAAAGATCATGGCCCTATACTCTAAAGACTCCAATTAGGACAAACTGTTTTCAGGGTCGGCCCTATCAATCTATCCACAAATTTCTTTCTGTACTTACATACCTTTACTAGTTTTTATATTTTTCATTCTTCCTCATCTTATTCCCCACTCATTTCCCCCAGTTTGTTCAAACTCCCTTTATAGTTCATACTTTCTAATCCAGGCAGCTTCCCCATTTGGTTTATTTCGCTCTTCAGTGTTATTGTCCACCTTGTGGTTTATTTTCCTGTCTATATTTTCATCATCAGCCTAGATATAATTAGTATTGGTTATAATTCTTGACTACTGATTATACGGTCTTACAGTAGATATACAATATCATTTGAAAATTACCTGCTTATTCCTACTGTTCTTTAATATTCAATCCACATGTCAGCAGAGATGATTGTTCAAAATTATTTCAATATCCTTGTAGCACTGTGGGAGGTCCCTGAGACCCTAAAACACATAAATACAGCCATTTGCATTGAAGAGTTTAAGTTCAATCATAATTGCTTTCATATCTTTACTTATGTTCCAGTATTGGTTATCATTCTCCCTTTGTTTATAATTTGCCTTTCTAATTCCAGTTACAGTGCCAATAAAAACAATGGGTTTAATTTGTTTTTTTTGACACTGGTCAATAGAAAAAGACACTTTCGTGTCGAAGTGAAAATGGATCTCTACAAAGTAATCTAAATTAATTACATGTATAAAACACAAAATAATTGATTGCATAAGTATTTATCCCCTTCCTCCATTAATATGACACACCAAATCATCACTGCTGCAGCCAATTGATTTTATAAGTCACAGAATTAGTTAAATGGAGATATGTGTGCAGTCAAGGTGTTTCAATCAATTGTAGTAAAAATACACCTGTATCTGAAAGTTCCAACTGCTGGTGAGTCAGTATCCTGGCAAAAACTACACCATGAAGACAAAAGAACACTCCAAGCAACTCCGTAAAAAGGTTGCTGAAAAGCACAAGTCAGGAGATGGATACAAGAAAATTTCCACATCTCTGAATATCCCTTGGAGTACAGTTGTCAATAATCTAGAAATGGAAAGAACATGGCACAGCTGTAAATCTGCCTAGAGCAGGGCGTTCTCAAATCTGAGTGACCATGCAGGAAGCAGACTAGTGAGGGAGACCACAAGAGACCTGTGACAACTCTAGAGGAGTTTCAAGCTACAGTGGCTGAGATGTGAGAGTCTGCACATACAACAACTGTTGCCCAGGTGCTTCATCAGTCGCAGCTTTATGGCAGAGTGGCAAAGAGAAAGCCACAGTTGAAAAAACTCTCACATGAAATCTCAGATAGAGTTTGCCAGAATGCATGTAGGGGACTCTGAAGTCAGCTGGAAGAAAGTTCTATGGTCTTCTAAAACCAAATTTGAGATTTTGGCCATCAGATAAAACGCTATGTATGATGTAAGCCAAACACTGCACATTATCAAAAGCACACCATCCCTACCGTGAAGCACGGTGGTGGCTGCATTGTGCTGTGAGGATGTTTCACTGCAGCTAGCACTGGGAGGCTTGTGAAGGTAGAAGATAAAATGAATGTAGCAAAATACAGAGAAATCCTGGAGGAAAACCTGATGTAATCTGTAAGAGAACTGCAATTTGGGAGATTTGTTTTCCAGCAAGACAATGCCCACAAGCATAAAGCAAACTACACAGGAATGGCTTAAAAACAACAAAGTTAACGTCTTAGAGTGGCCAAGTCAGAGTCCAGGCCTCGATCCAACTGAGAATTTATGGATGGACTTGAAAGGGATTGTTCACTCATGATCCCCATGCAATCTGACAGTGCTTGAGCAGTTTTGTACGATTGGGAAAACATTGCAGTGTTTAGATGTGTAAAGGTGTTAGAGACCTATCCACACAGACTCAAGGTTGTAACTGCTGCCAAATTTTCATCTACTAAACGCAACTTGAAGGAGGTGATTCCTTCAAAAAGACTATTACTTTGTTTTTTATTTGTAATTAATTTAGAACACTTTATAGATAACTGTTTTCACTTTGACACAAAAGAGTCTTTTCCTGTCAATCAGTGTCAAAAAAGTCAAATTACATCCATTGTGTTTCAATATCGTAAAACAATAAAACATGAAATCTTCCAAGGAAGGGATGAGTCCTTTTTATAGGAACTATAATTCATAGCATTTCCAGATGTATTTGAACTTCACCCAGTCATTCAGGATTCAAAGATCAGCATTCCTCCAATTCAAGCTACTAAGCTTCCAAAATCTGTAAGTCCATAGTCACTCCATTGCTTTTCCTCTCTATTCACCTCTCCTAAATGACACCACTTCGATTTCATTCATCTGTCCAAAAATGCTTTATTTGTATCATATTTTGTTGCAACAATGCTTCAATGTAACTGTTTATGAAACTTCACCCAGTTAAAGTCGCTTTTCCTAACATGAGGCTTTTCATATAATTTAAATCACAAATGAAATAGGATAAAGTCTTGAGATAACTGATCTGGTTTATAAACTTGTTCAGTCATTGCTCAACAAAAAATTTCCAAAATACTTCAGAATATTTCAGTTTTTATGCATGGTTTTGGTATTTCTGCCACAATTCAGTGTGTTCCTTGGTCATGAGAATGAAGGCTCAATTTCTAGTAGTTTATTGGAAAATGTCACTCAATTCCTTGGACATACTTAGTTGCAGTTGTGATATCCTTATCTTTACTCATCAGAAATATAACAATTTCAGGCTTGAAAGTATTAGTTAACTGAACGTTCACTATTTTATAAGAGAGAGAGAGAGATTTCTGATGAACTTTGCAAGGATAAAATGTTTTCTGATTTCCATCCAGATTGGCTAATTTCTTATCTTAAGATCTTGCTTCCAGCTCTGGATCCTCCTTGTCCAAATATCTCATCTTTTTAATTTTAACCAATTGAAAAAGATCCCACTGCAATACTTTTTACAACTAAACACCTTAAGCACTGTATCATCTAGAATTACACCCATCCAAACATAATTTATCTTTTCTAAAATGTAGTCCTCCATGTTAATTCCAATTAACTTTCACTACAATTTAAGAATCATTTTTAATTTGTTACTTTCACTTCATAATCTCTGTGAGATACAGGCTAACAATCATAAGATAATGGAGGAATTCAGCAGGTCAGGCAGCATCTATGGAGAGGAAATAAGAGCTGGTATTTGGGCCAAGGCCCTTATTGATAATGAAGGGTCTCAGCCCAAAATGTCAGCTCTTTATTTCTCTCCATTGATGCAGCCTAACCTGCTGAGTTCCTCCAGCAGTTTGTGTGTCTTACTCTGGATTTCCATCATCTGCAGTGTATCTTATGTTTGAGACACAGGCTAATGTTTTATTAAACAGTGATCATTTCCTTTACATGCAAAATTGCCTCCAGTTATTTGTTTATGTGGGTATGTAAGTCCAGTGTTCAAAACAGTATCCCATTGAGAATATGTACTTTTGAAATTTATCATAGATAATCTCATTCCTCACAGTGATTTTCAACTGGTATAGTATTGTTAATCTCTTTGTAGCATTCTCTTCCATCACAAAATTTGCTGAGTTTATAATGTCATTTGGAATTCTAAGTGTACAGCCCTGGGCAGAAATTATTTCCACCAGTTGGGATGCCTCAGGAAAGAAGAGATATTGTCCATGAATTAAAACCAGACCTTGGAAATGAAGATGGGAAATATTCTTCTCACAAAATTTACTCAAAGCTGCTTCCACTAATAATACTTAAGAATGTTAAATGTTAATGAGAAATGTTTGTCAACCAAAATTATTAAGGCACAGAGAGCAAAGGTAGTAGGTTCATGCATCTACTATGATTTATTTAAATGATGGAGCATGCTTCGGGGCAAATTTTCTACTTCATTCCTTATGGTCCCTCATCCCAAATTGATGACAACATATGGTGAAAGACCTAGAATCCCTGCAGAGGTCCCTGAGCTCACCCACCTGTCAAATCTTACAAACCAGGGAACATTTATTATTTTTCCTAATTTGGTATCTATATCACAACCAGTTGCCAAAACACATTACAATCTCACCCAGAATGCAAGCTTTCATTTCTGCTAATTTACTGCAATATCATGTCAAGTGGCTGCTGAAAATTGCTGTACACAACACAATAGATAATTCTTCATCGATCAAATGCAGTGACATTTTCCAAAATATTCTGCGAGATTGATCAGGCATGGCCTATCCTACACAAATCCTTGCCGACTCATTTTGGTCAACTTGTATTTGTCCAAATGTTCAGTCATTCCATCCATGATGATATACTCTTGTAACTTATTGAAAATTAATGTTAAACTGACATCTGTTGTTACCTGATGTATCCCCCTCTCAGGTAATAAAGTAATATTTCTATAGACATAATTCACTAATCTAAGCTTTAAGTAATTTTGCCTCTGCACTTCTTATACATTGGGATATAAAATATTGGTTCTCAAATAATTTTCTATCCCAAATGTAATATGTAATAGACAGAATATAAGACCATAAGATATAGAGCAGAATTAGGCCACTTGGACCATTGAGTTTGCCTCGTCTTTTTGTCATGACTGATCCATTTTCCCTCTCAGCTCTAATCTCCTGCCTTCTCCCTGTATCCCTTCATGCACTGACCAATCAAAAACCTATCACTCTGCCTTAAATATACCCAATAACTTGACCTCCACAGCACCCTGTGATAAAGAACTTGCCTCTCTCGAGCTAAAGAAATTTATCCTCATCCTTATCACCATTCTACAAGGACACTCCTCTATTCTGAGGCTGTGCCCTCTAGTATTATTCTCCCCCACCTTAGGAACCATCCTCACCACAACCACTCTAACAAGGCCCTTCACTATTCAATAGGTTTCAGTGAGGTCACCTCTCATTTTTCTGAATCCCAGTGAGTAGAGGCCTAGAGTCATCAAACACTCTTCATATGACAAGTCTTTCAATCCTGGAATCACTTCTGTGAACTTCCTTTGAAATCTCTCAATGTCAGCACATTCTTTCTTAGATAAGGGGTCCAAAACTGCTGACAATACACCAAATGAGGCCTCGCTGGTGCTTTATAAAGCCTCAGCATTACATCCTTGCTTTTATATTCTAGTTCTCTCAAAACGAATGCTAACATCATACTTGTCTTTCTGACCAACCTGCAAATTTACATTTAGGGAATCCTGCGCAAGGACTCCCAGGTCCCTTTGCACATTTGAATTTCCTCTCCACCTAGAAAATAGTCTGCCCTTTCATTTCTTCTACCAAAGTGCAAGACTGTACACTTCCCAACACTGTGTTCCATCTACATCTTCTTTCCCCATTCTTCTAATCTGCCCTTTTGTACCTTCTGTACCTTCAAAGTCCTTCTGTAGCCTCCCTACTTCCTCAAAACTGCCTGCCCTCCACCTATCTTTGTATTGTTCACAAACTTTGCCATAAAATCATCAATTCTGCACTCCAAGTTATCAACATATAATGTAAAAAAGAAATGGTCAAAAATGGTCATTTACTGGTCAAAACTGATTATTGATCAAAATTCACTTCTGACAATCCATTAATTCAAAACATCCAAAGTTAGACTAATATTAGAAGTATACTGTACTTACACAAAAGATCTAAAATCAAAAAAAAGATGCGACATTGCATAAAGGTTTTGATTTATAATTATTTTTCTTGCAAAAAAATAGGAATTTAAGAATTGAAATATTAGTCATGGCATTAAAGATCTATCTATTTAACATGTAGTATAACTGACTACCTTCAGAAGAAATGGTTAACATACAACCTCTAACAAATGATATTCTTGTTTCCCACCTTCCAAAATATAATCAGTTGTCCTGTACTTGTTGAGTACTGCACCCTGCTTTATTAGTAAAGATTATTCATTGACTCTCAAATTTGGTTCAACAGAGCCTAACAATATACAGTAGTATGTGCTGTTATGCATTGCCTGCAAAAAAATAACAAGTGTTCTTCAGAATTATTTGTTGGTCAAGTGCTTAAATAACAAATTTCTAATTCAGAAAACATCTCAACATTAATTAGGATTCCTGATGTTTTCAATGTGCACTGGAAATTACGTACTTGTTATCGATAGAATGATAAATATGAGACCAATTTTCCAGAGGAGTTGTGTCAGGTTTTAAAACATTAATATGTTTGCATTAAGTTTTGTTTAATGATTTAAAAGCAGGGGAAGGAGTTTATGCTATTGCATTAATCGCTTCATTAGTAATGTTGTACTGAGTGATTTCAACTCATAACAGGCATTTTCAAGAATAATCAGCATGAATATTGTGTCAGATTCAAGTCATTTTTTTGCAGCTCTTTCTGAATATTTTTTGTTATCTTGTGACTGCACTTATTTTAAAATGATTGACTGAGATTTCACAATGTTCTTTAAAAAAATCGCTGATTAAGAAAGATGGGAAAACACTTTGTGGTAGACGTGACTTAAGAAAGAAAAATGAGAAAAGCCCTTTCAGCCGTAAGTATGTTTCTTTCTTGCCTAATCATGATCTTAACCCAATTTGTTTAATCTCTTGAGGAAATATCTTGCCAAAACTCTCTGTGTCTCAAAAAGCAGTCAAGCAAAATTCCAGAATTTCTCTCTAAAAATTAAAGCCTTTGTTATCCATCTATGTCTGGTTGAGTTCTCTGGTATAATATTCCCATAATCCCAGTAGCTCTGAATATTTCATCATCATGCTTCAAGAATTCTGACAGGAATGAGCTCCTAAGAAAAAAATGAGACAGTAAAATTAGTAAGTGTATGTATATGTTATAGAGGAAACTGCAATATGAAAGATAGAAATATCAGGAATAAATGATGAAAAATCAATAAAAGCTAAACTATGAACAAGTGCTGGAAGAACTTGGCAGATCAGACAGCATCTATCGGGGCAAAATGAACCATCGACAGTTTGGACCAAGATCTTTTGTCAACAGTGGAAAGAAAAGGGCAGAATCCAGAATAAAAATGTAGGGGAGTGGAGGAACACAAGCTGGTGCATGAATGGTGAATCCATGGGAGAGGGAGAAGGGAGGGTGCAAGTGGGAATGATGCAAGAAGCTGGGAGGTGATTAATGGGAAAGCAAAAGGCAGAAGAAGATGGAATCTGAAAGGAGAGGACAGTGGACCATGGAATAAAGGGAAGGATATGAGGACAGTGTGGGTGATGGGAAGTTCATGAGGGCAATCTAGTTTCCCAAGGGGATAACAGAGGGGAGGAGTTATTGGAAGTAAGAGAACCAATTGTTGATGTTATCAGGTTGGAGGCTATCAAGATGGAATGCTTGTTTCTCTTGCCAGTAGAGGAGGCGATGGACAGACATGTCAGCATGGGGCTGGGAAAGGAAACTAAAATAGCTGGAGATCTTGGATGTTGCGGCAGGTGGAGCCAAGGTGCTCGATAAGTAATCCCCAAGTCTGCACTGAGTCTCATAGATATAGAGGAGGGAGCACTAGATGCATTAGATGATGCTGATGGATTCACATGTGAAGTGCTGCTTCACCTGGAAGGACTATTTCTAGCCCTGAATGGTGGGATAGGGACAGGTATAACATCTGGAATAGTTACAGGGATAAGTGCCTAGAAGGGGGCAAATGGAGAGGGATAAGCAGAAGGGAGTCACGAAGAAAGCATTCCCTATGGAAAGTGGGGATGGGAGGCAAGTGGAATATGTGCCTGTGGGATATGGGGAAATTGCAGAGAATGAGTTGTTGAATGTGAAGGCTCGTGGGCTGTAGGTGAAAACAAGGGGAACCCTAACCCTGATACGTCAGGGTGAGGGCAGATGTGCAGGAAATGGAAGAGATGCAAAGGACGACTGAGGTGATATTCAGACCAAACATCAGAAGGGGGAAGAAATGTTTTCTAAGTGACTTTGACCATGGAATGATTGTTGGTGCCAGACAGTGTGACTTGAGTACCTCAGAAACTGTTGATTTGGGATTTTCACCTGGGATTTTCACACACAACAGACTCTAAAGTTTACAGAGAATGGTGCGGAAAACAAAAACGGCAACTTTGTGGATGAAAGCACCTTGTAATGAGAGAGGTCAGAGAAGAATGTCCAGGCTGGCTCAAACTGACAGGAAGGTGACAGTAACTTAAACAGAGCAGGGGTGTACAGAAGAGCATCTCTGAATACACATTGGAAGTGGATGGACTACAGCAGCAGAAGACCACAGGTATGCACTCAGTAGCCACTTTACAGGAGGTACCTAATAAAGTAGTTACTAATTGTATAAAACTTTGGCCAGATCACATTTGGAGTGTTGGGTGCAGTTCTGCTTGCCATACTATTGAAAGAGGTGTAGGCTTTGGAACTGGTGCAGAAGAGGTTCTGTGGAATGTTGTCTGGATTGGAATGTGTTCGCTGCAAAAAAGAGGTTGGACAAATTTTAATAGATTTCTTGAGAGCATTGGAGGTTGAAGGACAAACTGATAGAAGTGTATCAAATTATAAGAGACATAAATAGGCTGGATTAGGGTTGAAAAATCAAATACTAAAGGTTATGGGTTTAAGGTGATAGGAGGAGAGTTTAAGAGAGAGATGCAAGCTTTTTTTTACACTGAGTGGTAGGTACCTGGAGTGAGCTGCCAAGGGAAGTGGTAGAAGCAGATTTGACAGCAACATTCAAAAAACCCTATGACAAACATATGAACAGGCAGGCAATAGAGAAATATGGACATTAGATTGATATCATGATTGGCACAGACATCACGAGCTGAAGAGCCTATTCCTGTGCTGTACTTTCTGCACATACTATTGTGAGCAGGTAACATAGCCTGCCAACAACTTATACATTTCCAGCTAGCTATAGGGAAGATTTGTTTTAAGAGAAATTAGACGTAAGATTTGACTTTTGCTGTCCAATCATGTACTTAATCTGTCACAAGGTGTTAAGAAAGGTGGCAACCACAAATGTCTCAAGGTAAATTGTCATCCTGTATTTATTTCAAAGCTAGTTTGGGTACTCCCTCATCAGGGAACGTTAGGAAACCCCAGGTGGAACTTAACCATCAGTCTATTTCCTGACCTTTAAAAAATGTTGTGGGAGAGGGTGGTTCAATATCTAGAGATTCAAAGTAATATTCAGTCAGCTTTTGCATGATTTTCATAGCAAGTGAGAACACTGTCTATGTTGCTTTCTGTCACAGCTAGACCACAATGCATATTCTTTATTATTCTGGAAAGATGATGATAGACTTACCCCCAATCAACTAGAGGGCAAATGAAATTTCATTAGCTTGTTAACTTTGCGAAGTTACTGTGAGTTTTTTTCATGTCCTGATTTAATGCCTAAAATGTCCAGTTTTATTGTTAGTGGTGGTTTGTTGCAACTACAATTCTTCAAAGTATTATTAAAAACAATTTTGTCAGTGTAGGGATTTACATAGAATATGTAATCTTCCATATAGGACATCAGAAAATCAGTTCACAGTTTATAAAATCCATTCTCTTTTTTATTAATAATAGACATATTATATGTACTGTATATATATATATATATATGTGTGTGTGTGTGTGTGTGTGTGTGTGTGTGTGTGTGTGTAAAGTGTACAGAGAAAAAATTCTGTCTTCTGGATTGCTGGTGTAGCATCTGAACTGAATACTTACCAAATGACTCTCTTGTTGTCTACATTCTCTGATTGTAAAAATAACAAGCAAAAGGAGGTAAAGTGCAATAGCACTAGTGTATGTTTCAGAGTTCTACTGGCAGTTCAAATTGGAGTTTTGTGAGTAAAATGATGAAATACATAATATTAAGAAAATAATTAAGATCCCTCAATTCCAAAGGGCCGAATTAGAAACTTTATATATTTTAAGGGCTATAATTCAGGAAGGAATGAACAACAATAGAATTCAGGGTACTGTATTTATAAAAGACTCAATGAAAACGTGCTGATTAATGGAATCATCTCCCTCCGGAAGAGCTGGAGAAGTGTACCTGACCAAGATTCCTAATCACCCTGCATTGTTTTCCATTGTCTCTTCTGCGTTTTCTTTAATTCCTGCAACTTGCTCAAAGATGCAAAATAGAACTACTGGATTGGTGAAGACCGATGTACATTCTCATTTTTTTTCCCTTGACTTTATTTTAAACAGTTGTTCATGTTTTTTTTAAATTTTGTTCAGCATGTTATATTGAATAAAGTTTTCTCAAAACAGTTTAGTATTTCAAACAAGGCAAAATGCAGAAGGAACTCAGCAGGCCTGGTAGCATCAATGGAAAAAAGAACTGTTGACGTTTCGGGCTGAACTTTATTCCATAGGTGCTGCTTGGCCTGTTGAATTTCGTATTTTGTCTTTCTTTCAAATGGCCTAGGAATGAACTATCTCAATAATTTATTCCCTATGGATTTTAATAATAATAACAGCTATTGCCCAATACCAAAAATATTCCATATTGATGCAATCTTTTGTTCTGCATGAGAAAAGTAAGTTTCTTAAATAATATTTCATCAAGTTCAAGCATGAATTTCTGATAAAATTCTTAAAGAGATTAATCATCTAGTGAATAAAATATTATGACAGGAAGAGGATCTAATAATGTTAATTAGTATTCATCAATTCTTTCCTGTATGAAGTACCATAGAGTAAAATTCAATTGAATACAACATTTTTTCAGCACTCTGCAATTAAAAATCAATATTTTTTTCCAAGAGCAGGACATAATGACTTTTTCTGAATTTTTAAATGTATGTTCAGAAAAGTCAGCCAGGTATTTCTGGACATGGGTCAAGCTGATGCCCATATGGATATTTCCCATACGATGGCGGATTACAAGACCACATTGTTGGAGACCAGTACAGGAACATGGACCACATCGTTGGAGAAACGTTTTCATTGGGCATATCTAAGGCAGCCTGGTTTATCTATTGCAGCACTAAAGTAGTAATCCTGCCAGGTAAACCACTGATTCATTTGACTCAACTGTCTCCACATCCACCCATCCAACCACACCATCTTTCACCAATCCAGCCTTTCCATTATCTTTTGTATACTTTCCCCCTCTTCCTATCACTTTGTTTGTTCAAAACTGATATCCTAATTTATTTTGTATCCCCCACCCCCCACCAACTATCCTCTATCTTTCTGACCTCAAAAGGCACCCTATTGCAGTTTTGTCCACTGGCCATTCTGAGCTTGGCTTCTGAACAGAATATCATTTTAGTTTTTAACCATGCAGCCAATCACTCCTGACTGCTGCGCCTCAAGAACAACTGAAGTTTGAAGTCATTGGCAACCTGTTGTTGTGTCCATCTCGGAAACTGATCATGTCCATTTTCTGCCATGGGTTTCAAACAATGATAAGCCTTGCATACTGTATAACCATACAGATATTTGCAGCAACATTTTTACATAGGTGATCACATGCTAAAATAACAAGACCACTACAATGAAAAGAAATCTCTATTTCTGAAGTGTCTTTAACCTGAAACATTAATTCATTTTTTCTTTCCATAAATGCTGCCTGTCTTATTGAGTATTTCCAGCATTTTCTATTTTTTTATTTCAAACTTCAAACATTATAGTTTGATTTGAATTTTTCAAGACCGCTAAAATCATTTTGTGTTAATTGATAACAATATACATTTAGTGGCTACTTGATTAGGTACACCTCATTAATACAAATGTCTAGCCAGCCTATCACGGGACAGCAAATCAATGCATAAAAGCCTGCAGACATGGTCAAGAGGTTCAGTTGTCATTCAGACCAAAGGTCAGAATGGGGAAGAAATGTGATCTGAATGATTTTGACTGTGGAATGATTGTTGGTGCCAGACGGGTGGTTTGAGTATTTCAGAAACTGCTGATCCCCTGGGATTATCATGCACACAGTCTTCAGAGTTTATGGAGAATGGTGCAAAAAAAAACAAAAAGTAAAAACATCCAGTGAGTGGCAGTTCTCTGGGTGAAAATGCCTTGTTAATGGGAGATGTCAAAGGAGAATGGCCAGACTGGTTCAAGCAGATAGCAAGGTGAATAACCATACATTACAACAGTCATTGAGCTTTGAAGTAGATGGGCTGTAGCAGAATAAGAACATGAAGGAAGTACCTAATAAACTGGTAGGCACTGAGTGTATATTGATCAATAAAAGCTAGATTTGTCACTTAGATAACAAAACCTATTTCAAAAGTCAAGTTCCAAAATGAACCCAGAGTAAGTGACAGTTATTTATCTCCACATTACATGAATAAATATGAGGTAGCATAATTTGCCAACTGTGATTATACACATCTTTTATGTCCAAATTGCATTTCAACTTGTTCAGTTGCATCTCTAGAAATAGCATGAGTGAGGTTTATTTGCTTGTTTGTCTGCATGTCAGAAAAAATGCACATTTCATTATTCCAGAGGAAAGTCAACTAATATGCATCAATCATAAATCTTTAAACATGGATGTTTTCTCATGTTCATGAAGCTTGAGGATTTTTTCACTATTCTTTATGAATCTTTGAATCTTTGAACCATGATCTTAGTTTGTCACTAACATTGCATTAACCCTGTGGTCAACATGGACTATTAAATGGGTTTCTGACACTTAATATCACAATTTAAAGATCAGATTTTCTATAGCGTTTATCATTAACTTCCAATTCATTCCACTGTCAAGATTTCTTAGGAATAGAGATAGAAATAGAAATAGAAATAACTTTATTGTCATTGCATAGTACAATCTGTCCTGCACCAATACAGCAAAAATGGGTTTGCAACTTTCATACTCAATGCTATAAAACAACAAATAAAATAAATAAACAATAAATAAAACCAAGCAACCAATCAGTACAAGCAATGTCCAGCAGTACAAAAGTGCAACTCAGATGCATGACAGCCATAAAACCAGTATTAAATGTAGCAATATAACAAATTTATGGATGATGCTTGATCGATTGGTTCAGAGCAATTATAGCTCTGGGGAAAAAGCTATTTTTCAGTCTGGAAGAGCAGGCATAGAAAATCTTATAACATCGGCCAGATGGAAGAAGTTCAAACAGTTGATTGCATGGGTGTGTATTGTCCTTACAGATGCTTGTAGCTTTCCTTAGGCAGCGTGAGCTGTAGGTGTCCTCCAGGGCTGGGAGCTGTGTCCCGATGATCTTCTGTCTGCTAGAGACGACACGCTGAAGTGCTTACCTATCAGCTGCTGTACAACTAAGATACTACACAGAGGTGCAGTATGTTAAGATGCTCTCTATGGTGCAGCGGTAAAAGGTCACCAGCATCTGTTCAGGTAGACCAGCTTTCCTCAGCGTCCTGAGGAAAAACAAGAGTTGCTGTGCTTTCTTAACTATTGTTGTGGTGTTAGTGGACCATGTAAGGTCTTCTGAGATGTGTATTCCCAGAAAACTGAAACTGGATGCTCTCTCCACTATGTCTCCATTAATGTACACTGGAGCGTACTCGTCATCCCGTGACTTTCCAAAGTTGATAATTAGCTCCTCAGTCTTTTCAAGGCAGAATAGGCATCCTGTTGTGCAAATGACTGGGAACAAGTTTCTATCCCTAGCTTTCTGGAAACCTAAATGCTGGAAATCTTGAAATTAAATCTGAATTAACTGAATTATGTTTGTAATGCCCTGGTAAAGATTTTACTGCTTTGGTGTAGGGTATTACATGTAATTGTTTTTCTGTAGAAGCAGTATGTTCTGCTGGCAGTGTTTGGGTTACCTTTAAAGATTCCATTAATGCCCCTCCTCCCCTTCTCACCCCATCCCATGTTTATTTATTTTTCCCCCTCCTTTTTTTCTTTCTCTGCCCATCACTCTATACCTGATCTCCATCTCCCTCTGGTGCTCCCCTCCCCCTTTCTTTCTCCCTAGGCCTTCCATCCCATGATCCTCTCCCTTCTCCAGCTCTGTATCCCTTTTGCCAATCAACTATCCAGCTCTTAGCTTCACCCCACCCCCTCCAGTCTTCTCCTATCATTTTGGATTTCCCCCTCCCCCTCCTACTTACAAATCTCTTACTATCTTTTCTTACAGTTAGTCCTGACGAAGGGTCTTGGCCCAAAACGTCGACAGTGCTTCTTCCTATAGATGCTGCATGGTCTGCTGTGTTCCACCAGCATTTTGTGTGTGTTGCTTGAATTTCCAGCATCTGCAGATTTTCTCATAGATGCTTAGGAATGTTGTGTCAGACAATCAGGAGGAAATGTCCTAGAGTATGCTGGAGGAGAGGTTTTTGTGATGGGCACTGAGGTAAAGGGGTTATGCATGGTCAGCTTCCCATTTGCCTGGAGACAGAATGGTGCACACAGTTCTGCGACTTTTTGGTCCACAGTTCTCCAAATAGTGGATGCAGACAATGAAAAACCTTTCCCACCTTTGTTCCACTGATATAACTCAGCTTGTTGGTGATATGCAGAGGCTTTATCTAAGGAAGGCTTTGTGGAAAATAATCTAGTCCATGATTACTTTTGATTACTTTTTAAGTCTACAGATATACTTTTCCCAGACATAATTCAAAAGGACCACACAGTCTGGAACTCACAAAACTTTCCAAAGGTCTCTAAAATTTCTGGTATTCAGCACTCATAAGGGCATTAATAATGTGTTACTATTCCTTCTCTGGCAGTGGTTATGACTCAAGTTCAATTGGTTTTGATCAAATTAAATTTGATTCCATGGTGGTTTGTAATTTCTTCAAGATCATAATCTGGTTGAGATATGCAGACTAGTTCTTGGAACTCTTGGGTTGATCTTTTACGGACAATAACTTCAATATTAAAGTCAATCAGAACAGGTGTGCCACAGTTCATGTTTCTAATTGCTGGTTATACTGATTTGATCAATAGGGGTTTAAATGTCAATTAAAACACTGCCCTTGGCTACTAATAAGCATAATAATAAATTCCTATTGGAAAATGTAACTATAACTTTAAAATTAGAAATATTATTTTGGTCTATTTTTAATCTTTTTTCAGTTTGCTTCTATAATCATTGAGATAGACTAATCATTGAGTAGTGGTAGTAGTGTTGATCTATTAAGTCAAAGGCAAAGCTGAGATTATTGATGTATGCACAGATGTAATGCAAAATTTACAGGTACATAGCATCATGTAAGCAGCATTCTTAAGTAAAAACATAAACTTAATATAAATAAAACACAATTTTCACATGAACACAATTAGACCACAAAAAAAAAGAAAAAAAACTAATGTTTTTGAAAAGAAAGATGCATCTTCAGAGAGTTCACAAAGTTCAGTTGATAGAAGTAAAAATTAGAAGCACTTTGAAATGATCCAATTTTTGTTCATTTTCTATTATTCTCCAAGCCAAACTTGATGGGTTGAATGACCCAATTCTTCTCCTATGTCTTATGTTCTTACCACAAACAACCAAAATCAGATTTATTATCGTTGACAGGTGTCATGAAATTTGCTGCTTTGCAGCAGCAGTAAATGTAATGTGTAAAAATTAGACAAATTATTAAATTGTGAAAAAGAGGAATAATGAGGTTGTGTGCACAGGTATGTCGATTCTGATTGACTGTGGATCTTCAGGTTCTGGTTGAAGCTATCCTTTAATATTCTCAGGGATAATAACATAAACTAATGCCTTCTCTGCCTTCTCCAGTAAATGATGAAGATTCTGCATACAAAAGACATGAAAGATTGTTCTAGAATTATGCCTCATTATTCATCATGTGGTACTGGAGCATTTTACTTTCACATAGCCATGTGGTCACTATTGTGGAAAATGCGGATATTTGCATGTACCCCAGACAGCATGTTCATATTTTGGCTCATTTAGGCTATTGGTTTGAGTAAAAATGTACATGTCAGGTGGAGTTAACCAAATCCTTTTGTGACTTGCCTGGGGACAGATTTACATAGAACATAGAATAGTACAGCATAGTTGTGTTGTGCCTACCCTTAAATCCTGCCTCCCAAACCCGACCTTAAATTCCTCCATATACCTGTGAAGTAGTCTCTTAAATTTCACTAGTACATCTGCCTCCGCCACTGACTCAGGCAGTGTATTCCACGCACCAACCACTCTCTGAGTAAAAAACCTTCCTTTAATATCCCCCTTGAACTTCCCACCCCTTACCTTAAAGCCATGTCCTCTTGTACTGAGCAGTGGTGCCCTGGGGAAGAGGCGCTGGCTGTGCACTCTATCTATTCCTCTTAATATCTTGTATACCTCTATCATGGTTCCTCTCATCCTCCTTCTCTCCAAAGAGTAAAGTCCTAGCTACCTTAATCTCTGATCATAATGCATACTCTCTAAATGAGACAGCATCCTGGTAAATCTCCTCTGTACCCTTTCCAATGCTTCCACATCCTTCCTATAGGGAGGCGACCAGAACAGGACACAGTACTCCAAGTGTGGCCTTACTAGAATTTTATAGAGCTGCATCATTACCTCACGACTCTTAAACGCTATCCCTCGACTTATGAAAGCTAACACCCCTTAAGCTTTCTTAACTACCCTATCTACCTGTGAGGCAACTTTCCAGGATGTGTGGACACGTACCCCCAGATTCCTCTGCTCCTCCACACTACCAAGTATCCTACCATTCACTTTGTAATCTGGCTTGGATTTTGTCCTTCCAAAGTGTACCACCTCACACTTCTCCGGGTTGAACTCCATCTGCCACTTCTCAGCCCACTTCTGCATCCTATCAATATCTCTTTACAATCTTCGACAAATCCTGTACACTATCCACAACACCTCCAACCTTTGTGTTGTCTGCAAACTTGCCAACTCACCCTTCTACCCCCACATCCAGGGCGTTAGTAAAAATCACAAAAAGTAGGGGTCCCAGAATCGATCCTTGTGGGACACCACTAGTCACAACCCTCCAATCTGAATGTACTCCTTCCACCATGACTCTCTGCTTTCTGCAGGCAAGCCAATTCTGAATCCACCTGGCCAAATTTCCCTGGATCCCATGCCTTCTGACTTTCTGAATAAGCCTACCGTGTGGAACCTTATCAAATGCCTTACTAAAATCCATGTAGATCACATCCACTGCACTACCCTCATCTATATGCCTGGTCACCTTCTCAAAGAACTCTATCAGTCTTGTTAGACACGATCTGCCCTTCACAAAGCCATGACATACTGACTGTCCCTGATCAGATCATGATCTCGAAATGCCCATAGATCCTATCTCTAAGAATCTTTTCCAACAGCTTTCCCACCACAGACATAAGGCTCACTGGTCTATAATTACCCATACTATCCCTACTACCTTTTTTGAACAAGGGGACAACATTCACCTCCCTCCAATCCTCCAGTACTATTCCCATTGGCTACGAGGACATAAAGATCCTAGCCAGAGGCTCAGCAATCTCTTCTCTCGCCTCATGGAACAGCCTGGAGAATATTCAATCAGGCCCCGGAGACTTATCCATCCTATTTCATTTTAACAACTCCAACACCTCTTCTCCCTTAATATCAACATGCTCCAGAACATCAACCTCACTCATATTGTCCTCACCATCATCAAGTTCCCTCTCAGTGGTGAATACCAAAGAGAAGTATTCATTGAGGACCTTGCTCACTCCCACAGCCTCCAGGCACATCTTCCCACCTGTATCTCACCCATGATAACACCCCTGTTATTTTTGCACCTTTCCAAAATCTGCCTCCCAATCTGCTCCTCGGTATCTCTGTTGCTATTAGGGAGCCTATAGAAAACTTCCAATAGAGTAACTGCTCCCATCCTGTTCCTGACTTCCACCCATACTGACTCAAAAGAGGATCTTGCTACATTACTCACCCTTTCTGTATCTGTAATACTATCCCTGACCAATAATGCCACCCCTCCTCCCCTCTCCCCCCCCCATCCCTTCTAAAGCACTGAATATTGAGAATCCATTCCTGCCCTGGTGTTTGCCAAGTCTCTGTAATGGCCATTACATCATCATTCCATGTATGTATCCAAGCTCTCAGTTCATCACCTTTGTTACTGATGCTTCTTGCATTGAAGTAAACTGTTACGTACCCGTGGGTATCTTGTACTTGTCACGTGACAGTGGTGTTGAAGCTATACTGGACTTAAGGTAGTGGTCTTGTGATGGTGGAGTGACATCATTTTCCTGCCAGTAGAGGTCATGTGACAGGTTTTTTTTACAGGATATAAAAGGAGGACCCCTCCCTGTGAGGAGGAGCAGTTTGTGGCTGGATTTGCCAGTTTGCCTCCATGCCACTGTGTGGTCCAATATTATGATGCAGTTTGGTTGAAAGGTGGAGTTTTATTTAAGGCCTAAAGTTTAAAAGGTCATTGCCGGCAGTTTCATTATAATACTGCCAGTTAAAAATCAGTGGAGAGTGAAGATCTGAGTTCGGGAGCTAAAAGATCGAGGAAAGTTGATTTCGATGGTGAAACAGGTTCGACCTTGTTTGATCCTCATTCGGAAGGAATTCATTGGCTGTCCCCATGGTAATCCCTGCGAATAATAGCAGAAAGGGTTGGGCACAGTTTTGTAAAGGAAAGGTCAGTGCCTTTAAGCCATTTCATTTTCATCTTCATAAATTCTCCAGGAAAAGTATAGTTCAACTGGGAACAACAACAAAACGACGTGAAAGAGAATTTAAATCATCTGAAAAGTCTCTTCTTTAATGGACGGTAAGCATTTTGAACTTTTGCAGTACTACTTTGAAGAACTGTTTTTGCAACATTGGTTTAAGAACTGTTTAAGCTTTATTGCTTTAAGAACTGTTTAAGCTGTTGCCGCACAGCAGCTGATTTCCGGTTACGTTAGTTGTTTGTTTACTTCTGGGGGTTTGTTTTTCAGTGTTTAATAAACGTTTTGTTTGTTATAATAAACCCTGGAGGATGTTAGTCCCCCTCCAGTTCAGGTGCAACCCGTCCCATCAGAACAGGTCCCACCTTCCCTGGAACAAGGCCCAATTGTCCAGAAAAATGAAGCCCTCCCTCCTGCACCAACTCCTTAGTCACATATTTGGCTGTATTATCTTCCTATTTCTAGCCTCACTAGCACATGGCACGGGTAGTAATCCTGAGATTACAACCGGAGGTCCTGTCCTTCAACTTTGCAACTAACTCCCTAAACTCTCTTTTCAGGACCTCCTCCTTCTTCCTATCCACGTTATTGATCCCTACATGGACCACAACATCTGGCTGCTCACCCTCCCTCTTGAGAATATTGAGAACTCGATCCGCGATATCGCGGACCCTGGCACCAGGGAGGCAACAGACCATCCAGGATTCTCAATCTCTTCCACAGAAACCTCCTATCTGTCCCCCTAACAATCGAATCCCCTATCACTACTGCTCTTCTCTTTTCCCTCCTTCCTTTCTGAGCTGAGTGTCCAGTCTCGGTACCAGAGACACGATCACTGCAACTTGTCCCTGGTAGGTCATCCCCACCAATGGTATCCAAAACGGTGTACTTATTGTTGATGGGAACGGCCACAGGGGTGCTCTGCTCTTTCTGTCTATTTCCCTTCCTTCTCCTGAGTCACCCAGCTACCTGTCTCCTGACTTTTAGGGGTGACTATCTCCCTGGAACTCCTTTCTATTTCTGTCTCTGCCTCCCGAATGATCTGAAGTTCATCCAGCTCCAGCTCCAGTTCCCTAACTCAGTTTGTCAGGAGCTGCAGCTGGATACACCTTTTACAGGTGTAGTCATCCGAGGCAATTGTGATCGCCCTGACTTCCTACATACTACAAACGGAGCACTCAACTGCCCTAACTACAGCCTCCATTACCTACTTCTAAGTTAATTAGATTAGTTAAAGGAGCTCACCCGGCCTTACCTCACTGGGAGCAAGCTCGTTCTCAGCCTCTGCTCACCGAAGCCTCTCGAGTCAAAGTCTTCCTACTCTGCCTCCCACTACTCCGTCGCCCGCTCCTACGACACCCGCTCAGTTAAACTGCTCATTTTTTAAACTCTCCCGCTGTTCTTACAGGCTGACCTTCATGCGCTTGCATGTTGTGCCCCATTCAAACCGCCGAAGAGATAGCAGGACTTGGAGTCCCTCTTCTGCCAGTGTTCAGTGTGGCACTTCTCCCCTTGTTACCAAACCATACTGCCCTCAGGGCTCAAAATATGGAAGGTCTTGTTGGACTGAGTCCACACTCTCTGCTCCGGCTCACAAAATCCTACCTCTCGCTCTGGTTGTCCAACTCATGGCAGACAGGTTCTTCTATCCCATATAAAAAGTGATTTTGGGCTGAAACCCAACACTTCTGGTTCCAGGATAATTTCCATCCACATATTGAAAAGACAGTCCATGATTAATATCACTCAGTCCAACAAGAGAATGATACCTCTACATATTACCTATAGCCGAAGACAGATCCAATATCTACATGGTGGTATTACCCCTAGTGGTAACAATTTCAGCTGAATGACTAGGTACATACCAACAATTCACTGCAATTCATTTTGCATTGAAATAAAATTGTCCTGATTTCAACCCATCCTTGCTTTATCTACTAGGTAACATGTCAATCAAACTATGTGCAAAAGACTAAGGATCAGGTCTAGACCATGTTTTGAAACTATCAACAATTTTCAGCTTTTTTGAACTTCCGGTAATTGCCCTACCCCTCTTCTCCGTTCCCCAATTCTGTTTCCCCCCTCACCTTATCTCCTTACCTGCCTATCACTTCCCTCTGGTGCTCCTCACCTTTCCCGTTCTTCCATGGTCTTCTGTCCTCTCCTATCAGATTTCCCCTTCTCCAGTCCTTTATCTCTTTCACCAATCAATTTCCCAGCTCCTAACTTCAACCCCTCCACCTCTCCCAGTTTCATCTATCACCTCCCACCTTGTTCGTCTTCTTCCCCTCCTCCCACTTTCTTACTCTGACTTCCCCTCTTTCTTTCCAGCCGCAATGAAGAGTCTCGGCACAAAACATTTATTTACTTTTTTTTCATAGACGCTGCCTGGCCTGCTGAGTTCCTCCAGCATTTTCTATGTGTTGCTGAGGATTTCCAGCATCTGCAGATTTTCTCATGTTAGAATAACTTATTGCACAAGTAGAAAAAGGACAGTAATTACCAGAAAAAAGTAAAATTAAAATCATTGATGTAAGTATTCTAAAATGGAAAGAGATTAGTTATTGTCTATTGTAAGATTGGAATCCTTAGGAGTCTGCTCATGAAACATGTATTCAGCTGTTTTTCTTTCTACAGCAGCAATCCAACCTGCTGGGTATTTGTAGCATTCTTTTTCTATCTCCAATGAAAGACAGAAACTAGGCTACTTGTGGTGGTTATTAACTCTGAAATCATGTCTGAGTACAGGCCCAAAATTTTAATGACCAGCCTTGGATTTGACTCTGCATGCTGTTTATTAAAGACCTCTGAACTATGTTACCTTTAAAACTTCTGTCAGTATATTGTACTTTATGTAACAAAATTGTTCCTTTATAATGTTTCTTCCCACAGTTACATTCAATATGATATTGACATTTAGAATGTCAATTCCATTTGAATAAATGTTGCATGATAAAGGTGTTTTGTAGGGTGGATATCATATAAGTCTGATTAGGGAATAAGATGAAGGAAATGAATTGTCAAGCACTGAAAATGTTACCTCTTTCATCTCTTACTTGCTTTAGTTCAGCATTGCTGAAACATTAATCCTTCACTTTATAACAGTGCAGTAGAGTTACATTATAGGATAAACTGTAAATTGAATACAGGGATGGTACTTTGTCAGTACTTTTTGCAAGAAATCACAAACTACATTATCCAATTAAGTGGCTAATTAATATTCATATGATGTCAAAAACACTTAAAGTCATAGAACTCTAAAGCAAAGAAACAGGCCCTTCAGCCCATCTAGTGCCAGACCATTAATCTGCCTAGACTCATCGACCTGCACCTGAAGCATTGCCCTCTATACTCCTCTCATCCACATACCTCTCCAAATTTCTCTTAAGTGTTGAAATCGATCCCACATCCATCACTTGCACTGGCAGCTCAATCCACACTCTCACCACCCTCTGAGTGAAGATGTTCCCACTCATGTTCCCCCTAAACATTTCACCTTTCAGCCTTAACCCATGACCTCTAGTTCTAGTCTCACCCAGTGTCAGTAGAAAAAGCCTGCTTGCATTTGCCCTATCTATAGCCATCAGAATTTTGTATATCTCTAACAAATCTCCTCTCAATCTTCTACATTCTGGAGAATAATGTCCTAATCTACTCAACCTTTCCTCGAGTGCTGGCAACATCCTTGTAAGTTTTCTCTGTACTCTTTCAAACTTATTTATATCCTTCCTGTAGGTCAATGAACAAAACTGGGCACAATGCTCTAAATTAGGTCTCACCAACTTATAAAATTTCAATGTAACGTCCCAACTACTATACTCAGTGCACTGATTTATGAAGGCCAATGAGCTAAATGCTTTCTTTACAACCCTAGCTATCTGTGATGCCACTTTCAAGGAATTATAGATCTGTATTCCCAGATCTCCCTGTTCTTCTGCACTCCTCAATGCCCTACCGCTTTCAATGTAAGATTTACTTCAGCTGGTCCTTCCAAAGTGCAACATCTTAAGTTTTTCTGCATTAAATTCCATCTGCCATTTTTCTGCACATGTTTCCAGCTGGTCCAGATCCCACTGCAAGCTTTGATAGTCTTTCACTCTGTCCACTACACCCCCAGTCTTAGTGTCATCCGCAAATTTGCTGATCCAGTTTACCAAACCATCATCCAGATCATTGATACAGATGACAAACAACAATGGACCCAGCACCGATCCCTGTGGCACACCCCGAGTCACAGGCCTCCAGTCAGAGAGACAACCCTCTACAACCACTCTCTGGCTTCTTCCTCGAAACCAATGTCTAATCCAGGTCACCACCTCATTATGAATGCAAAGCGACTAAACCTTCTTGACCAACCTACCAAGCAGGACTCTGTCAAAGGCCATATGGACAACATTCAGTCAAACTTACACATGTAGGTCAAAGAAATGTTGAAGCCTCCAACTCTTTACTCCAACATGTTAAAATATGAGTCAACCTCAATGGATGAGCCCGTGTTTCTCAAATCCCAGTCAACCACAACCACCCTTCCTCCTCCCTCCACACTGGCCACCCTACATTCAAACTTCAGGTGTAATTTAATGGGTGTTGGGCATGTTTGCTTTTGAGAAGCTGGAGGTATGTCCATAAGACGATAAGGTATAGGAGATGAATTAGGCTATACAGCCCATCAGGTTGGCTCCTCATGTCCATAGGACTGAAGGAAAAAAAACTTAGGTCAATTTGAGTTCCAATCTCCATAGGACTCTTTGGAAGAGTTGGGGAGGAATGATTGGTTCATTGGTCTGTTTATAGTTTCAGCTATACTCAGAAAATAGAAGAAAAATAAATCTTTAGGCCCGTTGCCTTAGGCCAGGAACAGCAGATGAGAAGAGGAAATGATCAGAACTGTGTTTTGGGTTGTGGATGGGGACAACAGAGGGAAAATGATGGTTGACAATGATTGATGTCATTGTCAGAGGAAAAGGGTAGGAGGTTGCTGGAATAAGGATCATTTTGACTAAAGTTTGGAGAGTATGATAGGATTAGTGGCAGGAGGAGTGGATTGCTGAGAATCCAAGCTTCCAACTGGGCTGTGGTGGGAGAATTGTGGGGAGGGTCCTTTGAGTGGTATCAGAATGGAATGGCAGTACATTGTGGGGCTGACGGTGATGTGGTTGAAAGGTGAGTAAAGTGCTTACCTGACATGCAGTTAAATTCAGCATGGTTTTGGGAAAGCTTAATTGCCCTGACAAGGACCAATAATGATCACTCCTGAGGCAACCTGGTCTAATTTACTTGACATCGCCACTGTATGGGGATGTGGCCTAAAGAACAAATTGTCTCAGAGGTGCAAGTGTGTTTCATGTCAGGAAGTGCTTGGTGAAATTTCTGGAGTTATCAAAACAGTTTGGAAATACTTATTATCATACTTCCACTGCAGGAATATCATTTTTAATTGCATGCTATTAAACAAATCACTGTTATGCAAATGAATTTCCTGAGATTATCTTTATTTGGCTGAAATTTTAATTTCGTCCTTGCTGCTGAAAGACTGGTATTTCAATGCATTTGTGCCAGTCCTTCTCAATGTAATACTGCAACACCAGCATATCACCCCTCCCCTATCTTCGTATTCTGGCTCCCTCCCTCTCCCGTTCTAGTTCTGATGAAGGGCATCACTCTGGATTTCCAGCATTTGCAGAATATCTAGTGTTCATATCTAACACCCATTGTATTTCCAAATATAAGAAGTATGTAAGAAATATAAGCACAAGAAGTTCAACAGTTGACACCTGAATGCTCTACATTTTATTTTTTACCTCAGCATCTTTCTTCAGCCTCTGCATTGGCATTATGGATAATTATGCTCCCATTCCCTGCTACTGATCCTGACTAAGTCCTTATGCCAGTCCTGATGAAGTGAAGGGACTGTTCCTTTTTCCCCATTGATGCTGCCTGACCTGCTCAATTCCTCCAGCATTTTGCGGGTGTTGCTCCAGATTTCCAGCATCTGCAGTCTCAATGGTGTCGCTGCTACTGTTCTTGTCTAATGACATCTTCCAGTAAGGCTACACTTCATTGGCCTGCACTGAGACCAGCTGCCTCTGAAAGGTGAGGCCCCCAGAGGTGGACTGCAATTCATGAAGAACCTCTAGTGTCAGGATGAAACCATTCCTGTGGTGTTCTCTTTGAATCTGTTACTCAATTGTGCTTCCTGATTTGTGACATTAATCATGCACCAGAAAGAAGATTGCTTATATGCTGACCAAAGCAAATGATCTTGAACCTTGTTGTTATAATTATAACATATTTTTGTAACAATAGTATATAAAAATAAGACTTGGTAAAACTGGGTTCAATTCCTATTGAGGTCTGCAAGGAGTTAATACGTTCTCCCTATGACCACGTGGGTTTCCTCCAGGTGTTCTGGATCCCTTCCACATTACAAAGGTATACAGGCTGGTTGGTTAATTGGTCACATGGGTATAACTGAGCAGAACAAGCTGTTGGGCCAGAAGGGCTGATGCCATGCTATATCTGTAAATAATTAATAAGTAATGTGGTCATTGGTGTAATTGTGAAGTAGCCGGCAGATTTCCAAGTTTAACAGTCTTATCTTCACTCTGCAATCACCTTGAAAGACTCTGTAGAATCATATAGATATTTCACAAGTTGTATAGAAGTGTTAAGGGACTTCTTATACTTGCTATGGAAACAAACTTACAAAAACATCAAAGTCAAGTATGTTTTACCAGAAGCACAGGAAAACCTAGTCAGGAGAAAGTAGTTACACAATCAGATGGTTGAGATGTGGATAAATGGGGTAAAATCAACTACACACTCCTGCACCAGAATATCATTTCTATGCAGTGCAATATTTCAAAGAGTGCATTTGCCCAGGAGATTTTCAAGGCAAAGCACTGAAATTTAGCACTAATGATGTTATCTAGCAGACTGCAACTAACAGCAATTCAGCAACAGTGAAAGGAAAAAGAATTCAATCCTAAGCTTCCAGAAGACATAATTGTTTGCTCCTTTTTTTGCCAGTACTGAGTTCAGACCTGGGCCTCATGGCCACCATCGTAGCAAGAGAGAATCGTAGAAGGAATACCAGAAAACTCCGCTGTTCCCTTAGGCTCCTGTAGAATCCTTCCAGCTGCTCAACTATCAATACTCAGCTAGCACTTGTAAACATCAAGGAGTGAGAGCTAGACCACATAACCTTTGATTCTTCTTTGATTCTTTGGTCTAACGGTCTTGCAACAAGTAAGACTGAATGACTGTCTTCCCTGCAATGAAAATTAATTACCTAAGCAGCTACCTGGGAGGAGAAGAAGGAGACTGATTTTGACCAGTTTGAGAAAATAATCAAGATAATTATCACTAGTAGGAGATGCCATGGCACTGCTTGTTTGTCATTTTGTTCATTCCATTAAGAATTATGTCTATTTTACATAATTCTATTCTGATATTTATGGTGATTGTTACCTGTTTATAATTTGCACTGTTGGATAATCCTGTCCAGTTAATCTATATTGTGACAGGAGTGAAAATCTTACTGTTATGCTCTCTTCAGGTGCATAGTCCTTACTCAAGTGTAATGTAACAGACAGCAATTACTTGTGAATATGCTGTATTGAACTGCAGTGCTGCACCAGGTTACTCAAGCATTTAGGACAGGCTATTGAGTGCTAATAATCTGCACTGTCTCACTGACTATGCCCTTTGAAAACCTATTGTCCAAGAGTGATTAGACATGACTGTAACTACAAGAGATATCCAAAATCAAGAAGCAGTTTCTTGCAAGCTGGCACTGGCAACCAGTGGCAATGTTTTGGCAGACAGCTCACAAAACCTCTAGGTCCTCTAGTAGATATACTTCTTCTGAACTGCAATTGCTGCAGTCTGCAGACTGTAATTTCCCTTTAAGGAACATAGTTCTGAACCATCTAAATGAACTGGCTATTTGCATTCCCCTTGGAGATTTGGTGAACTAGACCCTCGAGACTGCAGGTATGACTGGAGCGGCCATCGCTGGGGGTGGACGCTGCATTGGGTCTTGACAGCGGAAGACAAACCCATTCTCAGCTCCATTAATCCACAATAAAACATCGAGAAAGATTAAAATCTTGAAGTATGAGAGTGGAAAAATGAACAGGCATTCAGCACCGTCTGACTGGTCTCCCTCTCTTCTCTACCATCGGGCAAGAAGTACAAGACTCTTGTGACCCACATCACCAGGTTGGAGAGCAGCTGTTGCCCTGGACTGACATCACTCGCCAGAGAGCTGAACTGCCTCTGCAGCAGTGGCTTCACTTTTGGGGACTCTGCAGTTCATGTCCATGTGTTATTTGATTGCATTTTCTACTATTTACTTCATTTGTCCTCTTCTGAGCATTGGGTGTGTGGCAGTCTTTGTTGTGTGCTTTTTTGTGAATTCTATTGTGTTTTGGTTTCGTGAATGCCAAGAAGAAGATGAATCTCAAGAATTCACTCAATACAGTGAATTCTGGTTAATTGGGACACACCGGTTCCATTATGTTTTACACTCAATTAAACAGCTGCCCCAATTATCTGGTTTCATGGAAATAGTTAAAAGGAATAAAAAAGACCAACTACTGTTTAACTGAGTAACATATAATGTACTTAAATGAAGTACAGAACATATAAGCACATGGTCAATATTACTACAGTACTATAAAACTGTGTTTTATTTTGTAATGGTTACTGATGGAGGGACACTGGCATAGTACTGATTGGTAAACTATCCATTCTTAGCTCCTTAAAGCATCGAGGTTTAATGCTCTTCCCAATAACCAACAATTTATTTTTTATCTGTCCTGACGTGTTTGAACAACACAACACAATATATCATCCATTGTTTCCTTTGAACCTGATGACAGTGTTATATGTTTGTGACAAAGGGGATCATTCAGCATGGCACAATAAAAAAAAGGCCTGTTTCATTGGCATTGTACATATCACCTGCACAAAATTTTTTCAGCAAGTCAGGAGATTTGTAGAGTTCCATGTTTCTGCACTTACAGCAACAGCACTGCTTCCTCGCCATATCGTTTCTGGAATTTAATGTGATGACAGCATTTCCATTGAGACAATCAACTATCTGTTGCTTTAAAATATTTGTGACCCAGCTTCATAGCTTATTCCTCTGACTTGTTTTATCAACCTTGGTCCATTGACATGCAAACCTGGTCCAATTACAATGGAAAACCCTTGTTTTAGAGCCTGTTCAACACCTGGATCCTTACCTTCATACTTTTGTTTTTGGGATGGTCCCTGCTATCCATCACATAATTTCCATTCTTCTTGCAGTTTATCCTGCTGATGAATCAGCGTGCAACTGTAGATCTTGGTACCCCAGTTATCTCTGCCGGATGACAAAGAGAAGTGTTAAGCAGATGGCTTTTAATTTGGCCCAGTAAGGTAATTTTTTTTCAGCTAGTGTCAAATCTTTTCTTGGCAAGGGTCTCAATAATAAAAAAAAACAGAATGATCAAAAGTCACTGCTTTCTGAATCGGAGTCCATCAGCCCAGATGGATAACATAACACAATCACATGCAATTGATTCAACTATTTGCTCTAAGCATGTTGTGGTGTCTAACTGACGATCTCCTACCCCAATTAAGCAGCATAGTGTCCCAAATAATTGAAGGGAATCCCGGATATTTTCTCGATTTGTGGTTGTATTTTAAGAGTTCTCTCAAATAAGTGATGCTCCAAATAACCAATGGCCCAATTAACTAGAATTCACTTTAAAAATAAATTTGAACTTTGAACTCTGCCATTAGACTAGGTTTTGAAACGGTGCAAAATAAAAGATTAGAGACGAAATTTGGATGCTGATTGTTATCACAAATTGACAAAGTGCAAAGCAAACTAATTAAAATTCTTTCCTGATACTGAACCTGAGCAACTTTCGATGTCACTGCATGTAGAGGAGTCCAATTTATATAAGTGGATTATGGCTCGCTTTGCTTTCAGATGACAACAGATGGGTTCTGCACAAGTCACACTTGAATGTCTTACTCTACATTGTAATTGTAAGTTGTATTGTACTGTAATGCTACCAGAAAATTATTTCAGTGGTTTTAAATTGGATTCTGCTTCTCTTCACAGGACAGGCAACAATAATGGGGAGAGGAAAGAGTCTCTGACCTTTTATCAGAACTAGGATATGTAAAGAGAGGCAAGGAAGAGAAAGAGAAAATAAAAAGTACATTAGACTTAAAGTGCTGACTGAGCTTGTCCAGGTAATAATTACCTTAAAAACTGACCGTTGAAACAAAATGATACAAAGGTAAATTGAAACATAAATTGAAACCAGGCTGCAGCCAAATATGTGGAACAGAAAGAATGTTTACCTGAAATAGTTAAGTTGAATGTTAAATTCTGAGGTTTGCAAAGTGACTAGTCAGAAGATGAGATGCTGTTCCTTGGGTTTACATTGGAAATCATAAAAACCATGTAGATTGAAGATAAGAAGGTCAAAATGGTAATGGGACTGTGAATTTAAGTGAGAAGGAACAGGAATTTCAGGTCTTACCTCACAGACTACAGAAATGTTCAGCACAACACAGAAACTTTTGAAAAAAGGCTTCTGCATACTGGTGGCTCTGAGACTACAGCTTCCTTGAGATTACAGAGAGTTTAAGAGACCTAAAGCTCCCGAGTCAATTTCTTGGCCACCTGCTGTTTGAAAAATACTCCATACAATCAACAGGTTAAAAACATTAACATGTTGGTAAGCTAGCACTAAGGCAAGGCACTTTTTAAAATCTTGTTGCAGATCATATTTGAAATATTTGACATATTTTGGTGAACATGTTCTCTAGCATAATGACTGATTCATTTCTCCGAAAGCATTCACGTTGTTCACTGGTAATATTGATCTGGCATTGGGGTGGAATGCAGCACTAGTTCAGCCTACAGTGATGATACTAACTGTTATATTGGAACAAATGTTTGTCCTTCCCTCCTCAAAAATATTAATACAATCATTCTTTGGGCATGCATCACAGTGGATCAAGACATGCAGATGCTACTGTTTACAGGGTATGCCTGGAGATTCATTTTTAGTCTTCTGCTTCATAAAGGAATTCCCCAAGTGTTTTGACAGCAAATTTGTGGAGGAGAACGGCCAAAATAAAGTATAGTGACTTATTTTTATTATAAACATCACTGATCAGAAGGACCCTCATAATACCATAGCACCATAAGACATAGGAGCATTATCAGACCATTCAGCCCATTGAGTCTGCTCCACCATTCCACCATGGGTGATCCTGCAACTCATTCAATCACATACACCTGCCTTCTTACCATATCCTTCGATGCCCTGACCGATCAGGAAATGATCGACTTCTGCCTTAAATATATGCACGGACTTGGCCTCCAGTGCAGTCTGTGACAGAGCATTCCACATTTACTACTCTCTGTCTAAAAAATTTCTCCTTGCCTCCATTCTAAAGGGTCACCCCTCAATTTTGAAACTGTGCCATCCAGTTCTGGGTATCCCCAACACAGGAAACATCGTCTCCCCATCCACCCTTTTCAAGTAATTTCTCAGACTGATGAGTAGTCTGCTCCCTTTTCTACACGTGCGTTATGGTGTATAAAGACAATCCTTCAACGATAAATGGAAATCTAACAAAAATGCAAATGTTGGAAATCCAAACCGAAACTCACAATGCTGGAAGCATTGAGGAAAGTGAAACAAAGTTAACATTTCTCATCAAAGCTTGGTTGTTTAACAAAGCCTGCAACGTACATTGAATCTTCTGTCTGAGTACAGTCAAGCTACTTCAACACCTGACAAAATACAGCATTTGTTATGGTCTGTAACAAAATAGAGAAAAAAAATCAGGGATTAGTAACATATTGGCATACCTCAACTGTGTTTTATCCCCCCTAGACAAATCTCTTCCTACCTATATCCGTAACACTTCACACACTCTGGATCTTTTCAATGATTTCAGGTTCTGTGGACCCCATCATCTTATTTTTACTCTGGATGTCCAGTCCCTATACACCTCCATTCCCCACCATGAGTAACTTGAAGCTCTCCGCTTTTTTTCTGGACACCAAACCTAACCAGTTCCCCTCCACCACCGCTCTACTCCGCCTAGCGAAACGTGTTCACATTCTAATTGCTTTTACTTTTGGCTCCTCCTACTTCCTTCCAACAAAAGGGGTATCCATGGGCACTCACACAGTTCCCAGCTGTGCCTGGCTCTTTATCGGCTACGTGGAACAGTCTATGTTCCGAGCCTACACTGGTGACTGTCCCGCAGTTTTCCTCTGCCGCATGGACAACTACATTGGCGCAGCTTCCTACACCCATGCTGAAATCGTCAACTTCATTGACTTTCCCTCCAACTTTCACCCTGCCCTCAAATTTACCTGGTCCATTTCCAACACCTCCCTCCCCTTTCTCAAACTCACTGTCTCTATCTCCGGAGACAGCTTATGTACTAATGGTCTATTATAAACCCATGGACTCTCACAGCTACCTAGACTGTACCTTGTCCCACCCTGTTACTTGTAAAATGTCATCCCCTTCTCTCAACTCCTCCGTCTCTGCCAGATCTGCTCTTAGGATGAGGCTTTCCATTCCAGAATGAAGGAGATATCCTCCTTTTTCAAAGAAAGGGGCTTCCCTTCCACCACCTTCAACACTGCCCTCAACTGCATCTCTTCCATTTTACACATGTCTGCTCTCACCTCATCCTCCCGCCACCCTACCAGGGAGAGGGTTCCTCTTGTCCTCACCTACCGCCCCACCAGCCTCCACCCCCAACACCTAATTCTCCAAAACTTCCACTACCTCCAACCGGATCCCACCACCAAACACATTTTCCCCTCCCTCCCACTTCCTGCTTTCCATGACTTCCACTTCTGTTACGTGATTCCCTTGTCCATTCATCCCTTCCTACTAACCTTCCTCCTGGCACATATCTTTGCAAGCACGACATGTGCTACACCCGCCTCTACACCTCCCCCCTCACTAACATTCAGGTTCCTAAACCGTCCTTGCAGGCGAGGCAACACTTCACCGGTGAATCTGTTAGGGTCATATATTGTTTCAGTGCTCCCAGTGTGACCTCCTGTATATCAGTGAGACCCAACGTAGATTGGGAGACCACTTTGCCGAGCACCTATGCTCAATCTGCCAGAAAAAACAGGATTTCAGAGTGGCTACCCATTTTATTTCCCCTTCCCTTTCCCAGTCTGATATGTCCCTCCATGGCCTCCTCCACTGTCGTGATGAGGACACACTTTGTTTGGAGGAACAACACCTTATATTCCTTTTGGTAGCCTCCAACCTGATGGCATGAACATTAATTTCTCCACTGGTAATGCCCCCCCTTCACTATTTCCCATCCCCTTTTCCCTCTCTCATCTTATCTCCTTGCCCGCTCATCGCCTCCCTTTGGTGCTCCTCCCCCCCTTTTCTTTCTTTCATGGACTTATTTCTCTTTCACCAATCAACTTCCCAGCACTATCCTTCCCCCGCCAGGTTTCACCTGTCACCTTGTGTTCCTCTCTCTCCTACCCCCCCCCCCCACCTTTTACATCTACACCTCACCTTTTTATCCAGTCCAGCCCGAAACATCGACTGTACTTTTTTCCTGGATGCTGCCTGGTCTGCTGAGTTCCTTCAGCATCTTGTGTGTGTTGCTCAGATTTCAGGCATCTGCAGATTTTCTCTGGTTTGTGATTAGTAACTCTACTGTCATTTGTTCAACTGTTTTTAACAACTGCCAATCACAATCGAGGAATATTAAATGAAAATTTAAAACAATGCCTTCTCAACATTTACACCAACTGATGAAAAGCGTTTGGCCTTCAGTGTTAATTTGGTTTGTCTTTTCACATTTGCTTTGAACCTGATAAGTGTTTCCAGCAATTTATGCTTTTGGTTCTTCCAGTGCTCTGTAAGCCCTGTGTGCATCATAGTACATTTGGAATATCGAGCAGAACTCCATTAAAATATAAATTAAAATTAGGACAGCTCTTGTGAAGAGGTAAACAAAACAAATGCTTCAGGTTAGTAGCCATTCATCAGGACCTAAACTGGGAGTTTATGATTGCACATGTTTGTTCCATTTTATGACTTTCAATGGCATGGAGATCATTACAATTTTGTCTTCCATATCTGATAAATCTCCGATCTCCCCGCCTTCTGTAAATTTCTGCTCACTCTCTGATAATGAGGCTCGGAGTCATGATTGAAAATATCTTAGTGGATTGATTTTGCAGAATGAAAGCTTTTCCAGTTCATAAAGAGTGGTGCAGGGATTGACACATTCCTTCAAATGTGCTTGCATCTCCGGGGACTCTGTGGATCTAGACAGGTGTCCTTTTGCTCACATACTGGGAAAAGTATATGAAGTCAGACTTTGCTTAATGCAACGTTGAGAAGGGATATAATTAATCTAGCAAATTTCACGAGATGCTACCTGCTGAAACCCGCATGCAACCAAACAACAATGCAACACAAAATGCAGGATTCACATGATGCTATTCTCATGAAGACAAGTGAATAAAATGTCTTTAATCAACCAATTCTTATATATATGGTCAGTTATTCGTTATTCATCTTGGCCTATAATTCCCAATTTATATATTTGTATGCAGAAAAATGATGTTATACGTGACTATGTTACCAATTTACTGTATGATCTTATAGGATGCCACTTCCTTCACTTTGTGGCAAAAGAAATTAGAGGAATTCCCACTCGCAACATAAAGCAATGTCTTAAGGGAATTCTGACTGGATTTTTAATTATCCTGAAACGATTGACTAATTAGGCTCAGAAAATCATCTCAGTTTCTAAGTGGACTCCTGCTTCAGTGTACCCAGTGAGTTATCTGAAGTAGGTTGTAAGTTTGATGAAAAGTTAGGGACAATTACTCATGCTGGTTCAAAATGGATTGAGCCTCTGCTAGGGAATGAAATCTTTTGTAAATCAGACTCTGGTTTAATACTACTGGCATATGTCATGAAATCTGTTGTTATGCAGCAGCAGTACATTGTAATGTATAATAATAATAATAAAAACAGTACATTACAGTAAGAAATATATATATATATATATATATATATATATATATAAAATGGTTAATTAGTGCAAAAAGAGAAAAAATAGTGTGGTAGTGTTCAAGGGTTCAATATCCATTCGGAAATCTGATGACAGGGAAGAAGAAGCTATTCCTAAGTCATTGAGTGTGTGCCTTCAGGCTTCTGTATCTCCTCCCTGATGGTTGCAATGAGAGAGGGCACGGCCCGTGTGATGGGGGTCCTTAATGATGGACGCTGCCTTTTTGAGGCATCGCTCCTTGAAGATGTCCTGGATGCTGTTGAGGCTAGTGCTTATGAAGAAGCTGACTGAGTTCACAAACTTCTGTAACTTATTACAATCCTGTGCAGTGCCCCACCGCCTCACACCCCATACCAGACAGAGATGCAACCAGTTGGAGTTCTGTCCATGGTACATCTGTAGAAATTTGTGAGTGTCTCATAGTTACAAAAGATAATAAGAGTTCAGTATACTCTGTTTGCAGGTGTATTTGAAGCAAAAGTTCCAAGGAGTCCATTCTACTCCTTATCAGGAAGACATGGCCAAATTTTATTCTTCCAGTGAAGCTATCTTCTAAATGACATGCACGGACACAGACTAGCTGCTTCAAAACCTGACTCAATCTGACATTTGTTATTGTCTATAACAAACCAGAAAATACTTCATAACTTAAGTAACATACAAAAGAGTATGTCGACTGTACTCTTTTCCTAGATACTGCCTGACCTGTTGAGTTCCTCCAGCATTTTGTGTGTATTGCTCGGATTCCCGGGAACTGTAGATTTTCTCGTATTCATAACTTAAGTACTCCACTGTCTTTGTTCTTTTCTTTTAAACAGCTTTCAATCACAATTACGAAATATTTCAACAGGAAGTTACAAAAGTGTCTTCACAACTGACTGGAACAGAGCTTATCTGAAAACTTTCCATTGAGATGAAAATTAATATGAATAGAAGAACATCTCTCTTATTAATCAGATTCCCCAAGTACTCAATATCCTGAAGTAATGTCAGAGAACTCTCCTTCCATGCCTTTTCAAAAATGACATCAAAAGCCTGGGGAGTGTGGACTGCTGCAAAATAATGAGCAGCAAAGGATTTGTGAATGCTGTGGTTTGTCATATGAATTGTGTTATGCTTAAAGGTCCAACTTCAAAAAAAAAGTTAAAATCCCGTATCAAAGACAAGGTCATAAAAAAGGAAGAAATGAAAATCTTGATGTGTTCCAAAGAAACTAGTTGTGGTATAAGGTCTATCACAACTATATGGATGAGCCTACAAGTTTGAGTTTGGGAGCTGGAAATTTTGACCGCACTGCTGATGCTTATGTTGGTTACGATAGGGTGTTAGGTGGACACTACATGCAGGAACGGGGAACTAACGTATTGAGCTCTCCATTTCTGACATATAAACTTCATGTTCTCCCTTCTGGATTTTGGGCTACGAAGATGAGCAAGAGACACTACTACGGCAGGCTGCTGTAAACCAAATTCCAGTATTTGAAGCATCAATTCTGAATTGGAATATGAAGATTTTGGCAGTAGGTATTTATTGAGCAAGGACAGCATTAGTCTGCCCTGAAGTTTACTAATGTGTATGTCAGTAACTGGATAGTCACGCATTTCCTCAGCAGTAGGGAAAAGCAAACCTGCTAAATTCACTGAAGAAGTGTAGTTGAAGGTGGCTGATAACTAGGCAGCAAGAAATAAATATTCCAGTCTAGGCTGCAGTCTTATTCCATGAACAATGCAGTTTTCTTTTGTCCAGACACTCTAATTCCAATGCAATGCTGGTTAAGTTTTGTATACATATGTATCATTTATAGTATATTTAATTCCCTTCACTGAATGCATTGACTCCCTTTGGGGGTGTGATCTTCATTCTTGTGTTGCTCTGTTTTACTGCCATCTCTGAGTGGTTGAAATAGATGGAGTATGCAAGTGAAAATGGGAAAGCATGAAAGAAAGCAGGTAACCATTACAGCTGAATGGTTGACCAGTGATGGAAAGGCTACGAATTTGCAGAAGCATGAACTGAAATATTCCTGAGGTGATGGATGCCAAATTTTGCATGGATAGAGGTTGGTCAGGAGTGAGTAAGTTAAATATTCATTGTTATAATGTATTTAAAATAAAGATAGAATGACCTGAAGAGGATAAGAATTAACCTTAGTGATTAAAGATACTGGTACAATACTTACTTAGTTTTATTTGGAGGCACTTCTGACCCAACGAACCCACGTCACCCAATTTCGTACATGCGACCAATTAACCATTTGCCTTTGGGATATGGAAAACCCATGTAGTCATGGGAAGAATGTGGAAATGCTTTACAGATAGTGGCAGAAATTAATGGGAAAAGGAAAAGAAAATTTTGCACTTAAATGGTGCCTTTCAGAATCATAATCAGAATCATATTACCTTTGACTTACATGATATGACATTTATGGTTTTGTGGCAGCAGTACAGTGCAAAGATGGAAAGAATCTATAAATAACTAAAATAAATAACTAGTGCAAAAATGAGAGAGCTGGAGGAACTACTGAAGTATATTCCATGTTGCAAAGTTGGAAATGTGACAGCCAAGATGTGGACAGGAAGCTCCCATTAATAGGTGATAATGACCAGATAATCTTCTACTGAATGTTGATTGATGGATAAGATTTGAGCTCTGTTCAGTGAATAACTTTGAAGTAGTGTAATATCTTCCTCAGAGGATAAACTGGGCTTCAGTTTATTATATCACAGAAAAGACTATACTTTGGTCAGCCTGACATTCCTTCATTAGTGTACTGGACTGATTTTTGAGCTTAAATCTCCAGAGTAGAAATTGGACACGTGGTTGGAGCTAGAAGCAAATGAGCTTAGTAATTACTGAGTCATGGCTCTGCAGTTATAATTGAAGGACAAAAATAATTTGTTTCTTAGTCAAAGTTCAAGTTCAAGTTTAATTGTCATTCAATCATACACTGTATATAGCTCAACAAAAAAGCATTCCTCTGGGGCCAAGGAGCAAGCTACAGTACACAGTCACACACAGCACATAAAACTGTAAGCCCATAAAATATAGGAGCAGAAGTAGGCCATTCAGTCCTTTGGGTCTGCCTCGGCATTCCATCATGGCTGACTTATTATCCCTCTCAACCCCATTCTCCTGCCTGCTCCCCGTAACCTTTGACACCTTGATTAATCAAGAACCTATTAACATCTGAATAAAGTAACAATAGCAAATATAGTCACAAAAGTAATGTTAGCAGAAGCCCCACAGTGGTACGGCCTGAGGATTGATGGTGCATGGGATGTTGTCCTACAGCCATGTTTCTGCAAGAGCAAGTATGCAGCAGTTCCTCATCTCACACTGAGTCAGCTACAGACAATCTAGTTAATTTTCCTGGGAGGAAACACTGGCGAGCAGCACCTGCGGGAGAGTGACCTGCAGGGTTAGCACCCATCCCAGCACAAATTTCAGTACATCCATTGTGTTTCCGCTTTCTCCCACACTGCACCGGCACACCCTTTCCCTGGGTGGCGTGGAATGAGGGCCTGGTCCATGCAACAACTGAGGCAATGCAGCTTCCCCACCATCAGTCTCCCCAGTGAACTGGTCTTGCAATATTTTACACAACCAAAGTCCAGCAGGGTGTTGCAATCAAAAGGAAGACATTTTAAGACACACAATTGCACAATTTGTGGGACCCAGAATGACTGCTCTCAGCAAGCACACCACCATCTTACCAGAGGTCCGTGAAGGCAGCAACATCTTTAGCTCATTCGCACTGAGCATTAGCATTTAATTGCTTTAATAGAAGACTACATTTTTGTGTAAACTAGAAAAAACACAATGCATTAGGGTCGCCTGAGAGGCTCTTAGACAGGCACGTGGGTGAGAGTGAAAAGGAGGATTGTGTAGGAAGAAAGGGTTAGATGGATCTTACAGTAGGCTAAAAGGTCAGCACAACATCTCGGTCCAAAGGCCATATACTCTACTATACTGTTCTATGTTTGATGTTCTTAATGGCTCAATTCAGAAAGGCAGAAAACTGCTTAAGCATTTACTACTAAATTGGCTAGGATGTTGGCACTTATAAGGGTAAATGTGACAAATCCATACAGACATTTACACGCCAGCACACTTGGGCATGTCACATGAAAATAGAAGTTGCAAACCTAACAGGCCAACTCCATTAGCTATTTGCCAGTAGGGGGTTGTAGGTATTCCCTTCGACAGGGAAATCAATCATCAGATCCTATGGCAGTATCCCTGAGCCCATCCACTTACATCCGTGAAGACGGAAGATATGAATAAGGTAAGTTACAATGGTTTTAATAATTTCTGTTTGCTGCACAGTTTTCCCATTTAAATGTTTTCAGGAATGTAATCTTCATTTAGTCTTTCATTGAATGCTGCTGCATGTCAGTGACAACCAAAAAACATTAAAGAAAATCTTGAAGGCAGTAAAATGTGTAACAAACTAAAAAAAAAATGAAGTGATATACAGAGGGTATCTCTTAAAAATAATGTACTTAAAGGGAAGATTATGCCACAATGTTTGATAGGGGAAAATTTGTGTAGAAACATAAATTATTTGAAATACTTTAGGACTACGCCTATTTTATTTCCATAGTTTTGCCATTTGTACAGTACATGAAGGGTTAATTGTGCTGGTACCCTGTTAAATTTAGGATACATATTCAGACTACAGAAATGGTACTGCATGTGATGCACTGGGAGTGCACCCTTCAAAAAACATTATAGTCACAGGAAAGCTGGGAAACAGTGACTATTCCCAGATGCATGGAGAGAATTAAGATGCAATTTAACATAGGTGTTTTGAATTTCTGAAGGTTTTGACCAAGTGATTAAAGAAAATTTTATTTCCCCTTGTTGCTAAGTCTTTGACAAGGTACAATCAATTTAAAGTTGTTACTCAGTCAGAGGAGAGGGAATAGGGTATTTCACAGAAAGCTTTTGGAGCATGGAATGACTTTCCAAACACAGAGGCAGAGACTAATGCATCTTCAAAGGGAATCAATAAAGATCTGGAGGAGGAAGAGATTCAAGAATATGGAAAGTGTGAAGACCTATGGGATTAAATTTAAATTGCTCTAGCAAAAGCATACATGTGTATAAGGTACCTCTTATTCAGGAACTTAATTTCTCTTCTTCTTCCAAAAATTCTCTATCAAACTGTAATAATGCATTTGACTCTTTTTGCTTCCTCTGCCCCATCTGCTAGCTGACAGAGTTCATTCGTACAGTTGTTCAATTGCAGGACTAGAACTACAGAGAGCTAGACAAATGATCTGGAGCTTGCAAGTTGACAAAAGATGAATCTTAAGTATTTGCCATTATTTTTAGTTGGAGGTATCAAATGAGTAAAATACAGTCATACAGTCATAGAAAAGTACAGCACAGAAACAGGCCCTTCAGCCCATCTAGTCTGGTGGACCATTTAAACTGCCTATCAAATATCTAGACTTCTTCCTGTGGTCCATATTATTCAATGAACTGCATGATCCTCAATGATATCTATGCTATCATACCAATTACCTGTTTCTAAATGAGCCATGTATCCAGTAAAGGAGAGCCACAACACTACTATTTGCCTGACACAGAGCAAATATGCAAGCAAATGACAGGTCTATAAATAGAAAGGTTACTCTATTTCAGCCAGCTCAGCCTATGATGGTTTAACAACAGAAATATCTATATAAATAGGAGCAGATATCAACTAAGTTAATGAATGTTGTGTTAGTTGAACAGTTAAGCACCATTTACTGTCATGCCTACCGTTATTTAATTTGGATTCTACCAGGACTCTCAATCTCATTGAAGCCCACAATCTAAACACTGAGAAAGAAACTTAGAAAACATACAGCACAATACAGGCCCTTCGGCCCACAAAGCTGTGCTGAACATGTCCCTATCTCAGAACTACCTAGGCTTTACCCATAGCCCTCTATTTTTCTAAGCTCCATGTAGCCAACCAGGAATCTCTTAAAAGACCCTATCATTTCCACTTCCACCACCACCGCTGGCAGCCCATTCCACACACTCACCACTCTCGGCATAAAAAAACTTACCCTGACATCTCCTCTGTACCTACTTCCAGGCACCTTAAAACTATGCCCTCTTGTGCTAGTCTTTTCAGCCCTGGGGAAAAGCCTCTGACTATCCACATGGTCAATGCCTCTCATTATCTTGTACACCTCTATCAAGTCACCTCTCATCTTCCATCACTCCAAGGAGAAAAGGCTGAGTTCACTTAACCTATTCTCATAAGGCATGCTCCCCAGTCCAGGCAACAACCTTGTAAGTCTCCTCTGCACCCTTTCTATGGTTTCCACGTCATTTCCTGTAGTGAGGCGACCAGAACTGAGCACAGTACTCCAAGTGGAGTCTGACTAGGGTCCTATACAGCTGCAAAGAGCCAAAGGTGAACTGAGCATCAAGACAGCACATGAGTGGACAATAAATGCTAGCCTTCACTCTGTAAATTAGTAAAAAGAACAATCCTCACTTTCAGTATTTTCTATGTCCATGGTTCTTTATAAAATCAAAACCAGTTTTCACAGATACTAATTTTTAAATTCATTTCTTTAAAAGGTTATATAATAATGCCTCAAAATATGCTGACTACACCTATATACTGTAAATTAGAACATAGAATGCAGAATATAGAACAGTACAACACAGAAATAGGGCCTTCAGCCCACAATGTTGTGCCAAACCAATTAAATTAGTAATTGAATGGCCAACTAAACTAATCTCTCTGCCTGCATGACTTTCATATCCTTTCAGTTTTCTCACAATCATGTGCCTATCTAAAAGTCCCTTTAAAGTGTCTAATGCGTCTGCCTCAACCACCACCTCAGGCAGCGCAGTCCAGACACCCACCAGTCACTGTGTGAAAAAAGTACCTGCCTCTCACGTCTCCTTTGAAATTATCCCCTTTCACTTTAAGTACTTGCCCCTGGGGAAAAGATATTGTCTGTCCACTTATATCTTAAATCTTATAAACCTCAATTAGAACTCCCTTCAGCCTTTGCCTCTGCAGAGAAAGCAACCCAAGTTTGTCCAACCTCTCTCTATGGCACATGTCCTCTGATCCAAGCAGCATCCTGGCGAACCTCTTCAAAATTTCAATATCCTTCCTTTAATGGGGGTGACTAAAAATGTATGCAATACTCCAGATGTGGCATAACTAGAGTTTTATAAGATTGCAACATATCTTCCTGACTTTTGAACTCTAATCCATGTAGCACCCTGGTAAATCTCTTCTACACCTTCTCCAGAACCTTGGCATCCTTCCTGTAATGAGACAACCAGAACTGTATGCAATATTCCATGTGTGGCCGAACTAGAGTTTCTATAAAGCTGCAACATAACTTCCTGACGTTTGAAGTCAGTGTCTTAACCATTAAAGCCAAGTATTCCATATTTCTAACCACCCTATCAACCAATGTAGCCACTTTTAGGGAGCTATGATCTTGGACCCCAAGATCCCTCTGCTCATCAACACTGTTTAGGGTCTTACCTTTAACAGTGTACTGTCTCTTTACAGTTGACCTACCAAAGTACAACACTTGACATTTGTCTGGGTTAAACTCCATCTGTCATTTCTCTGTCCATATCCGCAACTGATCTATTTCCTGCAGTATTCTTTGTCAGTCTTCTGAGCTATCCACATCACCACCAATCTTTGTATCATTTGCAAACTTACTAACTAACCTCCTGGCATTTTCAGGCTGGTCATTTATATACACACAGATAGCGGAGGTCCCAGACCAGATGCCTGCAGAACACCAGTAATCACAGACCTCCAGCTAGAATAAATCCCTTCGACCAGTATCCTCTGTCTTCTATTAGCAAGCCAGTTCTCAATCCAAACAGCCATTCACCCTGGATCCTATGCGTCTTAGTCTTCTGGATGAGCCTCCTATGAAGGATCTTGTCAACTGGCTTATCCATATAGACAACATCCACAGCTACCTTCATCAATCATCCTTGTAACCTCATCAAAAAATCAATCAAGTTAGGAAAACATGATTTGCCCCGCACAAAGCCATGCTAGCTTTCACTAATTAGGCAATAGTTTTCAGAATATTCTCAAAAAAGGGGCATCAAAACTTTCCAGTAAAATATGAACAACTAACCTAGCAATATCAGTGGATGCAATACTGACACATTTGCATAGCATTTTTATGTGCTACTTTGACCAAAGCAGTTGCTTTACAATAACTAACCAAACTAAACGTGGATTTGCTAATACCACAAGCAGTAATTGCTCACAAGCATCTAACCCAGGGTGCAGTTGAATGAAGATTTTGCTTGTGTGAAATATTGAAATGTATCGGTGTTTAAGTAAACACAAATGGCAATTGAAAAACTTAATGTTTTATTAGCAATAATCACAACTTCAGGAATATTATCATCTCTACAATGTATTTTAGAATTTAATACTCTCATTCTTTTGAATTTTAATTTTGCCTGGACTGAATTGAATGTGTTAATAATATTAAGTTACTTCAATGAGATTATCTTATCTGTAGTCTTTCTGAGCCTCCATCTTTCTAACTATTGTTACCCTATAGATCACAGCAACCTTTCTTTTACAAAGTCTCAATGTGTGTTAAACATTTGGGAATAGAATGGTATCATACAGTGAGAACCACCTTCATCAGATCTTATTAAATATGTTTATAAACACTTGTTATTCTTCAACTTAATTCCCAGAAACCTGAGCAGCCTTCCAAGTGTAAAAGAAATTTAACAGCAAGGATCAAATTAAATATTGAATTCACTGTCAACAGACCTGGTGTTAGGGCTTGGTGACTAGATTATTTTCAATGAAAGAAGGAAGTTTGTTTCTGAAAGAATGAAAGTGTCCAAATTGTCGTCCAAAGAATTTGTTGTAGTACCATCTACCTTTTATGTTTGTATTGGCACAAAAAGGGCAACTTCTCATCCAGAGCACTTCTGTTAATGTTTGTTAACAATAATGACATTGTGGCTTACACAGATGCAGCTGTTGCAAGAATGTATTACTTAATAGAGCTGGATCAAATTCCTAGAACATTTGTCTCCCACGTTAAGTCTTGGAGTCAGAAAATTACCTTTCTCACAAAGAATAAACAGGGCCCTGTTTTAGTGGGATTTTTGCCATTTTTTTCTTCATATTAAATGAAAATATTGTTAACACGGGTAATATTTTACATCAGATTTGACTCTTCATGTCCACATTCTTAGGAAAGTAGACAATTTCAGATTTACTACTGTTTTTAACAATGTTTTAAATATGTTTCTAAATGCAGTTTCTGAATTGTGTAACAATTTGAATTCTACACTGTTTTGTTCAGTTGGATACATGAAAAGCTCGCAGAGGGTTGGATAAGTTTTGCACTGTAATAATAACCACTCACTCTCAGATGAAACATGTATATGTTGCTTTCGAATCAGAAAATCTAAGGTAAAGCAACACACACAAAATGCCGGAGGAACTCAGCAGGCCAGGTAATATGTGAAATTGGGAGAAGGAAGAGGGGTGAATTAAAGAGCCGGGAAGTTGATTGATGAAAGAGATAAAGGGCTGGAGAAGGGGGAAGGACCGAGGCCAAGGAAGAAAGGGAAGGGGAGGGAGCACCGGAGGGAGGTGATGGGCAGGTATGGAGATAAGGCGAGAGGGGGAAACAGGAGTGGCAAATAGTGAAGGAGAGGTGGGAGCAATAGATCCTGCCTGGGCTGCTGATTTCCTCCAACATTTTATGTGTATTGCTTTGGATTTCAAATGTTCTCATGTTTGAGATCTAAGATAAAATTTGGATTAATCTATTGGAATCACAAATGGATTGTTGGGGTGAGAGGCCTTCTGGTTTTTGTCTTTGGTCTGTAGACACAAGACCCAATAGTTAGAAGCCTTTATTGGTTCTGATGTCTTTCAGGGATAAACCTATTGCCCTTGCCCGGTCTGGACCATATATGATTCCAAACATATGGGTGAGTAAACTGCTTCCTGAAATAGCCTAACAAACTTTTCATTCATAGAAAAGTCCCTTCCAACTGAATCAACCTTTCAGAGCCATGAACATCTTTGGGCAGGTTTCTAAATTAGGATGGATGGGAGAGTGCCAAGCAATAGCTTGACACATATCGAATATACACACGAATCCGTACCTTACAGAGAACTTGTCAGACTCCTCCATCACAATCGGTGGGTAGATCCTACCCAGTTGTAGGGCACATGCATTGCAGTGGTACATAGTCAAAGAGGACTGGTCCTGGGATTGTTCTGTACTCATCCCATAAAGTCTAATGGCAGCTGGTCAAATACGGGAGCAGGGTATTTCCCTGCTGTAATACCTGTCACTTATTAGCTTAGCTCTGCACCTTATCAATATCCTGTTGTAACCTATTACAAACTTCTACACGATCCAACCTTCAACTTTTGAGTCATATACAATTTACTCTTTCTCCCTTCCACTTCCTCATCCAAGTTATTTATAAAAAATCACAAAGAGCAAGGGTCCCAGATCAGCAGCACACCACTGATCATGGAACTCCAGCAGAATACTTTCCATCTCCAATCATCCTCTACCCTCCGTGGGCAGGCAAATTGTAAGCCAACACAAGAAATCTGCAGACGGTGGAAATGCCAAGTAATTTATAAATCCATGTAGTCAAATCTCCCTGGATCCCATGCCCCTTGACTTTCCAAATGAGCTTACCATGCAGAACCTTGTTGAATGCCTCAGTGAAATCCATATACACCATATCCACTGCTCTATCTTCATCAATTTGTTTTCTCACTTCCTCAAAAAGTCAATCACGTTTGTAAGGCACAGCTTATGCCTCATAAAGCCATGTTGACTATCACTAATCAGACTATGCTTCTCAAAATGCTGGTATTAATTATATTATCTTTAAGAATCTTCTCCAAGAGCTTGCCCACAGTGCTGCAAGACTGGTCTATAACTCTCAGGATTTCCCCCATTACCTTTCTCGAACAAAGTAGTAACATTTGCCATCTTCCAATCTTATGGTACTACTCCTGTGGCCAGAGAGGATGCAAAGATCATCACTGAAGGTGCAGCAATCTCTCCCGAAGTTTACCATGGTTACCTGGGATATATTCCATTCGGCCCCTGGGGTTATCTATTCAAACATTTTTCAAAAGTTCCAACACATCCTCTTTCTTCACTTCAACATGTTGCAGCACATTAGCCTGTTCTATGCAGACTTCACATTTAGAAAATAGAACATGCAACACTACAGCACAGCTGAGGCCTTTCGGCCCATGATATTGTGCTGAACATTTAAACAACTCTATAAATCTAGCCTTTCCATACTACATAGCCATTTGTCAAGGTCCCTCTCACTGGTGAATACTGAAGCATAGTATTTACTGAGGACCTCCCAACCTCCTCCAACACCAGGCATGTTTTGCCTTCTATCCCTGATTAGTCCTATCCTCACTCTAGTTATCCTCCTATTTTTCATATACGTGTAGAACACCTATGGTATTTTTATTTCATCCTTTTCACTAAGGTCTCCTCAAGCCCCCTTTTAACTCTCCTAAGTCCCTTAAATCCCTTCCTGGCTGCCTTATAACTCTGAAGATCACTGTCTGATGTTTGCTTCCTAAACTTTAAATCTGCTTCCTTTTTTCTCGACTAAATGTTCCATCACTCATGTGAACCATGGTTCCTTTGCCCTACCATCCTTTAGTGTGATGAACCTATGCAGAACACCATGTAAGTGCTCTCTAACCAACCTCTGCATATCCGGTGGACATATCCGAGAGAATATTTGCTCCCAACTTACATTCCAAATGTCCTAATAATCTCATAATTAGCCCCTCTCAATTAAATGATTACCCATACTGTCTGCTGCTATCCTTATTCAAGGCTATGGTAAGGGTCAGAGAATTGTGGTCACTATTACTGAAATGTTCAGCCACTGAGAGATCTGCCTCCTGACCAGATTCATTACCTAGTTCTAGATCCAGTATGGCCTTTATTCTAATTGGCTTGTCCACATATTGTGTGTGGACGTACATAACAAATTCTGCCCAAACTAAACCTTTTGCACTAAGGAGGTGCCAGTCAATATTAGGGAAGTTGAAGTCATTCAAGACAAAAACCCTGTTATTTTTGCACCTTTTCCAAAATCTGCCTCATGAGCTGTTTCTCTGTGTCTCTGCTGCTAATGTGGGGCCTATAGAATACCTCCAGTAAAGTGATTGCTCCCTTCCTGTTTCTGACTTCCTCCCAAACTGACTCAGTAGAAGATTCCTCTATGATGTCCTGCCTTTCTGCAGCTATGATACTATCCCTGATTAACAATGTCACTCCCTCACTTCTCTTAACCTCGATTCCCATTCCTTTTTAAAATATCTAAACCCTGGAGCATCCAACAGCCATTTCTGTCCTTGTGACAGCCAAGTGTCTGTAATGGCCACAATGTCATAGTTCTATGTAGTGATCCATGATCTAAGTTCATCACCTTTGTTCCTGATACTCCTTTCAACCAATGCATTTATGCCCTATCCACTGCTTATCCTTCCTCACAGATTGTCAGTACCTCCAGTTGAACTCTGTCATTTTGTGTGTTCCTGCATAGCTGTCAGTCTGTGGTTTTGTATTGCCATGTGCTCCTGTCTCTGCTCCTGCTCTATTCCGGCCCCTGTATCACTGAGTACTCCATCTCTCATCTATTTCTCATTATTACCTATTTTGCTGCCACTTCTGTCTCAATGTGCTCCACCTATCATCTGCTCTCTGTATATTGCTCGGTGTATTTCAGTCCTGTGTTTTCACCTGTTTGTTGCTAGATTGTGCCAGTGAATGTTTCTGAGCCTTTCCAGCATTCGGATCTGAACTCTGTCTGTATGTATATTGACTCTGCCTGTTACCCGATTCTGGTTTTTGGATCTCTCTGGAATTTTTGATCTCCACCTGAACTTTGATGTTGTCTTTGTTGCCTCTCTAGATTTGCTACTCAGTAAATATCACAGTGTGCAGAGTATTTGGTCTGTGATTGGGTCCCTGCTTCGGTGCCCAGACACAGATTCTCTAAACGTTGTGTCAACCTTTACACTAACTTCTCCATCATCTGACCTATCGCTTTGGTTCCCATCTCTCTGTCAACCTAGTTTAAATCAACCGCCACAGCTCTAGCAAACCTCACAAGGACATTAGTCCCTTTTGTACAGGGCATACATACCTTCCACAGAAGAAACCCAGTGATCCATAAGACTGAAACTTTGCTCCCTACACTAATTCCTCAGCCACACATTCATCTGTCATTTCACCCTGCTCTTACCCTCACTGGCATGTGACTAAGACAGTAATCCCAAGGTTACTACTTTAGATGTTGAGATGTTTCCACTAGTGGGACAATCTCAAAAGTGAGGGCATTGTTGGCAGATTAGGAGATCACTTAAAACTGATGTGCATCATAACCATCTCTCAGATGCTGGTGGATCTCTGGAATTCTCTGAACTAAAGGTTGAGGAAACTAGATCAATGAGGGTGTTTAGAAAGAGAAGTATGTTTATTCAATTAGGAAATGAAGACCTATGGGGAAACTGGTACATAAAGGAGGTAATACTTGGGGTAGGTCAGCGATGATCATATTGAAAGGCAGGGAAGATATGAGGAACCAAGTTGCCTACTCCTGTTCCTTTTTTCTTACCTTCTTTATTATGAAATGCAATAATCATAGGGTGTGTCAGTTGTCACACTGTATTTAATAATGTTCCTAAAAGAAAGATGGTTTGGAAACTTCAGACATACGAAACAAATATGGCACAGACAGTGCCAATCCTTATTCTGACTTCTGAGACATGCCTATTAGAACCAGGCAGAACTCTGCTAAAGATGTTTCCAGCTACACTTAAAAGGGGCACACCTGAGACAGCATGCTTGAGAGTGGAAAGATAAAACTCCATGCCAGAAACTGCTTGTTAGTGCAGTTAGTGCTAAGTTATGCAAAGGGAGATAAAATATTGATAGAATATGTCCCAAAATGGCCGGTGACATGAAACTATCCAGAATGAGCTCAACTTCTCCGTTCTATTCCATTATGAAAACTGCGTCTGACACAACTGCCAATACCTCAAATATGCCCCCCTCTTATCCTTGTATCATCTACCCCAGGGATTCTCAACTGCCTTCAGCTAATCATAACTTGGAGCCAAACGTCTTCTCATCTGTTGTTCCCACCATTATTTTCTGCCTGTGAGTTTTTACTTAGCAAGTGAGATTCCAGCCAGCTACTAAAGTAATTTAATGCAGTATACAATGTCAAGAGTCCCTGGTGGCTTTGAGAGTGATAGTTTGGCCAGAGAGCAAGGAGGGAATATTGTCTTTGTGTGCTTGTGAGCAATAGTGAAGAACCCTTTAATTGCAATTGCCAGGTAAGAAGACAGAAGCCTAGCTATCTTAATGCAGAATACTTTTGCTTGCAGTATTTGCGAGCGAAAAGTATCAATTACTTTGATAGCAAAATTTTACTTATTGCTTCAAGGTATAGATTGTGCCTCCAGCCAAGATAATAGAATGAGGTCACCAGCATCCCATTGGGAGCTATTGTCTAAGTCAGGAGGAAGTGTTTGAAGTATAGTAAAACGTACAGCAATATAAAGAATGAACATGTTGCCTTTGGAAATCAAATTTCTGAGGAAGGTCTCAAGTCCACAGTTCATCAGGAAATGTAGAGAATTTGAACTCTGGAGGCTAAAAACCAGATTTTATTATTTACTTGTCATTCTTTTATTGTCAATATTGCTAAAATGTAGACACTTCTTTATTACTAGAGCATGATGTCAGTCAGATAAAGCCATTATCAACTAACCTGGTTTCTCAAAAGGCAAGTAATAATTGGCAGAGCTCTCATAATTCCTACAGAAAATACCTTCCATTATATGAAGAAATTAGCTGCCATTCCTCATACTTTCAGTGTCAGTGGAAATAATTCCACCAAATCCGTGGAAGATTGTTGGCGGTTGTTATGATGCTTTTATTTTTAGAATTTTTTACACACTGGAAAAAATGAAGATTATTATAGACCCCAATTAAAATTTTCCACACTCCATTACCTGGCCCAGACAAAGGGCATTCTGTAAATTGAGGGATTTCACTTAAAGGGCCAGGAACTCATTTGTCACTGTTTGTATTCTTCCAGCCAGAAACCACCCCCGGACCTCCATTGGTCAGTCTAAGACTCCCACCAGGATTTCCTCCCCAGTCTGTGTGTGTTGGTTGGCTCAGACACTGCCAACTGCTGCAGGCATCTTCCTTTTAAACTTATATTTATTAGCTTCAAATCTCAAAATAGTAGGAGTCTCCTATGAGAAAAACAGGCAAAATCTACCCATTCCTTCTTCTTGAAAACTTAAAAGCCATTTTGAGCAAAGCAATGGAAAAAGTATCAAGATGCTTGGCTAGAAGATCAGAGAGCTGAAGAAGATCTTGAACTCAAAGGCAGGTCATTCCTATTTAACAATGGGAAGCATTTTACTTACTGCTTCTCCACAGTAAAACAAATGTAAACAGTGTAAGTTCAGAGCATATTTAATAGCAATTTTTAATTAAAATAGTTGGTGGCTCAATGCCATAGCTAGTAGAGAAATGCTTTGTAGCACCTGGGACCTGTGCTTAATCATGACCTTGGGTACTGTATATATTGTTTGCATAGTTTCCTTCCACAATTCAAAGATGGGATGGGACTGTAAACTTAGTGGGTCAGTGAATGATAGAATGGGATGGGAGTTGAATATTGATGAAAAATGTAGGGAGAATAAAAATAGGATTGGTGATTATGGATAGTTAATAGGCTCGATCGACCTATTAACTATCCATGTAATAGACTGAAGGGCTGGTTTCTATGCTGTATTCCTCTACGACTGTAATTTTGTTTGCGATAGTAAAAATGGCAGAACATAAAAATAATCAATTTAATTGTTTAACCTTTAAAGATATTGGTTGAAATAAAAGATTTGATAGGTTAGCTATAAATCTTGTTTTCCTTGTATTAAACCACCTTAAGACTATTACTTCATTAGCAAAAGAAGTATTTGCATACATCAAATAATTAACTTGTATGGCAAGCTGCAAAATAGATGCATCATTTATAACAGCAATTTTTACTGGATAATTACTGTTGGCAAAGTCTTGGATTTGTTACCCCTCTCCATCTTCAATACCAGAAAAAGACTGTCACTAAATAACACTGCAGATGGTTCAACCGAATAGCCTACTATGGGTTCATTTATGCAAAAGAACATTAATGTGGGAAATGTAACAAAACTTTTTAATTGTATTATTTATAGAATGCTCATGCTTTCAGCATATCTTTACTGTGAATATGCTTTAACCATTTCTTTGCATTTCACTATATGAAGACAATTTGTGGCAAATTATAGGACACCTTCAAAAACTTAATATGAAAGAGGAGATAAAGGGAATGGGTGAGACAGACAGAAAGGGACAGTCATCTTATTAATCTGGATACACTTGTATCTTAGTAAAGAAAATGCATTATATCAAAGAAATGGAAATATTGAAAATACCCAGCATACTATGCAGTGCCTTTAAAATGAAAAAGAATTAAAAGTATAAGATAAAAAGTATTAATTTACTACATCTATGATCTTTCATGGGAAGTGGAAATAGTTAAGAGACAGAGAAAAAGGGTGGAGAGGTGTTCAAAAGAGGAGAACAGCAATTGCTTAATATAGTGGAAGATACAAAAGACTAAATGTACTACTAGACTAACACTTGACCGGTTGGTGCAGTAGTGTCATCAGCACCAGACTTCAATGTGAATGGTTCCAAGTTCAAATTCGAATGTGGCCGGCTCCTTTTACACTTTCCATCCATGCTATGCTAAGCCCGGCCTCAGAAAAAAACAGTAAAAGTGCTACAGAAATGGCAAAAATGCCATCTAGTGTGCCACAAGGCGTGAAAAGGAACAACAAGATTAATACTAAAGTAGTAATTCAAGAGTAGTACTACAGCAAGGCAACACAAGTCATAAGGAGATTAAATTACCTGAGGGATTTGGAACAAATACTGGAAATTTAAAAATAAAAATGACACAATATTTATGAAATGAAATTACTAAATGCAATGTTAACTTCCGAAGGCTTAGTCAGAAGGCGAGGTGCTGTCTTTGGCCCTGAATTGACCTTGGTTGGAACAGAATAGGAAGTAAAAATGAAAATGCAATAACGATTTAAATTTATGGATGATTGAAATCATGAAATCCTGCGGACTGATTTTGTAGATGAGATCACAGTATGAACTTGAATGGAAAGAAATACAAGGAAAACACTACTTCACATGGGAATATTTAGGGATGTGAACAGAAGAGCTAAAAGGGGAAATTTTACATCTACTTTTCTGTTTTGCATTTCATTTTTAGCTCCATAGGATTTTGATTTTGTACTCTGCTATAGTTTGCTATTTGGTATTTTGTGCATAGAAGACCAAAGCAAAGCTTCAAATGGTATGATAAATTTATTATTTATGGAAGTTTTGTATTAAAATTGTTTTAAACCTAATAGGAGTTTATATAACATCTCTTTTTACAAGTCCCATACAATATTTTTCCTGAAATATTAACAACTGATTTACATTATGTAATTTAATTAAGCTTGCACAATTCTCTGCAGATCATATAAGGGAAGTCTAATACAATATGTTATGTTAAATGATTCATAAATTAGATTCACATATTCAGGACTAATAGATTTTTCTTTCCTGTTGCAGAGACATTTAGCTATGAATCACTTACAGATTTCAATTTTAGTCAGGTATTCAACACATAAAAATAAAGAAACAAGGATAAGGTTTGTTATTTATGTTATAATTTTTTAGTATCAAAGACCTGCAAATATAGTTACCTGTATAACTAGTTGTCCCACAAAGATTGCCATGTATGGAATTATGTTAATTGATTAAAACATACGCACTCTCTTAAACTTCATAGATCTTTATTTTTAAAAATACAATTTAAGAAGATGTGTCTCTTTGAGAAGGACATTTTCAATTCCTTGTGAGATGGTGAGTTTTGTAGAAATAAGACATCAAATTCAAACCCTGTTTGTTTGCTTAAAATGTGTGCCTGAATCCAAGTAATTGAAAGAACATTGCCTCAGTGCCACTAAACCTTGGTGAGGATGAAGCTGCAGATGCTGCAAATCAGAAATAAAACCAGAAAACATTGGGACAAACTTTGTTTTGGTCCTACTCTGGCTCCCTCCCTCAGCTTTTCTTCCAGTGCACTCAGCTGGTCAGAAACACTTATGGAAAATAATAAACATGATATTTCAAGTCAGACACTTTGTCAGAACTGGAAAAGAAGGAAATCAAGTTAGTTTAAAGTTACCGACAGGGAGGAGAAATGATGGATAGGTCAAAGGGAATATCTTTGACAGGTACATGTCAGTGTGAGAATAAATTGTTGATGAAGTCATGTAATTGATACATTAATGAGGACTATAAGAAAGAGAAAACACACACGAGGGAAGATTAAAGTTATGAAATATAGAACGGTTCAAGAATGAAAACACAAAAGAACTGAAAAACTGCAAAGTTCAGAACCATAGGAAATGCTCAGCATGTCAGATCAAGCTTATAAAACGAGTAACATTGAGCCAATATTACAAATGGAAAAAGCAAGGGAACTTAAGCTGTAGAACTCAACATTAACTCTGGATGGCTTCAACATGCTCAGATGGAAGATGGGGTGCCTCATTGCTTGTCAGTTTAGCATATACTGATTTTCTCCAGTTATTTGATATATAAGATTAAGATGATTGACCAATACAACATGCATGTTTATGTTAGCCTCATTTTATTGATGCAGGAGGCCACAAAAGATGGGTCAGAGCAGTGAATTAAAGTAGCAGGCAACAGGAAGCTAAGGATTGGTCATGCAGGTTCTTTGAAAAGTGGTCACTCAATTTGTGTTTGGTTTCTTCAGCATGGAGAAGAGACTACATTATGAACACTGAATTTAGATTAGGTGACATGCAAGTGAATTGTTGCTTTAAAAAACTGTTCAGATTTCTGGACGGTGGGAAGAACAGATTTTGCCATAAGAAATCGTTGATGAAGGTGTTAGAGTTGACTTAGTATTTGCTTAGAGTAAATACTATTTGTAAATAGTATTTGTTGGGTAAATTGAAGGGATTAAAGGCAGATAAATCCCCAGGGCCGGATGGTCTGCATCCCAGAGTGCTTAAAGAAGTAGCCCAAGAAATAGTGGATGCATTAGTGATGATTTTTCAAAACTCCTTAGATTCTGGATTAGTTCCTGAGGATTGAAGGGTGGCTAATGTAACCCCACTTTTTAAAAAAGGAGGGAAAGAGAAACCAGGGAATTATAGATTAGTTAGTCTGACATTGGTGGTGGGGAAAATGCTAGAGTCGGTTATCAAAGATGTGATAACAGCACATTTGGAAAGAGGTGAAATCATCGGACAAAGTCAGCATGGATTTGTGAAAGGAAAATCATGTCTGACGAATCTTATAGAATTTTTTGAAGATGTAACTATTAGAGTGGATGGAGAGAGCCAGTGGATGTGGTATATTTAGGTTTTCAAAAGGCTTTTGACAAGGTCCCACACAGGAGATTAGTGTGCAAACTTAAAGTGCATGGTATTGGGGGTATGGTATTGATTTGGATAGAGAATTGGTTGGCAGACAGGAAGCAAAGAATGGGAGTAAACAGGACCTTTTCAAAATGGCAGGCAGTGACTAGTGGGGTACCGCAAGGCTCAGTGCTGGGACCCCAGTTGTTTACAATATATATTAATGATTTAGATGAGGGAATTAAATGCAGCATCTCCAAGTTTGCTGATGACACAAAGCTGGGCGGCGGTGTAAGCTGTGAGGAGGATGCTAAGAGGATGCAGGGTGACTTGGATATGTTAGGTGAGTGGGCAAACTCATAGCAGATGCAATTTAATGTGGATAAATGTGAGGTTATCCACTTTGGTTGCAAGAACAGGAAAACAAATTATTATCTGAATGGTGGCCGATTAGGAAAAGGGGAGATGCAACGAGACCTGGGTGTCATTGTACACCAGTCATTGAAGGTGGGCATGCAGGTACAGCAGGCGGTGAAAAAGGCAAATGGTATGTTGGCATTCATAGCAAAAGGATTTGAGTACAGGGGCAGGGAGGTTCTACTGCAGTTGTACAAGGCCTTGGTGAGACCACACCTAGAATATTGTGTGCAGTTTTGGTCCCCTAATCTGAGGAATGACTTTCTTGCCATAGAGGGAGTACAGAGAAGGTTCACCAGATTGATCTCTGGGATGGAAAGACTTTCATATGAAGAAAGACTGGATCGACTAGGCTTATACTCACTGGAATTTAGAAGATTGAGGGGGGATTTTATTGAAACGTATAAAATTCTAAAGGGATTGGACAGGCTAGATGCAGGAAGATTGTTTCCGATGTTGGGGAAATCCAGAATGAGGGGTCACAGTGTAAGGATAAAGGGGAAGCCTTTTAGGACCGAGATGAGGAAAAACTTCTTCACACAGAGAGTGGTGAATCTGTGGAATTCTCTGCCACAGTTGAGGCTGGTTCATTGGCTATACTTAAGAGGAAGTTAGATATGGCCCTTGTGGCTAAAGGGATCAGGGGGTAGGGAGAGAAAGCAGGTACAGGGTTCTGAGTTGGATGATTAGCCATGATCATACTGAATGGCGGTGCAGGCTCAAAGGGCTGAATGGCCTACTCCTGCACCTATTTTCTATCTTTCTCGAGTGCTTTTCGAATGGTGAAAGAAAACATGTGTCTGATGATGGAATCTTCTTGGAAGTAGTGAATTTGCAAATACCCATCAGCATTCAATGCAAGGGCTGATGGGGTAGAAAGTAAAGACCCTGGGAAAATTATCCTTGCTTTGTCCAAGGTAGGGGGAATAAGAGTGGAAATTCAAGAAATGGAAATGATGTAGATAAGGACCTTGTCAACTATGGTAGTAAGTAAGCAGTACCAAAATAGTCAGAAAGGGAGGCAGCCTGATCAGGACAAAAACCAACAACAGTTCAATATATCCCACAGAATGACAGGTATATAGAACATAGAATATTGCAGCACAGTACAGGCCCTTTGGCCCACAATGTTGTGCCGACACTTAAACCCTGCCTCCCATATAAACCCCCACCTTAAATTCCTCCATATACTTGTCTAGTAGTCTTTTAAATTTCACTAGTGTATCTGCCTCCACCACTGACTCAGGCAGTGCATTCCACGCACCATCCACTCTCTGAGTAAAAAACCTTCCTCTAATATCCCACTTGAACTTCCCACGCCTTACCTTAAAGCCATGTCCTCTTGTACTGAGCAGTGGTGCCCTGGGAAAGAGGCGCTGGCTGTCCACTCTATCTATTCCTATTATCTTGTATACCCCTATCATGTCTCCTCTCATTTTCCTTCTCTCCAAAGAGTAAAGCCCTAGCCCCCTTAATCTCCGATCATTATCCATACTCTCAAAACCAGGCAGCATCCTGGTAAATCTCCTCTGTACCCTCTCCAATGCTTCCACATCCTTCCTATAGTGAGGCAACCAGAACTGGACACAGTACTCCAAATGTGGCCTAACCAGAGTTTTATAGAGCTGCATCATTACATCGCGACTCTTAAACTCTATCCCTCGACTTATGAAAGCCAACACGCCATAAGCTTTCTTAACTACCCTATCTACCTGTGAGGCAACTTTCAGGGATTTGTGGACATGTACCCCCAAATCCCTCTGCTCCTCCACACTACCAAGTATCCTGCCATTTACTTTGTACTCTGTCTTGGAGTTTGTCCTTCCAAAGTGTACCACCTCACACTTCTCCGGGATGAACTCCATCTGCCACTTCGCAGCACCACTGATCTGTTAAAGGAGAGTGCAATTAATACAGCTAGGTGAATGATGGGGTTGGTGAAGTGGAAACTTACTGAGGGCTCTCTGATCTCCTGAGTATGATATGGAGGTGTAGAGTGACTGTATGTACTAGATTTGGGGTGTAAGGCAAAACTTGGCTGTTCTGGGCTGTGGCATTACAAGGCAGGGAACAATGGAAGCACCATCTTCTTAGTATAAGCCCAGTCCACTTTATCTCATCTCACAGAGCAATTCCCTTACCTCACAAGTGTGGTGAATCTTCATCACAACCCTTTTCCTAAGGGAGATGGACCACATATGTATAGAATATTCCAGATATAATCTCACTTGGGTCCAATCAGGTTCCAGAAAGAGACCTGCTTTACACATATCCTCTGGTGCCATAAGAACAACCTCTTACTCAATGTCAGGAGGAGGAAACCAGAGGTTAATGAGCCACCTCACTACAGGATCAAAGGTGGAGAGGGTCAGCAACCTTAAATTCTTCAGTTTTATTATTTCGGAGGACCAGTCCTGTGCCCAGCATTTATGGTAATTATGAAGAAACCCCAGTTGCACCTTTACTTCCATAAGAGTTTGTGAGGATTTGGCATGAGATCTAAAACTTTGACAAACTCCTATAGATGTGTAGCGGAGAGTATACTGCCTGGCTGCATCACAACCTGGTATGGAAACATCAATGTCCTTGAAAGGAAAATCCTACAAAAAGTCATGAATATGGCCCAGTCCATCAAAGGTAAAGCCCTCCCCACCATTGAGTACATCTACATGAAGTGCTGCTGCAGAAAAGCAGCATCCATTATCAGGGACCTCACCATCCAGGACATGCTCTCTTCTCACTGCTGCCATCAGAAGTGAGGTACAGGAGCCTCAGAACTCACACCACCAGGTTCAGGAACAATTATTACCCCTCAGCTATTAGGCTCTTGAACCACAGGGGATGACTTCACTCAACTTCACATGCCTTATCATTGAAATGTTCCCACAACTGATGGACTCAATTTCAAGGACTCTTCATCTTATGCTCTCAATATTTATTGTGTATTTATATATATATTTTTTGTATTTGAACAGTTTGTTGTCTTTTGCACACTGACAGAACACAAGAGCATGTAGTCTTTCATTGTTTCTATTATGATTATTATTCTATGGATTTATTGAGTATGTCTACCAGGAAGATGAATCTCAGGGTTGTATACACTGTCATTTATGTACTTACATAAAAACATTTACTTTGAAGTTTGAATCCTTGGAAATCTGAAAGTGTATTCATCACCTGAGCAAAACCTCAGGTTATTGGATATCAATTCTGTTAGATTTATAGACTTCCACACCCAACGATATTTCTAATATAAACACGAGGAAATCTGTAGATGCTGGAAATTCAAGCAACACACACAAAATGCTGGTGGACCACAGCAGGCCAGGCACCATTCAGTCCGAGACCCTTCATCAGGACATTCGGTCAGTCCTGACGAAGGGTCGCAGCCTGAAATGTCGACAGGGCTTCTCCTTATAGATGCTGCCTGGCCTGCTGTGTTCCACCAGCATTTTGTGTGCATATTTGTGTGTGTGTTGCTAATACTTCTGTTATTTCTGTTATCATGTTAGCTATAATGAATCTTATTGTGGAAGGTAAATGCTGACTCTAATTAGTGTTACTGATTTCTCTTTTCTAACTCGTCCATGTATGTGATAGTATTTTCTATAACTGTGGTACATTAGAACTAAGTTTTTTTTTCTTCACTGAAGCAGTTTATGTCCAACATTTTAAGTCAAAATAGCAGGAATTGCTTTGAGTCTGAGAGATTACTCTTAACTTTGTAAAAGCTGCGCTAAAAGCTTCAAGCAACTCATGACTTAGTAAGGTGTTAGCTGGGAATGCAGGGAACAGGAGGGTAATTGATCGGCCCTCCTATTTGCAGGATATGATCAGTTGTGTTTCCTCCACGATGAGACTTCCCTCGGGACAGCTTTTCAGTACAGCTATGAAGTAGATGAAGGAATGAAGAATTTTACACCCATATTTGAAGTCATCATTAATTTACTTGATTCTGTGAATCATGTAAATAAAATTAGGCCATTGAAATGGGCATTGCCTGATTAACTGAGTGCGTAAAACCATGGCAATGGGAGTCTGATGTGAGATTATCCACTTTATTCAAAGGTTAGATCAAAATACATTCCAAATAGTGAGATTAGTACTTTAGAGGATATGTGAGATTTAGAAAATATTCTCAGTAAAAATATAAATAAAAGTAAATTAAAAGTGTTGTTTTAATGGGATAGTCATCGTAAATATACGAATGGCACAGTTATATACAGTTCTCATTGGTAGTGTTAGTTTCTGGCCACAAAACCAAAGAATGGCTACATTGGTTTTGGAACAGGTGTAGTACAAACTCACCAGACTAAGGCCAGTGTAATTTAGTGTACAACAGTGTTCATTTAGAGATATGGCCTGTACTCCTTTAAGCATGGAAATGGTATAATTGTGTTGCTAAATGTAAGTAATTAAAAGAGGAGATAGAGAGAAACTTTTTCGTCTGATTGTGATGGGGAAACAGGGAGGAGGAATAGTAGCTGAGAGACTCAGTCAAGAACAAGATAATAACTTGGTAATTAGAGATTGATTTTTCAGGAAATATGGTGGAAGTGTAACACACTGAGCCAAATAAAAAAAAATTATGGAGGCTGGATCAAATGAAAATTTCAAAATTAAGAACGATAGACTTGTATTTGGCACAGATATTCAAAGACATGAAAACAAGCTGGGTAGAGGAAAAAAGATATCAATCAGCTGTAACTTGCTTGAGGTGCTGTGTCTTACTTATGTGCCTACATTCCTAATGTTTAAAGCTTGCTTCTTAATTATCTCGTTGCCAACAAAGTGGTGCAAGACTATCTTAGACAGGTGTTTGACCAATAACTGCCAAAGCTAAATATACTGGCAGATCAGAACTTCATTTCTTAATTACATTGCACTTTATGCATGAATGTAACATAAATCCAGCAGTTTAAGCAGGCTGTTACTGGAAACACTGATGTGATAATGATAATTCCAAGTTATGAATTGAACATTGGTGACTCAAAGTTCCTCTTAACTCTATATGATGGCAAAAGACAAAGGAGTACATTTTAACTTTAGCTCCCTTCAGGCTAAACTATTGCATTTAAGAAGGCTGTACAAGATACGTACTGCAGCTTTCTGTGTGATTTTAAGCAATACTTTAAAATGATTAAGGCCTGATTACCATTACTGTAAAGCAACTGGCACGTGTTGTGACACAAGGTGAACAAGGTTGTGAGAAGTAAAGAAACCTTCCAGATAGAAAATGGCAGAATGGAGTTGGTTTCCCTTATGTACTATATATTGGTGCAGCCCATGATTTAATTAGGCCAATGCAGAAAGTGCAATAGTTCAAGTTTGTGGAGATGTTGGAAAATATGCCTATCCAAGTATGTGATGAGTAGGATAATAAGCAAGGGAAATAGAGAGGGAATATGTGCAGCATCAACTGGAGAGTTTCCCCAGTAAACAGAAATCCTTCACACCAACACACCTATCAGCCAGAGAGAACACTGGCATGAATAACAAAGCCAGATTGTGTTGTCCAAGCCAGTTTGATGGTCTGATCGGAGTTGTAAGTGATGAGTACAGCTCTGTTCATATTTCTGACTTTGTTAATCTCAGTGATTCCCTCTTCAAATTCCCTACCCTCATTTCAAATATTGCACCACATCTCATTCCACCTTCTCTTTCTCTTCTGCAAACCACCAGTATTGCAGAACGGTGTTCTGAATGTCTTCCCCACATATTTTGAATAATGTACACTATTTGACCATTCCAGGTATAGACTGTAAACACTTTAGAAATTGTCACCATTGCAAGTCTTTTCTGCAGGTGAAGGTTGCTGAAAGTGAACTTTTGCTAGGGGCGCACACAGAGGAGTATGAAGATAGCTGTTAAACCTCCATCCTCTAGGAAATATGCTGCTCATCCCGGCAAGGGAGAGGCATAACAAAGGTGATTGGCAATGTTTGCGATATTTAAATGACCTCCCTTCCTCTTTTCTAAAAAGTATTATTTAATTGGCTACTTTTCAGATTTTTGCTTCATATTAAAAGATCATTATTCACCTTTTTTCACCTGCTGAAAATGTGGAGATATTTCTGTGTCTTAATGAAATATCAGTCAATCAGATGCCATGAAGCATCAGATCAAAATGCCAGCTTGTGTGTCTCCAAGATTAGGCTAGGGGAGGAGGGGAGTACAGTGCACTTGCCAGCTCCTGGAGGTTAAGCTGAGTACACAACTTAGGTCCACACCACTGGGTGCAGGAACAGTGACTACAACCATCAGGCACCTGAACCAGTGTAGATAACTTCACTCATCTCAACTCTGAACTGATCCCACAACCTGCAGATTCACTTTCTATGATTCCACAACGCATGTTCTCAGTGATACTTATTTTTTTTCACAATTTGCCTTCTTTTGCACATTGGTTGTCAATCTTTGTTTATGATTCATTTTCATAAATTCTATTGTATTTTATTTTCCTGTAAGTACCTGCAATATACACTCAGTCGCCACTTTATTAAGTACACCTGCTTGTTAATGCAAAATCTGATCAGCCAATCATGCGACCATGACTTGAATGCAGACATGATTAAGTTGTTCAGACCAAACATCAGAATGGGGAAGATATGTAATCTAAGTGACTTTGATTGTTGGTGCCAGACAGGGTGATTTGATTATCTCAGAGACTGCTGATCTCTTGGAATTCTCACACACAACTAGGGTTCACAGGGAATATGTGAAAAACGAAAAAAAAAATCCAGTGAATGACAGTTCTGTGGGTGAAAGCTATATTAATGAGAAAGGTCAGAGGGGAATGGCCAGACTGGTTCAAGCTAACAGGAAGGGTTACAACAGTGATGTACAGAAAAGCAGTTCGGAATGCATAACATGCCAAACCTTGAAGTGGATGGGCTACAGCAAAAGACCATGAACATCAACTCAGTGGCCACTTGCATGGTTACAGGAGGCACCTAATAAAGTGGTCACTGAGTGTTAGTAATTGGATAACAATTTTAGTTTGAATTTGACTTGACTTGTTATACGGCTTTCTCAAACTGTTCCAGCCAGGAGTGCTAAATATGAACGTTCGGGATATTCAGAATGCTTTCCCAATCCCCCATTCAATTACCCACACAATTCAGGAAGACCCCAGATTACTATTGATTCCCATTTCTGAGAACAGCCCATGACCCATACCGCTTGTGAGTCAGGAATGAAAAGTAAGAGTGTTTGGGGAGGAGATGGCAATGAGACATGGGAAGAGTGGTCACTGAGTTAATCAGTAAGCCAGTGAGTCTGCTCAGTGCACCCAGCTCCGCTCGACTGGACTGAGCCCCTATTCATTGGACTTGTGATGGAAAGAGAAGATGTTTGGGACTGCCCTGCTGAGCAGAAGAGGCTTACAGCAGCTGGCATCCATCCAGCTGGCCTCCCAAATGCTTGTTTGAATGTACGGAGTAGATGAAATTGTATGTTCAAACCCAGGGAGAATCTACAATATAACAAATCAGCATGTTCCAAAATATTTTGAAATTAAGTAGCTAGAGGGAGGTCAAAAGACATCAAGCCACATTCAAAAATTGAAATAGGTAGAATCTAGAGAAAATGCAAGCTACAATGATACTTCCAGTGCTAGACTGGAGGATTTAGTGCATACATAGGTTTCCAAACTCGGGGGAAGAAACTCAGGACTGTAGGTGGAAGAATGAAGTTTGTTTTGGAATAGATCAGTTCAAATAAGATATCCTGTTCCATTAAATGGGGAAGCATAATTTGATCAATCTTACAGTACAGGTATTTAACAATGTTATTGCGTATTAAAGTTCTAATTGTTATGGATATTATGTTGTACCTTTAAATGCAGTACTCTAGTTGATAGTTGGTTTAGAGTAGCATGGTAGCATAGTGGTTAGCACAACATTATACAAAACAGGTGACCTGGGTTCAATTCCTGTCGCTGCCTGTGAAAAGTTTGTACTGTATGTTCTCCCCATGACCGCGCAAGCTTCCTCCCACAGTCCAAAAATGTACTGCTTCGTAGGTTGATTGATCATTGTAAATTGTCACATGATCAGGCTAGGGTTACATCGGGGCTTGCTGGGCAGCGCCACTCGAAGGGCCAAAAGGGCCTTCTCTGCGCTGCAGCTCAACAAACAAATAAATAAATAATGTCACCAGGACCTTAGCGATTACATTTCTGTCTGAAATCACTTTCTGCTGTTAATTTTAATGCCTTCAAAAGAGCTTCAGCTTTATGTAGTAGTGTTTCTTTTAATTTTATTCAGGTTTCATGGTGGCTTGGGCAGCTGATAGCCAATTCCACATATTTGGCATGTAACAATATTAACTCATTAGCAATCAGCTATGTTACTACTGCAGAATTATTGAGAAATAATCTTGAGTTGATTACAGGGAAGTTTGATTTTGTATAGGTTAGAGAACATTGATATCCAGAGATGAAACCAAGGACATTTGAGGAATTAATTGATACATAACTTGCTTCAGGATGAGGAAGAATGTTTTAACCACATATACACTGATAACATCATGTTTAGAAGAAAGATTGCAAAACTCAACAGGGAAATACAAAAGCTGAGTGATATCTTAGTTCTCAGCATTCATTCTGTGAAATGAAGCTTTGAAAATGAATCAATGCATAGATAAATCCAAATGTATAATTAGTGTGATCAAATTTTAGTGTATCGCATACATGTGCGATATTTTTGTAATCACAATCTGTACACCCTCATATGGCATGGAACCAGTTAACAGACGAATCAGTATGGTGTGTAGCAGCAATTATTTGGCTAGTTTCAGCTATATGGAAATAATACCATTTAGTGAAAGAACAGGTTAAAATGAAAAAGGCATGTGATGTCATTACATTTAAACTGACATTTTAAAAATATGTTCACAAATATCTATCTTCATTTGAAATCAAAATTCAAGTTTAGATAGATGATAAAGAGGTCAAGTATGAAGTTATCAACTTCCAGTCACACTTATGCAAAATGTTTTATTACACCTTCCTGCATATGTTCATATTTTCTCAATTGGTCTGATTCCCGGACAGCAGTTTCTTGGTGTTACTCATGTGTTACTGGACACTTTACACATAACAGTAATGAGCTCCAGCAGATGTTCAATTCTAGGAAGATTTTACAACCAGATTTGTTTCTTGATTTAACCAGAGTGAGGCACTTTAACCCACAGAGTGCTGCTGAGCACACTCACTACTCCAGGGTCCAGAAAATGGTTAACCAAGCCTTTGTTTCTTTGCATAAAATAAATACTGAAACATATTGCTTTTTAGCCAGGAAATAGAAAGAGTACAGAGGAGATTTACTAGAATGTTACCTGGGTCTCAGCACCTAAGTTACAGAGAAAGGCTGAACAAGTTAGGTCTTTATTCTTTGGAGCATAGAAGGTTGAGGGGGGACTTGATAGAGGTATTTAAAATTATGAGGGGGATAGATAGAGTGGACGTAGATAGACTTTTTCCATTGAGAGTAGGGGAGATTCAAACAAGAGGACATGAGTTGAGAGTTAAGGGGCAAAAGTTTAGGGGTAACACGAGGGGGAACTTCTTTACTCAGAGAGTGGTAGCTGTGTGGAACGAGCTTCCAGTAGAAGTGGTAGAGGTAGGTTCAATATTGTCATTTTTAAAAAATGGATAGGTATATGGACAGGAAAGGAATGGAGGGTTATGGGCTGAGTTCAGGTCGGTGGGACTAGGTGAGAGTAAGAGTTCGGCACAGAATAGAAGGGCCGAGATGGCCTGTTTCCGTGCTGTAATTGTTATATGGTTAAAATGAAATGCTTTCCACCTATTCTGTCCAACATCACCTAGTACAAAATAACAATTTTACATGTGGCTCAACTTGAAATGTATGTTTCTTGAAAGTTCAGATTGCTTAATAATTTTTCAAATTCATTTCTGAACAATGAGACTACAATTTGTCACTGAGGCTGCTGCTGGTGGGAGATTTTGGAAGAGCAGGATTGAGATGAGAACAGAAAAAGCATTAGATTTGCTGGGTATCACCAGCTGAGCTGAGTCGGTGAAAAGGAAGCTAAACCACTTTGATTAAGAGAAGCTTCAGATTTGGTTTAGTGTCACTAAGAATCTGTTTTGCATAAATGATTGAGGTAAGTGTAAAAACCAGGTGGTAGGTCAGTTCTCTAAATAATTGAGATCTAGTTTAGATTATGGAAAAATTGGGAGATTTTGCACTGCTATTTTATCTGCCACCCAGTTTGTTCTCACTGCTGCCAGGTGATTAGAAATTTTCCCACTGAGTTCTAAGTGATATGTTTTCCTTAAGACCACGTTAAACTTGCATTGGGAGACAACTCATAGAGCTCTTAAGTTTCTGTTGTATTGTAAACCACACATAAATTATTGTTTACTTTGCTTGGATAACATTTCAGTTGGATTAAGCACATGCAGTAAGGCTAAAAATGACAGCAACAGAAAGATACAAAAACTAGAAGGAAAACCAATCCAGTCCACAAGTATACCAGCTACAGCACTGAAAGTGAGTTTTCCCAAGACTTCAAAACTTGCCAGAAATGTGTAATGGGTTGCCTGCAAAAGAGAACAAAATAAGTCATAAATATTAATAATTCTTCGTCTGTCACAAAAATAACCTGTACCATATCAACAAGCGTTAACAATAATTTTACAATCTGAAAGAAACTAACTAATATATTAAAAATCTTTCAACTGGCAAACATCTTGATTTGTCAGCTATTCAGGTTAACAATTTTTTTGCCAATATATTTTTCTTTAACAGTATTACCTCTTGATGATTTACTCCAACTTGGATAGCAAACTATTCCAAATCACCTCGAATTTGTCCATGTCCCCAGCTCTCAGTGATCAGTGTGGAAAATTGAACATTGTGTAAAACATTTATACTTAAAAAACATTTTCTAACCTGTGCCATCATATTCTTTTTAGTTCCACTGCAGTGACAAAACTACAACAGCAAAAGTGCAGTGATGGAAGTACAATAGCAAATGTGTGATGATTGAACAACAAGAGAGCTTTTACTATCTTTGTTCTATATGAAAGATGTCCCTAGTTTTTGCCCAAGTTACATCAATTCCCTAACTGTAATAGAGATCTGCAACACAGAGACCACCCCCTCCACTGGATCCTAAGTGGGTTCTAGCATGTATGGGATTTTGAGAAAAAAATTGGAAAAGAATGAGACCACGCCCTCAAATGTCACTAGGGTAATTGCAAAGCAGTAGCAGTGAGAAACTAATGGATTCATCCAGTGGATTCCGCACTATTTGCAATATTGAACACTGGGAATTATAAAATGTTAGTAGCAAAAGTGATGCAAATATATTAGGTAGAATTTTAAAATTGAATCTGCCACCTTAATCTGTGCCATTTACTGAACTAAAAATCTAGTGGATGTAGTTTTTTACTTTTACCGTAGTGCTTCACAAATGCTGCAAGGCAGTTAGGAATGAGCTATAAATAATGGCCTTAATGAATGGGGTTTTCAATATTCACTATAAATAAATAAGAGAATAAATAAAGATAATGTCAATTTAAATTTTTATACAAAAGAACCCAACTAAGCAATAATTAAGTGTGGATAATCCAGCTCTCATTTAGACTGTGTTTTGCTAGATGATCAATCCCCTAGGCCTCAGCTGATTCTGAACAGAAGTTGTGAGGAGCTGTCCAAAACTTCCATTACTGTGACATCTTACAGCTTTTAGAAGGGCGTGCAGGATGGATTTTTTTCTGGGGAGCTGAAGTGTTCTTGTAGATGTCTCCTACCAGGAAGGAATATGTATGATATGTTCACATCTGTAGTAGGAAAGATAAGATCCCCTGAATCTCAGGTCCACGTCAAGCAGTTGTGCCGGAGAAGAACCTGGTGCCCAGGCAGAAACTTGGGCTCTTTGCACCAACATTTGCTTTGTGTACTGTAAGTCTCTATATCTATCCATGGGTGATGTTTTCAAAATTTAACAAGCAGAGTGATGAAGAAGAGCATAGACCATAAACCAGGGAATCAATCGTATGATCACTAGATTCCATATAACATTGAGGTCAATCAAACACTTAAGTGAACAGCACCTTTCAGTGATTGGCTACCTAAAGCCAGACTTAGTTTTAAGAAATCATAAGTTTATGCTGGTGTTTAACTAGAATTTAAATGATTTGTTGTAATATAGTTTAAAAATACAACTAGAGCAGAGATAAGCAAATCCTTAATTTATAGGAAGCTATGCTTTCTGAATAGAACAGTGATCAATATGAACAATTTGTTCACTTAAGAATTAAATACAAATTGTACATATTTATCTCCATCTAGTGGTAATGTCTCATAACATAACTGCCATTGACTGAAAGTTAATCTTGGATCTCCTATAACATTTCTTCAGGTATCTTGGCTAGATTTATTTTTCAGTATCTATCTATATTATTGATCCATAGACTTGATTTTCCTGCATAACAGCAGCAACTGAACTTCAAAAGTAATTTGACTAATAGCAATGTAAAATGCATGCCATTTGAAATGTTTTAAACAGCCATAATCATACAATCCATACACTGTTAAGAACAACAAGGTGGAACTAAGTAGCTGTGAGGTATAACAAGTATTTGTTTCTTCTAATGAAGATTCTGACAATCATTTACCAATCCCTCCATTGTTATGTGCATAGCTCAGTACAGAATATATTTTATATTACAATTGCAGACTTATTTTGAGTTTTCAGATTGCAGCAAGGTGCTACTGGGGTATTACTGAGTAATAAAGTACACAAAAATAATACAATAGTATTTCTGTTCTGGATAATTATCCCATAACTCTACCTATAAAACGTACATATGCAAGTGTTCTCTAAGAACAGGTCTGGTTTGTTGATTCCTTCAAATATGCTCACCACAGACATGCATAACAAGTATCTTAATTATGAGGAGCATTTTGTTTCAACAAAAAAAGCCACTTCATGAACTATCACCATCTAACAGCTACCAAAAAGGGTTAATAAATTATTTGCCTGTACTGCCCTCACTTTTTATAACTTCAATTAAAAATCATCCTTTTATACCTCAGAACCATTGACTACCAGCCTTTCAACCAACACTCGTGGTGGTAGCACCATCAATCAAATTGGACAATTCAAGGATATAGTTATCTTAGTAAGTCTGCATACAAATAACACATTAAAAACAGCTATGAATTCTATTTGAGGAAGAGTAAGCTAAGTAGATAAACAGAATTCCTTAAATTAATTTCCTGGTTATTTCAACAACTGCTTCCTTTCATGTTCCTAAATTATATCCAAAATGAACTTCTAAAGAATTTATTATTTTTTTAAATGCCATAATGATTATTACTAAATTTAACTTGACTATTTTGTGTATTTCATTTCCATTAACGTTTATTTGAAATATTAGCATTGATGAAGTCTTATGGTTGATATTTTCCTAAGACAATAGCTCAAAATATTTCAGAAGGCGCAGTCAGAACCTAAAAATCAATACTGTGGATTCTGGTTAATTGGGACACATTGTGACCAGTACATGTTGCCCAAAATAAATGGCTGCCCTAAATAGCCAAATTTTCAGGGAAATAGCTAAAAATGTATAAAAAAGACAAGCTACTATTGAACTGAGTAACAATTATGTATTTAAATGAAATATGGAACAAATTAGAACAGTGACAATACTACTAGAGTACTGTAAAACTGTAGTTTCCAATAGTTATTGAGAGAAATTCACTAGCATTTGACTGTAAATGAACAAAATCAGCACAGACACCTTGTGCAGATATTGGCCTGCCTTCAAATAATTCTTTCGATGATTGCATTCTGACAATCTTCATTTTCAATGTAACATTCAAGATGATTGTTGACACCTTCAAATTCTTCATAGTTCCAAACTTCTCAACCCTGGCTGGTTCTCTAAGCTTGCATGCCTGAAACTGCAGTGAGCAAAACAGTTCTGGAAAGTCTTACTGCTTATTTCTTGTCAACTATCTGTGATGCAAATCACTGCTTGTTGAACACAAATACACACAACTGACGCTATTTGAAAACTGCTTGCTCTAAGCACACGGTAGTGTTTAACGGCCACTCAAGCGCACACTACTGACACTAGTTAGAACCTTCGGCAGCAGTCTTCTACCCCAATTAAGCAACACAATGTCCCAAATAAACTAAGGAAATCTCAGTATTTTCTCAATTAGTTTTTTCTCTTTAGGAGATGTCCCATATAAATGGCTGTGTTGGCCCAATTACTGTATTTTCTATTTTTTTCTCAATATGTGAGCAATTCAAGAGTGTCATAGAATCATAGTACATTACAGCATAGAAATAGGCCCTTCAGACCATCTAGACCATGCCGAACAATTGTTTTGCCTTGTCTCATTGATCTGCACCTGGACCATAATCCTCCATACCCCTTTTATCTAAATTTCTCTCAAATGTTGAAGTTAATCCCACATCTACCACTTCTGCTCGCAGCTCATTCCACTCTCACCACACTGAGTGAAGTAGGTCCCCTCTCGCGTTCCCTTTAAACATTTTAACTTTTACCTTTAAACTAACCTCAGTAGAAAAAGCCTGCTTGCATTTACCCATCATAATTTTATATACTGCTATCAAATCTCCCATCATTGCCCTTCTCTCTGGGGAATAAAGTCCTAAAGTATTCAACCTTTCTCTGTAACTCAGGTCCTCAAGTCCCAGCAACATCCTTGTAAATTTTCTCTACATCCTTCAATCTTATCTATATCTTTCCTGTAGACAGGTGACCAGAGCTGCACTCAATACTCCAAATTAGGCCTCATGGTTACTTGGGTCATGCACAAAGCCATGTTGACTATCCCTAATCAGTTCCTGTTTACCCAAATACATGTATATCCGGTCCCTTAGAATACCTTCCAATAATTTACCCTCTACTGATGTCAGGATCATGGGCCTGCGGTTTCCTGGAGCTCTTTTTAAACAAGAGAACAATACCAACTATCCTCCAATCCCCTAACATCTCACTGTAGCTAAGAATGTTTTAAATACCTCTGCAAAGGACCCCTACAATTTTTGTACTAGCCTCCCATAAATTTGAGAGAACACCTTGTGAGGCCCTCAGGATTATCAACCCTAATTTGCCTCAAGGCAGTAAGCCCTTCCTCCTCTGTTCTCTGTATGCAGTCCATGACCTCGCTGCTGTTTTGCATCAATTATATAGACTCTGTCTCTGTCTCCCAAGTAAATAAATGCAAAATATATATTTAAGATCTACTCCATTTCTTTCAGCTCCATGCAGAAATGACCACTCTGATCTATATGAGGACCAATTTTGTCCCTTGCCATTCTTTTGCTCTTAGTATATCTGTAGAAACGTTGGGATTCTCCTTCACTTTGTTTGCTAGAACAGATGATAATGAAATCAATCATGATTTTCTGACTAAACTTGCTCATGCTACAACAAGATAGGCACGTTTCTAAAACTGCTTCAGATCATTTGACAATCTGTTGGTATAACTTGGTCCAGTTGTTGCACTTGTAGCCTTTTGAGTTGTACCATGACTTCAGACCCCATTCTGGACCATAAGCCATGGTGATACTTCAGTGCACTATTGAATCCTACAGTGTGGAAGGATCAGATGATCTTTCAAATTCATCTATTTTAAATTTTTTGTCCAGCCAATTTGTCTCCATAACATTACCAAGTTTTGGGATTTGCTGCACCCAGATTAGGAGCTAATTTTACATAGTGTCACATTAAAATTATTAATTGGTTGCAAACTTCTTTGGTCAAACCGATAACGTGAAATACGATATACAACTGCAGATCTTTTATTAAAATCTGACAACTTTATCTTAGGCATCTGCAGAAATTTCATGGCTGGCAAGAAATTATCTATTGACTACTTGCCAGAAGCAAGATGCAAGATGAAATTTAAACTTTTTTTTGCTAAAGCATAAGTGACTGACCGCACCTGCTGTACGTTATTATTGTTAATGTCTTCTTTTTCTCAATACAAATGATTGATTTAGCCTTTGAAAGATGAACCACTAGAATTAACAAGACTTTTATATTGAAAGAAAGCATGAATTCAAGTTAACTTTTATATCATTTAAAAGCAATAATTGACCTGCATTTAGAGGGGTAGAGCTAAGAACAACAAAGGGACAGAAGAAAAATCCCTAATTAGAACAGCTCTTCATTTAATTTTGTGATACCCAAATTAGTACATAATGTTCTTAACAACTATTTTATTGTTTCATCATTTTCACAGAAATTCTGCCAAATGCCAGACATATAACCTCAGTTTTTCAGCAGCTCCACCTATATATTACATTGGAGAACTTTGCTAAAGGCTATCCATTGGCTTTTTCAATCAGTAACTGCTCCTGATACACTGTCCACATCCTATAAGGAACTGACACTCTGTTCTTCAGTAATAATCAACCCTGTTTGTAATAAAGTGGTTATGTCAGTGCCAAATCATAATTTTAAACAAATAACCGATTTTATCCCCGATGACATCAGTTTAACCCAAATTACACTTTAACAGTTTTAACAATTTTTCATTGGATGGGCCATATTTAATTCGTGTTCCCTTTAATAAGGTCAATGTAATTGACTATCAGTATAATTGAATACAACTGCAAAATCAAATTTCTCATCAGATTTATAGCTTACATGACAACTTTGTCATTTGAGAAGTAATTGGATATGGATAGTGGTAAAATATTGCATGAGAGTTGAAGAAGGACGTACAGAGTGCTGAAACTGAGGTACAAAAAGGGAGCTTTGGCCACACTTTTACACACCCTCTTGCTATTAATCATGAGTGTTTTCTAAATCCCTTGACAGGTTTAAAAAAGTTATTTCCTTAATGAATTAATCAAAATTAACATAAAAGTCAGAATGTAAACCGAGTAAACTGAAGGAAATCAATTTACTGCAATAGCAATTGACTTTACAAATAAACATTTCTAATGTAAGCAAAGATGAAATGCCCATTTGTTTCTCTGCAAAATCAGCTATTAAGATTGCTATACTCTTATACAATATAGGGATAAATTAACATCTAATTAATACTTCAGTTAAATTAGGGAATATAGATTTTCAAATGAATATATCAGTTTGACAAATCATCACTTAATGTTATAAATAACAGTGACCACAACTGCACAGAATGAAATGCTTATTACATTATTCGTTTCTAGTTTAGAAAAGATTTTCCAATTAAAAACCCTTTGGTTTCTGTAGATCAATACCTTGCGCTGAAAGATTAGGAGCACATTAAGACTTTAGCAATCATTCACAAAGCCAAAGAAACAATATTAGCTATATTTGGTTCCAAATGGTACCACATCTTTCTTACATATATAATATTAATCTTGTTGCAATGACAGCTTTATACAAAATTATGTGATCAATGGGTATCATTACCATTTATTTGGTTTAGAAATACCCTTTCAAATAAGCATCTACTGTATATAATGTCTTGATGAAAACAGGCATTGTTAAATCCTAATTATCCACTGATGTAGAATTGGTGAGCTAAAATCTTTTCCATTAATGTGCAGTAATTCTGCCACAATCATTAATATACATGGCAAAATGAAGTGCGTTGCTCTTTGTGTTGCAACTCAGCTAAGTAAAATTAAACTCACATGTTAGAGAATGAAAATTGAGGAAGAGTTATCTTAACAGGAAACTAATCTGAGAGATTGGATTACTTACGACATAGTATCACATTAATCTATTGACCAGATTACTTCCAGGAATTGTCTTGCTACTGAGCAGCCCTTGTCTTCTACTGGAATATGTGCTGATGATTAATAATACTTCCATATTCAAACACACATTGTGTGGTGTCATAGCCAGCATTGATCCACATCAAAATCACAATATCTCTTCATTTCAATATCTTGTAAATTCCTGCCAATTGCTAACATTTTAATCTATCAATAATCACAATCTCAAAAGCAACTGGATTTTGTGAAGAAAATTATATATACTTACTGAATGTCACTGTAATCAGTTTTTGCCTCTTACATATCCCTATTTCCACTATGATGCATTTAAGGATTAGTTTTGAGTTTCATGCAACATGCTGGTAATATTAGACCAGTGATCACTATATTTATCTTAAATTAAATCTAGCCAAACATATATCAGTGGAAGCCTTGTGTTCAAAGTAAAACAATTTCTCAACAGGAAGATATGATGTTTCTAACAATGTCATCCCTCAACATTGTGAGTGCACATTCAAACATCACAAACAATATTTTCTGTAACTATGAAATACGCAATGACATCAAATATGGCAGAAAAATCAAGGAAGATGGGCAAAATCTATTTACCCGTCACTAGAACCAGAATGAGATCAAACATCCCAGTGCGTGGACTAGAGCTTCTCAACACTACCCCGAACACTCCAGCCCCATGTTGAGAGCTCATGGGTTAGGGATCCCAAGGAATCAGTGAAAATGTTACTATATTTCAAAAAGGTTCAGAGCATAGTGTTTAATCTTTCTACATTCTCTTCCCGTGAGTGGTCAATTCCTGTTGATAGCAACTGCAATTTTTTTTATAGAAGCAGCCTGCTGTGGAACTGTTGTAGATGTAAACCAGAATTTCACCATCACCCTCCTCTTGCTCATCCTCCAGATGCGTAAAGAACATGCGCCTGTGCTCCTTGCACGCTAGACCTCTGAATATTGTGTTTGGTACTCTGTTGTTTTATTCAATCATATAAATTTGTTAGTTTTCATTACTGACAATTTTATCCTAATGTGTATATTTAAAATATTGCAGTTTTAAAAGTGGCATAAATGTGTAAACAAAGAATAGTTTTGTATTTAATAAAAATATATATACTAGTGTAGTGCAATACTTGCCAAGAGCATCAGATAATCACCAAGTGGAAAGTGATCTGCAATACTTGCTTTCTCAATTTAGCTGAAGGGTCCTGGACTTGAAATGTTAATTATTCCTCTTTCCACAGATGCTGCCTTACCTGCTTTCAGGTTTTCTGTTTTTATACCTGAAGTAATATCTGCCTACTTAAAGCTACATTATAAGGCCTCAAACAACACACCCAAAATGCTGGAACACAGCAGGCCAGGCAGCATCTATAAGGAGAAGCACTGTTGACGTTTCGGGCCGAGACCCTTCGTCAGGACTAACTTGAAAGGAAAGATAGTAAGAGATTTGAAAGATTTTTAAGGCCTCAGTTAACTGTAAGAAATGCCGTGAGTAAGTGCCCATGTCCTTTACATACAAAGAGTATGAAGATGGGGGAGCTGAAGGGAAATGCTGCCTTAGTTTCACAATTACACAGCAGGGTTCTTCAGTAAAAGGCAATTGCTTTCAACAAGAATTTGCAACTCATGGGAAAGGATTACCAGGCAACAGAGGGAAAAAAGAATCAGGTTGTGCTCGAAAACTTCATAAACAAATCCCTACTGATTCCTGGGAATTCTTGGTGGATGAGTGCTTAAAGTGGGGAAGTCCATACATCAGGCATACATAGAAGCTCTGTGTGAATGGCAAAGGACTGCATTACCAACCCAGTACCCTGAGCCCCAAGGTATCTCTTTCCCTATACTTTTGTGACATTTGAGTGTGCACTTACAATGTTGAAAGCAGACATGGTTATATGCACTACCTTGTATTTTTATTAAGAAATTGTTTTTCTTTGAATGCAAGGTTTCTAGTGGAAGAATTGCAATTCTTGCATTTGCCTCATCAAACATCTCAGAAACCTCAAAACAAGTGTGGAAACAAGCCATCCTTGAACATGAAGGATTGGCCAAGAAGTTAAAGACATTATAAGACCAGATGGGCTGAGAATAAGTATTTGTTTCTCCAGTAATAACAAATATTTTATGCGCATCAAACTAAATCGGTTGGGGTCTCACTCTCACTAACTTTTTAGGGAGATTTGACCTTAAGCCTGCATAAAAGAGTTTTGGGTTTATAGAGTTTATTAAACAGGGGAGGGGGAGTGGGAGAGAGAGAGGTGGAGTGAGAGACACAGAGAGAGAGAGAGAGATCAGCATGTTTAAGGCTGAGGAGAAATCTTCCATAAGGAAGAGTTCTGGAATGGGCAACCTGAATCCAAGACTCTTAATGGGCTCTTTATCATGGGAATCAAGTTCACAGGAGCACTGTTCATAAACTTTGACAGCAAACGCCAGAAGGTGATAATAAAGAAATGGCCCAAACCTTAGTTAGAAAAGCATTTTTGAGGAAATACTTAAAGAGGCACAACAAAATGAACCTTTTGTTAAAATCAGTTTCTTCACATTGCAGTTTGGAAAAATCTGAATCTTAAAATTTGTATGTATTTTGACAGTTTCCAGTGTATCTTACATTGACCTATGACAAACTTCGTAAGTTGTGAAATACAATCTGTGCATTCAATTAGTTGAGGCTTTTTCTGTTATAATAGTTGAGGGATTTTTTGTGTAGGAACTCTCAATGCAATATGAGTACTATTTATAGTAGGCTGCAGCTTGGACAAATCTACAATCATTTTAAGTAGCAGTCCGATCAGGGGCAGACTATAAGAGCAAATGTCACAAATGTCTTGGTGTCCTGTAAAATGCAATCATCACCCAATAAATACATGCTGAATTGGAACTCAGGTAGCACTGGACTTTGCTCCTGACTCTTTGACATGACCGTCCCCTGCATAAGTTGACCAGCTTCACAGCAAGAGAGTCAGCAGCACATCCAGATAGCTGCAGGTCATCTTGCAGTAATTGGAAGAGCTTTCTTATAGCCTCTCTGGTGAAGGGCACTCTTCTAATTCAAATCTCCTTACTAATACATTCATTAATGTTTTGACTTGGAGGCTTCAAGATCTCACAAATGCTTGGATTTAGATTTTGTATTTTTACCCACAGCTGTGACACTGTGAACTGAGTTTGAATTATGTAGCGTGCACATGTACCATTTAACTTCATTTCCCTGGACTCATGAGTACTGTTCAATCAGATAAGATGAGGAATACGTTTTGATTAGCTCCTAGCAATATTTGCTCAAATGATTTTAAAAATTAGAGATCATATCTCTATGGCCTTACTAAATAGTGGTTGTACATGGGTCATGACAGAAAGAGAACAAAATTAAGTCTGAGTTTTTATTGTGCATGTTGCAGCCTTTGTTCAATTTTAATTGAAAAAAAGAAACAAAATGAACTCAGAGAGAAATGGCAAAGGGGATGGGTAGAGGGGAAGTTGTGAAGAATTTTGAAATTAAAACTTGAAACTATCAAATGATCTTACCTGTGTTTTTTTTATTGTGTTGATAGGTATAATAATAGATCAATGTCAATTAAGTGCACATATGTGACAGGTGCATTGAGAGCCTTTCTTCCAACTCACCCCCCTCCAATCAGTTCTACTAGTGCTGTGTGTAACGCAGGGTATGGCTCGCTGCTTGAGACCTGAGACCATACTAAACACTGTAACCTGCATGACTTTCAAAGGTCAAACTAGCCAAAGGAAATGAAAGACTGCCAAGATCTCTGGCTGCACTGCAAAGTAGAAAATGATCAATCCCTGGGTTCAATAGTTTTACCCTTGAAGGTGCCTCCACTCCCATGAATTTATTGAGACCTTTTAAGGGCCTAAAGGCAGAAAGTATTCAAGAAAGCCCGAGAATTTAGGTTGGGCACATCTTATTTACATAAGGAGGGAAGGCAAGCAGAAAGATGTGGCTCAGTTGAAGTGGGTAACAAACTGGCAGGAACAAGCCCCGGAGCATAATTCATGCACTTTCCAATAAATAAGGTATTTTCTAAACACAAATTCAGAGCAATAAATTACAACTGATTCATCACTACAAATACAACATCCATCTGTTTTAACTTAGCCACTTACTAGCTTTACTATTTATAGTTTTTTGTTAACTGTTCTCCTGACAAAACTAAGCTGTTGAAACAAGACTTCTTCTTTCCAGAAACTTGATTTAGATTTCTTTCCTTATTTTATTTTATTTATTTAGACATAGCATGGACTAGGCCCTTCCAGCCCTTTGAGGTGTGCCACACTGCAACCCAGCAACTTTTAATGCTAGCCTAATCATGGGACAATTTACAATGACCAATTGACCTACCAACCAGTACATCTTTGGACTGTGGGAGGAAGCCCATGAACTCACGGAGAGAATGTACAAATTCCTGACATGCAGCAGTGGGAATTGAATCCCAGCTGTCTGTACTGTACAGTGTTGTGCTAACCACTACACTACCATGCTGCCCTAATTGGATTAGGTAAATCATAATGAACCTTTTGTTTCTTATAAGATGGCTGACCATTTCTTTGAGTAGCCTAGCTTGAATGCATTCAAAATATAACACACCTTACATCCATAACAGAGGCATCAATCTTGTATTATTTGTTGCCACATCATAAAATACATATGAACCAATTTTATACAATCATTCAGTGGCTCATTCATTCCTGAATGGTCTTCCATATGAGTATAGCTGAATGAACCTTTCCATTATAAGACTAATTTTTATACTGCTTCACATAAATGTACTCAGATGCAAAATTAATATTGGGTTAGAGAATAATAAAGTAACTAATAATATCATTTTAGTATGGAAGGATGCTTTTTTGGCCAAATAAGCCCACAATGGAAAAACAGACAACTTTTTCAAAGAAGTTAACATCTCAAAGATGAAACAAGAAGTAGAGAGATTTAGTTCCACAAAACAAATGGAAAGCTGCTTATGACAGGGCAAAGGTTTCTGAGCATATTTAGACCGGAAATTGCTAATAGGAAGGGGTATAATTTTAAGGTAATTGGAAGAAAGAGTAGGGGAAGATGTTAGAGGTTAAGTTTTTTTTAACTTGGCATTTAATTGAAAGAACAGTTTTCATGTTAACAGAAAATATTATAGAACATCATTATCATAGAAAATCATAGTTAATATTATTTTAAACATTAGTTCTCACAATAAATGGAATAATTGTAAAACCACATTAACATGGTGTTCAAAAATGAATAGGGGGCACAGGATCCTATTATTAAATCAGTTGATTCTTCATAGCATTATAAAGGAGATTTTTGTTCTTCATTTAAATGATGATAAATTTATATCAGGGCCTGTTTTGAATTTAACACTGTAACAGTATCATTGTTGCCTGGGAAATTTCTGTCTTAATGTCCTCTCCAATCATTAACAGTGGTAAGACCAGCACACGCATAAAGTACGATAGCACAGAAACATCCCAAGATTTCAAAATATGGGGAAAATGAAAAAGTAAAGCTGCCACTGTAGAAAGGGAAAAAAACACACTAGCAGTGGGATAAGGAAGTAGCTATGTTTAGCATTAGAATGGGTGCTTCTACACCACAACTTGCTAAGGGTTAAAATTCCAAGTCCAATAATAGAGCTCTTAAGCAACTTTCTGAAGCTTTTCCCTATCCAAAAGTGTAGGCTTTTTTGAAGGAGATTTTGTAATGTATAAATTATTCAAAATTTCGATACATTGAAGCCTTTGACAAATAGGTTAGTTGTGCGTATGTAATTTTTTTTTATTTTAAAGACCATGTTTTAGAACTGCACAAGTAGATCAGCAGGAAAAAAACAATAAAAAAGAGTTTGATCGACACAGTATGTTTCAAGGAGCAGATGGTATGACAAGGGAATTTCAGATGTTGGAAAACCAAATTGACATGGTATTACTGTTCAACCTGGTGAAATAATGAGTGTTATAAAAGTACATATATTTTACCTGTATTCTTTTGTCAGCTTTCTGAGTGCATAGCATCATGATACTAAATGTCAACGTTGTTATCAATCCACTGAGAAAATGCTGTAAAATAATACTTAGCACAGCTGCACCTAGGACAAATACAAAATAAATTGAAATTGAAACTTTCTGATGTGTTGCAACATAGCAAGGAGAATAAGCTTAACAAGTCTCTTCTACGTCTCATGCTAAAATATATAGACAAGAATATAGCCTCAAAACAAACACCTGGTTCCACAGTGAATAGAAGTTCAAATATATATAAATCTGGATTTTTTTTTTGTTGTTGTTGATGCTGAAAAGCAAGAGAAAACAATTCACTAATTTCATTTCAAAACTGGGAAGTGATTCAGGAATGTATCCAATTAAATTCAAACTGTAATAAATGTCTGAATGGTATAGTTCTACCTGAGGAAGAGATTACCTTTCAAGAAATCTTGAATACCAGGCAAGCAGGACTCATCTCACATCATTTTAAATGAAACTTTTGACAGAAAACATCACAACTACTTCTACTGTGGTTGCCAGATTGCTTTCATCCACTATGTGACAAGATAATCTTGCGTTAATCATTACACCACAATGAATGAACAGAATTTCCAATTATGTTCATCTTATAGGAAATGGTTTAATCAAGGTTGTGCTCTGAATCATACACAATGATGAAGCTGCAGATAAATATCTAAATCAGATGAAATATAATATATTGATATTATTGTACCAGCAGCAAGAGAATACATTACCTCTTTCTGTATTGATTAAACTTTTAAAATTGTTAAATAATTAAGCACACTACTTTATTGAATGACTAGAAAAATTTAATCAACTCATAGCCATGAACAGATTCAAAACTAAAAACACCCATTTAAATTAATTTTGTTGGAAGATTTTACTGCATTAAAGGTATCAATGAACAAATGAGTATGGAAGGAGAGAGGAACATACTTCATGAAGCAGATCAACGAAGTATCAGTCTGAAGCAATTTAACAAATGTTTCCATTTCTTCTGGTTGAGAAATGATTTCATTACAGCAGCTGCCCTTTATGTAGCTCAAATAAATATAATACTGAAGTTCAAAACTCAGAAACCCAGAAGTTCATTTCGGACAAGTGGCTTGTGAGGTGAGGGAGTTTCACAGGGAATAACCTCTGTACCAGAATGGCCTGAGTCACACCTAATGCTGGACTCTACACCTTATTAACATTGAGGCACAAGGGGGACTGCAGATGCTGGAAACCTAGAGCAACACACACAAGATGCTAACAGAATTCAGCAGGTCAGGACTGATGAAGAATCTTGACCAGAAACAATTAACTGTTTATTTCCCTCTATAGATGCTGCCAGATGTGCTGAGTGCCTCCAGCATCTTGTGTGTTGCTCTTTATTAGCATTGAACTAGGGTACTCACTGGCCAATTCACTGTTGGAGGCAGATGGAAGGCAGACAGAAGGTAGACAACAGAAGAACCCAAAATGTCTATCAATTTTTAAATTTGAATTTGGTGAACCTGACCCAGGGTATTACTCTAAGACAATATAAGCTACCTCTGATCAAAGAAATATAGCACAGCAACGCTCAAATAAGCTTTAGGCCCCTTGATGTATACATAAAATGTTCATCATTGGTTTTGGACATTGTGGTCTGTTTTCCTTCATCAAAATGCTGGAACACTGCACCTTGCTTTGTAATGTTCATGTATCTTCTGCTTGGAATGTAAAAATCTTAAGTTGTTGCATTCTGGTAAAACTATATTATATTTCCTGTGTATAATTTTTAGAATTTAAATCCAGATTTGAAAAATATATTAAAAAAATCAAATTTCTAGGACAAAGCCTGTTTAAACTGTGAAGCTGTATCAATTTGCACAGGCCTGGTATATGTGCACTGGGAGCTAGAATGTGAAGACATCATCTATGTACTTCTAAACATAATGCATTGATCTAATTTTCCGGATGAACAAATAACAAATGTAACATTACAAAGATCTGAAGTTATATTTTGTGAAAATAGATCTATTATCAATAACAAAGAATGAAAGACTCTTCATTGTTTAGCAGAACTTACTGAGATTTGTATTCCATTTCCAACTGTAACTGATATTTTAATCTGCCATACACAGGGAGGGTGTGAATCATTCTTGATAAATACTTGCCTCTTTTGACTGGTCTAGAATCCATACAATTTGTTTTCAAATGCTGAAGATTAATCATTCATATTAAAAAGATGATATGTGACAATAGCACATAATGATTAGCAGCTGATCTCAGATAGAATAAAGGATATTATGTTAAATTTGGTCTTTTATCAAGAGGGTTATGAGACAGGAAACTACCCAGAGATCCCATGTAGCAACACCTGCTGGAGATATGCTTCTGCGGACAATGTGAGCAAAGGTTGATGCACCATCAATAACTCTCTGAGATTTGAGGCGAGATATCGCCTTTTATTGACTGGAAGAAAGAACAAGCAGCAATTGACCACCATGCTACAGCCTGGAGACTGAGAGGCAGGGCTCAGGCCCCAATCGCCTTTATACCGGCGTCTGTGGGAGGAGCCACAAGAGCAGTCAGCAGCGGGGAGGTGTCCAGACAGGTATATGTAGTTCACCACAAAGGTAAAGGTCAGCTGCAATGCTTCTTGTGTTGTCACTCATTGCTAATATACTTTCAACAGAAAGGCAAGGTTCTAAGCACCATTAGACTCAGTTAATATAGCTAATTGGGGATGACAACATCTCATTGTTTGGACAGTTGAAAAGCCCAGGGAGATGAATGACGATAATGGCATTGTAACATTCCCTTAAAGGGGACAATTGGAAAGATCAGGAAGTCAACGAGTAGCTAATTTCAAACTTTGTGCAGTACAAAGAACACATTCAATATCAGGCTTCTAAAAATAAGAAAGCTTGAAGGCATAACTCAAAAAAATACAAACAGATCTTTAACTTGATCCTTCTGAATAGTGCCTAATGGCTCCTCTGGTATACAGGATGGTTTTCTGAAGGTGTTTGGAGACTAGGCTATCCTAGAGAGCATATTATGTAATGAGAAAGAATTAACTAGCTATTTTGTTGTCCAAGGCCATTCGGGGAGAAGTGACAGATAAATGATATAATTCTTCACTAAGGTCTTGAATATACAAGGGGTGATTAGTAAGTTTGTGGCCTAAGGTAGAAGGAGATGAGTTATTAACTTGAGACTTTCTGCATAATTACTCAAAGAGTTGACCTGCATGTGCATGTAACAAGAGATGTATAACTCATCTCCTTCTACCTTAGGCCACAAACTTATCAATCACCCATCTGTGGACATTTCCTGGAGGTCCAAGATCTGTATGCTCCATGATCGCTGGACTAAGTGTGTAAACATAGGAGGGGACTATGTTTAAAAATAAATGTGCTAGGTTTTCTAAAATTGATTCCTTCTACGTACATAAGAGAAGCTACAATGGTAATATCAAGGGCTGGCTAAGATAAATTAGGAATGTTACTTGTGGAGTTGATGGTGGGTCAACAAATGCAAATACTTAAGGAATGCATGGAAAACTCAATTGTTCATTCCTGGTCTGGCAATAAAAAAAGGAAGAATGACTCTGGCATGGCCAATGAGGAAATTTATAAATTGGTCCAAAAAGCAGAACAGTTATGAATTGTGTTTGCTTTAGAAGAGAAATGACATAAGGAATAGGAAAGAGGGAACTTTATAATAGGACAAAGTCACTTAGGTGCTCATGTCTGTTGACAATTCACCCACATTATGACTTATCAGTACCTCAATTCCATTGACCCACCTTGGTTCCACATCCTGTAACAACCAAACCAATCAAAACAATCAAACTTAAGCAACTGGTTGGGCGGCACAAACAATCTGAGCAAGGGAACATGCAACCAGTAAAAACAGGATTGATGAAGAGGGAGTCCGAGGTAATGCAGTTACAAAGAAGGAACTTGGTGAAGGGCCAGATCAGAATTCAGCTGAGTGGATAGAGAAAACTCATCTGTAATGTCAGATTGATGGCTGTCATTGAAAGCAATCTCAATTTGTAATACAAGGGATAGACGTGAGCTCCAAGGGATGCAAGTCACACCCTGAGAATACTTCAAATTAGTGCAAGTGATCTTAGCTCTTTGCAGTCAATGATTAAGCTAAACATCCAAAATTTTCAATATCAAACGCAGAACACTGTGGAAGCTGAGAAGTGGGAAGTTTATTGAAATCAAAGAGCTTAGTGCAGAATGTTGGTTTGCATTTAATTGTCAATACATCAAAACACAAAATAATATGGAAAAATGCCCGTTTGCAGAAACTAAACAATGCATTATTCACGTTTTTGGAACTTCAAAATAGGCCAGTCAAGAATCAAATGAAGAAGATGAAAATATAAAGATTAGCCACAGTCCATATTTCCCTTAACATTTCAAACACCTGAAGCACTTTATGCACCTGCTAGCTTTCCACATAGTACAGAGAATTTGAATAAAAGATCATCAAAACTTTTGACAGTTGCTTAAAGGTGTCACATTTCTTTTTTAAAAAGCTACCAAGATAAATAGCACATTTACAGTCAGTCAATGGCATGTAAGATCAAATAGCTTTCTGATCTTGTTTTATCATCCTTGGCATCAACTTTGATGTACTGTATGACCTATTGGAGTTGTCTGCAAATAAAGGCAGCTTCTTGATATTCTTATATTACATCCTTCACCCGAGTCAAACTCTAAGCATACTTTTTTGACATTCATGTTTCAAAGTCCTTCTTTAGACATCTTATTTGCAAAAAAAAACCCAATAGATCAAATAAACCATCTTAACTGACTTTCTTCTGCAGCAAACAGACAAAAACAACAGAGGTACACCTCAGGAGTATAAACTTCAATAAAAGAGGTTGGTGCAAAACAGAACATTATTTTTTTATGAATGATCAGGTTATATGTCCATCAACATTAGTTCAATTCAGGGACAAGTGATAGATACTATCATTTTTGGTAATGACATTGTTTGCACCCTAATTCATGGTGTGCATTTGTGGAAATAAATATATCAAATTGAAATCGGTTTTTGCTAATGATATTTTTGATACATAACTTTAAGTTTTTCTTATAGTTTCATAGAATTCTTGTTGATCAAAAGATTACCTGAGGTTTGTTAAAAGAAAATTTCCCTTTAAAATAAAATAAAGTAAGAATACTAAATACAAAAACAAAATGCTGGTGGAATGCAGCAGGCCAGGCAGCATCTATAGGAAGAAGTACAGTCGATGTTTCGGGCTGAGACCCTTCATCAGGACTGCATCTGTAAGAAGAAGTACAGTCAATGTTTCGGGCCGAGACCCTTTGTCAGGACTCTGCTGCCTGGCCTGCTGCGTTCCACCAGCATTTTGTGTGTGTTGCTTGAATTTCCAGCATCTGCAGAGTTCCTCATGTTAAGAATACAAAATGCAAGGAAACGTCTTTGTCTCTTTACTGCTTCATGTTAGGCACATCCAAGAATACCCTGAAATACGGTAAATATCTGTGATCTTGCTGTCACGTGTCAGTGTTGGCACAGGTGATGTCACACACTTTATTCCATCCCTCCCAAAGAAAACTTTATAATTTGTTTTCTCACTTTTCTAGCTCTGATAAAAGGTTATTATTCTGAAACATAATCGCTATATACACTGACTGATCAGCTAAGTAGTTCCAACACTTTACATGTTTTATTCTAAGAATAATGTAGGTTTATCTATACTTGTGCTGCAATCCATTTTGGACATTGAGAGTTATAAAATCTAACTAAATACTTTTTTTTTCCATTCTGTCTGCTCCTATCCCTATCCAAGGGAGTTGTGGTCCCTTTCTCCAAAATGTTCCCCCACCAAGAAATCAATCACCTGATCAGGTGAACAATTAGAGACTAATAAAGCACAAGAGGGAAGAAATTATTGTGAAATACTTAAATAATTTCAATTATAAATCAATTTCAACATATTTGACCCTATACTTTTTGAGTGGAAAAGGTTAATTTTAAAAAACACAGCTGTATAGTTCACATCATCCCATAAAACTAAATAAAAGTGAACAATGGAGTATTGAACAAACAAATTAAATATATCCAATCAATTTTAAATTTAGTCAACATACCTTTCATTATGAAGGATTCATAGTAAAACCAAAGTAATAGTAATGTCTGCAAACTCAAATTCCCAAGGCGCATCACAAATAGAATCATTATAAGTGAATGCACACTGTAAATAAAAGCAAAACATATTTAAATAAATGCTGTACTCACTTTCTGAAGGACAGGAATTTCAAGTCATACAACATACAACATACAAAGCACTCTGGTCATGTTGAAATGCACCCAAGCTGATAGAGAATGAGGGCTTTATATGGTTAGAAATGGAAGAGCAAATAGAACATCTCATTATGAAGCATGACATCATTCTTGTACAGTATGTAGTGAGTTTGCATCAGTACTGTGCACTTTTATTTGTAAATGAATGAGTGGTATTGGGAAAAATGAATTCATTTGTTTCTAGATAGACTAAAAACAGAGCAATCATCATTATATGAAATAATCTGGCAATTTATTATAGCTAGCTGGAGACTTTAATTTTGCTGCAATTATTTTGAAATAGGAGTAACCCCAAGAATACAAATGGGCAGCAGTGTAGACTATACTGGCTTCCTGTACATATAGACATTGAGATCAAGCTGGCCACTGTGAGTCAAATAAGTCTTTGCACAGTGTTCAACTGTAAACACAACCAAAGGATTTGGAAGAAATATGTTTACATCCGGTAAAGAGATATTAATTACATATTGTGTTTTTACACACAAGAACTTCTGGTTAGTGGTTTGACTATTTACAGAAAGCAAGAAAAATCAGTATTTGACTTCCTTGGAAAATAGCCACAGGTAGAAGTGAAACAAAAGCCATTCTAGAATCATTCCAGCTAACTGATCCTCTGAAAACGTTTAAGCCAATATAGATCCTCGGGGATATGTTTCATGGTAATTTGTCCCTCAACAAGATAAGCAGCATGTGACTAGTAATTAATAGCCAACAGATGCTGTATTAATAATTTAAAAATATATACTTGTTTCTCAGAAGCACCATCTTAGACAGAGTTTGATAGTTCTGAACAGGAAAAGCCGCTTTGGAATTATCCAAGCCTAAGGCAGAGACCCATTCAAATTTGGGAGCTACAATGAAAAGAGCTAAAATACTTGGTTACACAGGAGGAATTTTGAAGAAAAGGGAAGACAGTAGTTAACTGGTGAAGCAAATCAAATTGTGCTGAATCCTTGTCCAAGTTTGTTTTTAGTAGCATGAAAATCAAAATTTAAAGAGCAAGAAACACTATTTAAAAAAAAATCAAAATCAGTGGACTAGGCTTCAACTCAAAAGTCTATGTAATGGTAACTCAAATGTTCTGAGGAACACATGTAAAACAACAAAGAGGTAACAACATAGGTAAGAATGTAATGTAATGAAATACACATTTTGAGAAAATGTTGAGAATATATAATGTTTTAACTACTTCTGTAGAATTTGTTTCTGCTACTTTTCAAATAAAGAATTACAAATTTTAAAAAACATTTTCAAGTTATGGCAAGGTCCTTAGTCATTGTCTATTGAACAAAATCACAATCCCATGAACATTGCGAATCAAGAATTAAAAGTGAAATTAACAGAAAAACTCAAAAAGTCACATGTAATCAGTGAAGAGAAAGAAACTAATTAACATTTTAGCTCAGTGAATATAAAAACATGAGAAATAAAAGGAGAAGTTGGCTATGTGGCCTGTCATGCTTACTCTAGCATTCAATAAACAAATCATTTCAGGCCGATAACCCTTCATCAAGCTGGGAAAAAAATTGAAGAAACAGGCATATCTTGAGCTGAGAAAAGAGGGATGGGTGGAGAGAACGAAGGAATGTCTTTGATATTCCCTTCAGGCTTCTGTACCTCCTAGCTGATGGTAACAGTGAGAAAAGAGCATACCCTGAGTGCTGGAGGTCCTTAATAATGGACGCTCCCTTTCTGAGACACCACTCCTTGAAGATGGCTAGTTCCCAAGATGGAGCTCTGCAACTTCTTTCGGTCCTGTACAATAGCACCACACCCCCCACCCCTGCCATACCAGACAGTGATGCAGCCTGTCAGAATGCTCTCCATGGTACATCTATATCGGTTCTTGAGTGTATATGTTGACATACCAAATCTCTTCAAACTCCTAATGATGTATAGCAGCTGTCTTGCCTTCTTTATAACTGTATCGATATGTTGGGACCACATTAGATCGTCAGAGAACCCAAAGGAGATCAATATCTTTGCAGGAAGGCTTGCTAGAGCTGTTGGGAAGGATTTAAACTAAGTTGGCAGGGGTTTGGGAATCAGAGTGATAGGGCTGAGGATGGGGCAGTTGGCTTACAAATAAATGCAGTGTGTAGTAAGACAATGAGTAAGGACCTAGGCAGATGATAAGGCAAAATTGCAGTCAGTGTAACATGGGGGCAAAATTAAAAAGGGTGATGAGTACAGGGCTGCAAGCGTTATATTTGAATTCATGCAGAATAAGGAATAAGACAGATGATCTTATGGAACAATTAGAGATTGGCAGGTATGACATTGTGGGCATCAGTGAGTCACAGCAGAAAGAAAATCACAATTTGGAGCTTAACATCCAAGAATACATTATTATATTGAAAGGATAGACAGGGAAGCTGAGGGGTGGGGTGGCTCTGTTGATAAAAAATAAAATTAAATTCCTAGGAAGAGGTGACATAGGATCAAAAGATGCAGAATTCTTATGGGGAAAATTAAGGAATTGCAAGAGTAAAAATACCCTGATGGGAGTTACACACAGGCCTCCAAACAGTAGCCAGGATGTGGAGTACAAATCACAACAGTAGATAGAAAGGGCATGTAATAAGGGCAATGTTACAATAATCACTGGGGATTTCAACATGCAAGTAGATTAAGAAAATCAAGTTGGTGCTAGATCTCAAAGGAGGAGATCTAAGGGCAGAAAAGATGAAATATGAAGGTAAGTTAGCCAATAATATAAAATAAAAATCAAAAAAGTGTTTTTAGACATATACAGAGTAAAAATAGTTTAGAGTGGATATCAGACCACTGGTAAATGATGCTTGAAAGGTCATACCGAGGAACAAAGAAATGGCAGATGAACTTAATAAGTATTGTGCGTCTGTCTTCACTGTGGAAGACACTAGCAATATGCCAGAAATGCAGGAGTGTCAGGGGGCAGTAGTGGGTGCTGTTGCTATTACTAAGAAGAAGGTGCTTGGGAAGCTGAAAAGTCTGAAGGTAGCTAAGTCACCTGGACTAGATGGACTACACTCCAGGGTTCTGGAAGACTGGAAAATTGAAAATGTCACTCCACTCTTCAAGATAGGAGGGAGGCAGAAGAAAGGAAATTATATGCCAGTTAATCTGACTTCAATGGCTGGGAAGTTATATGCGTCCATTATTAAGGATGAGGTTTCAGGGTACTTAGAGGCATATGATAAAATAGACCAAAGTCAGCATGGCTTTCTAAAGGGGAAAACTTGCCTTACAAATCTGTTGGAATTCTTTGAGGAAATAACAAGCGGACTGACAAAGGTCTGAAGGTAGTTAAGTCACCTGGACTAGACAGACTACATTCCAGGGTTCTGGAAGACTGGAAAATTGAAAGTGTCCACTCCACTCTTCAAGAAGGGCGGGAGTCAGTGGATGTTGTTAACTTGGATTTTCAGAAGGCTTTTGACAAGGTGCCACACATTAGGCTGCCTAATAAGAACCCACGGTATTACAGAAAAGATACTAGCATGGGTAGGAAATTGGCTGACTGGCTGGAGCCAAAGAAGGGTGCCTTTTCTGATTGGCTGCTGGTGACTAATAGTGTTCCACAGGGGCTGGTGCTGGGACCACTTGATTTCATATGTTAATGACTTGGATGACAGAATTGATGGCTTTATGGCCAAGTTTGTGTATGATACAAAGAATGATGGAGGGGCAGGTAGTGTTGAGGAAGCAGGGAGTCTGCAGAATGTCAGACAGATTAAGAGAATGGGCAAAGAAGTGGCAGATGGAATATTGTGTCTGGAAGTGGTAGAAGGAATAAAGGTGTAGACCAGTGTTTTCCAACTTTTTTTTAGTCCAACACCCCTTTAAAGCACTTTAATTCTTGCCAACGTCACCTTTGGGCACAATCTATTTTTCATTGCCCCCATAATGTAAAAGCATCTCCCATATGCTAACATGAGAAAAAGGATTCTGCTTTAAATTCTTAATTATTTTTAAAACTAGCTTACACAGTACCTGTGCACTGTGCAGCAGCTTCAATGCGATCGTTGAGTTTGAGGGTTTTTAGGTAAAGTTAAAATATCTGGTTCAAGTTGTGACAGCAAAAGCCGTAAGTCCCCATGCGTATGTCCAAGCGATTTCTATGTTTCATGAGTAGATGCTTCACTGCATTGAAGCCTCTTTCAACAAGGTAGGGGGATGGATATGCAATGAAGAGCAATTTGGCTCTTCTCCAAAGACCAGGAAACTTCATATGACAGTGTAGCCACATACCACAAATGCCAATATTTTTTAAAGTTATCCCCTTTGATGGCTGAGGGGTAATAACTGATCTTGAACCTGGTGGTATGAGTTCTGAGGCTCTTATAAGTTCTTCCTGATAGCAGCAGCAAGAAGAAAGTATGTCCTGGGTGGTAAAGTCCTTGATGATGTTTTCCTGCAACAATGCTTCGTGTAGACAAGGTTAATGATAGGGAGGGCTTTACCCATGATGGACTGAACCAAATCCACTACTTTTTGTAGTAGTTTCTGTGCAGGGGCATTGGTATTTCCATATCAGGCTGTGATGAAGCCAGTCAATAAATTCACCACTTTGAATCTATAGAAGTTTGTCAAAGTTTTAGATGTCATGTTGTATCTCCTCAAACTCCTAAGAAAGTAAAGGCATTGTCTTGCTTTCTTCATAATTGCACTTACATGCTGGGCTCAGGGCAGGCCCTCCAAAATAATATCACTGAGGAATTTAAAGTTGCTGACCCTCTCCACCTCTGATCCTCCAATGAGAACTGTGTCATGAATCTCTGATTTCCTGCTCCTAAAACAATAATTAGCTCCTTCGTCTTGCAGACATTGAGTAAGAAGCAGTCGTTATGACACCACTCAGCCAGATTTTCAATCTTGTTTCCCAAGCTCTTGTCAATTTGAGCAAAACTTCAACCACAGTATCAAAAAGATCAAAGAAACGTTTTAAGCAGCAGCCTTTTGACAGCCAACACACTTCAGTATGAAGAAACAAACGTTCAAATTCTTTATCATCGTGCTTGAAAAAAGTCCTTGGCTGAGGTTTCTCACTGTGAGATGTTGACGATGAATTACACAGTGAATTGCAAGCAAGTTATTACTCAGAGGAAATGATTTAAAAATACTGGTATCCATTTTGGGAACAGTAGTGAGAACTTCTGATACAGCAGTATTATTAATCTTTCACCAGTCGGATGAGATTTTCCACACTTTTCTATCATTTTGGAAATGTTATAAGAAGCAATCAGACCACTATCAAGGTCATTTTTAGCTTTCTTGGCAAATGACTCGAATGTTCAATGCTTTTCAATTGCTTCTTTCATCTTCTGGAACAAAGTAATACCATAAGCAGCCTTTTCAGGGTATCTTTTATAGAAGTATTCCCACAATCTTGATGGTTTCATGACTTCATTAGACAGTACAGTGTTACGAATAAAACACATGAAGTGTTGTTGATTTGACTGGAATGGAATAAAATAATACTCCAGGTATGTGACATTGTATTGACGCACTTTCTGTAGTTTCCGTTTCTTAGCAGGATTAGAATTCAAGGCTTCACTGCCTTCAGACTCAGAGATCACACCATATGCATTTATCCATCACTAACAGGGCTAAATTTAAATAAAAAATGAACACTATCTGCGAATGCCTATTGGAAGTTGACGATGGCAGCGAGTTGATAAAGATGGAGCCTTAATGGGGGCATACAAAGGAATGGCGAGGTGAAGATGAAGACATCAGCAACAGCAAAAATTACGTTGACAAAGATTCAGATTGGAAGCTGAATGTTAGTCAGGATACAGCAGGTGTTCAGCAAACTACCTTTATACTATTCCAGTTAGCGCAATTAACTAATCACAGAAGATCTCATAATCCACTAAGATGGTTCTTGATTGCACATACGAAGCCGAGGTCACTTTGAACACTTCAAGAAGTATCTTTGGGGCTGGCAGGTTCATTTCACCACTTGGTTCTGGCCAGCGCTGTATCATCGTGCAACCTATTTTCTGTAGATCTGTAGAAAAAGTTGCAAGGGTGTACTTGACTTATCAACTGTTAAGTTGCATGAACTTGTTCTGTACCGTGAGACAAGGGGAACTGTTGGGCACCCTAGTTGCTAATTTATGCATCCCCAATAACATCTATTTGGTTGGTAAGGTTGGATGAGATTGCCGAGTTTCAGACATGTTGTGACGAGTGCTCACTTCCTGCAGAGCTATGGTTCTTCCCGTGTTCCAGTGCCTCATCCTTTTTTTTGGAAGTACCTGCTCTACTAATGGTCAGTCAAGTCTTGTGCCTCAAATTAGGATGGCAATTACTGCACCTCCAACCCCTCAAGAATCTAGAATGCCTCCTGACGACCTCTATTTCCCCTATCACTCCCTTAGGTCACGTAACCAACCCCCTTGGGAATCACTGGTGAAGACTATTTCCTAATTGGGAAAAAAATTCAAAAATCAGACGTGCAGGATTTACTAAAGGTTAAGTCGATGTGAAGGAAGGTAAGTGCAATGTTAGCGTTCATTTCAAGAGGACCAGAATATAAGAGCAGGGATGTCATGTTGAGGCTTTATAAAGTATTGGTCAGACCAAGCTTGGAATATTGTGAGCAGTTTTGTGCTCTTTGTCTAAGAAAAGATATGCTGGCATTGGAGAAGGTACAAAGGAGGTTCATGAGAATGATTCTGAGAATGAAAGGGTTAAAGATGAGGAACATTTGATGGCTCTGGGCTGTACTCCCTGGAGTTTAAAACAATGAGGGATCTCAATGAAACCTATTGAATATTGAAATACCTAGATAGAGTGGATATGGAGAGGATGCTTCCTACTTAAGAGAGGCTAAGACCAGAAAGCACAGTCTAAGAATGGATGAATGTCCATTTAGAACAGAGATGAGGAACATTTTCTTTAGCTGGTGGGTGGTGAATCTGTAGAATTCATTGCCACAAACTGCTGTGAAGGCCAAGTCATTGGATATGAGTGGAGGTTTATAGGTTCTTGATTAGTCAGGACATCAAAGATTGCAGGGAGAAGGCAGGTGAATGGAGTTGAGAGGGATTATAAATCAGCCATGATGGAATGCCATTGCAGACTTGATGAGCCAAATTGTCCAATTCTTCACTCGTCTTATGGTTTTATGACTGTTTCTCCCATTTTGAATTTGATTCAATAGGCCAACAAAAAATATGACTAGTCTTAAGAATAAATTGGAAGCAAAAACACAGCAAGCCCACTTTGTGAAACTATTCTTTGTGAAAAGTTCTTGAAAGATTCTGAACATAGTTCAGCAGATGCTGATTTGCTACATACTTAGAACCTATTTTACAGCTCCTAGAAGGAAAAAACACCTTTTTTCTAGTTACATAATTTTCCAAGTGTGGTGATATTTACTAATTGATAAGAGCATTAAAGAAGCTCTCATCTCAAATTTGCCAGCATTAATGTGTTATAAATGATTAGCATTCTTGCAGAAACAGGTGAGGGAGGAAAAATATGAAATTACAAAACAGATGCCTGGATTTTTCAATTTTGATGTAAAATGAGATACATTTATTTAGAAGCTAAAGTTCACATTTCGCAGAAATAAAATATCCTTCAGCTGTATAGCGCAAAATTTAAAAAACATGCACGCTTATTACTGCTTATTAGTATGAAAATGGTTGTACTTTGTTCTTTCACTGTATACTCTGAGAATATATCTTACTAGAGTAATAAATATATTTTCAATTTATATTTTTGGGTAATCACTGAATACAGAAAAGCAAAATATTTGATCTGGTTTGATACAGTAACAAATCAGAATCAGAATGAGGTTTACTATCATCCTCTTATATAATGTGAATGTTGTTGTTTTTCAACAGAAGTACAGTGCAAAGACAAAAAAATTACTACAAATTACAAAACAAAATAATAAGGTAGTGTTCATGGACTGTTTCATTTCAACTTATGATGCATTACACAGGAAAAGCACTGAATCTAATCTTGTAGAAACATACTCTATTTAATTTTCGAAAACTAAAAAAATAGTATTTATAAAAATTAAAAGTCAAATCCATCAAATCCACCTTTAAAAGAAATGCATAAACACCAACATAAATTATATAGGAAAAATGCGGTAGTTTCAGGTCTTCAAATGAGATTACAGCTAATAAGACAAGGCACATGAGAAGTGCCATGCAGTATATTGATCTAAAAGGGATTCATTTTCTGCAATCTGTGACCCACTTTACTATAGTCCCATCATCAATTTGACACTCAATATTATTTGTCAAGTCCCAGGGACTTTGAGGGAGTGCTGGATGCCAGGTCTGCCCTTCCTTCCGATTTCAATGCCAAATTGAAATCTCAGTAATTTTACATTTTTCTCAATTCAACTGCCTAAAACATAGAAGAGCTAGTGTAACTGCTTATAGGTCAAAAGTCAATCAAACAATTGGCTCAATAGAGCGCAGAGAATCATCTGACACTCTTGTTATTGGAATGCATTGATTTAGAAGCAGATAAAGATGATAAAAGTTATTCTATAAACTTCCAATGCCAGATTTCTTATTCATATAGGGGATTTAACTTTGTTTTGAAAAAAAAATGCAAAAACTGTACAAGGGCTATTACTGTATCAACACAAAGGTGGGACGTTTAACCATTGTTGTTCATTTAGGGAAACTTACATGTATTGAAGAATTTTTAAAATCACCAAAGAATTAGAAATACAGTATAAATTTCTTTCATTTATGACACAAATTGGTTAGATCATGGGATTATCCATTATTTCCTGGAATAATTTTATTCTATTTTGGCACAGTTATAATTTACATAGGCAAATACAGAGTTGAGTTATTAAAAATGATTGAAACTATGCAGGTAATAAAAACAATGTTCCTTCCTACTTGTATAAATGCTGCTATTTTGATTTGACTTGTTGTATCTACCTACAGACTTATATATTTGATGTGTTTCTTCAAGTATTCCACATGTCATATTTCTATTTATGTATACACATTATCACTGTTGTTTGGAATATGCTTGATCAACATTTTAAATGAATGAACTTTTGTTGTTGGTTTATGTTCACCATGTGCATAAGCAACACTATAAAATGCGATACAATAATGCCCAATGGGACCTTCTGCCTTCTTGACTCTGCCCCAATCTACCTACCCACTCACAAGCAGAAAAATCTAAAGAAGAGTAATTTTAAACTATCTACAAACATTACAAACAAATCCAATTGATCCTAAGGTTAGACAGAGTCTCATATGCAAACTATTACAACTGACTGCCACATTGTTAAATGGAGAGTTTGAGGAATGGAGTGAGGGTGATAGTTGATAAGAGTATGAGGGAAAGGAAATAAAATGAGTTAGGGTAAGATTAGTGTAAAAATTGGTGCTTGATGTTCAGTGCAGACTCAATAGGCTGAAATGCTTGTTTCCATGTTGCATTTCTCTAAAACCATGACATCTTACAGCAATTCAACTGTTTTTAGTAAAACTTTCCAAATAAAACAACTCAAACAAATGCAGTATTAATGTCTAAAACAGAAGTGTATTTTTCTCATGCCTATTCATGAATAAGATCATTCAACTTTTTGAACTTACTTATACTTAGGCATAAGTATGCCGCCAGTGCACGATCCAAAAATAGAGAATCCCATTGCAACTATCCCATTCCAGAAGCCCAGCTCAGTCGAAGAGAAACCATGCTCCAATAAAAACATTGGAAACATGCTCACAGAACCCTGTTCTCCTGAAAACAGAATAAGATGGAAGCACAAGTCAATAGAATAGCAGAGTACATTGGCAACAATAAACGTGAATCTGCTGAAGCTGAGGAAGAATGCCCAGACATATTATGAAACTAATCTATAAATTGCTTCAGATTGTGAACAGTTAATATTTCCCAATGAGATTTCCAAGTCACCTTTGCTTTTATTCTGTGAGGGGACAACTCAAGCTTTATATCATCCTCCATTATATATACTATAAACTAGTAGCATGAACTAGTTCACCAGTAACTGATTTACATATTCAAGTTTGCTATTGTTTCAAAGTTCAAAGTAAATTTATTATCAAAATACATGTATGTCACCACACAACCCTGAGATTCATTTCATTTTCTCACAGGCATACTCAATAAATCCATAATACAATAATAACCACAATCAATGAAACACTGCACCAACTTGGCATTCAAACAGTGTGCAAAAGACAACAAACTGCAGTTTTTACAATGTAATCATATGATCCACAGCATAATATCAGTGTAATACTGCAAGATGGTGGCAAAACTAAGATCTGTGTCATGTATTTTGAATAGATTCCAATAGATCTGTTCATGGTCACTTAGAAAATGTTTTACTCTCATGTGACTAGTACATCCTTCAGGCACATACAATGAAAGTGCATGCAAACATATTGCCCAGCATCATCCCTTCGACAGATCACAACTTTATGTTGAAAATAAAGCCAAATCCCACTTCTTATATGTAGGCAATTTTGCAAATGTAGTAATCCAGCTAGATTACCTGATGAAAGACTATTTTTAGCAATCCATCTGGTGTTGTTGTAATGGTGGATTTTTGGATTACTGCTAAATTCTGAGTCCATTGGTGCAATGAAGCTTCAGTTGGAATTCACAACACTTGAACTGTGATACAGTGCATTAACTGTGCAACGAACATGAAGAAAAAAATCCCTCACAGTAATCACTCTGCTACCTTACTCTTACCACGGCCTAATGATAGAAAATTACTTCGTTCAGCTTAGGTTTACTATAATCAGTTCCTATTTATTTCACTGTTGCAAAATATTCTCAGAAGCAGAGTCACACTTCTTCAAATTGTTTCCCCATTTTATTAATACCAAGAGAGATTGATTTTTGGTGTCATTATAGCTTCACCTAGTGGATCTTAAGTGAACTTCAGAATTGGACAGTTCCTATGTCATGCTTTATTTTTCATCTTTCTTGGCCTTATTAGACTAAACCCTAAAATACTGTATTTGAAATATCATTTAAAATAAGTGTGGCTGTGGCATTTGAAATGCTGACCCAAAATACAGTCAGCTAATTGTTAGAGTATTTTATGCTGCGTTTTGTTCTAGTCTGACCATCCTTGAACTAATGAACACAAAGCCCCAGCATCTACAGCTTCTCAACATTATGAAACAAAATCACTGTCACTATTGGCACCAAGCTATCAATGTGAATCAGTTTCCCGAGGCAGATGATGTGCTAGTGGACAGATATATATCTGACCGGTTGCAAACACTGAGTATCCAGGCTCAGATTTAAATTGGTATTCAATGCATAAAGGTTTAAATTAAATGTAGGCAGTAAAAATTTGGAGGAAGGATGGTCGTTCAATCAGAACAACTTATGCACATCTTATGATTGTTTTGTAGCATCACGCTGCCAACCTTGTCAGAAGTGAGAAGTCAAATCATATTAAAAGTGTTACCACATCAACCTACAAATTCCAGAAACTATTTTTTTTTTGAGGTGCTATCTTCAGCACCTGTCACTATGATGACAGATGCTTGGAATAATACCCTGAATAAGGATGGAAGATTATGAAGTCCTCTTACTGGAGCAGAAGAGCTTGGAGATGGCATGGATAGAGTTAAGAAACTAATAGAGATAAGTGGTCTGGGCTGGTGTACTGGAGAAATGGAAATAATAACAGGTATTAGGGATAGAAGCAGTAGAGGCAACTAAATAAATATTAAGATTGCTAGTTGAGGGTATATTTAAAGCAGAGGTTCATATGTTCTTGATTAGTAAGGGTGTCAAGTGTAAAATAGCCATGATAGAATGGCGGAGAAGACTCAATGGGCTAAATGGCCTAAACTGGTTTAGAAAGGTAGCAACAAAAATCTAAAGTCAGAATTACCTTTGCCTTCAAGGTGATTATAAAACAGTAGGCATAAACATTCTTCTTTTCCTTAGAGAACAATAAATACATTGCATTTTTTTTTACTGTTACTGTTTTCTCCATTCCTAAAATCAATCTATTTCTTTTTGTTAATCCCTGGCTGTATTCATCATCGTCATTTGGAAACTTAACCACTTGGCATCATTTTTCAGTTTGAGCTATCGGTTGCAGACTGCTTCTTCATTGTAATAGCATACAAATGCACCCTAAACCTGCCTTGATTCTTAAGGTATTCTGTGTAGTACTTCCCTTCATGACCAGTTTATTCAAGAAGTACCACAGCCCAATTTCTTCCATTTCCTTGACAACTTTAGACGTATTCACAAAATATATCCAGTTAAATTCATGGCATGAGCCAGTGAGAGGAAGTTTTATAATTGAGTATAGCATATTATAGCATTTAAAGCTTCATGTTACCTCCTCAAAAAGAATCAATGAAATACCCATTTTAAAAGTTTCATGTTCTAAAGTTAATAGGTTATTTTTTTGAGCTAATCTTTCATTGGTCCAAATAGCTAAAGTCATTAGTCTGCTTCCTAAATGACAAAACCCCATTTCTTAATGTCATTATCTATTTGATTATTTAGTGGTAGCACTTAAGAATGTATAGATTTTAAAAACAAAAGTTTGATCTCATTGCAAATTCAGTACTGAATATTTATAGATTATAACTTTTTAAGAGATGTACCGTTTATGAAAGTATTACATATGTTGTGAGTAATTTGTGAATAATTTTAGATTGAAAACATTTTTGGATCAATACTTCTAACCACTTTGGAGGTGGTTGAGTAAATGAGGAAAGAAATATATTATGCAAATAACATACTAAAACACATGCCAACCATGCACAGAACCAACATATAAATAGAACTTATTGACCGTAATATAAAAAGGGAAAACAAATAAGTAATAGCAGTCATGACATTTTTAACATTACATTAGTTAAGGCCAATCATGCATTTGTGGTCGAGGAAAAATAATCCATGCATTACCAAATGGTGAAGAATTTGTAAGAGACAAATTATCAGTCATTTACTTGAAAAAAAGAAGCAAGTCTAAAGGTTTGTATCCAGAGATGTACAACGGAGGAGTTTTAGTAGCCAAAGACAATTATTTTTATTTAATTTATTTATTATTTATTGAGATGCAGTCTGGAGTAAGTCCTTCTGGCCCTTTGAGCCATGCCACCCAGCAATCCCTAAAATTTAATGCTGGCCTAATCATGAAGCCATTTACAATGCCCAATTAACCAACCAACTGGTACATCTCTGGACTGTAGAAGGAAAGCCATGGGGAGAACCTACAAACTCCTTACAGGCAGCGGCAGGAAATGAACTGGGTTGCTGGCACTGTAAAGCATTGTGCTGACCACTATGTTACTGCACTGCCCCAACTGTAAAAACAACTCTAAAAAAGTTCACAAGAATAATCTAGCATATAAAGATAATTGGTAACAGCAAAACAAGTTAGCAAGAAATTATTATTCAAACATCCAAGGATTGCAAAGCTCAATACTGTCCAACAGGCTGTAGCATTATTAATCATCAGGAAACAGATAAGTTGAAAAGGAGCTGTGAAGTGCAAAACTATAGCATTAATGAATATAAATTATTTAACCAAAACTGTCTTGAACACTAAGCATCACTTTCCACTTTAAAAACAGACCTGAGTTAAGAGATTCAAGGTAGTTAAGAGGATGTCATGCAAAATACACTGATACAGTCTGACTAGACATTTAGTCCAGCAACACTGTACTTGCTTGGACTGTGTATTTGTTTAACAAATACTTCAGGCAATTATTGTGATAAATTCATTAACTGGGTGTTTGTCATCTAGCTGGTTTACACTATAGAAATCTAGCTAAAGCTAATTATATCGGTAATTATAAAGCTATTTATATCAGTATAAAGCTATTATACCGATATTCCCATCTTTTCCCTTCATAAGGTTATAAAGTTCAGGGTGAATGCCAATATGATTTTGTGCACTTTGATCTTTTATAAATACAAGAAAATAGCTACTGTTGGAGACCAAGTATGCAAATTCTCTATACAAGGGCTTTATCTTCTTTTTCGCAGAGACAACACAGCAGAATGAGACACCCCTTTGCCCATATTGTCCTGTGAGCATACTGACAGCAGGACATCCTTAGAAATCAAAAGGAATTCTACTCCCTCAGTACACTGCTAGATTGCAATCACAGGTAGTGCAGGTTGACATCTTGTAGATCTGAGCCGAATGCCCTGGCAGCAGATGGCATTCATTCACCTTCACCAGTGACCTGTGCTGAGGTGAGGAGCCTCAGACATTTGAGTACAAATGAAAATCATCACCATAACATTTTTAGCTCTACTGAACTATTGCAAACATCAGCACCATTATGCAATAAAATGTATTTTATTTAATACAAGTTATTTACTTGTTTCTCCAAATTCCTATGTGATACAAGTAGTCTGAAATTTGTGTTCAGCTTCAAACAGTCCATCATAAACAAAAAAAAAATCTGAGGAAGCAACACTTCTGAAAAAAAATGTTGTCCAGTGTATTCTTTAAATCTTTCAAACTTCTGGACAAAATTAAATCTTCAGCTATTTACTCTTTTAGTTTGTCCATTGTTCAAGTTAGTTGGTTTCCATAAAGTTGGGCTATTAAATTTTACAAACCACCTAACACTCCATACCTTTTACATAGGAACTAACACAGAACTTGGGCACATACAGAAATTTATTCTTATTTTTAAAACACAGCAAATTTACAGTAGTTAAATTATCCACTGCATTTAAATTACATTGTTTACTGTCAGCTTCCAAACATTGTTTCTTAAAACAGTGAAAATAAATCTGAATGGGTTAAAACTATCGTGTATTTAATATTTAAGTAGTACTTGAGTAGTGTTGTAAAAAATTTTTGTTTGATTAAGCATTTTTGTTTGTTTAAATAACTCATTACAGGTTATATATAAAAGTAAGTGAGTGGCGTATGTCATCAAGCCACCATGTGGTATGTGCATATCTCGGCTAAAAATGCAAACTAATTATTAGTTTGCTACTAATTTAAATAATTGTAACTAAATTAGTTTGTAACTAACTTAACTAAGCCCTAAGTACATACTAGTTACTTCCCAGCTCCTTTGGTTTTCTTGCAATTAGTTATTTTTTACATAACAGTGGCAATGGGAAAATGTTAAGCAAACCTGAGAAACCCATCTGTTGAAATGTGGTGAAACATTCTAGTTTAATAAAAAGCAAAGCACATTTTTTTCTTCAGAGCAGCACATTTTCTTCACAAAAGGAAACAAGTGAGTTAAAAAAGGCAGCATAATCGTTTAAAAACAAGCAGAAATAGCTGGCTACATATGAAGGACTGACAAATTTGATTGCACAATAGATAACTGGATATTATATAGTGAATAGATTGAGCAGTAACTTAAAGCAAACGGAATAGCCAATAAAAAGCAAGTACCAGTTTTACTGACTGCATTGGATTTAAAGGCATACAGATTTCTTTGGATCAAACCACCTGAAATGAGTGTTGCTGGTATCATGAAAGTAATGCAGAAACATTTAGAATCAAAACCATTGTTGATCATAGAACACCTTAGGTTTCATAAGCAGGATCAAGGGGAGTCTATTTCAGCCTAAGTGGCTGAATTGATGTGATTGTATGAACATTGTCAGCTCAGTGATAGACTTAATGATGCACTGAGAGATAGGTTAGCTTGTAGAATCTTACAAGAAAGCATTCATAAGCGGGTCCTAGCAGTCAGAAGCCAAGATGGAGGAGTCTGTCAGGACCTGTGGAGTTTTAGGGTTGCTATCAACCCTGTACTGTAAGTAGATCGATACCTTCTGCCTGGGATAAAGGACATCTGAGCAGAGTTTTCTGAAGAGAAACACTTCAGCAAAGTGGACTTAACTAAGGCCTACCTACAGATGAAGATGGAAGAAGAGTCCTAAGTGTTCTTCACTATAAATACTCACATAAGGCTTTAATCACTATGATAAGCTTGTTTTTGGAGTAGCATCTGCACCTGCACTCTAGCAGAAAGCTATGGACAAGGTGCTGTAAGGCTGCCCCGGCACTTGGAAGACACCATTTTTGTGGAAATGACGAGGAACACCTCCAAAATCTCAAGGCAGTGTTTAAAAGATTAGAAGATTATGAGCTCAATGCAAGATGCAACAAGCGTAAATTCTTTAAACCAAGCACCACTTACTGTGGTCACTCCATTGATACACAAGTATTGCACAAGTGTGCTGTGAAAATTCAAGCAGTGGCAGATGCCCTGAGGCCAAAGGACATGTTACAGTGCTGAAATATTTTAGGATTTGTTGATTACTGTAACTGGTTCCTGCCAAACCTGGTCACCATGTTCTACACCTTGAACTCATTATTACAGATTGGGGAGGAATGGCAAAGGACAAAGCAGCGTGAGATGGCTTTCTAAAAGACAAAGGAAATGGTGATCTCAGACACTGCACTCACACATTATGATCCACATTCGAAAATGGCTCCTAGCTGAAGCATAACTTACATTTAAAAGAGCAGTTGGAATAGCTGTATCAATGGAAACAGTAGATAGAGCTGCAATTGAGTTACAATAAGAAATTAAAGTGAGCATGAACAAATTTGAAGTGCCTAAGCAAAAACCAGCCTGACCAAACAAACTCAGTTACCATTGTGGCAGGGGCTCAAATACATATACCCCAGACATACCAGACCAACACAGGTTTAAAAACAAAACTTGTAGAAATTGCACCAAAATAGGACACTTATAAAGAGCATGTTGGGCAGACATAAAATAAATGGACTGCACAGGGAAGAGAAAAAGCTAAAAAATTAAGTTGCAGGTTCTAAAAGAGAACTGTTCTGCATGCTGTTGATGAAAAAATTTGATAATGATTGAAGTGACACAGGACTAGGTAGCCAAGTTTAGTGAGCAAACTCATTAAAACGGACTTGGACACTGGCTCAGCTCTTTCAGCCATTCCACAAAATGATTTGCAGATATCCAACTAAGAACTTATACTGGAGAAAATATAACCTCTGTGGGAATGACATTCGTAATTCAGTGAAATACAACAGCCAGCAAGTCATATTGGGTTTATATGCAGTAAAAAAACAGGATGGCCAGCATTGTGGGGACCTAACTGTCTGAGATAACTACAATCTGATTGGAGATCCACCCACTATTTGCATGCCACATTCCCTGAAAGAGAGTCAACTGAAAGCAAATTAAGCAAGGTACTGGATTGTGCCACAACTGTCTCCATGCTGTACACTATGAACTGTTGCCCAACAGAAGGCAAACAGGCATTGGTGCCAAACTCTGTGCCTCTTGTTGGAAATCATATTGGACCAAGGAAGGACCTTGCTGCTCAGATGATATGAAACTGTTGAAAACAGTGGACTGACTACAACAGTTTTTGTAAAAAAGCTTCTGATATGTTAATGACAGTTACTTGAGAGATGTGGCTTGGTTTTCAGCAGGAAGAGAGTCAAGCTTTCGGCTTTTGTGACTATAAAGAACCAGAATCTAGTCTGCATGCATTAAGTTATTACGTGAACTTCATGTGGGAGACAAAAAGATGCTTGTAAAAGTAGATGCAAAGACCAAAGCCCAGCTGGATGAGTGGAAGGCCAGAAAGAACAAAATCAATGAAAATACAGGAACAGAGGAATCATCAGACAATGCTGTGGATGAGGAAACCAAAAGGAGAAATTAGATTGTAAAGGCAAGCAAGGGAAGAATTAATAAGAGTGAACTAAATGCACCTTCCCAAGATCAAAATACACATCCCAGAAAGAAGAAAAAGGATGACATAAGGACTACGGAAATGGAAGAGGTTAAATGAGACCTAATTTCTCAAGACATTACCAAACTCAGAGACAAGAACCTGAAGAAGAAGGAAGGCAAGAAAAAGAAAGACAGTAAGTTGAAAAGGAGAGAAGAGGTAGGGAGAAAGAATGTGAGCAAGAAAGAGAAAGGCACTAAAGAGAGAAGGAATGTGAGAAAGAAAAAGAGCAGGATAAACAGAGAGAAAGAAGCTGGGACAAGGAGAGAAGTAAGGGTCCAAGTAGATCCAGACAGAAAAGCTAAGAGAAAGAGAATAACAACACACACAAAATGCTGGTGGAGCACAGCAGGCCAGGCAGCATCTATAAGGAGAAGCACGGTCGACGTTTCGGGCCGAGACCCTTCGTCAGGACTAACCAAAAGGAAAAGATAGTAAGAGATTTGAAAGTAGTGGGGGAGGGGGAAATACGAACTGATAGGAGAAGACCGGAAGGGGTGGGATGAAGCTAAGAGCTGGAAAGGTGATAGGCAAAAGTGATACAGAGCTGGAGAAGGGAAAGGATCATGGGGCAGGAGGCCTCGGGAGAAAGAAAGGGGGGGGGAAGCACCAGAGGGAGATGGAGAACAGGCAAACAACTAAATATGTCAGGGATATGGTAAGAAGGGGAGGACGGGCATTAACGGAAGTTAGAGAAGTCAATGTTGATGCCATCAGGTTGGAGGCTACCCAGCCGGTATATAAGGTGTTGTTCTTCCAACCTGAGTTTGGATTCATTTTGACAGTAGAGGAGGCCATGGATAGACATATCAGAATGGGAATGGGACGTGGAATTAAAATGTATGGCCACTGGGAGATCCTGCTTTTTCTGGTGGACTGAGCATAGGTGGTCAGCAAAATGGTCTCCCAGTCTGCGTCGGGTCTCACCAATATATAAAAGTTCACACCGGGAGCACTGGACGCAGTATACCACACCAGCCGACTCACAGGTGAAGTCTCGCCTCACCTGGAAGGACTGTCTGGGGCCCTGAATGGTGGTGAGGGAGGAAGGAAGTGTAAGGACATGTGTAGCACTTGTTCCGTTTACAAAGATAAGTGCCAGGAGGGAGATCAGTGGGAAGGGATGGGGGGGATGAGTGGACAAGGGAGTCGCATAGGGAGCGATCTCTGCGAAAAGGTGGGGAGGGAAAGATGTGCTTGGTAGTGGGATCCCGTTGGAGGTGGCAGAAGTTATGGAGAATTATACGTTGGACCTGGAGGCTGGTGGGGTGGTAGGTGAGGACAAGGGGAACCCTATCCCGAGTGGGGTGGCGGGTGGATGGGGTGAGAGCAGATGTGCGGGAAATGGGAGAGATGCGTTTGAGAGCAGAGTTGATGGTGTACGAAGGGAAGCCCCTTTGTTTAAAAAAGGAAGACATCTCCTTCATCCTGGAATGAAAAGCCTCATCCTGAGAGCAGATGCGGCAGAGACGGAGGAATTGTGAGAAGGGGATAGCATTTTTGTAAGAGTCAGGGTGGGAGGAGGAATAGTCCAGGTAGCTATGAGAGTCTGTAGGCTTATAGTAGATATCAGTAGATAGGTCGTCTCCAGAGATGGAGACAGAAAGATCAAGAAAGGGGAGGGAGGTGTCAGAAATGGACCAGGTAAATTTGAGGGCAGGGTGAAAGTTGGAGGCAAAGTTAAAGAAGTCAACGAGCTCAGCATGCGTGCAGGAGGTAGCACCAATGCAGTCGTCAATGTAGTAAAGGAAAAGAGGGGGATTGATACCTGTATAGCCTTGGAACATGGACTGTTCCACAAAGCCAACAAAAAGCCAGGCATAACTGGTCCCATAGTAGTGCCCATGGCTACACCCTTGGTTTGGAGGAAGTGGGAGGAGCCAAAGGAGAAATTATTGAGAGTAAGAACTAATTCTGCTAGATAGAAGAGCGTGGCGGTAGAGGGGAATCGGTTAGGTCTGAAATCCAAAAAGAAGCGAAGAGCTTCGAGACCATCTTGGTGGGGGATGGAGGTATATAGGGACTGGACATCCACAGTGAAAATAAGGCAGTGGGGGCCAGGGAATTTAAAATCATTGAAAAAATTCAAAGCATGAGAAGTGTCACGAACATAGGTGGGAAGAGATTGAACAAGAGGATATGAGACAGTGTCAAGGTATGCAGAAATGAGTTCACTGGGGCAGGAGCAAGCTGAGACAATAGGTCTACCTGGACAGGCAGGTTTGTGGATCTTGGGTAGGAGGTAGTAATGGGAAGTGTGGGGTGTGGGAACTATAAGGTTGGTGGCAGTGGATGGGAGATCCTCAGAGCTGATAAGGTTGGTGATGGTATAGGAGACAATGGCCTGGTGCTCCTTAGTGGGGTCATGATCAAGGGGTAAATAAGAGGAGGTATCAGAGAGTTGTCGCTGTGCCTCTGCCAGGTAGAGGTCAGTACGCCAGACAACAACAGCTCTCCCCTTATCAGCAGGTTTTATTGTGAGTTTGGGATTGGTGCAGAGGGAGCAGAGAGCAGAGCGTTCGGAAGGAGTGAGGTTGGAATTGGAACAGGGTGTGGTGAAGTCGAGACGGTTGATGTCCTGTCGGCAATTAGCAAAAAAAGATCCAGAGCAGGCAATAAACTTGCTTAGTGCTATCAGAACCACTTCCTGCAGACTCAGTCAATGCTACAACCACCATGGAGGAGGCCCCAGAACCTGAGATTGTTTCACATCCCGTCTCACCTGCTAAGCACAGTGAACCCCCTTGTCAGGAAAGATGTTATTCCACAAGAGTAAGAAAGCCTCCACAGTGATTAAAACTTTGGGCCTGAAAGGGACAACTTAACAATTTACTATGCTATTGATATCTGTATAATAGTTGTATTATATAGTGTACTGTGTATATAGTTGAGATGCATGCTGTATTTAGTTGGACTTTATAGCTAAGCAGAGTGTTGTGTATTTAATATTTCAGTGGATTTTGAGTAATATTGTAAATATATTATTTGACTAAGCATTCTTGTTTGTTTAAGTAATTCGTTATGAGTTACATGTGTGAATGGCATTCGTCATCAGCCACCACGTGATACGTGTATGTCTTGCTAAAAGTAAAAACTAAGAACGTTTACGAGTTCTTTTCTGGCCCCCTTGTTTTTCTTGCTATTAGTTTTTTATGTTTTAGAGTTACAAAATCTAACAACTATCACTCACATACAGGTGACCCATCCATTACAAACATTCAGTTAATGGAAATACGCATACCCAAATAACTACCAAAAGTCACTACCCAAAAATTTCAGGTACAGGATAAAATAGACTTTCATGCAAGTTTAGGTGAAAATAAATAAACACTTTTTCCCCAACTTGTGTTTCTTGATGCATTTGCAAATGACAGAGCCTCACATTACGGAAAATTGCAATACGCACCGCTACCGAGGAGCACAATAACCTATAATGCAAGGGGTCACTTGTACTGAGAGAATGATTAATGTTTTTTTTTTAAATACCCAGCAGCATTTCCTGAAGCTGGCTTCTCTACAACTTGTTTAAGTAGCACCTGGGACATCAATGGCAATCCATCATTGGCTCTTTGATACATGAAAATCAAGGCAAAAACATTCCTCCTCTCCACATTTATTCAGTTTTTATCAGATTTAGATAAAGATACCTCATTTTGCATTTGCTTTCTACATTTTGTTCATTAACTTGTCATCTTGGCTCTAACAAAAGCATCCTCAATTGCAGGTAGGTTGTAGTTCAGATCTATCACTGGATTTTTAACACATAAACTTTGTTGACAACCTAATGCAGTAAAGGAGCAACACTGGTTCTCCCGTGTCCGGTCCTTTACTACAGCGAGGATAATGGCTCAAATGAGTATTAAAGATACTATTACACTACACGGTAGGCATATTATCCTTCCAGTATCTTGACCTGCAATCATCCCACAACCCAACATCAAAATTAAACTAACAAGATGTTTGTGTGGATTATATATCTGTAGATTTCCTGTGCACCAAGTGTCGGAAGTTTTGCCTTATAACAACTTAAATAATTGTGTAAAAGTAATAAAATTATTAATTCAATACACAGTAAATGTATATTGTTACACATATTTCTTCTCCATTGTGCATGCTAATAATATATCAGCAAATAGCTCTGAAAATATCTGACTTTTCACCACTTGCCATTTGAAAATAGAGAGTTCTTCCCGAAGTTTATATTTTGGTCCAGATTCCAACATCCAACTGTATATTTCTACTGGTGTAATTTACGATGTTGAATTTTTAAAAATTGTAAGCATATTCCCATTTTTCTTTTATATTCCTTGCTATTATAATAGTGGGAGACAGTATTCACTGCAGTAAACCTACTGCAGCCTGAACAATCTTAAAAGACACAAAACGGCATCCCAAGTATCTAACTGTAACATAGAGCTTTGCACTGAATTAAAGCCGCAATGAAGCTACTATGCAATTGATCAGTAAAAAAATAAGCAATAAATAATGTTAAACCCAAGAAATTCTGCAAATACTGAAAATTATGTTACTATTCAAAACTATCACGTTTTGAGGTACTACAGTATAAAAGTTGTCTCTGTTCATGCAAGTTTCTAGGAGAAAATAAATACCACCAACAGAACAGCAGAAAGCATTACAATATAGTTATCTCAGAGTATGCAGGAAAGATTTTCATTTGACGTATGACTCGCCATTGAACTATATGATGATAAAGCATCATCTTAAATCATCATTTCTTTTAAACATGGCAAAAGCATTTTCACAGTGACAAAAAATTTGATAATAGAAACCAACCCCTTCCAATTACATGAAACCTAAATCTGTCATTAGAGTTTAAATCACTTGCAGCAAAAAGCAAGGATAGTAATCAGTAACTCTTCAATAAAGAGTAGACCATCTGCTCGCTCTCTGTTACACAGTTTCAAAACAATTTTTTTCTATGCACTGTACGTTGAGCTCTTAAAAAGATGCTGGAGCAGGTTAATAAAAACAATTCAACCCTATATCCTAATATTAGAATAGAAATACCAATCAGATGTAAGTGTGTGTTAACCTTCACACACAAAATGATTCACAATTATTAGATTATTTTTCTTTTTTTTTGTAATTTATTTTTTTATTGAAGTTCATCATCAAACATTTCCATAAAATGTATTTCAGACATTGTACATATATATCATATAATCATATATGTCACAAATCTCCACAAAGTATTTATCCGAGGTATATACTTATAGAAAGAGAGTGGAAAGAAAAAACAAGCAAAAGGAAAGAACTATGTACAAGTAGGGAGTGATTTTTTTTTACAGCAGATTCATTGATTTGTGAGATAAAATCAGGCCTATGAGGCATTATGTAGTTAAACCATTTTTCCCAGTATGAATCAAATTGTTCCAGCTTATGATTAACAGATGCTGTTATCTTCTCCATTTTGTAAATGTCCATTGTAATTATTTTCATGTAAAATCACTGTAATTAAGGAGGTAAGCTGCTAACCAGTCAGTTCACATCCCCGTCAATTACCATCTTACAAAGGTGGAAACTGTTGGATGCTTTAAGTTTCTGGGTGCAAATATCACCAAAAATTTATCCTGATCTAGCCATGTACTTAGATGGCCAAGAAAGCACACCAGCACCTCGACTTCTCAGAAGGCGATGGAAATTCAGCATTTCCCTGGGAATCCTCACCAATGTTTACAAATGCACCACAGAATGCACCAACCTGCATCATAGTTTGGTGATTGGCAACTGTCCTGTCCCAGTCCACAAGAACTTGCAGAGATTTGTTTACTCTCTGCAAGTTTATCACAAAAATCAGCCTTCAATCCATTGACTGTCTACACCTTTCATCTCCTTGGAAAAGCAGCCAACATAATCAAGTATGCCTCCCAAATCAGTTGTTCTCTGTTCTACCCTCTTCCATCAGGAAGAAGATGCAAAAGCTCGAGACCATTTACGGCCAGGCTCAGGACAGCTTCTATCCTCCTGTTAAAAATACTAAAAACTGATCTATTACACGATAAAGTTGAACTCTTGATCTTTCATTCTATCTCATCACGGTCTTTGCATTGTATTAATCTACCTACTCTGTATTTAGTCTGTAACTGTATCAGTGTGCTATATTATTTTTTGCTTTTGTACCAGCTTGATGTGCTTATTTGTGGATTGATTTGTCTGGCTAGCATGCAAAACCAAAACCTTTGACGAGCTTCCACTGGTTTCCGATGTAGGGCAAGAGGTTCTAGTTGTCTAGTTGACCAGAAAGTTGCCTGAATTAGAGAACACATTTGATGAGGAAAGGTTGAGCAAGCTGGGGCTTTTCTCCTTGGAACATGAGACACAACTTGATGGAAGTGTATAAGATTGCAAGAGTAACAGACAGAGTGGGTGGCCAGCATCTTTCTCCCAAGGCAGCAATGGCTAATATAAGAGGACATCCTTTTAAGATTAGTGGAGGAAAGTATAGGACAGATGTCAGATTTTTTAAAAATTCAGGATGGTAAATACCTGGAATATATTGCCGGGGTGATTAGAGACATTTAGAGACACTTCCGAAGACACATAGATGAAATAAAAATTAAGGGCTACTGGGTGGGGGGAAGGGCTAGATGATTCAAGTAGTAGGTTAAAAAAATGGCACAATATTATGTGCCAAAGGACCGGTGCTTCACTGTACTCTTCTAGGTCTGAGTTCTCTGCATCTCAGTATATGTAACAGAAATAAACAATTACCAATTTTCAGCAATATCTCGCAAGAAATATTGGAATAAAGAACCAGTTAAAATATTGTTGAAGAATGTTAGTTGGTAGACGGTAATTGATCATATCTTCAAAGAATTTGTTGCGTTTCAGATAGAGACCCGGGTCTACAAGGTTTTAGATTAGCACCTATCCCATAGGTAAATAAGACATGTAAGTGTAGTGTTAATCACCACAACAACACACTTAGAAATTATAAATGTATAATCTAACTTAGAATGAAGCAATGAACAACCTAATAAAAGATAACCAACTTCAGAACCATGGTCTGCTTTCAAACAAAATCAAATTCATCATGCTGCAGAAACTGTAATAATGATCCAAAAATTAAATACAAGTGTTAGAAAGATACAAAGTGCAATACTGATAGACTGCTGATCTCAAATAAAGTATCTAATCTTGCATACGAGGGAATCTGCAGATGCTGGAAATAAATAAAAACACAAAATGCTGGCAGAACTCAGCAGGCCATAGATGCTGCCTGGCCTGCTGAGTTCTGCCAGCATTTTGTGTTTTTATCTAATCTTGTATGTTGTTTTTAGCTCTAGAATATATAAAATGAAAACAAGGCACTATATATACATTGTAGGTCAAGCAGCACCTGCGGAGGAGCAAACGATGTCTTAGCCTAATGACCTTCCATCAGAACCAGAAATGTTAGAAGTACACCACTTTAAGCAAATCCACAACTTCTAAGCTTTCTGCATATTGCCTATTACAAACACTTTTCTGCAGGGAAAACCATTTCCATTTGCAAATTTTCAAAGGGGTAATGAATGAAAATGCATGCTTTTATTGGATCAATAGCTAGTTCTCTGGGCTCCATGAAAGCTGCTCACCTCTATAGATTGCAACATAATTTGTGAATAAATTCAGGATAGCGTACGATTTCATTATCCGTTTACAAGGCAAGGACTCATGCATCTGTTGATAACGTTAAGTTCCAGCAAGCATAACTTTTTTTTATTTGTATCCACCCTAAATTATTGGAATGGGAAGTGGACTCTTGACTTTGTACTGAATTAGGTTTTGTGATTATTTTTATTGATAACAAATTACATCCTTCTATGTGTACTTCTCATGTGCTCCTCTAGAGGGTGCATCCTGACCAGTTACTGTCCAAGAAGAGAACAGTTGCACTTAAGAGCCCTCACACTTAAAACCTTTTGATTGGAGAAGACACACCTCTTGGGGAAACAAAGCCATGAATCTGTTCTCCAACCACAGCCTGTTTATTCTTCATCATTATTATGGTTGCAGTTTTCTTTTTGTAAGGTTGCAAATAACAAATTGCAGGAGGAACTCAGCTGGTGAAGCAGTATGCAGGAAAGGGACAGTCAGTCCTTGGATCAAGATTCTTCATCTGCTGAGGTCCAAGTCTAGATCTTGACATGACCACAGATGTTGCCTGATTTGCTGAGTTCTTCCAGCATTTTGTTTTTTGCTCTAGATTCCAGCATCTTGTCTCTTTTATATAAGGTTGGTGAATGAATTCACTGCTATTAATCATAATTATATCAGAAAATAACATTTCTAAAATCAACAAGATTGAGTCAATGGATATATTTAATAACTACAGTAGTTCACCACATATCCACTTTCAAGAGACGATCAGATTTACTTTCACACCTAGTTTCAAATTAGTTTTGAAATGAGATACACAATTTTATGTGGGCTACTATTAAATAAGCTAATACTCTCTCCACATGCATTTCTATTTGAATCCACTTTTTTTAAAAAATGCTAGTCACATTTTACATCCCATCCCTTAATAACTTAGCAGAAAGAAATGCTCCATACTACCAAAGGCAGCAAAACAGAAGGGGCAGAGTGAGGATTCTGTGCACATTCTGTTGTGTATTGCTCAGTTCATGAACACATGAGCAATGAACTGTGACAGAGGTGTTCCCAAAAGTTGGGAAATACATGAGCTTTGACAGGTGTGTCAGAATGTACAAGATAAAAGCCACTCTATACTCATTGAGAACCAGTGAGACTAATTCATAATTGCTGAATTATTTATATGTACTTTCTGATCAGTGTTGCGTTTGGGTTAATGGAATGAGGTGGATCAGAAATTGCTGCAGTCACTCCATCATCACCAAACTTGGAAGGAGTTTTTTTTGCAGCATGCAAGGAGAGAATATCTGGAACAGATTTTTTAAATATCACATGGTGAATCACAAAGATTACTCAGCAAATGGTGAGAAAACTTACAGGCAGCGTATACCTAAATAGCAGAGTAGATATTTGATAGACCTTTATCAGATCAACATTTACTTTAAGAAAGCAGACCTATTGAGTAATTAATCCCCTTGCAGCTCATCCACAAGAATGTGTTGAGCTAAACATGATGTGTGCACAGTTTGAATTTTTTTAATTTACTGGGTGCACACAGGGAGTCAAGACCGCATAAGAGAGAGAGCTGTGATTTAAGATAGAAATAATAACATCACCATGTCCATACTAATTACCATTTTAAAACTACAATATCTATCCTAATTTTTAATTTCAAATACATCCACATTAAAAATTGATTGAAATGAAACTAGAAAGATACATTACGTTTAAAATAAAAAGTCGATATGGGATGGATCCAACATTACTAAGAGAGCTCACACAAAGTACGCTGCAGATGCTGTGGTCAAATCGACATGTACAACAAGCTGGAGGAACTCAGCAGGTGGGGCAGCCTCCGTGGAAATGAACAGTCAGCGTTTCAGGCCGAGACCCTTCATCAGGACTAAAGAGGGAGGGAGCAGGGGCCCTTTAAAGAAAGTGGGGGGAGGGTGGGAAGGAGAAGGCTGGTAGGTGCCAGGTGAAAAACCAATCAGAGGAAAGATCAAGGGGTGAGAGAGGGGAAGCAGGAAGGGGATAGGCAGGAAAGGTGAAGAAGGAATGTAAGGGGAAAGCACTGTGTAGTAGAAGACAGCAGAATCATGAGAGAGGTGATAGGCAGCTGGAGGAGGAGGCAGAGTGAAAGTGGGATAGGGGAAGGGAGAAGGAGGGAATTACTGGAAGTTGGAGAATTTGATGTTCGTGCCAAGGGGCTGGAGACTACCCAGACGGTATATAAGGCGTTGCTCCTCCAACCTGAGTTTGGCCTCATCATGGCAGTAGAGGAGGCCATGTATGGACATATCCGAATGGGAATGTGAAACAGAGTTGAAGTGGGTGGCAACCGGGAGATCCCGTTTGTAGTGGCGGACGGAGCGGAGGTGCTTGACGGAGCGGAGGTGCTTGACGAAGCGGTTCCCCAATCTGCGTCGGGTGTCGCCAATGTAGAGGAGGCCACACCGGGAGCACCGGATGCAATAGATGACCCCAACAGACTCACAAGTGAAGTGTTGCCTCACTGGGAATGACTGTTTGGGGCCCTGAATACTAAGAGAGCTGGTAGCAAGGCTGCAGTAGTCCTAGCCTGAGTCTTCCAATCTCAAGGCAGAGTGAAAATGGTATAGGACTGGAGAATGGTAATTGTAACTCTCTCTTGAAAACAAAATTCAGGGACATACCCAACTACTACTACTAAGTTAGTTGTTAGGCAAGGAGTTTTTAAGAAACAAAACTGTAATAGAAGCTTAGATTAATAAAGGAGAGACAGTTAGTTGAAGGCAATGATTGGATTGTTTTAATGAAGTAAATAGATACACAAACAATGGGAAAGGTTAGGAGAATGGCAGATAGAAAATAGAGTGGAGAAATGGGAAATAATATGCTTTACTTTGGTAGAAAATTATATTTTATTTATATTTAAATGGTGTGATTCTGAAATCGTTTGCTGTTGAGAGAGACCCTGTTTTTGTGCAGAAGATACTATGATATACACATACAACAAGTATTGAGGAAGGCAAATGGCATACAGGCCTATTCCCCAAGCAGTTTGCAATTATTGCAAGAGAATTTGAGTGCAAGAGCAAATAAGCCTTGTAACACCTGTAAAGATAACATCAGAAACACTGTGCATGGCTCCGGTCAAGACTCTTGACCTGAGGGAAGACACAGGAACATAGGAAGTACCCTAGAGGTTCACCAGATTAATTCCAGACATGGAATCATTGTTCTAAGAGGAAAAGTAAACAGATAAAGATTACATGAACAATAATCATAGAGTGGGTTTATAATCTCTTCAGTCTAAGAGAAAAAGAGGAGAGAATGGCAATAGACAATAGACAGTAGGTGCAGGAATAGGCCATTCGGCCCTCCTAGCCAGCACTGCCATTCACTATGATCATGGCTGATCATGCACAATCAGTACCCCGTTCCTGCCTTCTCCCCATATCCCTTGACCCCGCTATTTATAAGAGCTCTATCTAACTCTCTCTTGAAAGCGTCCAGAGACTTGGCTCCACTGCCTTCTGGGGCAGAGCATTTCACATATCCACCACTCTCTGGATGAAAAAGTTTTTCCGCATCTCTGTTCTAATGGCCTACCCCTTATTCTTAAACTGTGGCCTCAAGTTCTGGACTCACCCATCAGCGGGAACATGCTTCCTGCCTCCAGCGTGTCCAATCCCTTAATAATCAGATCCCCTCTCATCCTTCTAAATTCCAGTGCATACAAGCCCAGTCGCTCCAATCTTTCAACATTTAACAGTCCAGCCATTCCAGGAATTAACCTTGTGAACCTACGCTGCACTCCCTCAATAGCAAGAATGTCCTTCCTCAAATTTGGAGACCAAAACTGCACATAATACTCCAGGTGGGGTCTCACCAGGGCCCTGTACAGCTGCAGAAGGACCTCTTTACTCCTATACTCAATTCCTCTTGTTATAAAGGCCAGCATGCCATTAGCTTTCTTCAATGCCTGATGTACCTGCATGCTTGCTTTCATTAACTGATGTACAAGAACACACAAGATCACCTAGATGGCATAGGGACAGAGCTGATCATCCTAGCAGAACCAAAGCTCAATCCTAACTTCTGTTGTTGTCAGTATAGAATTTGCATTATGTTTTCCTGTGGCTGTGAGGTTTCCCTCAGCTGTTCTGATTTTCTGAGGATCTGTCAGTAGAGCAATAAGGCACAGTGGTGTTGTGGTTAGCAAAATGCTTTACAGTGCCAGCTATAAGGTCGGGTTCAATTCCCGCCACTGTTTGTACGGAGCTTGTATGTTCTGCACATGAGAGAATTTCTTCTGGGTGCTCCGTTTCTTCACACATTCAAAGACTTATGGGTTAAGTGTTAGAAAGTTGCAGGCACACTATATTAGCACTCGAAGCATGGCAATACTTGTGGGCTGCCCAAAGCACATCACAGATTGTGTTGGTCATCGATGCAAACAATACATTTCACTGCATGTTTCAATGTACAAGTAACAAATAAAGCTAATCTTTAATCTAGCTATAAATTAGATTAAATGTAAGTATAAAAGATATCGAGGGCATGGCACCTAATGGCGACTCTTTTGCTTGCATCTTTGGAAACAGCTCTATTTCTATCTTCAATATCTCTTTTTTTCCCTTTTCAGGGTTCTTTTGAAGGCCCTGACCTGGAGTTACATGCTAACTTAGATTCTTTGTGGAAATGGGACCTGCTCTTGGGGGTCTCACTACTGTCCACTTGTTGATATGCCAAGGACGCGGCCTAGAAGACTAGTGCGCCTACAGGGTGCCGGATTTTCATGGCTCTGGAGGTGGGCGGATTTGAGGCCAGTGCCTACAGAAAATTGGTGTGTCATGAGAGACGGAAGATCGTAAGCAACGAGCTGGCTGCTGGCTGTGTACCCAGAGAACCAAGATCTTTGGGCACAGAGCTCTGACAAAGTGACACAACAGACTTTTAACTCCATAAATCAGCAAGTGTTTTGTTATGTCTCCCCTCTCACTGTGAAACAGAGACCCTTCTTTTTCCCTTATTAGGGAGAGTGCCTATGGTATGTCAAATTACTGGGTGAATGAGTCGTCTTTGGGGTACTGCAAATCTGTAACTTTATTGATGCATGGATCAGGGCATAATGAGGAAGCTGTGCAGGTAAATGTCTGGCATGGAGATAGCCAAATTGAGTCAGGAAGGGACAGATCATTCAAATACATAAAACTTGGCTAAGAAAGACGGTTTTTTAAGACAAGTATTGCCACAGTAAAAAAGTTATAAAGACAAAGATACAGATTCTTGATCTGATGGCACAAAAAATTCATAATATTGTTGATAAGTAACAGCATAAAGAGACATAAACAAATAAAATAAAACTGGTATTTTGGAGAGAAGATAATAGTGACACAGCCTAGAAGCTGAATGTCTTGAGGATATTCAGTATTTAGATGGACAGCTAAAAAAGGGAAGGAAGGAAGCTGGCTTTGTTATTAATAGATGAAAACAGAGCAATGGTCAAAAGGAATATTGTTTCAGCAGCCCAAAATGCAAAATCTGTAAGATCAGTCAGGTGTGTGTGTGTGTAGCAGGAAGGGAGCTGGAGGGGGGAGGGAGATCAGAAGATGGGAGATAGGAGAACCAGGGATATGAAAGGGAATATCTTCCAGGGAAATATTGGGTCTGATGACACCCAACATGGAGTCACACAACACTGAAACAGGCCCTTTGGTCTAACTAGTCCATGTCAACCAAGATTCTCATCTGTTAGTCCTATCTGCCCAAGTCCCACTAAACTTTTCCTATCCGTGTTATACCACTTTAAAAAAAAAACACATATCTGTCCAAGTATCTTTGAAGTGTTATCAATAAGCTGCCTGATTTAGACATTTTCTCAGGCAGCTTATTCCACATACCATCCACTCTGTGTGGAAAGAGTCATCCCTCACTTTAAACCTATGCCCTTAAGATTTTGATTCCCAACCCTTGGAAAAGGTCTCCGTAGATTCACCCTGACTATTTCCTTCCAATTTTCTCCAACCCATTCTCCTGCCATTTCATGAAAGAAGTCCCAACCTTCTCAACCTCTCTCCATAACTCAGTGCCCTGAGTCCAGTCAACATTCTTGTAAATCTCCTCCATACACTTTCCAGTTTAATAAGGCCATCAGTTAAACAACCTCCTTCCATGAAAAACTATGAAAAAACACTCAATACTCAGCAGATCAGGTAGCCTCAAAGCAAACATTTCAGCTCAAAGATCTTTTAAATTAATGGAATAGTTTTTGAAAACAAGGGAAATGTGCTCACTTGACTCTAAAGCAAAGACAAAGGAATCACTTCCAGACAAAGACTTTCAGTAGAATTCAAAAATCATTACTTACGTATAATTATGCATGATGCACTCACCTAATTTGTAGATGATGACATAAATTAGACTCCAAACTGTTCCAGGCACTTTCAGGACCTCTCCCAATAGTTTGCAGGGTTTCAGCACAAGTAATCCGTTTTTTGCTTCAGAAGTATCTTCTAGTTCAGGTGTGAAATAGGAAATAATCATAGCTATAACATAGGCAAAACAGAATACTACGAAAATCATATTCCAGCTAATATAGTCCATCACCGTCAAAAGCCCTGCTCCTGCAAGAAGAGAGCCCATTTTATAAGCCACAACTTGGATGGTATTGCCATAGCCAACATCCTCACTGCTAAGCAAATGAACTGCAATGGAATCTACAGCAATATCTTGAACTGAAGCAAAGAAATTCATCACGAGCAAGATGAAAGCCATTTCTGGGAAGTCCATAGCTGGAGTCAGTCTAGACATTACTAAGCAGCATAGAAATAGTCCAAACATGCTGCACAACAGCCATTTCCGTTTCGTTCCATATTGATCCACAAATGGAGCCCATAGTATCTTCAGCAACCATGGAAAATACAACAACTTGGTCAAGCTAATTTTCGTGAATGTGAGTCCAGATGTTCGCAGGTAGATTGGAAGTAAGCTGGACTGTAATCCATAGGGCATTCCCTGTACAAAGTACAGTAAGCTAAATAATTTCAGTTTAAAGGGTGCCATTTCAAATGGATGTCATCTACAGTAAAAGTATCCGGTTCCTTGTAAACCTCGGGTAAACTCAAGATCTGCAACAAAAAAATGCTTCTTTAAAAACTGCAGTAATATTTTTATATTAAACTCTACAGCATCACTACCTTTATAGACAAAATGATTTCAAATTAATTTTGGTAGTCTTGGGTTATTAAGAATAAAATGTTAAAGAGTATTATAATTAGATTACTGAGGATACTGAAGCAGAGCTGCCATATGTGAGCTGATAAAAATCCTAATCAACACAAAAAGATGAACTAGCTCAAACCTAGAATGGTAAGAGTTAACTGCATAACATCTCCTAGCAATGTCACTGTTCATATCAATTACATTTTTACCTTTGCAAAAAATATTCTAATCCAAAAGTTTACATTGCAATCTAAGTTAGCTACAGCAAACTAGCTGAACTTGCCATTTATTTCAATTTGTTTGTGGAATTATAGAGGCTTACTTAGCTGTTACTGACAACGTTATCATTTGGCTGTAAAGCACTTTGAAATGAACATCACTAAGTTACTGAATGCTCATTATTTCATTCTTTCCAAAAAAAATTGAACAGAAATAGCATAAAATCAATCAAATACAAAGCTATTCTTTGTATTTGAGGAAGCTGTCAACTAAGATTGCTACTTCAGAAAAAAACATGAAATTAATTTAAATATTTAAAGTATACAAACTCTAATTCATTTATTTTAAATTTTGTAATGTATTAAAACAGGTTAAATTTGGAAATCAGTGAGATACGGCATGCTAAATAATAATTCTATAAAGAAAACTCCCCTCCACCTCCCCCCTTCTCTATTTTTCTATTCCCCTGTTGCCCCTTCTTTTCTCACCTGCCCTTTGATTCCTCTCCTTTCCTCTCTTCTATGGTCCACTGTCCTGTCCTATCCTTTCACCATTTACCTCTTCCACCTAATGCCTCACGGCTTTCTCTTCATCCCCTTCTCCCCCACACACCCACCCTCTGCCTACTTACGTTCCCCTCACCAATCCAACCTATCACCTGCCAGCTTCCTCTCCCCTCACATTCTTCTTCTTGTTTCTGTCCCCTTCGTTTCCAGTCTTGATGAAGGGTCTAGGCCCAAAATGATCTCTGTTTATTTCCCCCCCCCCACCAAAAGATGCTGCCTGACCTGCTGAGTTCCTCAAGCATTTTGTGTGTGTTGCTTTTTCTGCATCAGCAGAATCTTTTTGTGTTTAACACCTACAAACTGAACTTTTTTCCTGCCTTTCCTCCCACACTGACTTACTGAAAAATAACTTCCATTTGCACAACTAAACAGACTAATAACCAATATTTGTTTTATTCAATGAGAAATATTTTAAAAGGGTTATTATTTAGTGTCAATTATCATAGACCAGAAAAATTCCTCCAACAATGGTTAAAGTAGGAGGGTGACACAGGGATAGGTTGGAAGATTAGGGCAGGGCCTTTATTGTGCTTATGGGCAGAAACAGAAGAAAGAGTAATAAAGTTGTGCAAAGCTAAGGTCATCTGCAAAGAGAGAGGCACAGTGATGCAGCAGCTAAGTAAGCCTCAGTCTTACAGATCCAACAACACAGGTTCAGTGTTGGCCTGTGTTATAATATTCTTCTTGTGAACACATTGGTTGCCCCTATAGCTCTTTCCTTCTTTTGTCATCTTAACAAAATGTTGATAGGTTAATCAATAATATAATTTAACCGAGTGGTAGAAGAATGAGTGATTAATAAGCATGACTGAGAGAATGTTATACAAATATAAGTGGGGTAATGGTACTGAATTGGCTGTAAAAGCCTGCATAGATCTGTTGGGCTGAATGGCTCCTGCAATATAAAGAAAATAGTGTGGGGGGGGGGGGTTGTGATTGCATACTGATGTTTTGAATATTATGTGAGCTGGTTTAAGCTAAAAATTGGATATGTGCACCAGTCATGACCCCCCCCCCCCAACAAAAAATGTGCTCACTGTAGAATATATGTAGAGGCTACTGAGTATATTTATTTATTTGAGTTACAGCATGACACAGGCCAGTCCCTTTGAACCACGTGGCCCAGTGATTTAACCCTAGCCTAATCAAAGGATAATTTGCAATGACCAATTAACTTACTGATAGATCTTTAGACTAGAAGGACCGAAACACACAAACGAAACCCACATGGTCACTGGGATAACGTACAAATTCCTTACAGGACAGCGGCAGGAATTGAACCTGGGCTGCCAGTATTGTAAATATTGTGCTAACCACAACGCTACTGTGCAGTGACAGTATCAATTGTGCAAAACCCATTTGCTCACCTGAACCCTGGGAATCTAGTTGCCCTGAACTGGACCTTAAGGTTTGAGGCTTCAATGCTGTTTAATGGGAGCCAAATACTATCAGGGAGCTTCAAGTGTCTATTGTAGCATGTGTGTGCGCTGTTCAGAGTGCACCTTCCCTTCCTTTTTCAGCTGATGTTATTAGGTTTCTTAATCACATATTGAGTATTTTAACATCCTCTACAATCCTCCTTATTCACATTAACAAATCCGTTAGAGGAAAGGCCTAGGTTCGGGTACAGTGTGACCTCTGGTATGCCTGTGACAACGTGGGCTCTTGTCTCCCAGCCAAAACACAGATGCCAGCAGATACTGTAGAATGCGGTTGTATTTTATCTATCAAAATAAACTTCAGTCGCTGTATAATGCTTATGCCAAGACTCGTATATGCACACACACCAACCTTGGAAACACTTATTTCTTAAGCGCCTGTGAATTTCTCGGTATTTAACCCTTTAAAGTCCTATAGACCCGCAATTTTTTCGCCGATACTCAACACACGAATTCAGCCTTTGAAAGTATTTCCTGCAGCCGCAAGGTAGAGGCGATGGAGATACATTATTAACTTATTGGGCTGAGGCGCCGTTTCGTTATGCAACCGGGCTGAAGTAAATCAGCAGCAGGGCGCTGGCAGTCGCTGGAACGCCGCCCGAAAACTCTTTCCGCAACAATGGACGAAGCTATTTGGAGCAAATGCAGGCCGCACCTCTCCGTGTGGTAGTCGCCGCGCCCTCGCCTCACCCTCAACCGGCGTTTGTGAGTAATAAAGCCGTCATCTGCGGGCTGAGAAGTGAAACCTCCTGTGGCCTAAATGCTACCCTGAGTCTGGGGTTTACTCGTTTATCATAGTTAAGGATGAATGTTAACCCTCCGCACCGCCTCCTTTGTTTCTTCATCCTCTGCTTTTTTTTTAAAAAAAAATCGAATTGTTTACATTTACAGTATTCAACGTTTCTGCCCTCTTGAGGTCACTAACGATACGGGAAGCTACCTACCGCAGGCAAATGCAGCGGTAAAATTTTATTTAGGGACTTGGGGTTATGAGAGCATCTAGTTTTCACCCCAGTCGTTTTGCGTTCGCGAGAGTGCACTTGAGCTACTGTGTACGGTTTTCTTGTGGTCTTAGCTGAAAACGGATTTGCATGGCAGAGGGAGTGCAGTGGATAGCAACTAAACTGGTTCTAGGGTTTTCTTGACGTGACGCTGCTGGACGAGGATCTGTCAATCTCTGGAGTGTATAACTTTAACAGATCTGATTGAAATTTGCAAACAGGTAGGCTGAATGAAAAGAGGACGTTTCCCTTTACTGTCTAGAAACAAGTATTACAGTCTCAGAATGAGAGTGCAAAAACTTGCAACTTTTTTTTAAAAGACTCAAAGCTTAATTTATTATCAGTGTATACAGTATACAACTTTGAGATTCTTCTCCAGATAGCCACGAAACAGGAAACCATGGAATCAATCGGTACAAAGAGAAGCCCAGCCACCACACAAAAAAAGGCAACACAATCAACACACCCCTCAACCCCCTTCCCCTGCCCTGCACGAAACTCAGCAAGAACACTGGCCCCCAAATCCTTCTTCCCCACACAAAATGCAACAACTATATAGACCTTCAAATCCCCCCACCCCACACAAAAAACTAACAAAATTGCAACAAGAACATCAAACCCCAAACCCCACTCCCCCCAACCAAATCAACGAGAAAGAAAGGGTGACAACACAATATAAAAACCATAATAGTCCAAATCCATTAATGCAGAACGTTGGTAACATCCTCAGACATCATTGAAAGAGAGAGACACCGCTTGATCACAGAAACCTACCCTCCGAGCACAGCCAGTCTCGTAGTTTCTTCGCTTTGAGACCCGTGCCCGCTTCCTGGAATTTTCTCGATTAGCCACACTATCGATCTCCGAACTGTAAATCACGGGCTCTAACAGTTCCGGAAACAGATTTAAGATGAAAAAGATAGATGTAAAAGAAGTGAAATAAACAGTTTCATGGTCTATCCAGCAGATGACAACCGAGGGAGCATTGTATGCGGGTGCCATCTATCTCAAAAAATATTGCTGGGACTGAAAGGCTTGGGTCATAGGGAGAGGGTAGGCAAGCTAGGACTGTATTCCTTTGAGCAGCAAGACTGAAATGTGAAATTATAGCGGTGTATTGAAATAATGAGGGCCATAGAAAGGGTGAATGTATATAGTCTTTTTTTCCCAGGAAAGTGGAAGCAAAAAGTAGAGGCTGGAGGTTTAAGATGAGAAGGAAACAATTTAAAAGGAATCTGAGCAGCAACTTCTTCACACAGAGGATGGTGCCATCAGAGAAGCTGGTTTAGGCAGGTGCAATAACATTTGGACAAGTAGATGAATTGGAACAGTTTAGAGGAGTATGGCCAAACACAGGCAAATGAAGCTCATTCAGCATGGATGAGCTGACCCAGAGAAACCATATCTGTGCTTTATTACACTATGGTAATGCAGGAAAATGGGATAGATCAACCATGACTGTGATCAAAGATTGGTGTGAGAGAACTGGGTTTGATATTGGCACCAGTATTGGAGAAGGAGCAGACTGTTCTGATGGAATGAGCTCCACTTGAATTATGCTGGGACTAGGGTCCTGGCAAATCACATAACTGGGCCTGTGGATAGGGCCTTTAAACTTAATCGTAGACCGGTTGATACAACTGCTTGGAAAAGTATGAAAAAAGTGAAGAGAAAGTCAGGGAAGATTATTGAAGTCTCCATAATAAAGAATAATACAAAAAAAAAGGCTAAGAATTTAACTTCAGAGAACATGGAGGCAAAATCAAAAAGAAGGACGGTGAATACAGGACTGGCAGTGTGATAACTGAATGCATGCATTATACAAAATAAAATAAATAATCTTGTAGTACAAATAGAAATTTACACTTAGGATCTGGGTATCACTGAGTTGTAGTTGAGAGAAGATCATAGCTAATAGTTAAGCATCGAATTATAACATATATTGAAAAGACAGGCAGTTAGTTGGGCAGGGGAGTGGGGTAGCTCTGAAGAAAAATCAAATCAAAGAAAGAAGTGACATAGAATCAGAAATGTAGAGTCCTTATTGATGGAGCTGAGAAACTGTGAAGGTAAAAAGACCCTGACAGGAGTTATATCCAGACCTTCAACTGGTAGCCAGGATGTATGGTAGGAATTACAATGGGAGATTGAAAGGGATAATGTTACAGTGGTCTTGGGGAATTTCAGTATTAAGGCAAATTGAGAAAACCAGGTTGATGTTAGATCCCAAGAAAAGGAATTTGCAGAATGCCTACGACAAGGATTTTTAGAGTATTGTTGCCGAGCCCACTAGGAAAAAGGCAGTTCTAGATTAGATGTTGTGTAATGAGCCAAATTTGATTAGAGAGCTTAAGGCAAAAGAACCCTTAGGACGCAGTGATCATAGTATGATAGAACTTGTTCTGCAGTTCGAGAAGGAGAAGCTAGGAGTGAGTGCCACCACCTAGGTTACACCGTATATGAAGTATCAGTAACATTATACTGTTTAACTTGTGATGTAAATGAACGCCTATTATTTGTTAATTTATTTGTGGTAATATTCTGTGTTGGGTGTGAGTCATGCATACTGTGTTATGCACCTTGGTCTAGAGGAACGTCATTCCATTTGGCAGTATACATGTGTACAATTGAAATGACAATACACTTGAACTTTAACTAAATCTGATGTAAACATATTACCTCTGAATAAAGGAAACTGCCGGTGCATGAAAGAGGAGCTGACCAAAGTTAATTGAAAGGACACACTAACAGGGATGATGGATGAGCAGTAATAGCTGGAGTTTCTGGGCCTAATTCAGAAGATATTGTTGAGACTTGTTATATACTCCTAGGATTCATTTTTTCTGTGGACTGTCACTTTAAAATGCCGGGAGAATGACTGAATTTTAGATACTGTTTGAACTGCTCTAGAGTGAGAGAGGTGGAGTTATTTGATGGAGAATAGAGTGTTATGGTTTCTCTGCAGCTTGTTTTGAATATACAAGGACACACAGAAAGACACAATTAAAGTCAAGATGGAATCGGTCAATGAAAGTACCAGTGAGTCGGTTGCTGGTTTAAACTTTCAGTAGCCCAAAAAGGGGTGCGTTGAGTTCAATCCAGAGTATTGATAAATGACTCTCACAAGTTCTGCAACTAGAAGAAGTTTTGCAGAGAAGGAGAGGAAGGTTTTGTGGTGAACTATGTGCCTGTCTGGACACGCCCCCTGCTGACTGCTCCTGTGGCTCCTCCCACAGACCCCGGTATAAAGGCGATTGAGGCCGGAGTCTGGCCTCTCAGTCTCCAGGATGTAGTATGGTGGTCACTCACTGCTGGTTCCTTCTTCCAGTCAATAAAAGCCGATATGTCGCCTTTACGTTTCAGAGTGAGTTATTGATGGTGCATCAGGTTTGAAACAGAAGAAACCTAGTGACATGGAGATCACTTTTTGGACTCTCTCTCCAAGTAGCCCGTGAGGGTGAGTTTGTTTCCATTCGAATACGAAAGTGTGATTTTCACTTAGTTACTCCACTGGAGTGAGTTCTCATGAGGGGAAAACCTTTGTGGATGCCACACGTGTGTTTACCCTTTGTCTGGATGTGGTAGTTCACTGAAGAAAGGCACCCCTGTGGCAAATCACTGCTGGAGTTACTTTGTATGTTGTGGAACTGGATAAGGGGCTATCACATTATTGGGGTAACCTTGTGGAATCTGCCGGTGTGTCGTCCCTTGACTGGGTAGTGGTCCCCTTGAAGATGGTCCCCTTTGTGATAAGCTACTGTTGGTGATAATCCATACGTGGATTCTGTTTGAGTATCCTGTGGCCACCACTTTGAGATGTCCCGTAGCTGAATTCGGGCGTGGTACCACTTGTGTTGAAAGGATATTCATTGACGATCACTGTCCGTGATACTTCATGTGTGAAGTGGAACAACTTTGGAGATAAAACCTACTGCTATTGTTATTTTGTATTGCTGTTGTGGAACCTGTGGAATATCGACGTAACTGCCTTCTCACAACATTCACCTTTGGATTACAAATATCTCTCTCATACCAACAATAATAATTCTGAGGATTGAACTGAACATTTTTTCTTACGTACCATCGTAAGACTGTATCACTTACTACTTAAGCTTGAAGAAGTTTGCGAACTTTATTATTGCGAACACTTATATATGCATAACACCATTAAATCTTGATTTACCTGGTTTTAAGTTACTATATGACATAGTGTTTTGTTAACAGCAAAACCAGACTCCAGATGTGTTCTATTGTTGCTGATATTTTTTACAGGGTTGCATTTACATAACAGACTTCATAATGCATTAGTCAGACCACATTTGAAGTATTGTGAACAGTTTTGGACCCCATATCTAAGAATGTACAGACCTTAGAATGGGTCTGATAAGAGATTTATGAAAATTATTCTGGGAATGAAATGGTTAATGTTTGAAGAGCGTTTGATGGCTCTGGGCCTGTACTAACTTGAGTTTAGAATGAGGGGAGATCTTATTGAAATGTACCAAATATTGAAAGGCCTAGATAGAGTGGATATGGAGAGGATATTTCCAGTCGTGGGAGAGTCTAGGAGGTTGCTGTCTCAGATTAGAAGGACAATTCTTTAGAACAGAGATGAGGAGAAATTTCTTTAGCCAGAGGGTGATGAATCTGTGGAATTCATTGCCATGGATGGCTGTGGAGCCAAATCACTGGGTATATTTGAAGCAAAGGATGGTAAGTGCATCAGAGATTACAAGTAGGAGAATGTGGTTCAGAGGAGAAAAATATATCAGCCATGGTTGAATGGTGGAGCAGTCTCAATGGACTGAGTGGACAAATTCTACCCCTATGTTTAATGGTCTTATCAATAGCACAGCAGTTCTGATGTAATGTTTTTATAACACTAAACCCACATTGTAAGGGGATCCTGCACATTCCATTATGCCTTACAGGGTGTTCAGCTCTGGATATGCAAAACTATTCTCTCAAGTTACATTTACCATCTTTTCACCGTTTACTGGTCCTTGGCTCAATTGTGATCAAAGTCTCTTTTGTGACTTAGTGACGGATTTTTTCCTGATAAGGATCTTATGAAGCACTCTGGAAAACTTTAAAAGCAAGTAATCGATGATACGGAAAGTTTAAAAAAAAATGCTTGGAGAAAACATTAAGTCAGAAAGTAACTGTCTCGTCATCTGCAGTTAACGTTTCAAGTCATGGCCTTTTATCAGAACAGTTCAGACAAAAGATCATTAACTAAATTATTAATTCCAGATGCAAGGCACTCTGGTAAAAATAGAGCTCACTGGGCATCAAAAGAGCAACCATTGCAATAGTTGAGTTATTTCTCATGGAGCAGATTCAATGGGCTGAAAAGCCTCAGTGCAGACTCGAGGGGCCGAATGGTCTACTTCTGCACCTATTACCTATTGTCTAATTATGCTCCTTCTGTGTGTCTTGTGGTCTAGGAAGAGAGTTGTGATCAGAAGTCAATCATTTCAGTAGAAGGATATCATTACAGGTGCTCCTCAGAGCAATACCCTAATCTGAAACCATCTTTAGTACTGCACAAGTTCAGAAGTGAAATGTTTGGTACTTGTGTGGTCTTCAATTCCATACACAACTCAAATTGATACAGCCCATGCCAGCATACCTGCAGACGTAGCTGATAATGCTATAGAAATATAATTTTTGAGATGAAAACTAAATAATCTACTCCTGACACTTCCATTATCAATTGCCATTAATAATCATGGGGTCACCGTTGACCAGAAACCTATTGAACCAGCCACACAAATGTTGTGTATGCAAGTGTTGATTGGACATCTGCTGCAATGACTTATTTTACCTCATGAATATTTCCAAAACTTCTTTCATTTCAAGATAACAAATGCTTGGCCCAAAATTCAATCAGACATTTTTTTTTAAACTTAGAACACAGTCCTTCCAGTCCAACAAGCCCAATCCACCCAATTGCACCAATGTGACCAATTACTCTGCTAATCTACTTATCTTTGCAGGAAACTGGAACAGCTAGAGAAAACCGACACTTTCATTGGAAGAACATACAAATTCTCTACAGACAGTGACGGGAATTGAATCCCGGCCACTGGTGCAGCAAGAGCATTATGCTATTCGCTATCCAATTTGATGAAATCTAATGCATGCTTTAGCGCTTCCTTCCATTGTAACCCTGACTTAAATTCATTAACAGACTCGTTCTTAAATTCATAATTCTAGAGTTTGCAATATTTGTTCTTCCACAAAAATTACAAATCCTGTGTAGTCTTCACCCTCCCCCAATGTAATACTGGCATTTTGTATGCAAGGGTCCAGACAAGTACTTTCTCAACCTTCTATTTTTATTCTCATCCATCTGTTCATTTTCAAAAATATTGCTTATGATGCTTTACTGTAAAGGGTCCCATAGTTTACTTATTTAGAAATACAGTGCAGAACAGGCCCTTCTGGCCCAACGAGCTGCACCACCCAGTAACCCATCTATTTAACACTAGCTTAACCACAGGACAACTTACAACTACCATTTAACCTACTAACCAAGGCATCTTTGAACTGAGAGAGGAAACTGGAGCACCCGGAGGAAACCCACACAGTTCATGGTGAACGTACTAACTCATTACAAACAGTGGCAGAATTTTACTCTGAACTCTGGAATGCCTTGAGCTGTAATAAAGTTGTGCTAACAGCTATGCCTATCCATTAAGAAACTGGAAACTTGATCAATAGAATCATTTTAGAAAAAAAAACAAAAATGGGATCAATTCAGTATTTTATTTGGCCCTGTTACGACTTGATATACAGTATTGATTCCACAACGCCAAGTCATTTTCACTGCTTTGTCATCTTTACATCAAAATGGGAGCTGCCCTGGATCAACATACATTACTCATCGCTTCCACAGAGCGACAGCAGGATTTTCTCATAATCCCCCTTCGTTTCCTCCTGTAGAGAAAAATAAAATGGAATGCATTCCTTTTTTATTCCAGCATTAATAAGCACATGTTTGAGCATATTTGAAATAGTTTTATACTCAAATCAGAAAACTAAGGTCGTCTTAAAAAAAACAATATTATGACCAAGGATCGGAGATTATTACAAGTAAAATATATGGCTACATGCAGATTTAATTTAAGCTTGCATTTCATGAAATTTACTTGAACTTAAAATACTTGAATCAATACTCTATGCAATAGAATACTGCTTAAACTTCAATGTAATGCAAACTTTTTAGAAAAGGGGAAAAGGTTACTACTACTCCCTTTGTATACCTATGTTCTCCCACCCTCACAGACTAATTGCCTTATACACTGGGTTACAAGGTAAGTGTTGCAGACCAGAAGTCAGAATCAGAGACCAAATGCAAAAGTGAAAACTCATCTTACCTTGATGGCATTGTAAAGGGTTTTTCCAAATTTAGCTTTGTATTCCACTTTAATATCCTTCAAATCCACTTCAGAACGGGAAATTATAATTCTGATCAAAGTATTATCTTTTGTACCGTAACCCTGAATATGCAAAAAATAAGATAAGTTTGGATTAATTTCCAAGGTGCCAGAAAGGCATGAATGTACATAATTAAACACAGCAAGTCTTTTCCTGGACTCATTAGGGAAATCTCACTTTTCTATATCAAACGTAGCCTGTCTTGCTATTGCACAAACTAGTTTCTTAATGTTTGCATTGTATCTTTACTTACAAATCATTAATATGCAACAAAAGCAACAATGGTCCTAATACTGAACCCCAAACTTCATTTCTCTATGGTCTGCAAAAACAATTTAAATGTATTGCACTGAGCGTAATGTAACCCACATTGGAGAACAAAGCACACAGATGAATAATTTGCAGAGCATCTTCATTAGTCTGCAAGCATGACTAAGTTTCCAGTTGCCAGTCACTAATTCTCCATCAACTGTGGTCTGCATGTGGCTTCCTACACTTTTGCAGCATCTCAAACTTTTATTTGAGCACAGTGCAGTTACCTGTGCTATCAAGCTGAATTCCAGGTAACACATTTGCATTAGATCTGGCCAGTTTTTCTGTTAGTTATTTTAACAGTTACTCAGCTTCTCTTCATTGACACTGCCTTATCTGATGGCCATTTTCTCCAGCCTCAACAGCATTTACATTGTTGCTCCAGCTGCCTCAATCAGTCTAACAATTGAATGGCTTCATCAACCAAAGCAGTTTTAACCTCATTTTAGAGAGGGTCACTGTGTAATCCATCCATTCCTTTTTTAATTTTATCTGCAGATGAAGTTAATTAGTTTATTTTGCCATTTCTGATGAAAGATCCTTGACATCACGGTACATTCTGCAGATGCTGTCTAACCTGATGAATGTTTCCAGCATCTTTTTTAAAATTACCAGCACCTGCTGTCTATTTGGTGATTTATTTTTCAACCATGATGCTACAGGCCCTTTTAATCTTATGGGCTTAATTTGTCTACTATACCTTTCAGTAATCTACCTGTTGCTTCTCAACTACTTGGCACACTCACCTTCATTGACTGTTGCAACTTATCAGCAAAGTAGGCTGGTTTATTGCCAATGCAGTTCACTATGTACAAAAAAAAAGTGACGTTACTATAAAATTCAAGTTCCTTTTGATACAACAAACTTTGTTATAGAATTGGAATGCAGGCTTTAGGAACTGTGGTATTTCTATACTGGGAATCATCTCTCAATGCTTGTAACTACCACTTACTTTGGCAAATATCTAAAGGTTGAACAAACAGAAAACTGCTGCAGAAACTAGGTGCATCAGGCAACATCTGTGGAGGCAGAGGAACGGACAACATTTCAGGTCGTGATCCTATATCAGGACCGAGTATGTATAAAGTAGCAATGGTGAGAGGCAAAGCAGATGCTGGCAGGTAAAAGCCTCTACTGTCCCCTGCCTGATTCCATCTATCCCTCATTCCCCTCTCCTTATTCCACCCATCACTTCCAGCTCCTGCATGCACCTCCCTCTCACCAAAGTTCAATGTACATTTATTATCAAAGTATGCGTACTATTTACAACCTTGAGTTTCATCTCTTTACAGGCAACCACAAAACAAAGAAACCCAAAAGAACCCATTAACAAAAAAGACCACCAAACACACAATCTGCAGGGGAAAAAAACATGTAACCAATACAAGTTCATGAAAGTGAGTCCACAGCCATGCAGCTGGTCATCACTGCAGCTGATTCAGGGGCCCATTAGTTGCAAGCCACAGCTTCAGTGCAGAGACAAGTAAACCTCACCAAGCAGTATGCTGAACATCAGCCCATCCCTCTCCTCTAACCTCAACATCCTGATCTTTTCAATTTGGCCCAGCGCTTAAGTTGGCCAAATGTAAGAAGCCATATTGTTCCTTGCTCTCGGACTTGGGCCGTGTCGCTTCAATACGCTCCAGGGCACGGCCCCTTACCACTTTAGACAATCAGTCCTGATACAGGGTCTTGACCCAAAATGTTAACTTTTCCTCTACAGATGCTGGCTGACCCACCAATTTCTTTATCCAGTTATTCCCCCTCAGCAACCAATATCTGCAGTCTGGTGTCACCTCTCAAAATGGAATTTGGATAAGTCACCAAATTGATGAACCCAAATGTGATGGTATGTTTAATCAGAGAATTGATTATACAAAGAGTTTCCAATTCCTGATGAAGCTAAGTAGATTTCCTCCTATCCACCCAGTGCTGCTATTACATAATATTTTGCTGTGGCAAAGAAATGAATCTAGAGAAATTGTTGTTTGCTGCCATCTTCCAAAAACTTTTCCACTCAGCAATAAAGGAAGGTGTGAAGACTTAATTTCATACATTTCCTTAAAACATTTGGTGGCTGTTCAATTTATTAACTCTATGCTAGCTTTAATATTACCCATTCTACAGAGGTGGTACAAATAGTCTCAGTTCAGAAATACTACTTGAAACTGATTCACACTGATTGTCAAGGAAATAGACTAGCTTTCCAGCTTCAGTACTCAAATATTTTGCCTTTGAGCTGATGTAAAATTTGTCAATTCTTTAGTTTTGGATTATTATTAACCATTCTTAAGGTTGAGCCTTTTACATACGTGCTGTATTTAATGGGAATGCATAGTGAGAGCAAGTTTTCAGAAAATTGAATTGTAGCACTACTTAGCCCAAATGATACAAGTTCCATATTTTTCAATGCATTGCACATCAATGGAAGCAACTTTAACTGCTGGATAAGTTGCTTTTCAAATGTATGGTTGTGTAAAATTCCTGAAATAGAACGTAAGATTTCTCTCAGTACATTTTTCAACTTGCCCTTGATCACGGCCAACATCCTGCAGCTGAGCCAGTTTGCCTGCATTCTAGTCTGACAGGAATCAGAGTTATTTCTGAAAGCAGAGATTTACATACGATCATGCACCAAAATGTAATGTTCTAGCAAGGATGGGTAAATATGTATAATTGTACATATTCAAAAGCCTACTACTAATTACAGAATAGTGGAACCCATTTTAACAATGTGATGCTTCCATTCCAAACATGATCATTAAAATTCACATTGAATGTTATGCACCATATCCAATTACCAGCAGCTGAGCATTAGTTCTAAATTAGCACTACTTCCATGAAGTGTTTGCTGAATACCATTGGTGTTTGATGTGATTGGTGAGCGAATAAAAGAAATATGGATTGGGCTCACTTTTGAAGAGTTTTTTTTAATGAGTACCAACAAAGAAACCATTGGTAAATCTAAAAGCACTATCACTACAATGTAGTTAAATTTCACTTGGATAATATTTAAACTGATTAGCACAGCTTCTAGATTTACTTACCCAAAGATATTAGTAAATTTTCTATGTCCCCTTTCAGCTCAAGATCCAAGGCCTTGGCCACATCATTTGGACTGTACTTTGTGTACCTCTCAAACACTAAGACGAAAAGAAAGGACAGTGACTAGGTTTTCTCACTGATGCATGAAATTATTTTTTTAAATCCTAATGTACAAATTTATAGGTCAGGGTCTTGCTATATTTTAGTTTAAACACTTCAAAGTTCAAGTCTTGCATATGTAACCCAATTATAAATTGGATGCAATATACAATCTGGAAAATGTTTCAAGGCAAGTATTAAAGATTTATTCAAATGTAGGGTTGGTCAAACTGTTCATCCAAACAAATTCTCCAATACCAGTCTAGGAAGTTTCAAAGTCTAGGAACAATAAGCAATCACATCAGAGCTATTTTACTTTGCACGCACTTTAATCTTTCAAACAGTATCATGAAGGAATGTTATTTTTCACAAATTTGAAAGTTCCTACAAATTCATCTTCCTTTTCCTAGAAAAAGTATTGCAGTCACTTTTTCTGACTGATATTATGTAAATTATACAGTGCTTTGTCTTATGTTTACCATTATACCCATGAAACACTGTGGGTGGAATCACACAAGAGTGAATCAAGATTTAAACAGCCTTTGTTCTTTGGTAAAAATCTGAATTAAGATGTCTTACAGAGGGATAATAAATCAGCCAGGAGGAAATGGTGGAACAGACTCAATGCACCAAATAGCCTAATTCTTACCCCTGAGTCTTCTGGTCTTAAACGTTAATGCTGAGGTAAATGAACAATGAGAGATTTTCATTTTGGGCTGTGAATTGTATAGAGAATACTGTAAATTGGAACTTGCCTGCAGCACGTCCAACTCTTATCACATCATAACTCAAGTGCATCAGTACATGCCACAAATAAGGGACCTTTGCACTGCTTGAAATTTGAGCACACAGATTTAAAACTTGGTACTTAGTAACCCAATACTCATCAAACAGTGAACACATAGTTGAGCCAGATACCTTAGTATGTTGATGTTTTGATGTAATCTTACCAGTTCTTAGATGCTCATTGTTCCTGCTCGACAGAATTTTAACGAATGTTTCAATATCTGTCCCTTTCTGTTTTTCACCAGCTTCATACAAAGCCTAAATAAAGGACATAGTTTTGTTTTTCAGTTGCTTCAATAGTTTTAACCAAAATAGTCTGAATTTTGAGAAATGCATTCAACTTACCCTAGCATCATCATCAGCAAGATCATGATCCACTTCATTACTTTCATCTTTGGTTGCCTGAGGTTTAAGGAGATTTTTATTTAGAAATACAGCATATCAACAGGCCCTTTCAGGCCAACAAGCCTGCACCATGTAATATCTTTAGAACGTGGGAGAAAACCAGAGCACCCAGAGGGAACCCACATGACTTTCTGGTTAGTGAAGCTTCAGTACCACTAAAATTAAAATGCATAATTGAAGTCTTTATCAAATATCAATTTCCTTCCAAGAAAACAGAGTGTACATATAATTTAGTCATCTTGAAGTTTAAAAATCCTCAAAATAGCTGCAGAGGATCATAGAAAAGGTACAAGCAGCCCTTAAATAGTTAATGCACAATTGCCAGTTATTTAATGGGGAAAGAAATAACAATTATTTGTAATGAATTCATATACACATCTTTTATGGGAAGGACAATACAGGTTAGAGGAACTTGGCTATAGTATCTTCATGTCAATTGTAACATTTACTTTGCTGTTCTAGTTGACAGTCAAGTCAGATGGGTACTGTAATTCTGCATTTTGTAATTCAAATGAAAGTAAATCTTTATTTCTTTTCTAACCCCTTACCCCCTCACATACAAATATCCCGAAGGGCCTGGGAACATAAGGAATACTCAACAGTCCAGCAAGATCTATTTTCAGTGGGAATTATATTCAACCATTTTCTTAAAAGGCAGGGCATTCCAGGATCTTATGTTCATATCTTTTGGAGTTAGCTATATTTATACAATACGTTTGCTGTGCAATAAGGATATTTAAATTATACTAGGACCAAGTGCAAACTCCTGTTTATGATAATTCTTTCTCCCACCCAATTTATAATTTAAAATTTCCTATGGACTTGAAAAAGTCTTGCATTATCTACAAGACAAACCAGGAGCACTGTGGAATACTCTCTACCTTCATGGATGAATGCAGCTTGGCAAATTAAAATAGTGCTTTATTGTTAACTCATATAGTTTCTTATTCAGCCGTCACACCACAGTACAGTTACCAAAAACAGTGAATTACTCAAAGAATATTCCAACAACACTTGTACATCAATGACCAGGGAAATAGGGCACATGGGACCACAAGCTTCATTTCCCCCAAAGATCAAAGTGAATTTATTATCAAACTATGTGTATGTCACCATATACTACCTTGAAATTTAGTTGTTGCAGGTATTCACAGAACAGAGACATAAATGAAGCTATGTAAACCTACACACAAAGACTGACAAAAAAACCAAAGTGTAAAAGAAGACAAATTTCAAAATAAAAATAAAGGTATAATGCTGAGAACAGGAGTTGTAGAATCCTTGAAAGTGTGTCAATTGGTTGCGGAATCCATGCAGACTTCAGTGAAGTTATCCACACTCATTCAGGAGCCTGATGGTTGAAGAGTAGCAACTGGTCCTGAATTTGGTGGTGCAGGTCACATATCATCCAGACATAGAAATATTAACATTAACCATTGCAATCAAATCCAAACAACAGATTCTTCTGCCTTCAGCTAAAGAAAATACACTAGTTGTTTAAGACAATTCATTGTATCTCAGGGAAATTTTAGATAGCTTTGAGAAATGCTTTTATCATGTCAATGAGGGAAACTTTTGTTTGCCTTGCTTAACATTGGACAGTTAATTATTGCTTTCTTATTTGGTGAATACAATCCAAAATACAAAATACAGTAGCATTGAAAAGACATTTGAACGGAGTAAAATGTGGTTTTTATTACCTCGAGTAGCATGAGCAAAGCCTTTTGAAATGCTCCAGATGTGTCACCTTTTATTTTTTTTGCCAGATCACTGCCAAATTCTGGAAAAAAATGGTGTTGAAAATGTAAATGAAGTTCCACTCCCCAATGTCCTAAACTGTCCCCCAAGCACACAAGATCAAATACATTACCTTCTTGGTAGGCTTTAATCAAGTCATTTTTCTCCTTGTTGCCCCTGGTTACAAGTATTTCCACCAAAGTATCTTCATCAGTACCCAAGCCCTATCAATACAAAAAGTTGAAAATTAATATATCCTGCATAGTTTGGAGGATTGAATCAAAGATAGATTGTGTTTCTAAATTGCAAGGCTCATCTCAGCAAATTCCACTAACAAAATTTTATTCCATGATTTAATTGGCAGTAAACTCGTTGGTTTTCTCTAGACTGCCGTCATGTATTCTATCATTATACTTATTCATTTCTTAATCTGTACGTTCAATTCACTCTGATCTATATTTGCCAAGAATTTCCTCTATTCTGTAAAAATAAATTGTTCCTTTACCAACAAACTTTCAACTGTTAAGAAATTAAAATACAGTATCGATGGCCATAGGGTATTGGTAATTTTTAACCATTCCACTAAATGGGCAAGATGATTGAGTGAAAGTGCACGGTCTGTCTTAAACTTCAAGTCCCTCTCCCTCCTCTCCCACTAAGATACGAGGGGTGATCGACAAGTGCGTGAAAACCTAGCACATTTGTTTTTCAACATAGTCTCCTCCTATATTTACACACTTAGTCCAGCGGTTGTGGAGCATATGGATCTTGGACCTCCAGAAAGTGTCCACGGTAGGGGTGATTGATAAGTTCATGGCCTAAGGTAGATGGAGATTATTAACTTTAAACTTTCTGTATAATCACTCAGAGTTGACTTGCATGTGTATGTAACAAGACCTGTATAACTCATCTCCTTCTACCTTAGGCCACAAACTTAACAATCACCCCTCGTAAGATAATGGACACATTTAATGTGCCTCTTTAAAAGTGCTAAAATTTAGATTCCCATTTCAGTTTTACCCAGTGATTAAATGAAACGCCAGAAAAGCAAAGTATTGTAAACGCTACAAAAAGTTGTACAAAGAAACAAAATTTAGATAAGTATGCACATCCTGGGAAGGCCATTAGCTGTACACCTACTCAGTGAAAGAAATGAGTTTTGTGCAAAGCTGATGAGGAGGCTCTGCAAATTTCCCAAATACGGGAAAAGTAGTGTCCATCTTTCATATATATTGCCAATGGCAGCTTCTGAGCAAAGGTCATTGTATGGGTGTCCTAAAAAAGTGGAAAAACTCCCAGTAAAGTCCAGAAAATTTGTTTTGTTGACCACGCAAGTATATTGTCCATTAGCTGCAAGAAGTTTCAATATAAAGATTAAGGATTTTTTTTCTGGAAAAAAAGGATCAAATACAGTTATTGAAATGATTACCTTCATAGCACAATTTAGCTGATATGCATCATACTGAGCTGGAGTTCTCAGCAGACCAAGAGCCACATCTTCCACCTTCCCGGACAGCTTGCTCCTAATGACTTCTTTGAGTGGCTGGGAGGAGATAAAAATATTCAAATGATCAGTCTCTATGTAAAAAATTACATAATGAAATCAATGAATTAATTCTGGTTTGTGAACATTACCTCGACAAGACCAGCTTAAGAAATAACTGACCTTTCCAACAGCCTGTTGATAAGCTGCTGCTATTTGTTGCCGCTGACAATTAGTTCGTGTTGTCAAAATGTCTATGATTGTATCTTCATCCACACCTTAAAATCAGCATGCAATGACAGTCAAAGAAATCCATAAATTAGAAGACAAGGGAAGATTCCAATCAAAATGGCTGAAGAAATTCCACAAGTTAGTACCAAGACACCACAAGGTTTTTGGAAAAATTCCAATCTTTGTTTGAAAAATTAATACAAACATTTCAGAAGATTTGGTTTACAGCTATGGCTGGTGGAATTTGATCCTGATAAGTGTGAGGCTGATGTACCTTGGGAGGATGAACAAGGTTTAAATAAGCATTGAAAGGCAGGTCCTTAGGGAGGACCAAAGAACAGAGTGTCCTTGGTGCAGAAGAATTCTGGTCACTATACTACAGGAAGGATGTGGGTGCACTGCATTTCCTTTACGAGACAGAGCTGGATAGACTGGGTATGTTTTCCTTGCAATTAAGTGCAGCTGAGGGAGAACATGAGACAAGCGTGCAAGATTAAGAACATAGTTATGAAAGTAGAAAACTTACCCTATTATAGATACCTAATTACAGAAGACATATGTGTTGGGCAAGGTTAGGAGCTAGCTTTGGAGATGATCTGAACATATCACCAAGGGTGTTGGAATCAGGTAAGGGAGGTAGAGGCAAGGACTCTCAACATGTAAATACCATTGAGACTAGTAACCAAACCACTAAGATACTGAAGGTTATGAACCAACGCTATTAGCCCAGATTAGAGTTAACGGATACGTAATGGTTACCATGAAAATAGTGGGCCAAAGGGTCTATTTCTGTGCTGCATGACTCTGGGGTCAAGGAAGTTTTGTGGTTGAACTTGTGACAAATGAACTTGCTGCATTTAAAACAGTATCAAGTAGCAATACACAGTCAATAGACCATTGGAAGAATGACTGAACTCACATCAGTTCAAGGAATTAGTAATTACCTAAGCTGACATATTAAAATCAAGCCAGATGAAAAATTAAAAATCTTCTTACCTTTTGCATTGATTGCCTTATTTAATGCAGCTGCATCAACATCCGGGTCAAAGTTAGGAAATGGTCTAACGGTTGCTCCATCAGGGGAAGAAGGCTACATTTGGATAGGTGGAAGAAAATATCACAGTAGTAATACATTTCTACAGTTAATGCATTGTCTCTATACAGCAGATGAAAGATGTGGACGTTTTACTTCATCACATATTTATAGATCACCTAGTATTGCTTGATCTGTACATTTTTGTTGGTCCAAAAACTTTCTTAAACTTATTAACAATCTGGACCTCCGAGTCACAGCTCACATCATTAGAGGTATCATTCTCAAACATATCAATGAGATTGAAAAATTACAGAGAAAATTTACGAAGGTCATGCTAGGACTTGAAGACCTGAATTATAGGAGAATAAAACAAAGGTATCCAAAATAATGAGGGGTATAGATAGGGTAAGTGCATGCAGATTTTCTCCAGTGAGGTTGTGTGTGATCATTGGTGAAAGGTGAAATATTTAAGGGAAACCTGAGGGGTAACTTCTTCACTCAGAGATCTGTGAGAGTGTGGAACGACCTGCCAGTGGAAGTGATGGATGCAGAGTTGATTGCAACATATAAGAGAAATTTGGATAAGTACATGGATGGAAGGAGTATGGAGGGATATGATCCAGGTGTGGGTCAATGGGATGCGGCAGAATAACAGTTTGGTATGGACTGTACTCTATGTTATCTATGAATGTGATGTGGTAGCATTTAATAAATCAGTGGATGCCTGTTGAATAATGGTCTGCTTTAGTAATGCAATTCATTCATAGAAATATTTCCAAACATACTAACAATAGCTTCTCAATTATATTTGAATCCTTACCATTATAAGGAAAGGAAACACAACCTGTGAGATATTCTTATAATTAATTGATTTGGTCAACTATCTTGACTATGCAATGCCATTATTAGAAAAATCAAACTTTTGTTCACAAGTTGTCAAACAAAGGTAATCCAAAAATATTGAATACCTACTATTCCAATAGTCAGAAAGATCATGAAAGTAGATTTACATTGGTTTGGAATTCTTGATTGTCTTTACGAGGTAACAAAGTGTGAAAATTACTTTGAAATTTATTTCAATGTTCAATTCAATAGGACTTGATGCACAGAACAGTAAGTGGATATGATGGCTGAAAGGGACCTTTTGAATGATTATCTTGACTGTAACAATTAATTCCACAGATTCACCACTCTGGCTAAAGAAATTCCTTCTCCTCTCTGTTCGAAAGGAACATTCTTGTATTCTGAGGCTGTGCACTCTGCTTCTAAACTCTCTTGACGATTGGAAATATCCTCTCCACATCCACTCTATCTAGGCCTTTCAATATTTGGTATAACTCAATGAGATCCTCCCTCATCCCTCTAAAGTGAAAGTTGATTAGTAAACATGTCAAAGGTTACGAGGAGAAGGTGGGAGAATGGGATTAAAAGAGAAAATAAATCAGCCATGATTGAATGGTGGAGCAGACTCAATGGACTAAATGGCCTAATTCTGCTCTTGTGTCTTTTGGTCTTATGCAAGGGCAAACACACTGGTGATAAATCATGCAGATGCCATACCTTTATGGCACACATGGCAATAATCAATTAAATAATTGAACCAAAATGAATATGTCTATTCTTATTAGAAAAGCATTGGACATGCATATATGTTTACAAAAATTACACAAACGTAGCAAAGTTCATTGAGACTTCTCTATAAAGTGAGGCTGAATGCACTTCACAAAATCGTAATAGAGTCATAGAAACATATAGCACAGAAACTGTCACTTTGACTCATCTAGTCCATGCCAAACCATTTAAATTGCCTACTCCTGTCAACCGTTGCCCTCCACATCCATGTACTATCCAAACTTCCCTTAAATGTTGAAATCATGCTTGCATGTACTACTTGCTCTGGCAGCTTGTTCCACACTCACAACCCTCTGAGTGAAGAAGTTTCCCCTCATGTTCCCTTAAACTTCTCACCTTTTCCCCTTAATCCATGACCTCTAGTTGTAGTCCCACACAACCTCAGTGGAAAAAGCTTGCTTGCATTTACCATATCTATACCCTTCATAATTTAGTATACCTCTATGAAATCTCCCTTCAATCTTCTATGTTCCCTGGAATAAAGTCCTATCTATTCAATTATTCCTTATAGCTCAGGACCTCCAGGTCTGCCAACATCCTTGTAAATTTTCTCTGTAATCTTCCAGCCTTATTTACATTTTTTGTGTACGTAGGTGACCAAAACTGCACACAAGACTCCAATTAGGCCTCAGCAATGTATTATACAACTTCAGCATAACATCCCATCTCTTGTACTCAATACTTTGATTTATGAAGATCCAATGTGCCAAGGGCTTTCTTTAACTTGCTACCCCAAAAACGAAAGGAGAAAATCTTCCTATCAAAAATGTAACTGTTTTTAATAACCAACTGTGCGAAGGACAAGTTTGGGAATTATAAATGCTTACATGAGTGTGATATGTGGCACGCTGGAGGAGTTGACTGATAATGTTTGTTGCCATTTTGTGTTAATTTCCTGTTGAAGATAAAACAGATTATTAGATTTTTTTTTTGAAAAGCATCTTAGAGACAGTTGTAATTATAGACTTTAATTGGGAAGTGGTGTTTGTTAGCTGAATGCTCTATCAAAATATTTTAGCTCATTATTTTTCCAGACAATTGTAGAGGTTTGAAAATCAGATTTTCTTTCTTTTTGGTACACTAATGTTGAATAATTTTACTAGAATTTTACTTATAATTCACCAGGAAAATTCATGTTAATTATAGCAGGTTTAGTGTATTAATAAGTCTTCTTCTGTAAAAAGCTTATATTTAGTCACCTTAAAGCATCTCTGAGAAAGAGGCAAAAAATATAAATTAGTCCATGCCACCCATATCAGTCTCAACTATATAGATTAAAATTTCTCCAAATACTGTATTTACTTAAGTTTTAGTAACAGAAAAAAAAAACACTTCTTGAACAGTAGTTGTATTTTATTCCATTACAGGCTAAGAATCAGAGCCAGGAAGCTTTCTTGGGAGATCATAAAATTCCATTCCAGGATAAGGATTGTAGGGAAAAAAGCAGACCATTTTTTACTGCACATTGCAGAATTAGAATTAGCAGAACATATTACAGGAAAGAGCCGCTGAAATGTTTGTAAATATAATTGCTTGTGATAATCTGTTGAATATGAACAATGCAATGGTATTTGCATTTTGAATGCATAGAAAGCTTAGAATTTGAATTGGTTTGAACAGTTATGAGTCTTCAAAATCATATATCTCATCATATGAAAGCACTGTTAAATGTAATGTTATGCATTGTAGGAAGCAAAGCACCACACCCGTTGAGCAAGATTTCAGAGGCTGATGGGAGCAATGAAAAAAAAGAAAAAAGGGTGCAAAGGTTATAGATTACAACTATAACCATCAGACTGAAGGACAGGGGTGGATTTCCACACATCCCACCTCCCAAACAGCTTATAAAAAGGCCAAAAAAGTTTAGTCCGGCACTAACAAGAACCAGTTGAACCTATCAAGAATACTAACAAACTGAGGCAACTTATTTGTCATTAAATCCCATAGGTTTGGTGCTTCAATAGGACAAAATACAAATTGCAGTCTGCTGACCATATTTTTTATTGTCTGTATCTTTCTAAATTTCATGGACATCACTGATCAAGTCCAGTGTTTACCCAGCTCTTGACCTTGAGGAGGGATTCAACCACTGCAGTCTGATCAGACACCATTGCTGTCGGGTGTAAGTGGGTTCATAATTCTGTCAGTAGACCAGTGAGAGAAAGCAAAGCATCCCCAAGTCATGGAGAGTGATAGATTTCAACATTAATTCCAGAACTACCTTTCTAAAGAGAACCCACACATGCTCCAAATAAATCATTTGATTCAATATTCTAAATAAAATTGTCTTTAGCTCAATCAAACAGACAATTGACATTATGTAACCTCTTCTCCCAAATACAAGGTAAAATGTATAAACTGACAACATCTATTTAAGAGCAAAACTCAAGTTGTGAAGAATGGGTTAATATTCCAGACGGTGCTTCCTGCCAAGATACTTGCCTCACAACATTCCTCTCAAAGGCTGGTAAGTTAATGGTCATTATCATGTGAAACATTTCAAAGTTTCTCAGACAACTAGTAACTCACTTTACCAGAATAAACTTAAAACCATATCATACAGAATGTGTCAGAAATTAGAAATAGACTCGTTGAAATAGTCTTACAGCTACAAAGTGAGCTCAAATCAAAGATGTAAGTATTGTTCAGCAGAAGTTTACATTTCTACAGAACATAATTGCTTTTACTGATAGTTAATCAGAACAGGTATTAAAAATAAATTAAGCTTACCAACTGTAAACGCTAGCTGCTACTAACAGTCCCACAGACTACTCTTAGTCAGTTGTATGACCGTGAATTTATATCCTTGCCACTCCCAATGAGGTCATCTGTGGCTGGACTTCTGTCTGATTGACTGAACACTGCAGGCTGTACTGAACCAATCAAATATTAGATCTTACAAGCTATGCAAAACCGGTACAGCTGCAGTGAACAACCTGAAGATCTGCATAAAGACTTTAAGGTCATTAGAGCAACGTTTCACATACAAAAATTGGATGATGTTAGTTCTGTTTCATAAACAAATATGTGATTTGTCATTAAATAATTTTACAGTTTACTGGAGAACAATAAATCTGAAAACTATACATGGTACTATATATAGACATGAAGTATCTTAATTTGCTAACTTAGGTAAAATTTCAAAAATTTCTTCTTTCACATGATTTGAAAAGTACCCATTTTGGTCTGTAATAATGTTTTTGCCTAAAGGTAGAAAGTTCTATATTCTGGACTACTCCAGATTCTTACTTTGTAAATCTATATTGAGGCTGTTGTCAAAATCTTTTTATCCATTGGGAGGTACCAACAATTACCCTTCTCAAATTTGGCTGCTCACAGAAGTGATCTTCATCGTATGCTTGCTCCATAATAGTATGCAAGTCATAATATTATCCGGTGGATCTACACCAGAATCAATCTCAGTGAAGACTGTACTTGCCTCAAGAGTTTTTTTCAATTTTTCTTGCTTTAGTTTTGTACTTTAACTCCAATGAGTGTGGAAATTATCTTTAGAGCTAAGTTGAAGATCTTCCAGTTTTCTAAGTCACAGTAAATAAGTTGCAATGTGCAGATGGCACTTATACACATTGAGAGAATAAATTCCCATCACTTGCCAATGCTTTTAATGAAGCATGAGACAGGAAGAACACATTGCATTCTAACAAAACTTCATAGGACACTGGCAAAAGCCTCCACATAAAACAGATCATTCTCCACAATTTCGGCCACCTTTAATGTGGTTCCATTACCAGACAAACCTTCCCCTCTTCCCCTTTCAGCATTTCACAGTGACCATTCTTATCATGATTTCTTGGTCGACTGTCTGTTCTCACCACGCTACCTCATGTTATGACACTTTCCCTTGCAACTGTAGGTGATGCTATGCTTAACCTTTCTCCTCTTCCCTTCTTACCATCCAGAGACCAAAATAACCTTCCCAGGTGAAGCTGCAATATATTTGTGCTTCTTCTAATCTAGTGTGCCACATTCCATGTTCAGAATGCACCTTCCTCAACATTGGAGAAACCAACTACGGGTTGGGTGATCACTTTACGGAAGACAGGCAGTAATTTTGCAGGAACAACCTTGAGCTTCCTGCTGCCCTTCACTTTAATTTCTCATTCCATTCTTAACTCTGGCTTACTGCTCTGTGGAGTCATAGGTCTTTTATTGTCATAGTGAGGGAAACACAAGCCTGGGGAAGAGCACCTCAATTTCTGGCTGGGCACATTGCAGCCTACTGGAACTCAACCCTGAATTCTGCAACTTTAGGTAACTTGATTTATGTGATAATGGTTCAACTTTTTGTTTGTGCCAGTTTTTTCTCTGGAAGTGAATTTAGGAAGGTATTGAGAATCTTCATCAAGAGCACAGCCAGCTCACAAACAACTCGTTCCCCATGCCCCCTGCCCTTGATGTTCCAATGCCAACCAACTGCCTTATATGTAAACTATAAGAACTGGAAAATTGTAAATGTCACTCCATCCTTTAGGAAGGGAGGGAGGCAGGAAGTTATAGTCCAGTTAGCCTGACTTGAGTGGTTGGTAGCATGCTGGGGACCATTGATGATGAGGTTTTGGGGTTCTTGGAGGCAGCTAACAAAATAGGCAGATATCAGTATGTTTTCCTTAAGAGGAAATCTTACCTGCAAATCTGCTGAAATTCTTTGAGGAAATAACTGGCAGGATAGACAAAAGTGAGTCAGTGGATGTTGTTTATTCAGGTTTTCAGAAGGCCTTTGACAAAGTGCTGCACATGAGGCTGCTCAACAAGATAAGATTCCATATATTACTGGAAAAATACTAGCATGGATAGAAAATTGTCTTACTGGCAGGAGGCGAAGAGTGGGAATACAGGGGGGTCTTTTGACTTCTGGTGACTAGTGGCTTTCCACAGGGACGGTGTTGAAGCTGTTTCTTTTTACATTTGATGTCAATGATTGAGATGATGGAATTGTTGGTTTTGTAGCCAGGTTTTTTAGATCATACAAAGACAGGTGGAGCGGAAGGTACTGTTAAGGAACCAGGGAGCCATTAGAAGAACTTGGAGAGATTAGGAGAATAGGCAAAGAAGTGGCAGATGAAGTATAGTTTAGGAAAGTGAATGATCATGCATTAGTAGAAGGAATAAAGGTGTGGACTATTTCCCAAATGGGGAGAAAATTAAAAAACAGAGGTGTAAAGTGACATGTGAGTCCATATGCAGAATTCTCCCAAGGCTAACTTTCAAGTTGAATCGATGGCAAGGAAGGCACTGTTCACATTCATTTTGAGAGAACTTAAATATAAAAGCAAGAATGTAACATTGAAGCTTGATATGGTGATGGTCAGACTGTATTTGGAGTATTCTGAGCAATTCTGGTCCCTTATCTAAGAAAGGATGTGTTGGTATTGGAGAGGGTGCAGAGGAGGTTCAGGAGGGTGGTCCTGGGAATGAAAGGATTAACATATGAGGAATGCTTGATGGCAATGGGCTTAGAAGAATGAGGGGTTCTCAGTGAAACCTACCAAATATTGAAAGACCTGGGTAGAGTGGACTTGAGAGCATGTTTCATATAGTGTGGGAGTCTGGGACCAGAGACCGCAGCCTCAGAATAGAAGGTCATCTCTTTAAACCAATGATATGTGGAAATTTCTTTAGCCAGAGGGTGGGGAATATGCGGAGGTATTGCACTTTGCAAGAACAGACCAGGATGGGACTTGCACAATGAATGGTAGGACACTGAGGAGTGCAGTAGAACAACGAGATCTAGGAATTCCAATCTATAATCCCTTGAAAGTGATATCACAGGTAGATATTGTTGTAAAGAGAGTTTTTGGCGCATTGGTCTTCATAATCAAAATATTGAGTACAGGTGTTGAAATGTTAAGTTGAAGTTGTATAAGACATTGGTGAGGTCTAATCTGGAATATCATGTGCTGTTCTGGTCACCTACCTACAGGAAAGTTATCAATAAGATTGAAAGAGTGCGGAGTAAATTTACAAGGACGTTGCCAAGAATTGAGGACCTGAGTTATAGGGAAGGGTTGAATAGGTTAGGATTTTATTCCCTACGGCATAAGAGAATGAAGTTGGATTTGATAGGTATACAAAATTGTGAGGAGTATAGATAGGGTAAATGCAAGCAGGCTTTTTCCATTAAGGCTGGGACCATCTCTAGAACTAGAGATCATGGGTTAAGGGTGAAAGGTGAAATATTAATGGGGAACATCAGGGAAACTTCATCACTCAGAGGGTGGTGAGAGTGCGGAATGAACTGCTGGCAAAAGTGGTGGATGTTGGTTTAATGTCAACATTTGGATAAGTACATGGATGGGAGTGGGCTATAATCCAGGTGCCGATCGATGGGACTAAGCAGAATAACAGGTAGGCACAGAGCAGGTGGGCCGAAAGACCTGTTTCTGTGCTGTAATGTTCTATGACTAAATGACTCAATGTTTCCCGATCTCTTCCCTATCACTGACACTATACTGACTTATCTGAAAGTAGGGTGCTACATTTGCAGCCCTTCAGATAGTTATCAGTCTCAGGGGTGGAGGGGTGGAGCAAGTCCTGAGGATTTCTCTACCATTGTGCCTGTTGAGACATATAAAATCTCTTATTTTTAAATGAAAATACGTTCTGGAATGTGACTATCCACCCTTCCTGAACATTGTTCTTCTCATTGGTGAATGCAGAAGAAAAACATTCATTTAAGCCCCCACTTGTATCCTCCATCTTCACACATGGATTTCCATTTTTGTCCTTTACTCTTTCCTTGGTTACATTTTCTGCTCTAAATATATTCTAGCCAATCTACCTCACTGTGATTTTACACTTTATCGTTCACCTGCACTGCATATTTTCAGCAGCTTTTACACTTTACACTACATTGTTATTGTTTTTACCTTATTCAACCTCAGTGCTCTATTAAATGAATAGTATGCAAGACAAGTTTTTCCACTATGTATTGTTACATATGTTATGTCTGTAGCCCCCTCCTTTGTGAGAATCACAAGATCACTGTTGGGTTGGGTTGGGTCAAGGGGCCCAGGAAATGGGAAAAGAGACGTGCAGGCTGGCTCATTTCCCCGGCGATGTAAAGCTACGGGATCTGGCCATTGTCTCTTGGAGACCAATTTGTGGATTGAGCTACTATGCTACGTGAACGCCCTCAGGCAAAGTGGGCTGGTTGAGGGAGAGATTGCATCACCCCCAACCTGATTGACATCTACGACCCTGCGAGTCAGAATAAAAGAGGGTCTGTAGGAACAGTCCCTCAGACGCACCAGAAGAAACATTAAGCGACCACGTAACAGCAGGAAGTCATCTGAAGGAGGCCATGTGCGTTCAGTTCCGTTGCTGAAATTGGTGGCTGGAACCACAGAAAACGGCTTTTAGCTAACAACGGGGAAACCCACTCCCCTGACTCAACGGACTGGCCTCATAAAAGACCTGGGCAAGTTTAAACCGCCTCTCTCTTAAACCCAAAACGCTGCAGCGTGAACGAACTAACAGTGACTGTTATATTTTCATCGGACAATACGTTATCCCCCAGACAACGATAGAGCTTTTTCTTATTGGTTATTATTATACCCGTGCTTTAGATTTAGTATTGACGACGTATATTATCTGTATGTTTGCATTAATCGTATTTTTGTGCCCTTTATCAGTAAAGACTTTTAAAAATAGTACCATCAGACTTCAACGGACCTCTCTATCTTTGCTGGTAAGTGATCCAGTTACGGGATTTCGTAACACATGTGACAATAACAAACCAATACCAATACACATACTATATTCCTGACTGTACTTTGCTATTTTCAGTGCCTGGCATATGTTTTCTTTTTGACCTCAGTCCAGACATTGATCTCCCTTGACAACCACGGTTCTTCAGAATTGCTTTCTGTACCTTTCACCCTTTTAGGAATAGTTTACCATTAACTCCCTTTACAATTTTGAATAACTCCCATTATTATGATATACACCTACTTATAAGTTATTGCTCATGGTCTACTTTGTCAGGTGCTATTTATGTTAAAATCAGCTATTACCTCATTTCATGAGATTACGTTTGCTATAAAATTATCTGTGGAGGAGCCTTGACCTGGTCCAAATAAGAAGTACAGCAAAATGGCCTAGCCAGAAGCAGAGGTTCCTCCTGTAAGTTGAATGGTGGAAAGGTTGTATACTAAGTGTGGGCAGGTGTCTTGAAAAAGTAGGCCTACCTGATACCTCAAACTTAGCTAGCAGTCTTGACATCCATAGAAAGGAAAATATTGGCCTCTATTTGCTAAAAATTACCTAGGTTAGCCAATCTCTCAATAAGCCCTCTTGCCTCAACAGCATAAAGCTGAAGTTTACTGGTGGCTGACTCACCGTAACAGAACTATGATTGTTGATTTAGGGATTTGAAGCTGTATGTTTCTGTAAAACAAATATCAGGAAAAGCACACAGAGGATGTAATAATAACGACATTTTGTGTTTACATTTGCAGTTTTCACCAAGAATTCATTCTCCTATTTATGTAGTTCAGTCTTTTTCACATGCCACGTTTACTTGAAGCTGGAATTTAATGATTTAGAAATGTCTGGTGTGCTCTAGCCTTTTAAGGCTTTCTTGAAATGAAGTTCACTGAATGAACAAAATTATGAACAGATGGCTCATTCAAGGAGAATATTTGGCCGTAGAGTACATGAAAGTATGTGGTTTTTGGATCAAATTGTGGAAATTTCTTCCAGAGCAAGAAGTATACCTTCACCATAACCACTCCAATGGTTCAATAGAAAGACTCATATCATCTTCTCAAAGGCATGTAAGAATAGACAATAAATATTGCTCTTTCCATCAGTGTCCAATTCCCATGAATGAGATTTAAAAAAGCACCCAAAAGCTTATTTTATATGCTATATAAACTCCACTTAAATAATTGAACATAATTATTTGTGAAGTAATTAGAATAAATATTAATATGTGCATGAACTTTTTATCAGAATATAGAAGTATAATATAAATTTAAGAAGAATTAAGTGGACTGATTTAGAAATCTGTCTGTGTTTCAACAGGTGTATTTGTTGCTCATTCTTGTAACAGAAAAACAATTTAATTTTATGAAAGTGCAGGATTGACGCAGGAAGCTATTACTGTGGTTGACAATCAGCCAAGATCTTAGTTTTGGTGCTGAGAAACATCCTAGGAAGCACTGGGACATATCATTAGTAACCTGGGTCCATTGGGTGGTTCAGGTCTTCAATGTCAGACATCCCCGCCCAGACATCTCAGCCAGGGTTGACCAAGGCCCGGCTTGTGTCCCAGCTGCATTGGTCCATGGGTCACATCTCTTGATCCATAGCCATCTAGAGGCTCACTCAGCAGTCCCTGTGATAGTCCTGATTTCTATTTGCAGCCCCTGTAATACCAAAGAGAGACTAGGTTCTGCAGAGTGAAGAACCAGCAAAATCTCTACACCCCACCTCTATAGGGTTGAGTTACATTGAATGTTGAAGCAGGCACAAGTGGCTGAATTTCTCCTCTTGCTACTATTTCTAGTGTTCTTTTGTTTTGATCATTTATCTGCCAGTGAGTCATTTGACATAATGGAAACAGCAGTCACATTAAAATCCACCATCTCAGAGTGAGTCACCTCACTGCTGCTAAACAGAATATGGGAACAAATGCAAGCAGTCAGATATTTTGGCGTTAATTTTCTAAAGCTGCTCAGAAATATTTAAAAAGTATTCTAATCAGCAGCAATTCACAAATGTACAGTATATAAACAATCTAAACCCTTGCATTTGCATTGGAGTACTGCCTCTGAGTCAGAAAGTGCAGGGATTAGGCCAGGCTAGTGAGTGAATTCTGTAGTTGGAGCCTAGTAATTCAATCTTGCCTGCAAATCATGTCACAGGGAGTAGCAGGGCCATAGAGAGCAATGGGCCATTTTTGTCACCTGAAAAAGCATTTTTTTTTTGCTGAGATCTCGTCAAAACGATCAGGCATGCAGCCAGGATGTATGCTGCTACTCTGGCTGCACGTCTCCTATGGGAGGTTGGAAATTAAATTTCTCTTATGTGGCCAGCGCTAGTTGCCCTAGACTGGAGGTAACGTACATCATTGTTGCCGAAGCTGTTGGAAGAGCACTGAACTTCTCCATTACTGCTTTTTAGAATATGGTGCAGACTGTGGATAGGAGAAAAGAAGGTCCACTCCCTTCCGAGGACTGAAAGCTCCATCCCAGTCCACCTCATCATGTACTGGCGACCTCCTCTGTGGAAGGGTATGCATTTCTCATATTGGATTCATCAGTTTTCTCAAAGTTTAAGATGACAGCAAGTCATCCTTGCTTGACAGGGGCTGCCTCAGAAGAAGTATTTCAACAGCACCACTGCCCTACCTAATACAACCCTCCACTTTCCCCACACCCCCCACCCCATTTAACATATCATGAGCATTCCAGTACTTCACTCCTCACACTCACACTAGCGTCCAGTAACTACTGTTACGATCTTAATATTCCTATCAGCTGAGCATCATCAACATGTTTCATCAGTCCTACTTATGTTGCAAACGAAATGGCCCATCCTCCTTGGGCGCAGCAACAGGCAGCATGTATTTGCTGTGCACCAGCTATCGTGACTTAAACAGTAAACATTATGCCTTGCTAGCTATATCTTGACCTACTGGTTTGAATGAAAATGTGACAAAAAGTAGCTCAGGCAAATGAAAACCAAGCTCACAGGTTTTAAAGTAAATACTATATTGATCTATTAAAGAGATTTTCTGAAAGACCAAAATTTAGTTCTGTATCTTGTGCTGTGTGGTGCAAGTTATGGGAAGAGCCATTTAGTAAGATTATTAATCTGTGTACTATTGATGTTAACAATTCATTACTTATTTACTTACCCATTGCTCATTATGCCTGCTGGCATTTGGGGCTGCAATGAAGGTCCTCTATCTGTCTATCCTTGACCAGTCAGATGTGGAAGGATTCCTCATTGCCTTTTTCTGTTACAGTTTTGTTTGGCCAATCAGGGTTGTTAGCTCTGAGCTGAACCCCCAGACCTAGAGAACTGGTGGACAACTCTCAGTCTCGCTTCTACCCTTCGACCCATTTAGCATGAATGATCCTACCGAGAGCTAAAGCATAGACCATAACATAGAACAGAATTAGGCCATTTGGCCCATCGTACCTGCTCTGCCATTTTGTCATGGCTGATCCAAAATTGCTCAGCCCCAATCTCCTGCTGTCTTCCCATGGTTGAACAAACAGGAATCTATCAACCTCTGCCTTAAATATATGTACAGACTTGGCCTTCACAGAATTCCATAGATTCACCGCTCTCTGGCTATTCTTCTTCATCCCCATTCTAAACGGATGTCCCTCTATTCTGAGGCTGTGTCCTCTGGACCTGGACTCCCCCACCTTAGAAAACATACTTTCCACTTCCAATCTATCAAGGCCTTTCACTATTCGATAGGTTTCAGTGAGGTCACCTCCCATTCTTCTGAATTCCAGTGAATACAGGCCCAGCACCATCAACTGCTCTTCAAATGCAAAGCTGTTCAAACCTGAAATCATTTTAATGAACCTCCTTTGAACCCTCTCATTTCAGCACACCCTTTCTAAGATAACGGACACAAACCTGCTCACAATACTCCAAGTGAGGCCTCACCAATGCTTTATAAAGCCTCAACATTACATCCTTGCTTTTATATTCTAGTCCTCTTCAAATGAATGCTACCATTGCATTTGCCCTCCTCACCACAGACTCAACCTGCAAATTAACCTTTAGGGAATCCTGAACAAGGACTCCTGAGTCTCTATGCCCTAACTCTAGCCAGCATAACTCTCCGGGTCATTGAGGCACGCAAGCCTCCAATCCATGACTTGTGATCTTCTTGGAGGAACAGTTCATTAAAAGGAGGTAAAATAGGCAGGTCAAATCTTCCATCAGTTCAGTGTCCATCACTGATTTGATGTCACTGTTGTCAAATAGGACCTCAGCACTTTAACTAATGCATCCCTTATTTCACATACTGAGTACACATTCACAACAGGAAAGACCCCACCAGCGCGATATGAAGGGATTCTATATCTGTTAATTTTTAAGTGTCTTATCAAGCTTGTTAGTCCATTTCTAAAGTTGAATAAAAACTTTTGGCCCCAGAAATGGGTGAATAGCTCATTTCAATTTGTAAGTGTCGCCACTTTATTACATTTTTAATCCTGACCCCAACATTATCTGTAGCTGAAAACATCCTGAACTGAGTTTGGAAATTCTATCACATGATCTGATCCTGCTCAACTAGTGTTATTTTTTAAAACTGTGAAGGAGTTCTTTATACACAGGATATCTCTCCAAACTAGACTCAATATGTAGGCAAATCTGTAGCAGAAGAAATTTGTCATTGTTTGTGTATGGAATGTGCTTTGGAACTGAACAAATATTGCCTTGTTAGTGAGAACTTATAGAGCACAGGACATAGAACATAAAACAGTGCAGCACAGAAACAAGCCCTTTGTCAAATTCAATTCAAAGATTCAAGATTCAAAGTACATTTGTTATTAAAGTATGTATAAATCATGCACATAGCAACATAAAAACATAGAAAACCTACAGCACAATACAGGTCCTTCGGCCCACAAAGCTGAGCCAAACATGTCCTTACCTTAGAAATTACCTAGGGTTACCCATAGCCCTTTGTTTTCTGAGCTCCATGTACCAGTCCAGGAGTCTCCGCCTCCACCACATGGCAGACCGTTCCATGCACGATCTTTTATAAATTCTAATTAAACTAATCACTAAAAGCCTGCTAAACTAGTTCCTCTGCCTAAATATCCTTACCTCTCTGCATCATCATATGTCTATTTAAGAACATCTTAAATGCATATACTCTGATATTAGATATTTCTCTTCAGAGAGAAAGTTACCCGTTGTCAATGCTATCTATCCTCCTCATCATTTTATATACTTCTACCAAGTCTCCTCTCAGCTTCCAGCACTTGTGCAAATCAACCCTAGTTTCTCCAATCTCTCCTTACGGCACAGGTCCTCTAATCCAGGTACCATCCTGACAAACCTCTTCAAAGCCTCCACACCCTTCCTCTCATGAGGCAACCAGAACCATAGTCCAGGTGTGACCTAAAAAAGTTGCAACATAACTTTCTGTCTCTGACACACATGCACACACACATTCTCCCTCTCCCTCTCCTTCCCCCCTCTCCCTCTACCCCACTCCCTCCTCCCCCTTGTGGTTCTATTGCTGTAATGAACTGTCTATCTCATACTTTGTGGACGAGTAATCTTCAGCAGTGCTTATAAAGGAGAGCACAACGCTGATCCTCGCAATTGTTAATGATCATCAAGAGAGATGTAAATAGGAGCAATACTATTGGCATTTCATCCTGCCTCATTTGCAGCTGCAAGTAAAGACCATTGTTCACTGCTCTAACGTAACACCTGAAGCAAGATCAAATAAAAAATCTAACCTCACACGCTGTCTGATGTATATTGATAAATTGGTTTATTCATGTCACATGTACTGAGGTATAGTGAAAAACTTTGTTTTGTGTGCCATCCAAAGATATAATTTTATCACATCCATACATCAAGGTAATAACAGAATGCAGAATATAGTGTTATAGTTACAAAGAAAATGCAGCACAGGCAGATAATGAGTCCATTTTGTTGTGCAACCATCAGACTCTTAAACCAAAAGGGTAACTTCACTCATCTTCTTATGCCCCCTCATTGAAATGTTCCCACAACCTATGGACTCAACTTTCAAGGACTATTCATCACATGTGCTCAATACAAACTGCTTATTTATTATCATTATTATCTTAAAATATTTTTCCTCAACTTAAGCTGGTAAAACCTGAAGTACAGGTATGGCCAAGCACAGTTATTTCTCAAACACAAGGAAATCTGCAAATGCTGGAAATTCAAGCAACACACACAAAATGCTGGTGGAACACAGCAGGCCAGGCAGCATCTGTAGGAAGAAGCACTGTTGATGTTTCAGGCCGAGACCCTTCTCAGTCTCGGCCTCAAACGTCGACAGTGCTTCTTCCTATAGATGCTGCCTGGCCTGCTGCGTTCCACCAGCATTTTGTATGTGTTACAGTCATTTCTCAATTGCTAGGAACTTTCGGAGTATTCCAGTGGTGTTTAGTTTTGTATCTATCTTGAGGTTTACATTAATATTGCTGTGTAAGCCTAATTGCTTAATGATATTGTGTATGGACTTTGGGATAATACCAGAATCAGAATCAGAATCAAAATCAAGTTTATTATCACCAGCAACACACACAAAATGCTGGAGGAACTAACAAGCCAGGCAGAAAAGAAGTACAGACAATATTTTGGACAGCACTGGAGAAAAAAAGATGAAGAGTAGATTTCAAACGTGGGGGTGGGAGGGAGAGAAGAAACACGAGGTGTTAGGTGAAACCAGGAGGGGGAGGGATAAAGTAAATAGCTAGGAAGTTGATTGGTGAAAGAGACATAGGGCTGGAGAAGTCTGATAGAAAAGTGGGGAGGATCACCAGAGGAGGCCATGGACTGACACATCATACTGGGAATGGGAAGCGGAACCAAAATGCGTGGCCACTGGAAGATCACACTTTTTCTGGCAGACTGAGCGTAGAAGTTCGGCAAAATGGTCTCCCATTCTACATCGGTCTCACCGATATACAGAAGGCCACCACACATAAACTCAACAGACTCACAGGTGAAGTGTTGCTTCAGCTGGAAGGACTGTTGAGGACCCTGAGTGAGGACCCTGGTAGTGAGTGAGGAGGTATAGGGGCAGGTGTATCACTTGTTCCACTTGCAAGGATAAGTGCCGGGAGGGAGATCAGTGGGAGTTGCGTAAGGAGCGATCCCTGCAGAAAACAAAGTAGGGGGGTGGGAAAGATATGCTTGGTGGTGGGATCCCATTGGAGATGGTTGAAGTTCTGGAGAATTATGTGCTGGATGCAGAGGCTGGTGGGATGGTAGGTGAGGACAAGAGGAACCTTATCCCTGGTGGGATGACAGGAAGATGGGGTGAGAGCAGACATGTGTGAAATGAAAGAGATGTAGTTGAGGGCAACATTGAAGATGGAGGAAGGGAAGCCCCTTTCTTTGAAAAGGAAGACATCTCCTTTGTTCTAGAATGAAAAGCCTCATCTGGAGAGTAGATGCGACAGAGACGGAGGAATTGAGAGAAAGGGATGGTGTGTTTACAAGTAACAGAGTGGGAAGAGGTATAGTTCAGGTAGCTGTGAAAGTCTGTGGGTTTATAATAGACATCAGTAGATAAGCTTCCTCCAGAATAGAGACAGTGAGATCAAGAAACTGGAGGAAGATGTCGGAAATAGACCAGGTAAATTTGTGGGCAGAGTAGAAGTTGGAGGCAAAGTTGATGAAGTCGACGAGTTCAGCATGGGTTCAGGAAGCAACACCAACACAGTCGTCGATGTAGCGTAGGAAAAGTGGGGGACAGACAGGTTTGGAACATGGACTGTCCCAAGTACCTGACCAAAAAGCAAGCATAGCTGGGACTCATATAAGTGTCTTTTGTCTGAACAAAGTGGGAGGAGCTAATGGAGAAATTATTAAGAGTGAGGATAAGTTCTGCTAGAGAGGAGAGCGGTGGTGGAGGGGAACTTGATGGGTCTGGTGTCCAGAAAGAAACGGAGAGCTTTGAGGCTTTCCTGGTGGGGGATGGAGGTGTATGGGGACTGGACATCCATAGTGAAAATAAGATGAAAGGGGACAGTGAACCTGAAATCATTGAAAAGATCCAGAGTGTGCAAAGTGCCAGGGATGTCACTGGTGTCCATCCACCACTTTTCCTTGAGGATGTCTTGGCTACTAAGGAGGCTAGTACCCAAGATGGAACTGACTAATTTTACAACTTACTGAAGCTTTTTTCAGTCCCATGCAATAATGCACCCCGATACCAGACAGTGATGCATCCTGTCAGAATGCTCACTACGGTACATCCATAGAAGTTTTCAAGTGTTTTAGGTGACAAAGTAAATCTTTTCAAACTCCTAATGAAATATAGTCACTGTTCTGCATTTTTTTTTATAGCTGCCTCAATATGTTGGGACCAGGTTAAAACCTCAGAGACCTTGACATCCAGGAAATTGAAATTACTCATTGTCTCCACTTTTGATCCCTCTATGAGGGTTGGGTCCTGTTCCCTCATCTTTCCCTTCCTGAAGACAACAATCAGCTCTTCATCTTACGGACATTGAGTGCGAGGTTGTTGCGGCAACACCTATCAACTAGCTGGCATATCTCACTCCTGTATGCCTCATGAATTGTAGGTATTACTATTGGGAGAATGTATACCCTGTTCATGTTCCAATTTCCTCTTTTAATTCAGCATATTTCTGTTGTTTTTCACATATTGGATTCTGTATGGAGACATTTGTAATGATCTTTCGAGAATCAATTGCTTCTGGTATGGAAAATTGCAAATGTCACTCCACTCTTCAAGAAGGTAGAGAGGTAGAAGAAAGGAAATTACAGGCCGATTAGTCTGAAATCAATGGTTGGAAAAGTGTTGGAGTCAATTGTAAGAATGTGGTTTCGAGGTGCTTGGAGGCATAAAATAAAATAGGCCATAGTCAGCATGGTTTCCTGAAGGAAAAATCTAGCCTGACCAATCTTTCGGAATTCTTTGAAGAAATAAGGAGCAGAATAGACAAAAGCAAATTGGTCAATGTTGTGTACTTGGATTTTCAGGGGGCCTTTGACAAAGTGCCACACATGAATAAGCTTAACAAGTTATGAGCCCACAGTTCTACAGGAAAGATACTCACATGGATAGAGCATTGGCTAATTGGCAAGGGTCTAAGAGTGGGAATAAAGAGAGCCTTTTCTGGTTGGCTACCGATGACAAGTGGTGTTCCACAGGAGTTTGTGTTGGGACTGCTTTTTTTACGTTATATGTCAATGATTTGGAGGATGGAATTGATGGCTTTGTGGAAATAATTGCAGACAATACAAAGTTAAATTGAGGGTAGGCAGTTCAAAGGTAATCAAGAGGCAACAGAAGGGCTTAGATTAGGAGAACAGGCAAAGAAGTAGCAGATGGGATATAATGTTGGGTAATGTATGGCCATGCGCTTTGGTAGAAGAAATAAAAGTGTAGACCATTTTCTAAATGGAGGGAAAATTCAGAATTTGAGGTGTAAAGGGACTTGGGAATCCTAGTGCATGATGCTCTTAAAGGTTAATTTGCAAATGCTGAGGAAGGCAAATACAATGTTAGCATTCATTTCAAGAGGATTATAATATGAATGCAAGGATGTAATGTTGAAGCTTTATAAAGCACTGGTGATGCCTCACTTGGAGTATTGTTAGCAGTTTTAGACCCCGTATCTAAGAAAGGATTTTGGAGAGGGTTCAAAAGAGGTTCATGAAAATCATTCCAGGATTGAAACTCTTGTCATATGCAGAACGGTTGATGGCTCTGGGCCTCTACTCACTGGAATTCAAGAGAATGAAAGGTTCCCTCATTGAACCTATTGAATGTTGAAGGGCCTCAAAAGAGTGGAGTGGAGACGATGTTTCCTGTGGTGAGGGAGTTTAGAATAGAGGGGTGTCCTTTTAGAATGGTGATTCTTCTTTAGCCAGAGAGTGGGGAATCTGTGGAATGCATTGCCACAGATGGCTGTGGAGGCCAAGTCTTAAGGCAGAGATTGATAAATTCTTGTTTAGTCAAGATATGAAGAGGTAGGGGAAGAAGGCAGGAGATTGGGGCTGAGAGCAAAATGGGTCAGCCATGATGAAATGACACTGAAAAGGCCTAATTCTGTTCCTGTATCTTATAGCCTTATGTATGTTAAGTGTGTTTGGAATGACAATATCTATTAAGTAAAAAGCTCCTGTTTGTTTATCCTGTATTATTACATCTGGCTGGCTGTTATGGATTGTTCTATCTGTAATAACGGATGGATCATAATATAATTTGTGGGAATCTGACTCTAAGACTAGATTGGGCTTGTGTTGATAGTGAGGTATGGTTTCTTATGAACTTGCATTTTAAAGTAAGATTTTGGTGAATGATGTTTGCCATTTCATTGTGCCCGAGTAAGCAATCAAATTGAACTAAACTGCTGTAGGATCCTGTAATGGGCTGGGTTGTGTCTGGTTTCTCTTGGCATTTTCTGCATTTATTGCTTTGACAAAGTTGGTCTTTTATTATGTATTTTTGACTGTTTTTGTGCTAACCACCTGGTCCTGTATTGCCACAAGGACCTCTTCTTCTTCCGGGATGAGGTCTCTTCATTATTATTTTTTAAATGCTTTCTCAGCTCAGGCTGGTAAAACCTGAAGTATTGGCATAGCCAAGCATGCTTATTTCTCAGTTGCTAAGAAACTTTCAGACTATTCTTGTGATGTTTAGTATTGTAGCTTTCTGAAGATGTACAGCCCTAATTGTTTAATGCTATTGAGTAACGACTTTGAGATGACACCAGTTGTAGATATTGCTATCAGGACAATGTCCTGACGAAGGGTCTCGGCCCGAAACGTCGACAGTGCTTCTCCCTATAGATGCTGCCTGGCCTGCTGTGTTCCACCAGCATTTTGTGTGTGTTGCTTGAATTTCCAGCATCTGCAGATTTCGTGAATGTATATACCCTGTTCATTTTCCATAGTCTTTCAATTTTCTCCATTCAATAGTCTTAGAACTGTGAGAGAGAAGCTGTCCTGAACCTGACGGCTTGTGCTTTCAGGCTTTTGTATCTTCTGCCTGATGGGAGGAGGGAGAGGACAGAATTTGCAGGATAGGGGAGGGGAACTCTTTGATAATGTTGGTTATTTTAATGAGGCAGGCAGAATTGTAGACAGGCAAGGAGAGGATATGTCCTCAGTACAATTCTTTTTTATATACTTGGTGGTCCCAAGGTTCAGATAATAATTTGGGAAAATATAAATAATTCTAAAGCAGACAGGAATTGTGTAAAAGTACAGATAAACCTCAGAACTGCTTATTATAATATATCTAATTCTGAAGAACGGGGTCAGAGGAACAGTTTGTTTAAAAGAAACACACCAATTAGGTCTTACAATAAAGTATTATTTTGTCGAAGAAAAAAATTCCTTAGCTATCTCACCCATGTTTTTAATTCCACACAAATTCCTCTGGAAATATATTTTGAAGATTGCTTTTTGTTAGTGATTGTAGTGATCAAAGCTGGGCCAATTTCTTTTAGGTAAGAAGATAAAAATACTAATATCCTGAAAGAGGAAACCAGCCCATCTAGAATGTGACTTCCTGAAGTCTAAGTGGCTGGAGAAGGGAAAGTCAATTCATTCTTAGGAGCTAGATCAATGTTAAATTCTTTTAAGAGGGATGCCCAGTCCATTTCAACAAGTTCCTCCTTTAACTACATCTAGTTGGATTTTCAAACCCCTAGGAAAGCCTGAGGAAAACCTGTTAAGAAACAGTTCTTTACAATCCAGGTTGTGGGCCAGGAGGAACAGGTCCATCAAACTACCTGTGAAACACCCCCTCTTATTTCACGCTCTCACCTATTTCACCCACTCATGAACAGTATCTATCAAAGCAATCATAGACCTCAAACTCACCCATAACTATACAATCACCAAATCTCCCCTATCACTGTCAACTTCCTTGCGATCATTCACTCACATTACTTACTATCTACTCCCCTATATTCCTCTTGCGCTGCCTGCAATTTCCATGACACCCTCCAACCTCTCACCAAGCCATTTCTCACTCTTTGATCTGATATCTGTAATCTCAATTGCTATCCCTTTCCTAAACCAGTTTCTTTCCGGAATTGGAACTGGTTTATTATTGTCACATGTACTGAGCTTGTCTAACATACTGTTTGTGCAGATCAGATCATTATACAGTGCATTGAGGTAGAATGCAGAATCAAGTGTAACAGCTACAGAAAAAACGGTGCAGTACATGTAAACAGTAAGGTGCAAGATCATTTCAAGGTAGATTATGAGGTCAATATGTCTAATAACTAAACATAACAGCAGAGTAAAAGCCTGAGCTTGGTAGTATGTAGTTTCATATTTTTGTATCTTCTGTCCAATGGAAGTGGGGAGAAGAGAGAATGTGCCAAGTTGGGTGGGACCTCTGACTCTGCTGCTGTTTTACTGATGCAGGAAGAAGTATAGACAAGAGCCCATAAAGCGAAGGCTGTTTTCCGTGATGTGCAGGGCTGAGTCCACTATTTTCTGCAGTTTCTTGTGACCATTTGCAAATGCCATAGCAAACTGTTCTAGAAACATAGAAAAACCACAGCACAATACAGGCCCTTTGGCCCATAATGCTGTGCCAAACATGTATTTATTTCAGAAATTACCTAGGGTTACCCATAGCTCTCTATTTTTCCAAGCTCCATGTACCAGATAGTACCAGATTTTGCACCAGATAGTATGCTTTCTGTGGTGCACCAATAAAATTTCTAAGGGTTGACAGTGAAAAGCTAAATTTCTTTAGCCTCCTGAGGAAGACCAGGACAGTCTACTGGTTATGTACGGTCCTACATCCACATTTTAAGTTCATTCCTGCAACTTCTACAGCAACCAATGTGAGGCCACCTATTCATGTGTTTTCTTGTGCAGCATTCCCAGCCTGGTAGAGAGGCAAGATAACTTGCAGTTTGGAAAACTTACTAAAAACTGCACAAAACTAAAATTTTACATCACCCGGAGGTGCAACAACATCTCCTTCCTCAGCATGAAAATTCTATAACAGACATCGTTTCTGAATATTGATGCCCTACGTCAGAATTAAAGGCATGCTGTTCGTAGCCAAGGTGAAAATAATCTATGTTTGAAAATTTTAAAAAAATCATGCCAGGATATACATTCAGTGGCCACCTTATTAGGTACAACTGTACATATGTTAGTTAATGCAAATATCTAATCAGCTAATCATGTGGCAGCAACTCAATATATTCAGTACAAGCATGCAGACATGGCCAAGAGGTTCAGTTACAGTTCAGACCGAACATCAGAATGGGGAAGAAATGCGATCTAAGTGGCTTTGAACATGCAATGATTGTTGGTGCTTGATGGGGTGGCTTGAGTATCTCAGAGATTGCTGATCCCTTGGGACTTCCATACACAATAGAATCAGAATCACAATTAGGTTTAATATCACCAGGAAATGTCATGAAATTTGTTAACTTTGCAGCAGCAGTGCAGTGCAATACATAATAAAGAGGAAAAAAATTGTGAATTACTGTAAGTAATGATGTGTATGTACATTGGTGGCATGGAGAGGGGAGACTTGCAGCTTGGCCAACTGCTGGTCTTACATAAAAAAAAACCTTGCCCAGGGTTGCGCTCTGGAAACTTTACAAGGTGCACATCCATGGTCTATCGAGACTAACGGAGGCCTATATATATATATAAAATTAACTTGGTTAAGTTAAATAAATAATGCAAAAAATAAGAAATAATAAAGTAGTGAAGTAGTGTTCATGGGCTCAATATCCGTTTAGGAATTGTATGGCAGAGGGGAAGAAGCTGTTCCTGAATCACTGAGTGTGTCTGCCTTCAGGCTTCTGTATCTCCTCCCTGACAGTAACAATGAGAAGAGGACATGTCCTGGGTGGTGCGGATCCTTAATAATGGATGCCATCTTTCTGAGACACTGCTCCTTGAAGATGTCTTGGCTATTATGAAGGCTAGTACCCATGATGGAGCTGACTAATTTTACAAGTTTTCTGCAACTTACTTCAATCCTGTGCAGTAACTCCCCTCCCCCATCCATATTAGACGATGAGCAGTTACAATGCTCTCCACACTACATATGTAGAAATTTGCGAATGTCGTTGGTGACAAACCAAATCTCCTCAAACTCAAATGAAACATAGGCACTGTCTTGCCTTCTTTATAGCTGCTTCGATATGTTGGGTCCAGGTTAGGTCCTCAGAGATATTGACACCCAGGAACTTGAAATTGCTCACTCTCTTCACTTTTGATCCCTCTATGAGGACTGGTGTGTGCTCTCTCAACTTACCCTTTCTGAAGTTCACACTCAGTTCTTTGGTCTTACTGATGTTGAGTCCAAAGTTGTTGCTACGACAGTGCTCAACTGGCTGGTATATCTTGCTCCTGTGCGTCCTCTCATTACCATCTGAGATTCTGCCAACAACGGTTGTATCATCAGAAAATTTATAGGTGGTACTGAACTATGCCTAGCCACACAATGAAGGGTATAGAGGGAGTAGAGCAGTGGGCTAAGCACACATCCCTGATCTGCGCTAGTGTTAATCATCAGTGAGGTGGAGATGTTATTTCCAATCCGCACAGATGGTAGTCCTCCAGTTAAGAAGTCGAGGATCCAGTTGCAGAGATACGGGGACCCAGGTTCTGAAGGTTTTAGATCAGGATTGGAAGAATGAATGTGTTAAATACTGAGCTATAGTCAGTAAACAGCATCCTCACATAGTTAACTGTATTATTCAGGTGAACAAGGCCATGTGGAAAGCCAGTAAGATCACATCTGCCATAGACCTGTTGTGGTGATAGGCACACTGCAGTGGGTCCAGATCCTTGCTGAATTGGTTCTAGCCATAACCAACCTCTCAAAGAACTTCATCACTGTAGATGTGAGTGCTACTGGACGATAATCGTTAAGGCAGCCCACACTGATCTTCTTGGGCACTGGTATAATTTGAAGCAGGTGAGAACTTCCATCTGTAGCAATGAGAGATTGAAAACGTCTTTGAACATCCCTGCCTTTTGGTTGGCACAGGTTTTCAGAACTGTATCAGGTACTCCATTGGGGCCTGTTGTCTTGCAAGGGTTCACTGTCTTGAAAGACAGCCTGATGTTGGTCTTCAGGATAGAGATCACGGGGTCACCGGGTGCTGCAGGTATCTTCATAGCTGTATTCTCTCTTTCAAGGTCAGCATGACAGTTGTTGAGCTTGTCTGGGAGTGAAGCATCACTGCCACATATGATGTTGGGTTTTGCTTTGTACAGTCTCAAAAGCTTACAGAGAATGGTGCAAAAAAAAAACACAAAAAACATCCAGGAGAGGCAGTTCTGTCAGTGAAAATCCCTTGTTAATGAGAGAGGTCAGAGGAGACTGGCCAAACTGGTTTAATCTGACAGGAAGGCGACAGTAAAGTAAATAACCATGTGTTGCAATAGTGGTGTGCAGAAGAGCACCTCTGAATGCACAATACAGTGGACTTTGAAGAGGATGGGCTACAGCAGCAGAATACCATGAACATTCACTGAATGGCCAGTTTATTAGGTACAGGAGGAAACTAATAAAGTTGTCACTGAGTATAACTGAGCTTTATTTAAGTTGATACACATTCCAGGGTAATCGTAATTTATTAATGGATGAATTCCTACAAAGAATAGCTTATTCTTTTGAAGCTCTTGTTAGGACTGGAGTGTAGCCAAATGCTCTAAGAGTAGAACATCAGGGAACAGAGATACTTATTTATTAATTGGAACTTAAGTTCTAAATTGAACAAGTAGGGTTGTATTTGATAAGAATAGAAAAACATATTTAAACCTTATCAATGATCAAATTATCAAATCAATGAATGCAGGATTTTTTTAGCGAAGCAGATTTTACTTTCATTTTTATATCAGGTTTAAAAATTAAATTAATGATAATAATTTGTTGTGATGTTATAGATCTGCTTCATTGTCATCCTGGCAGCAGTTATTTGTGTTTCACAGGGACTTTTGTTGTACTCTATAGTCACACGATTTTGTTTTATTTTCTATTTAATTCATCTCTATCCTTTCTGTTTTCGGTCTCCTGGCAACACTCGCAGTTTACCCAAGCCTCTGACAATGTTGCTGCTCATCTTACTCACAGTCAGCTGGTGTTTCCAAACCCTGAGAAAGCTGATATACACTAAGTGTCCACTTTATTAGGTACACACGTACACCTGCTTGTTAATGCAAAATCTAAACAGCTAACCACGTGGCAATAATTCATTGCAGACTTGGCCAAGAGGTTCAGTTGTTGTTCAGATCAAACATCAAAATGGGAAAGAAATGTGATCTAAATGACTGATGGTGGAATGATTGTTGGTGCCATACAGGTTGGTTTGAATATCTCAGAAACTGCTAATCTCCTGGGGTTTTCTTGCACAGTCGTCTCTAGAGTTTACAGAGAATGGAGCAAGAAACATAAAACATCCAGACAGTAGCAGTTCTGTGGGCGAAAATGCCTCATTAATGAGAATGGCCAGACAGGTTCAAGCTGACAGGAAGGCCATAGTTACATTAAATAACCTTGCATTACAACAGTGGTGTGGAGAAGAGCATCTCTGAATGCACAACACGTCAAACCATGAAGTGGATAGGCTACAGCAGCAGAAGACCATGAACATACACTCAGTGACCACTTTACTACAAAGTAGTTACTGTACCTAATAATGCAGCTACAAAGTGTATAAGGGTACAGGGGGGCTGGAACAGTAGTGGAGTAGCCCTAGATACTGACAGTTATGAAAGATATTTAAAACAGGAATCAGTGAACAAAATGAGCACTTGTGCAATAAAGTGAGTATGGCAAATAAGTAAAGGAAAATATGAAGATGGCAAATGAATTAAACATATTTTGTATCTGTTTTCACTATCGAGGATACAAGCAACAGCACAGAAATAGCAGTCAATAGAATTGTACTGGCGGTGAAAGGAAAATTACGAAGAAGCAGGGAAATACCATGGAAACACAGACACTCTCCTTTGTTTTCTGGTGCCAGATCTGATGGCTCAGAAAGGAATACAGAGCCAAGGGCTGATGATGAGTCATCTGGACATTCTGCCTGTAAGTGCTGTGCAGATCATTAGACAGCACAAGTTTTGTTTTTTCCAGATACCCATGGTAACAGGCCCTTTCCTGCCCGACAAGACTACTCTCACCAATTGTATCCAAGTGACCAATTAACCTACAAACCTGTACAGAATCACAGGGCGACAGTGGTTAGAATTAATCCTGGGTGGCTGGTACTGTAAAGCGATATACTACCATGTCACCCACTGGTGCTGTACTGCTCCACACATTAGTCAAGTGTTCTTCCAGAAGAAAGTGATTTTCAACATATTTGAAGGTTTTTCTTTAATTATATTGAATTAGATATGTATGGATCGGGCAGAGGGAAAAAGGGGGAGGGAATGTACCTATTTTTTCTCCTCAGAACTGGAAGAGGCGAAAGTGCTTCTGGGGGCTTTTACTCTACGATTTTCTTTGACAAGGACTATATTGATTGAGTTATGTAAGGGTTGTGTTTGTAGACATGTGAACTCAACAAGCTTGAAAAATACTAAAACTATCTAACGGATGAAGCTCAGCTTCCAACTTTTTCCATGTTAGTGTATAATGAATGGTATGGTTGCAAAATTTGCTCGTGATAAAGATAGGTAGGAGAGGATATTATGAGAATGATATGAAGATTAACAACATTTTTTTTCAGTTCAGTGAGTTGGGAAGGATCTGATAAATGGTTAATAGAGTGCGAAAATGTAAAATTGTTCACACTAATGGGAAAAGTAAGAATAATCCTATTATCTAACTGGTGAGAGATTGCAGGGCTGTACGATGCAGAGATTCTGAGTGTACTCCGACATGATTTTAAAAAAAGATCATGTAGAGAAAAGTTAGGAAAGCTGGGAAAACATTAGGAGAATTACAGTAGAAGAGCTAACGTTTCAGTTGTATATTGGGAACATGATATCACATCTGTAGTATTGTGTTTCGTATCAGTCTCCTTAAGGGGAATATGTATTGGAAGCAGTTCAGGTTTTCCTATACTCTGTCACTTCAATTCATCATCCCATTCTCACTCTGACCCTTCTGTTGATGAACTCCAACTGTTGCAACAAAGCTCAAAATATGAACTATACCTTTTCTGACTACATCCTTACCGATTCAACAATGATTGCAATCATTTCAGATAGCCTTTAAACTAGTATTCTGACTTTTTTCTTGATCTTCTCTTCTAGTACTTAAGATTTATTCATCTCCTCCTATTTACACCTCCTTTATCTGTACCTTTTCCTTAATCCCTGACTATTACAACTTCCTTTTAGTCACCACCATCACCAATATCTCTGTCACAGATCTCCCATTTCACTTCCTCCATTCTTTCTCAATTTTTCTGAAACATAAAACTTGTTTAATTTCTAATTTTTCCCGGTTCTGATTAAAAACTATTGACCTGAAAAGTAAGTCTGTATGCCGTTTGACCTGCTGAATATTTTCAGCATTTTCTGCATTAATAGCAATTTTAATATCGAGTCTTCACTTAACTTTGAGTTTGTGTGAGTTAGTGATGGTTGAATGTGATAGGTGAACAGGACTTGGTCCAAGTCAGGGAAGGACAGCAACATTTTAGATGAGTAATTATGTGAAGGATATAATGATAGAAAGCAACCAGGAATACATTGGAATTCATAGGTTCAGGGATGACAAAAGCATAATTGGAAGTTTTAGTATTTGATAAGCTGAAGCAAGTGCAGTACTAAATGACACACCAAATATGGAAGTGGGTTAATGATCTTAACAAAGCATCAAAGTTGTGATTGGGTTGATTCGACTCAATAAGCTCCCATGAAAATCAGTTGAAAAGGAGGACAGTTTTAGCAGCAAATAATGGCATATGTACACTATGGTGTTCCAAATATTTAGATGGACAAAATTTCTGCCCCTTTTACTACTACGTCTTCATCTGGCAATATTCAAAGGAGCAGTTGGGGGAGTGGGAGATGAGTTAGAGCTGTGTGTCATCAGCCTGTTTGTGAAACCTCAGGTTGCTTTTTGGAATGATGTTACTGTTGTGCACCTTTCCCCTATGTCTTATAACAAACAAGAATTAACTCAGAGTGGTAGCAAGGAAACACTGACACCACATAAGAGCTGATGATAGCTTTGCACTCTTTCACCAGGGCCTCAATATCTCTCAAAAACTAAGGTACCCTAAACCTGTTATCCTTGTCTATCATTCTGACAGAAACATACAATCTCCATACTCACAAAATTTCACTTTTGCAGGCTTCCCACTTACCGATTATACCTATACTAGAAAACAACCTGTCCCAGTCCACACTTGCCAGATCCTTTCTGATGCTATCAAAGTTGGCCTTCCTCCACTTTAGAAACTCAACCCGCGAACCTGACCTATCTTTTTGCATATTCACTTTGAAACTGGTGGCATTATGGTCACTGGATGCCACGTGTTCCCCTATGCAAACTTCTGTCACCTGCCCTGTTTTACTCCCAAATAGCAGATGAGGTATCACACACTCTGTCATTGGGACTTCTAGATACTGATTAAGGAAACTTTCCTGAACACATTTGACAGACTCTATCCCAAGTAACCCTTTTACTGTATGGGAGTCCCAGTCAATATGCGGAAAGTTAATATCACCTACTATAACAAATTTATATTTTTTTGCAACAGTCTGCGAGCTCTCTACAAATTTGCTCTTCTAAATCTCACATACATTGGGTGGTGTGTATTATAATCTCAATAATGCAGTCATACTTTTCTTATTCCTCAGCTTAACCCATAATAACCCACTAGATAAGCTCTCCAGTCTATCCTGATTAAGCACTGCTGTGGCATTGTCCCCAACTACAATGCTATCCCTTCCCCTCTAATCCCTCCTACTCTATCATGTCTAAACCAACAGAACCCCATAACACTGAGCTACCAGTCCTGCCCCTCCTGCAACCAGGTTTCACTATGGGCTACAGATTCATAATTCCACATGCTAATCCGTGCCCTGATCTCAAAACCTTTCCTACAATACTCCTTGCATTGAAATATATGCATCTCAGAACATTAGTCCCACCATTCTCAATCTTTTGACTCCTAACTTTGTGTATAGGCTTAACAACATCCTTCTCCACAACCACTCCACAATCTGTACTGGTGCACTGGTTTCCACCCCCCGTGCTGTGGACCTGATCTGAAACATCCCTGACCCTGGCACCTGGGAGGCAAGATACTATCCACGTTCCTTCACATCCTCTAACAATGGAAGCCCCTATACCTCTGCACTCCTCCACCCCCTTTCATAGAAACATAGAAAACCTACAGCACAATACAGGCCCTTCGGCCCACAAAGCTGTGCTGAACATGTCCCTACCTTAGAAATTACTAGGCTTACCTATAGCTCTCTGTTTTACTAAGTTCCATGTACCTATCTAAAAGCCTCTTAAAAGACCCTATCATCTAGATCCTATTTTAAGACCCTCTTAAAAACCTCCACCACTGTTGCCAGCAGCCCATTCCATGGACTCACCACTCTCTGAGTACAAAGCTTACCCCTGACATCTCCTCTGTACCTGCTCCCCAGCACCTTAACCCGTGTCCTCTTGTGGCAACCATTTCAGCCCTGAGAAAAAGCCACACAATCAATGCCTTTCATCAGCTTATACACCTCTATCAGGTCACCTCTCATCCTCCTTCACTCCAAGGAGAAAAGGATGAGTTCACTCAACCTATTCTCTTAAGTCATGCTCCCCAATCCAGACAACATCCTTGTAAATCTGCTCTGCACCCTTTCTATGGCTTCCACATCCTTCCTGTAGTGAGGTGACCAGAAATGAGCACAGTACTCCCAGTGGGGTCTGACCAGGGTCCTATATAGCTGCAACATTACCTCTCGGCTCTTAAACTCAATCCCACGATTGATGAAGGCCAATACATCATACACCTTCTTAACAACAGAGTCAACCTGTGCAGCTGCTTTGAGTATCCTATGGACTCGGACCCCAAGATCCCACTGATCCTCCACTCTGCCAAGAGTCTTACCATTAATACTAGATTCTGCCATCATATTTGACCTACCAAAATGAACCACTTCACATTTCAGGGTTGAATTCTATCTGCCATTTCTCAGTCCAGTTTTGTATCCTATCAATGTCCCGTTGTAAACTCTGACAGCCCTCTACACTATCCACAACACCTCCAACCTTTGTGTCATCAGCAAATTTACTAACCCATCCCTCCACTTCCTCATCCAGGTCATTTATAAAAATCACAAAGAGTAAGGGTCCTAGAACAGATCCCTGAGACACTCCACTGGTGACCGACCTCCATGCAAAATATGACCCGTCTACAAACACTCTTTGCCTTCTGTGGGCAAGTGATTCCTGGATCCACAAAGCAATGTCTCCTTGGATCCCATGCCTCCTTACTTTCTCAACAAGCCTTGCATGGGGTACTTTATCAAATGCCTTGCTGAAATCCATATACACTACATATACTGCTCTTCCTTCATCAATGAAGGAACATCCTCAAAAAATTCAATCAGGCTCGTAAGGCATGACCTGCCTTTGACAAAGCCATGCTGACTATTCCTAAACATTTTTCACCTCTCCAAATGTTTATAAATCCTGCCTCTCAGGATCTTCTCCATCAACTTACCAACCACTGAGGTAAGACTCACTGGTCTATAATTTCCTGGGCTATCTCTACTCCCTTTCTTGAATAAAGGAACAACATCCACAACCCTCCAATCCTCCGTAACCTCTCCCATCCCCATTGAAGATGCAAAGATCATCGCCAGAGGCTCAGCAATCTCCTGACTCAGACTCCCTTCTCAGTCATACTGACTCAATGTCAGTCACCCAGTCCTGCCTCCTGCAATTTAAGGGTGAATACCTCCCTGGAGATCCTATCTATCACCTCTTCATTCTCCCATATGATCCAAAGGTCATCAAAGTGCAGTTACAGTTCCTTGACAGCCTCTGACGGGCTGCAGCCCAATGCACATTGTGCAGATGTATTTACCATGAAGACTGGAAGTCTTCCAGAATTTTCACATTTCTTACACAAAGAACCTACCACAAACTCTGGACGCATTCTCACCACTCTAACTATATACAAAGTTTGTACTAACAGATAAAGAAAGAGAAAAAAAGCTTACTACAACCTTACTTAGAGCCTCCACCTGTTCTCACTCGAGCATGTTGAGCTAAAGCCTGAGCATTCTAACACTTGGCCCACTCACGCAATGGCTGCTTTGCTTACATTTCACTTCTTTGTTTGATCTTTTACTGAGTGACTAATAAATTGTTATGATTGCAGTCCACTGGAAAGTTCCGAAAGGCCCCAAGCTTCTTTTAAACTCACACCACCTCTGCCAAGTAAGTGACTGTCGTGATGACTGCAGCCTGCTGAAAGGTTCTGATAGGCCCCAAGCTTCTTTTAAACCTCATGCCTCCCCAGTCAAAGGAACAACTGCTAGTGATGATTGCAGAGCAGCAAAAGGTCCCAAAAGCCCCCAAGCTCTTTTTAAACCAGCCAAAAAAGTGACTGCTCACAATGATTGTCATCCTTTCAGAATGTATACTTGATTATAGAAAATTAAAAAGAGGAGATGGAGCTTTTACTAATCTCAGCGAATATAGAGGACGGAAAAAAGGATGTTGGGTGATCAGCAGTTTAATTGTAAGTAGATCTGAGTGAGCTGAAGGTAAGCTGAGCTCAGAGAAGGGCTGGGGGTGATAGAGGCAAGGATGATCCCGAAACATTGAACTGAGAGAGCAGGACTTGATTATATCTCTTGTGATGGAGCTTGTTCTGAATGATGATCAACTGGTCATATGTCCAAGTTAAATCTCCCATGCATGATCAAAATGCAGATGGAAGGCCTTCCTCATGAGAGGGTGGCAACTTTAATGGATGCTCGGTATTAAAGGAGGAAATAAAGATGTATGTGAGTAGATTGGTTGATGTGCAAATGTTCTAGGCAATGGAATCAACAACTGTAAGTGAATTGGAAGAGATCCTTTCCCCAGGGAAAGAAGTAAATGTTTGAGACAGAATGAAGGTACATCATGAAAAGGACTTCCCTTTAGTCACAGCACAAACAGGTAAAACTTTAACAAGTTCTAAGAAGAATAATCTAAGGAATTCAGTGTTTGACAGGAATAAGGTGGTTAGGTCTTTTGGCCAAGTCAACAATTTCATTGTCAGCATTATATTTACCATTAACTTGGTATATTACCCACCAAGCCATTGTCTGATCAATGAGATTACATTGTTGTCCTTAGCAATGAATGCCTAAGGCAAGTCTCTACAGGTAATACACCAAACCATTTTGAAGGAACTTAATCAGGTATCTAAATTAAACATAGTGTGTAAGTAATCTGTGGAAATACATGATACACTTCTAGCAGCAAGCACATGTGCCTATAATTATCAGTGAAATACTTTGAATCATCCAGTTCTGTAGGTAGCAGTATTCTAATTTACAATGTTAATTATTAATGCATTATTTAAATTGCATTAAGTAAATATTCTAATTATGAGGTAAATACTTACATTGTCTTTTTAATTTTTTTCACTCTGTACTATGACTGTTGTCAATGACGGAGATAATATAGCACTTCCTTATCTCCTTATCTCATGTTATCAATGGGAGATTAGATTCCTTCCACAAAAACAGCAAGTGTACGTGCATATATACATTGTATATATGTTTTCACCCCCACCAAAACGCATAAGGCACAATGATTTCCCTGTTGTGAATTTAAGGTTTGTTTTCTAGGCCCAAAACATTTTCACTATTTCTATAACTCATAGTGACAGCCAACATTACCTATTCCAGCCCTCAACTAATAGTCCACATTTCATGCATCTTCATTTGCATGATGTGCACTCAGTGGTGCACTCTCTGATACTGTATCCCTCTTAAATTATGGATTCATTTTGATTGGATTCACTTTTTTTGATGGCCTGTCTATTCTTGATAAGATCACGATCTTGGGTTAAAGAGGCCATATTCTATCTAAGTAACAATAAGGCCTTAAGAGCAAATGATATTGCAACAGCCCACAGTTACCATGAAAAACTTTTGGCGTGAATCCACAAACTCATCACTGTCACTTGAGAAATGAAGCCTAGAAAACCTACAGCACAATACAGGCCCTTCGGCCCACAATGCTGTGCCGAACATGTACTTATTTTAGAAATTATGAGGTTAACCATAGCCCTCTGTTTTTCTAAGCTTCACGTATCTATCCAGGAGTCTCTTAAAAGACCCTATTGTACCCGACTCCACCACTGTCGCCAGCAGCCCATTCCACACACCCATCACCCTCTGCGCAAGATAATTTGTCCCTGACATCTCCTCTGTACCTACTTCCAAGCACCTTAAAACTGTGCCCTCTTGTGTTAGCCATTTCAGCCCTTGGATAAAGCCTCTGACTATCCACACGATCAATGCCTCTCATCATTTTATACACCACTATCAGGTCACCTCTCATCTTCTGTCGCTCCAAGGAGAAAAGGCCAAGTTCATTCAACCTGTTCGCATAAGGCATGCTCCCCAATCCAGGCAACATGCTTGTAAATCTCCTCTGAAACATTTCAATAGTTTCCACATCTTTCCTGTGGTGAGGTGACCAGAACTGAGCACAGTACTCCAAGTGGGGTCTGACCAGGGTCCAATAAAGATGTAACATTACCTCTCAGCTCTTAAACTCAATCCCACAGTTGATAAAGTTCAATGCACTGTATGTTTTTTTTAACCACCAGTCAACCTGTGGGGCTACTTTGAGTGTCCTATGAACTCGGACCCCAAGATCCCTCTGATCCTCCATACTATCAAGAGTCTTACCATTAATACTATATTCTGCCATCATATTTACCTACCAAAATGAACCACCTCACACTGAGCTGGGTTGAACTCCAGCTGCCACTTCTCAGCCCAGTTTTGCATCCTATCAATATCCTGCTGTAACCTCTGACAGACCTCCCTCCACACTATCCACAACACCCCTAACCTTTGAGTCATCAGCAAATTTACTAACCCATCCCTCCACTTCCTCATCCAGGTCATTTATAAAAATCACGAAGAGTAAGGGTCCCAGAACAGATCCCTGAGGCACAACACTGGTCACCAACCTCCATGCAGGAAATGACCCATCTACAACCACTCTTTGGCTTCTGTGGACAAGCCACTTCTGGATCCACAAAGCAACATCCCTTGGATCCCATACCTCCTTACTTTCTCAATAAGCCCTTCATGGGGTACCTTATCAAATGCCTTGCTGAAATCCATATACACCACATCTACTGCTCTACCTTCATCAATGTGTTTAGTCACATCCTCAAAAATTTCAATCAGGCTTGTAAGGCACATTCTGTCTTTGATAAAGCCATGCTGACTATTCCTGATCAGATTATGCTTCTCCAAATGTTTATACATCCTGCCTCTCAGGTTCTTTTCCATCAGCTTACCAACCACTGAAGTAAGACTCACTGGTCTACAATCTCCTGCGCTATCTCTACTCCCTTTCTTGAATAAGGGAACAACATCTGCAATGCTCCAATCCTCCGGTACCTCTCCCGTCCCCATTGATGATGCAAAGATCATTGCCAAAAGCTCAGCAATCTCCTCCCTCGCCTCCCCACAGTAGTCTGTGGTATATCTTGTCCGGTCCCGGCAACTTATCCAACTTGATGCTTTCCAAAAGCTCCAATACATCCTCTTTCTTAATGTCTATATGCTCAAGCTTTACAATCTGCTGCAAGTCATCACTACAATCACCAAGATCCTTTTCCATAGTGAATACTGAGATAAAGTATTCATTAAGTACCTCTGCTATTTCCTCCGGTTCCATACACACTTTCCCACTGTCATACTTGATAGGTCCTATTCTTTCACGTCTTATCCTCTTGCTCTTCATATTCTTGTAGAATGCCTTGGGGTTTTCCTTAATCCTGCCCACCAAGGCCTTCTCATGGCCCCTTCTGGCTCTCCTAATTTCCTTCTTAAACTCCTTCCTCTTAGTCTTATAATCTTCTAGATCTCTAACATTACTTAGCTTTCTGAACCTTTTGTAAGCTTTTATTTTCTTCTTGACTAGATTTATTACAGCCTTTGTACACCACGATTCCTGTCCCTTACCATCTTTTCCCTGTCTCATTGGAACGTAGCTATGCAGAACACCACGAAAATATCCCCTCAACGTTTGCCACATTTCTGTTGTACATTTCCCTGAGATCATCTGTTCCCAATTTATGCTTCCAAGTTCCTGTCTGATAGCTTCACATTTCCCCTTACTCCAATTAAACGCTTTCCTAACTTGTCTGTTCCTATTTCTCTCCAATACTATGGTAAAGGAGATAGAATTGGGATCACAATCTCCAAAATGCTCCCCCACTGAGAGACCTGACACCTGACCAGGTTCATTTTCCAATACCAGATCAAGTACAGCTTCTCCTCTTGTAGGCTTATCTACATCTTGTGTCAGGAAACCTACCTGAACACACCTAACAAACTCCACCCCATCTAAACTCCTTGCTTTAGGAAGATGTCAGTCAATATTTGGGAAATTAAAATCTCCCACCACAACGACCCTGCTATTATTACACCTTTCCAGAATCTGTCTCCCTATCTGCTCCTCAATGTCCCTGTTACTATCAGGCGGTCTATAAAAAAACATCCGAGTTATTGACCCTTTCCTGTTCCTAACTTCAACCCACAGAGACTTTGTAGACAATCCCTCCATGTCTTCCTCCTTTTCTGCAGCCGTGACACTAACTCTGATCAACATTGCCATGCCCCCTCCTCTTCTGCCTCCCTACCTGTCCTTTCTGCAACATCTAAATCCTGGCACTCGAAGTAACAAATCTTGCCCCTGAGCCATACAAGTCTCTGTAATCGCCACAACATTGTAGCTCCAAGTACTGATCCATGCTTTAAGCTCATCTGCTTTGTTCATGATGCTTCTTGCATTAAAATAGATACATCTCAAGCCATTGGTCTGAGCGCACCCCTTCTCTATCACCTGCCTATTCTCCCTCTCACACTGCCTACAAATTTTCTCTATTTGTGAGCCAACCACCCCTTCCTCCGTTTCTTCAGTTTGGTTCCCACCCCCCAGCAATTCTAGTTTAAACTCTCCCCAATAGCTTTGGCAAACCTCCCTGCCAGGATATTGGTCCCCCTAGGATTCAAGTGTAACCTGCCTTTTTTGTACAGGTCATGCTTGCCCCAAAAGAGGTCCCAATGATCCAGAAATCTGAATCCCTACCCCCTTCTCCAATCCCTCAGGCACATATTTATCCTCCGCCTCACTCTATTCCTATACTCACTGTTGCGTGGCACAACAGTAATCCTGAGATTACTGCCTTTGAGGTCCTGCTTCTCAGCTTCTTTCTTAACTCTCTGAAGGCTGTGTTCAGGATTTCCTCCCTTTTCCTACCTATATACTAGGAGACTTCAAAGTTTCATAATTTGACCAGGAAAGAAAGCAAATCTGATTGTTGAAATACTCTGGAATCTTGTCACAGTCTGCTGTAGGCAGAGTAGCTTTAAATCCAGAGAAGATATTTACCAAGTCATCAAAATGCAATTAACCTGGGGAATGGGAGCGTGGCAGAACTCAGGAAAGAAGGACAAAAAAATTGATAAAAAATGACATGATTATTTGAGTACATTGGCAAGAAAAGGACTGTAAGATTTTCTTTAGGTATGCAAAAAGGAAAAAAAAGCCCCTTACAGACAACAGAAGGAAAATCTGTAGTGAGGAACAAGGAAATAAGAGAGGAATTAAAAAATTACTTTACTTCTATTCACCTATCTCCACAGACAGGGATACTCAAATCTAGCCATAAATACCAAAGAACTAAGGATCTAGTGAGAATTAGAAGTTGAATATTAATCAAACAAAATCAGTATGGGATAGAATGAATTCTCAATGTTATTCTCATTGTGTGAAGCTAACTATGTGATCTTCTTTGTGTTGTTGACAGTAAAACTCAAATGATATTTGTTTCCATTTTGAAGAAGGCAAGAAAGGGACTAAAGATGGAAACACGTCAATTAAAAAGGTTTGTTGAAGTGTTACTATGAATGCGTTGTCCAATATTTGCTGCTAGAGCAGTAATGACAATATAAAGTATTTAGTCATTATAGCGCTGTTATTTGTAGGAGCTTCCCTTGCACAAATTGGTTCCTGTATTTATTGCAGTGCATACTTCAATAATTGGTTGAATTTAACTATGAAAGACTTTGGAATTTGCTGAAGTTGTGAAAGCCATGGCATACTTTCAAATCATTCATATAACAATATATAACAACAATATTAGTTAAAAAAATATAATTGAACAGGAATTTATATCAGGTAGAGCAACATTTTATGTTGCAATTAAACTGATATAATCAGACATTCGATTTGTATCTTGTGAGTTTTGGAAGGATTGTTAGAATATTTGCAGGGTAATCATCTGATTGTGTGATACACTTCTACATTCAGTGATCATTAGATAATCAGTTGTCATTGTTAATTAGCATTCAACAAAAATAAATCTGCCCAAAAGCACCCCCGCGCCACTTGAAATCTGGAGCAAAACAAAGGGTGTTGAGGAAAGTCAATAGGTCAGACAAGATCATGGAGGTAAATGGATTTCACTAGTTGAAGTAGTAGGTTCTAAAGGGATATTCAGATAAACAGAGTTTTCATATTTCATAATTCCTTATGACATAGAAGAAGACTGTTTGGCCAACTAAATCTATGCCAGATCTCTGAGCACCATCAATCCCATTTTCCTTTCAACTTTGAGACAATAGGGATTGCAGATGCTGCAATCTGGAGCAACCCAGCGGATCAGTGGATCTGTGGTGGGAAATGGGCATTTGGTGTTTTGTTTCGAAACTCTTCATCTGGAGTGAATGAAGAGTCTCAATCCAAAATGTTGACTGTCCATTTCCTTTCACACATTGAGTTCCTCCAGCAGTTCGTTTTTGCTCTTTGTAAACTATTCCTTTTCACATGTCCGTCAATTTCCTCACAATTCTCCTGCCACTAGGGGCAACTTACATTTGCCAATTAGCCCACCAGGTTGATTTTTGGGATATGGGAGTCATTGTTCCCTTTAATTTGTAATGACCAGTGCTCAAAAATCTTGTGGCTGTACAATTCTCTTTTGCAACATGTGTGCACTAAATTTTATATATAAAGGTATTGACATTAACAGCTCCAAAAAATTGTTGTTAAGAACTTTGATCTCCTCTGGGTTTAATCGTTTTTGTTCTCATTCATCTGCACTCTCACAAAACATACATATCGGGCCTGTAACAGGTAATGAGGATTTTCTTGTTTGAACTCTTGCATACTGTCCATATGTGATTTGCTTGTTAAATGACACTTTAAAAATTCAAGTATCCAAATATTACTCCACTTCTTCCCACTTGCAAATTCTCTGGCAACTTTTACATCACAACAATACACACAGGTAATACCAGTTTCTGTATTGTACATAAATATTGCTTGTAGCTGCATGTTCTGGACCTCATGCGCTTTTGGTGTAGCAGTTTCTGCTGTTTTTTTAAGCCATTCTACTTTAAATGAACTAGCAGTTATTTTGCGCTTGACACCGTTTGCTTGTTTGGAATTCAATATAATGAATCAATAATGTCTTCATTAAAAACAGTATAAATAAGCCAGTTCTAAAATCTGCAGACAAATCATCACAAGCTCCACATTGTCCACACTGTTTGCATCAGAAACCGGAAAAAGAAATGTGATTGTGTACGATCGTGAAATATACCTACCATGCCAATGAAGTAGAGGGTGACAACCTTTTGTGTGCAGTTTAAATTCTTTTGTGCGTTAGTAGCAAAAGATGTGTGTATGCACACAAGCATACACCTTAGAGGGAACATTAGTGGGAACATTATTGGGAGTGCTCTGAACCACCAGGAAAACACCCTTGGCAGACCCAGCAGAATGTGTAAACTGCACATAATCCTAATCCAAGGTCAGGATCAAACCAGTGGACCACTGCACCACTGTACATAAATGCATGTAGAAGGCCCAAGGTTTGCATTATTAATTAGCATTATGCATGTGTGTGTATGAATATTAATTAACATTTTCACAAAACAGGCACGTGTTCTCATGCAGTACTGCTTTTTTGATGTATGTTTTTTCTATGTAGAAGAATTTTGAGGGTAATGTGCAATTAAAGTCCAAAAACATGTTATATTTAGGTAAAAGTATATGGAAACTTTGGAGCAATAATGGAGCCCCAACTGTAAAATACCTTTTTGATCAGTAACTGGCACAAAAGCTGTTGAAAAAAAAAGAAAAGAGTTCTATATAGGAAATGAAGTATTGTATTGCCCACCAAAGAAAATCCAATTTGCTATGCCAACTCTTTCAGAATCCCATAAAAGTGAATTATTTGTGGCAAAGTCCCCCAAAAGATTCCTTGAGATGACACTTACTTATTCCACAATGTGTAACAATGACAAGAAATACCAATGGCATATATTAATATACACAAAATACTACATTGGTAAGCAGTTATGTTGACTGAGACCTTTTGAACCTCAAAAGGTCACTTGTCACTTCATAAAGAGTAATTGAAGCTCCATTAGCTGCTGCTATCTTATTTCCAGGTAGATTAATAATGAAAGACAACAACAAAAGCAAAGATAGGAGCTTAGTCCACCACGCTTATACTGCATAATTGCTCGCAATAGGCTCAGAACAGCGAGGATCCTCATTTGATGTTCATTGAGTCTGCAGCAGCATAGAAAGGTGAAAAATGTAAGTAGAAGGAAGTTTAACTGGAAATACTCTAACGTATTTGAAGTCATTTAACAAGTAAAGAAAGGGGTTAATTGTGCAACGACATAGAAGATATGGTAAAACGAAATGAAAAACTAAGGGGGAACAAAGTCCAAAATGAAGAGCTGATTAGCTTTAATTAAATATTTCAATTAAAATTTTTATCAAATATAAACAGTGTACGCTTTACACATTCTGCTTTGGTGCTGTTTCTATTCACAAATTATTTGGGCACAGGGCTGAAAGGAATAATATTAATCTGCAGCATTCATTAGTATGAGTAAAGACTATTGCTACATTTCTGGACAAATAATGCATGAGATTCAAAAGCAGTTCCAAGGAATTTCACTATGAATTTTGAGTAATGCAGATGTCTTGATAGAAAACTGACAAGAATTAGAAGATTCAAAAAGAAACAAATAAAAATCAAGCTCCATGAATGTGAAATGGTAAAAACACAAAATAATGGAACAAGATAGACACAGCAACAAAAGCATCGATCCGTTAGATTTTTAGTTGAATAATTTTCAGCTGCCAGCTATTTTGCTATCAAATGAGTCCACCAGTACTTATCCAGTTTACAATGTGTTGACTTTACATAGAAAGTGGGAAAAGGTGTCGGCTATTTCTCCCCTTGAACTTGGTTCACTGTTTAGTTGGATTGTGGCTGATCTGATATTCCTTAAGTCCTTTTTGCTACCCTTTCACCATTACCCTTGATCCCTTGATTTCCTTACTAAACAGTAATTTATCTCAGCCTTAAATACAGATTACTATACGGTAAGTAAATGATTCTCCTGCCACGATTCTCTGTGGCAATCTCATAATCACCTGTAACAATAAATTTATTTTGAAATTCGTTATTCAGCTCAGGGTATTGGCATCAGCATCTGCATGCAAAAGAAACACTTCACGTACTGTATATTAAACCACAACAAAACACTTTAGTAGAATTAGCACGAATGCAATGCAGAAAGAAAACCAGATATCTATAGTAGCAGCAATACAGAAATCAAAATACTACGTTATGGATCCCGCAACCCGTCTGGGTCGTAGGGGTGCTGCTATACATCTGAGCGCTGCACCAGTTGTCTCCATCTCTCACAGTAGTGGGTGAGTGCCTGGGTCGCAGCAAAGCTCTATCAGGTCCACTCTGCAATGTTGCCCGCCCATTTCTTCCTCTGTCTGCCAACCTAAACACACCGATCTCTGCAATGTTGGAGTGGAGCTACAGACCCAACTATCTGTTACACAGCTTGTTTTCTCCCTCTAACTCTCTCCGACTTCATGTACTATTCCCTATCTTACTACTAGCACCACCCGTGACCTAGCCTAAGACAAAACTCCTCCTGTGCACTAAGAAAATGCCCTGTTTTATACCCTTCAAAGCCCCATCCGCTAGTACTTTTCCATCCCTTGGTGGTATCAGCTGCACCCCATTATCTCTTCCTACCTTCAGCCCAGACAAACATGATTTTCACCAATCTCCACTGGCTGCAGACTTGTACTTTCTCAAAATGTACTATGGAATGGTTCTCTTGTCCTACTCCAAACTAACATCATTTTGTCTTACAGATTTCCATTTTATTTTAGCGTATACCAAGGAGGAATCCTATTTAGCCCTTTCCTTAAATCACCTGGGAGAAGAAATCAGGATCAAAGTAAGTGAAGAATGCTTATAAAGCAAGATAGCATGCTCAAAAGTGGGCCTAAAAATAATATACAAGTGATATTACGATGAACTGTACCGATTAGCCTGATTGTTAAAGACCTGCAAAACTGCTAATGTATTTTCTCTTTTCCACAGGAGCTGTGAGAAAAGCTATGTCAGAGAGGAGGAAAAAATGAAGAACATTTCTAAAATGGGTGCCAGTGGCAGTAAGATTAATATTAAACTCATTGCACAGAAAGTATATTTAGACACTGGCAAAGAATTTCATAAGTATAAAATATGGATAAATGATGTGCAAATCTTTCTCAGTATTTCATCTGGATTTTTCCTTACTTCAATTGTTCAAGATATTGCATACTTTAATGTAGAAGTATAGCTTGTGTTAGTCAGTGTTTATTGCTTTTCTCTTTGAAGCATCTGTGATATTGTTGAAGAGCAAATTAAATCTGAATGCATTCTTTAATTATTCCATCCACAACATTGTATTAAATTTTCTGAGTTAAAAGCAACTGTGTACACGCAAGCTTAATTTATCAAAAATATCCTTAACCCATCATAGGTTTCATTCAACCTATCTGAACACATTCATTTGGATCACTTCTACACTCAGACTATAGTTGTATCTAATGGTTTAAATGTTTTCATAGTTCTTGCTTCTACCACTTGTCTTGGAAACTAATTCAACATGTTTGCCATTTTCTGCAATAAAAGAAATATCCTGACCCTACTATTCAACTTCATTCAATAAGTTACCTTGTCCAACTCACACAGTCTACTTGAAAACATTAAGGTCTTCTATTCCATTTGCTTTCTTTGGCTGGAGATAAAGTAAGTTCTTAATATTCTAATTTTTAGCCAAAACACTGAAGTATATCTAGCATCTCCTCATATTGTTTCCTAACCTTCCAGCTTTTCACAATAATTTTTTTTCTGGTACTTCTCAGCAAGCATACCCTAAATATAATCTGATTAAAATTCTTGCTCATGAACTTTGATATAACTTTTTCTGATGCTCGTTGAAATATTTTGATAGTGACTTGTTTTATTCTGTTCTGCTGTTTGCCTGTGCAGTTTGTATTCATTGGACTCTATTAACGGTTGCTCTACACCGATTGAACTTGCACATGGCAGATATCGGTATTCTGAGGCCCAAATATTAATCTGAAAAAAGGATGGAAAAGTTTTCCAGAATTAATGACAGAACCTATTTATCATGATGAAGGGTCTTGGTCTGAAACATTGACTATACTCTTTTCCACAGATGCTGCCTGGCCTGCTAAGTTCCTCTAGCATTTTGTGTGTGTTGCTTTGCATCTGCAGAAATTTTCATATTTGTGGTTACCTATTTATCATTTTCTGATATACTTTCTATGTGACAGACAGCCAATCAGACAGGATTGCTGGTTGGCAGGTGAGAAAGTCAGCAGGAGGAGGCAATGTATGGGACAAGCCCCCACAATCGGGTAAGTGTAGTAGGCATGTTTGGAGATAAGGGCAGTTACGCCATGGTTATCTGAACGGAACTAGCGAAAATAAAGGTCTTGTACAGGGGACTGATACTCTGGCATTCAAGATGAAAATTTGCTTAAGTGGCTGAAGAGCATTCCAAGTTGAAATAGCTCACAAACTCTATTACAAAAAGCACACACCCCTGGAACCTCTTTCCTGAATGCAGTAGAACACAGATACACTGATACACTAAGTAATCCACCGCCAGAGAAGTAATAACTGGTATACTTGTTTTCATTGCTTGAAGTGTTGAGTGGAAACATCAGAAAGTCACATTATAGCTGCATGAAATGTTGGTTAGATCACATTTGCAGCAGTTATGGTTGATGTTTTACAGGAATGATGTGGAGGTTTTGAAGAGGGTGTAAAAGAGTTTTATCAGGATGTTTCTTGGAATACAGCACATTAGGTATTAGGAAAGGTTGGACAAAGTGGATTGGTTTTTCTGGAGTGAAGAGGCTGAGTGGCAACTTGATAGAAGAATACAAAATCATCAGAGACAGATAGAATAGATAGTCGGAGTCTGTTTATCAGGGTGGAAATGTCAAATACTAAAGAGCACAGCTTTAAGGTCATAAGGGAAAGCTGAAGAAGCATTGAATAAGCTTGAAATAGGTTTTTTTTTTATAGCTTACAGTATTTGGGGAACCTTCATAGTACTTGTCCAAAGGCAAAGGTAAGATTGTGGGATGACTATAACAGTAGCTTTATCAATCTGTTAAAGTAAATGGCCCACACTTCCAGCAACTTAATTGGTGAACCTTTCACATGTAATGGCATTTCCTCATGGTTATACACACAAACTAATCAAATATATTCTACAGGGTCTGAAAATATTTTGAGTCACTGCGAATCAAATTCTCCAAAAGCTCAAAAATTATTGTACAGAGTAGCTAGCTTAGCCCAATGAGCACAGAACTGGATCTCCTGACTAACTTGAATGATGTCTGTACAGGGTACATCAATATAATGTACATCTGAAGTGCATCATGCATGCAGATTAACCAAAGGCAATTGCCTTTTCAGGCCTTGAGGTTGATATATAAGGCTTGCAAATGATAAAACTCCAGATAGTGGACACCCATAAATGTGTTAACTCACATTTATTTTAGAAGTCATATTTACTTTAGAAGATAATGCTGTGCAATGGCTGCTATATTTGCTGAAAAAAGTGTTCATGAACAAAGTGTGTTCAAATTCAGCAAAATGAACTCAATCATGATAATTATGTGTTCATTATGCTGCTCATGGAACATTAAGGTTGACTTTAAAATAATGTACTGTTACAGAATTGGAGCAATCAGAAGTCATGGACAATGTCTCCATGCAGCTATTGCATAACTCTAAACAAAAGTCAACAAAGTTTTGATCTGATTATATAAGAGGTTTTGATAATATTACTTGAAGCAAACAAGTTCCAACAGCTTTTGTTGACTATGTCTTTTATGGTGGCTACAAAACACAAGCCACTTTCTGACATATTGGCACCAAAATCAACAAGGTGTATTGTGTCAGTTTTACACATGCAATAATGAAATTCATTTCTGTCTGATTATTTTTTAAAATAAAGGCACCCATGAGCAATAATTTTCGACCAGCAACTTAGTGGTGGTGATTTCCTTGTTATTGTGGCAGACAATGTTACAGCCAAAGAGAAGAGAAAGGGTGCTGAATGTACAGTGCATAACTCATTGTCCTACTTCAACCATAGTCACCAGCTTCCTTGAATGAAGTTTGCTTCAGGTGGACCCACAGAATGGTTATTCCAACCAAACTAAAGAAGAAAATAATAGATGAGTGACTTAACTTGATTTTTGTCTGTTAGGGTTTAAGTCTATAGTATCCTGAAAATGGCAAGGTAAGAAGATAAGGTGGTGAAGAAGGCAATCTGCATGCTTCCCTTCATAAGGCAGGGTATGGAAAATAAAAGTTGGGAAGTTATGTTGCAATTTTACAAATGCTTAGACTACACAGTGGAAAAGACTGCATTTTGATGAATATTCTTATCATCAGAACAAACTACAGCCTTTGTGACCACCAATTTCAGCAAGAGTTAGCCCTAAGTGTGAGATTAAAATTCTCCCAAGATTGAAATTAGTCCAAGGAAGTCTCGAGAACTCCAAATTGGGAAGTTTGTCAAAACATTTATGAAAGCACCTATTCCACAATAAAACTGCTCTTTTACAGCTTCTCCCTCGCACCATGCATTGATTTCACCAGCTGCTCCTTCCATCCTGTCACACATCTTTGAACATGGTACTAATTCTCCATATATTCCATTAATTATTTGACAACTTCCCTATAACTTCACTTGCAAATATGACAGAGAAAGGCCCTGTGGATTTGAATTCAGGCAAAATTGGGCTCTCCCAAATTTCTGCCCTTCAAAGTGTTTAATTAAGCACACTTAGGAAAGATGAGCAGCACTTATAAGAATTGCTTCACCATAACATTATTACATATAGCAGCAAAGATGGCAAAGTCAACAGCTTAATAACGAGATGTGCTATTTACTGACTGAAATGTTTTTACCTGCAGATCTTTGGGAAAGAAGTGCTCTAGGACTGGGTTATTCAATAAGCAGGAAAATTTCCCAATCTAGTATTTCTGTCTTGGAAGACAATGGATCTAAAAGTATTGATCTGCCTGGAAGTGTATCAGAAATGAAGGATGAACTTAATAATTACTCCACATGTGTCGTTAAAAACACAAGTATTGATGAACAATCTGATCAAAGTAAGTACATCTTGTTATGATTGTAAAGATATTATTGAAGATTTTGAGAGTAATAAAAACCTAGCTATGATTAAACTGAAAGACATTGCTTAAAATAAGGTCAATTTTCAAGTTCACCACCCAGCTATCAATCTGGAAATCTGTTTCTGTTACATAAATCTTTAATTTAATTAATTTGTGCCTTGTGATCTTAAATAATGTGGAGGATCTATAAAGGCTTGATGTTCTTCACCGGCTTACAACGGTGGAGAGTTCAAGATTTTAACTCTATACTTTAATATTTACCTGATGCATACTCACCTTTTGCAGACCTTTTGGAAGAGAACTGCCAGCAGGGTGTTGCTTGTGGGTCAGCTTGTACTTAACTTCCCGTACCTGCATATTGATGCACCGCATGTGCAAGAGGTCAGACGTTTACACATCCACTTTTTGCTCCACTTAGTTGGGAGTCCAGCACAGACTTCTGATTATCCTTTGGAAGGACAGATGTACCTTGTATCTCAGTTCTCAGAAGATCTAGACCCATTCAGTTGAATATACTCACCATGCTAGATGGAAAACCAGATTTGTTGGTTTATATTTTCCATTATTTAAATTAATATCAAAATAGTCCAGGGACCAGGAATCAGGAGACTGAACCTGAGGCCTAGTACCAACTGTGAAGTACTTCTCTTCATCAGACCACAATAGCAACAAGGCTTAGCATTTAATGGGCGCCACAAATCTTAAATGCAGTCAAGGCAATAAAAGTGGACAAATGGGTGCCATGGTGGTGCAACACTATTACAACTTGGTGCATCGGATGCCCTCTGTAATGTGTAGGTTTTTCCTGGGTGCTGTGTGCTTTGATTTCCTCCCACAGTCCAAAGACGTACCAGGTAGGTTAATCGATCATCGTAAATTGTCCCGTGATTGGGTTAGGGTTAAATTGGGCTTGTTGGGTGTTGCTGGCTTGAAGTCAGGAAGGGTTTATTCCAGGCTGTATCACTGAATGAATGAACAGACAAGTCAAATAATATCCAATCTAACAAGCACTACAAATTGTTTTCATACTGAAAATTCTCCGATACTAGAGTAAACCTGGGGCCAAAAGATCATTGGTCTGTTTTTGTTGTATTCATGGATTTTGATGGTGTTCACCATGCAAGTACTCAAATAGCACCTTAAAATGCATATTAATGCAAAGAAAGGTAAAACACTAACCACTAATATGTTATATTGAATGTGAACCTTTGGCCTCCTTTGATACCCAAATATGACTTTGTATTCAGACAAACATTCTGGAGTGAAATGGTGGAAAACTGCAGGATATTAGAACATGGTAGAAGATGCTAAAGAGAATGACTAAGTAATAGAAGCAAAATAACCACTCCCAGGGGTAACACCGATTCATCAGGTGGTGCTTAACGATCCTGTCCGAGTCTCCTATCTTCATATTTATTACCAATCCAAGGAGTTGGTTAAGAACAGAGAATGTTCCTAACATAGGAATGAAACTCCAACTTTCTGGAACTTGTCTCAAGTGTGAAGCATATAATCCAAAAGTTGATATTTCATTGATAAACTTTATTTTTTAAGATAAATTATCATTTTTATATTTTATATCAAGACAGTTTTTAATTTCAGTCACACCAGCCAACGAATCCTTCATGAAGAGACTGAGTATGAGAATAAAGCAATTGTTACCCTTCAGACAACTAACTATGCAGAACAGAAATGATCCAACCTTGAATGAAGGTACTAATATACAGTACATGATAGTCATATATCATTTTAACTATCGGTGTGCTTAATTTGTCATTCAGACAATGAATGAAGAAGAACCTTAAATGATACAGATAGAATTTCTGGAGCAGAGCTCATGAAGGAATATACACTACCTTTACTTAGCCTTCCCAGCACAATCTCCAAATCAGGGTATCTTTGACCAAGTTGCTAATAGTTGATGATGGCACATGGAGAGAAATGGGAGAGCTGGGATCCAAGTGAACAGAGCAAACAACAGTAACTATGTAATTAAAACACTGGAAAATCAATTAATGAGCTTAGTAGAAAAGTAGCTTAAAGAAATGAATTCAACATTAGTTTGAGTTGAGTAAAATGTAACAAAACAGAACATTGGAGTAAAAGAGAAAGATGAATAAAATATAACAAGAGAAGAATTTGATTGTTTTTAAAACATCAATAGAGTGACATTGCACACCGATATTTTGACATAAAATTCTGTTTAAGTGTGCTTTGATTGAATGAACATTATGGCATATGACATATCCACATAGGATTCATTAAAGTGACATTTCCAACTATGAAAACAGAAGTTCTTGGTATCTTTATTTTGGCATCTTCAATGGTGAGGCTTCACCATGAGTATTGTGAACAGTTTTGGGCTCGTCATCTAAGAAAAGATGTGCTGGCATTGGTGAGGATCCAGAGGAGGTTCACAAGGATGATTCCAGGAATGAAAGGTTTATCATATGAGGAACGTTTGATGGCTCTGGTCCTGTACTTGCTGGAATTTAGAAGGATGAGGGGGGATCTCATTGAAGCCTTTCAAATGTTGAAAGGCTTGGACAGAGTAGATGTGGAAAAGATGTTTCCCGTGGTGGGGGAGACTGACAAGCGTGCACAGCCTAAGGATAGAGAGGCATCCATTTAGAACAGAGATGTAGAGATATTTCTTTAGCCAAAGGGTAGTGAATTTGTGGAATTTGTTACCACAGGCAGATGCAGAGGCCAGGTCGTAGCTGTATTTAAGGTGGAGATTGATAGGTTTTTGTTTGGCCAAGGCATCAAAGGTTACGGGGGGGGGGGGGGGGTGGGAAGAAGGCTGGGGAATGAGGCTGAGAAGGGGAAAAAAGGATCAGCTGTGATTGAATGGTGGAGCAGACTCAATGTGCCAAATGGTTTAATTCTGCTCCAATGTCTTATGGTCTTATTTGGAAGTTGCATTTAATTTGTAAAGATTCTTTCATCTGCTTCATACTTCTAGATGATTTAAAAATTTTATTGCCCTTCTGCAGAATGATCCTGTCAGACATTTGTACTCCTAATGAACTGACATTTTCTGAACATAAGAATTAATTTTTAAAACTATTTAAATATATTTTAGTAGCTCTGACTATCAGATATTAAAATCTCATTGAAAAAGCCTTTAAGAAGTAATAATGATAATATTAGTAAATAAAAATAAGCAATAAATATTGAGGAGATGAGCTGAAGAATCCCTGAAAGTGAGTCCATATGTTTTGGGACTGTGTTGGGTTGAGTGAAGTTACCCACTCTGGTTCAAGAGCCTGATAGTTAAGGGGTAATAACTGTTCCTGAACCAGGTGGTGTGAGTGCTGAGGCTCATGTATCTTCTTCCTGATGGCAGCAGTGAGAAGAGAGTGTGGCCGGGATGGTGGGGGTCCTTGCTGATGGATGCTGCTTTCCTGTAAATGCGCTCCTTGTAGATGGGCTCAGTTGTCGGGAGGACTTTACCTGCTTTGAACTAGACTATATCCACTACCTGTGTCACTGCCTTTTGAAATGCAGGCTTCCCACTCTTTCTTTGTATATTTTGAGTTCCTCATTTGTATTTTATCCTCAAGAATAAAACACCCCCTACATTATCCTTAGAAATAAAGTACTGTCTTGAAAGCACTGTGAAAAAGTAGTTACTCTTATTTGTTCGGACAGCTCTCCACAGTCCTGATACTTTTTCAGTAAACATTAGGAATATTGATGAGAGCACTTTGCTTCTAAATGATTCAGACAATCTAAATTATTTATTTGCTGTAGGGATGTACATTTAAACTTTCCTGTGACTCTTCTTCCTCTCAGACTCTAATTAATGTGTTAAGAAATCACAATAGTGGTTAGTTATTCCTCAAATAATATTGTCCTGGATTAAATAATCCGAATGTTTGGTGGAGCTCAGTATGCGTTTTCCCCTCTTTCAACTAACTGGTTCATCTTCTGTGATGTTGCATATAGCAAACTGGTAATGCCCCAACAGCTTTCTATTCCCTGGCCCTGTCTGTTTTCACATGGATGTCCAGTCCCTATACACTTCTCTTCCCCTCCAAGAGGCCCTAAAGCTTTCTGCTTCTTTCTCAACAAAAGACACAACCTGTTCCACTCCATCATTACTCTCCTCCATCTCACAGAACTAGTCCTCACCCTCAACAATTTCTCCTTCAGCGCTTCACACTTCCTCCAAACTCAAGGGGTAGTCATGGGTCCTATCTTTACCTGCCTTTTTATTTCAAAGGCTTGAAAGGTTCCAAGCCTTTCCTGGTATACTCCCAAAAACTTTCTGCACTACACGAGGAAATCTGCAGATGCTGGAAATTCAAGCAACACACACAAAATGATGATGAAACACAGCAGGGCAGGCAGCAGCTATAGGAAGAAGCACTGTCGACATTTCGGGCCGAGATCAGGATTAACTGAAAGAAAAGATAGTAAGAGATTTGTAAGTAGGAGGGGGAGGGGGAAATGTGAAATGATAGGAGAAGACTGGAGGGGGAGGGGTGAAGCTAAGAGCTGGAAAGGTGATTGGCAAAAGGGATACAGAGCTGGAGAAGGGAAAGGATCATGGGACGGGAGGCCTAGGGAGAAAGAAAGGGGAAGGGGAGCACCAGAGGGAGAGCAGGCAGAGTGATGGGCAGAGAGAGAGAGGGAAAAAAAGGGGGGAGGGAGGGAAAAAATAAATAAATCAGGGATGGGGTGAGAAGGGGAGGAGGGGCATTAACAGAAGTTAGAGAAGTCAACGTTCATGCCATCAGATTGGAGGCTACCCAGACGGTATATAAGGTGTTGTTCCTCCAACCTGAGTGTGGCTTCATCTTGACGGTAGAGGAGGCCATGGATAGACATATCAGAATGGGAATGGGACGTGGAATTAATATGTGTGGCCACTGGGAGATCCTGCTCTCTGGCGGACAGAGCATAGATGTTCAGCGAAACGGTCTCGCAGTCTGCGTTGGGTCTCACCAATATATAAAAGACCACTACGGGAGCACCAGATGCAGTATACCACACCAGCCGACTCACAGGTGAAGTATCGCCTCACCTGGAAGGACTGTCTGGGGCCCTGAATGGTGGTGAGGGAGGAAGTGTAAGGGTAGGTGTAGCACTTGTTCCGCTTACAAGGATAAGTGCCAGGTGGGAGATCGGTGGGAAGGGATTGGGGGGAACGAATGGACAAGGGAGTCGCGTAGGGAGCGATCCCTGTGGAAAGCAGAAGGGGAGGGGGATGGGAAAGATGTGCTTGGTAGTGGGATCCCGTTGGAGGTGACAGAAGTTACAGAGAATTATACGTTGGCTGGTGGGGTGGTAGGTGAGGACAAGGGGAACTCTATCCCAAGTGGGGTGGCAGGCAGATGGGGGTGAGGGCAGGTGTGCGGGAAATGGGAGAAAGGTGTTTGAGAGCAGAGTTGATGGTGGAGGAAGGGAAGCCCCTTTGTTTAAAAAAGGAAGACAGCTCCTTTGTCCTGGAATGAAAAACCTCATCCTGAGAGCAGATGCGGCAGAGACGGAGGAATTGTGAGAAGGGGATAGCATTTTTGCAAGAGACAGGATGGGAAGAGGAATAGTCCAGGAAGCTGTGAGAGTCTGTAGGCTTATAGTAGATATCAGTAGATAGGCTGTCTCCAGAGATGGAGACAGAAAGATCAAGAAAGTGGAGGGAGGTGTCGGAAATGGACCAGGTAAATTTGAGGGCAGGGTGAAAGTTGGGGGCAAAGTTAATCAAGTCAACGAGCTCAGCATGCGTGCAGGAGGTGGCGCCAATGCAGTCATCAATGTAGCGAAGGAAAAGAGGGGGACAGATACCCATATAGGCTTGGAACATGGACTGTTCCACAAAGCCAACAAAAAGGCAGGCATAGCTGGGACCCAAGCGGGTGCCCATGGCTTCACCTTTGGTTTGGAGGAAGTGGGAGGAGCCAAAGGAGAAATTATTGAGAGTAAGAACTAATTCCGCTAGATGGAGCAGAGTGGTGGTAGAGGGAAACTGGTTAGGTCTGGAATCCAAAAAGAAGCGGAGAGCTTTGAGACCTTCCTGGTGGGGGATGGAGGTATATAGGGACTGGACGTCCATGGTGAAAATAAGGCAGTGGGGGCCAGGGAACTTAAAATCATTGAAAAAATTCAAAGCACTATATTGATGACAGTATTGGTGCTGCTTCGGGCACCGATGCTAAGTTTATCAACTTTGCCTCCAACTCTCAGCCTGCCCTTAAATTCATTTGGTCCATTTCTGATCCCTCTCACTCCCCTTTCCTGATCTCTCTGTCTCCATCTCTGGAAACAATCCAGCTACTGATATTTTTTATATACCTAATGATTCCCATGATTATCTTGACTATATCTCTTTCCACCTTGTCACCTGTAAATATGCTATTCCCTTTTCTCAGTTCCTTCGTCTCCACTGTATCTGCCCCTAGGATGTGACATTCCTTTCCAGGAGATCAGAGATTTCGTCTTTCTTCCAAAGAACAGGGTTTCCCTTCTTCTACCACTGATGCTGCCTTCACCCTCATCTCCTCCATTTCCCAGATATCCTCGTTCACCCCATCTTCCTGCCACCTTAACTGAGGTAGGGTTCCTCTTGTCCTCACCTATAACATCAGGAGCCTCTGCATCCAACACATAATTCTCCACAACTTCAACCATCTTCAATGGGATCCTACCACCAAACACATCTTTACTCCCTGCTCCCCTCCACTCTCCATTTCCCATAGGGATCACTCCACCATGATTCTCTTGTCCATTCATCCCTTCCCACTGATCTCTCTCCCTTCTGGCTCATACCCCTGCATGTGAAAGATATTCTACACCTACCCATTCAGCATCTCCCACATCTCCATTCAGGGCTCCAAACTATCCTTTCAGGTGAGGCAACACTTCAGCTGTGAATCTGTTGGGGCTGCCTATTGTATACACTGCTTCTGGTTTGGTCTCCATTACAGTGGAGAAACTAGAAGTAAACTGGAGCACCATGTTGTCAAGCACCTCCACTCCATCCACAAAAAGTGGAACTTGCTGGTGGCCAACCATTTTAATTCCTATACCCATTCCCGTTCCAACATGTCAGTCCCTGACCTCCTCTTTTCTTTCTGTCTTTGTTTTCATCTTCATTATATTTTTGTGTTGCTTCTTGGGTGGGTGATGTTTGCTGTGAAGGCAATGTGTGGAAAGAACAGCAATCGTCAGTTGTCACTGGTTCTTTTTACTGAAAATGTAACCTTCAATTGCAATTTCCTGCCCTTGTAACACATTAATTTATTTTCTACCCTTGCATCCCGTATTGACCATGCTATTGTTATTTCTCTCACTCCTTTTTACCAACCACACATTCTCATCCTTTATTTATTATTTCCCTTAGAAACTACCGGGTCAGCAATTTCATCATCTCCTCCTCTTTGCTCTCTTACTTCTTACTGACTATTGCTAAAGAGATTAAAGGTTACTTTATCTGTGGCTTATCCAACCAGCAGGATTAGAAATGGTGTCAAAAAAACTTTGAAATGATCACATGTGAACAATGCACGTAACATTAAACTAACTGGGTTGATAGGAGCTGCATCAAATCAGTGAAGCTGGGCTCAGAGTAATTATTAAAATAATCACAATGGATAAAGCTTTTTTCCAATTATATGGCTGTTGAATGTTGTGGTATTCATAACATTGGCCATTCTGCCAACGTTCTGAATAAGAGAGTAGATGCAGGAGTGAACGCTGCATTCAGGTTTTGTGCTGACTTATATTCATTTTGTGTACTTCAACCAAAGTCATCCTCACTTCCTTTTCACAACGGAAGAAAAGAGAAAGGATTGGAAGAACTTCTGAAGACCACATGCCGGAGGCAAAGGCTTACATTCCATATGAAAGTGCCAGGTTTCACATTGCCAAGGTAAAAGAAACACATTACTCAACTTTGTTACATTTTACCTGGGATTCAATAACATAACGAAGTATTGGTACCATTTCTGATTGACGCTGATTTAAAAACTGAAATCATCCGAAGAACAATGATTGACAGTGGTTAATAAGAAAGTATTTTTGTTAAATTGATTAATTAACTAATCTGTCATTGTCTCAAGACCCCTATTTTACTTCAACCCATCCATCAGAAACTGCAACTTAATAAGCTGTGTTCTATATATAAAGTAACAGTGAAAGCCTCTTCATTTTTTCCTATCTCCAGGTAGTAGAGGATATGCATCAATTGAGAAACAAGTATATAAAGCACATCTGTGAAATGGAGGAAAGTTTACACACTCCAGAAAAGGAAAAGAAGGTACAAGATGCAAAGCTGATAATGCTCTTAGAACTGAAGTATTTCCTAACTAATATATATTCACTGTGATGCATGCAACTTCTAAGAATTGTTAAAGAAATTACCATTCCTGATGCCTCCCATGTATTGGTAGTGGTCATTCTGCATTGCTGCAAAGAAATATTTAGTATTCTGTTTTTTTACAAATTGCTGAGAGTTTAGAGTTTAGAATTAAATTTTGGGCTCATTGAATAATTTGTTTTACCTGACTCGCAGGAACAGAGCATCCTGAAGCTTCAAAAGCAACACAGAGATAAGATGACCATTTTTAAAGAAGTTCTGAAAGCATATCAAGAGCACATAAAAAAGAATAACAAATATTGGGAAGATCTGGTACAGGTAAACTATTAGAAAAATATATGGATCTGTAAAGTAAGGTCCCAAAAAAACAACGATCTTGCCCAATGATTTATTCATAGTACAAGCAAATTTTTAATTTAAAAATCTCTTGTAAAATGCAACTGAGTATTCTGCGTTTAACAGAAAATGCATTTAAGGGAATTTGGTGCAGGTCTTTCATATGGATGGAAGAGACCTCTAGCAATGTCAGGTGATAACATTTAGCATGTAATGGATAGTTTGAAGTCAGGTTCAAAATTATGCCCAGATAAAACTCTAGCATAAATCTTGCACATTAATGCAGGATTGAGGCCTACAATTCAGTGCTAGGTGTAGGTGGTCTGATCTTTGTCTGCTGTTAGAATACCAACGACCAAGGAAGTCCTTAAAAGGCTTTCGAAGCATTTGATCTCATCATGACTTTGTTGCTTATGTCCCCAAACCTCACACCTACTGTCCTAACAATCACCTATCTGCCTACACGTGCAAACAAGCTGGATGAACTCAGCAGGTCGGGCAGCTTGTTCGTACGTGTTGATTTGACCACAGCATCTGCAGTGTACTTTGTGTTACCTATTTGCCTACATTCAGTAGCTGTCCTTCTGACCTACATGCACTCGTCCACCTCATCTCATTAACTTAACCTGATTTATGAGGAAAAGTTGAACGAGCAAGGGCTTTTCTCTTTGGAGTGAAGGAGGGTGAGAGTCAACTTTCTGAGATGTATAAGATTATTTCTGTTGCTTCTTGGGTGGGTGATGTTGGCTGTGAAGTCAATGTGTGGAAAGAACAGCAACCATCAGTTGTCTCTGGTTCTTGTTTGTGAAAGTGTAACTTCAGCTGCAATTTCCTGCCTTTGTCATACATTCATTTTCTTAGGATGAGAGTCAACTTCACTAAGATGTATAAAATTATGACAAGCGTAGATGAAGTGGACAACCAGTAACTTTTTCCCAGGGTGACAGTGGTCAATACCAGAGGACACCTGTTTAAAGTGTGAGGAAAAAGGTTTAGGGGAAACATTAAAAGTAGTTTTCTTTTTTACACAGAGATTGATATGTGCTTGGAACACACTGTCAGAAGTGCTGGCAGAGGTACTAGGGACATTTAAGAGATAGGGATATACTGCAGATGTAAGAAAAATGGAGGGTTAGGGTTAGATTCTAGTTTAGGAGAGAAGTGTTAAAGTGATCATTGAGTATGTTTATATAAGTTGGTGCAATTTGTCTGGTGAATTGTCCACACTGTGCTGCACTATGTTCTACGTAAACTCCAGATCTAAACCATGATCCCTGTCAAGTTTATCCCATGACTTTGGCACGGTATTTATTGCTTATCCCGGTAATAAGCAAACTGATGACTTCCCAGTCACCCTGTTTATTCCAGCTGTACATTCAGGGCACATTTAGTCAGAACACAGCTTTGAAGTTTTTCTGCTGCAAAGCTGACTTTGATCATCATACTAAAATATATTTATTAATCTGTTGTTTTATTGAATAATTCTAGCATTTAAAGAATGAAAATAACCAACTCATCCAAGAACAGATCCAAGCTAAGCAAGAACTTGAAAAATGGGAATATCAAAAGGTAAAATGTGCTTGAAAGCTATTGCAAAATGTCAGCAGAGAATGACAGTTTACGAATTACCTTTTATCAGGCTCCTGACCACACACAGAACTTAACCACAAAATCAAAATCCAATAAAAATCATTTTCCAATTTTTTCATTCCTGTTCTTACTTATATGACTTGTTGACCAATTGAGGGACAAAGGAACTGGGGAATTCAATGATATTGTTGACATCAGGGATAACGAAACATGTTAAATCTGCCATTCTTGATGGATAGATGAATGAATAAGGATGGCTGAATAAAATCTGAAAGAAATATATTGACTGAATTAAATAGAAAGCTCTACTTACCTATATTCCAACACCTGACTTGTCCCATTAATCTCAAGTGAGTTCTCTGCATGCACCAGGTTAACCTGGCTTAGATTTAATGAAGAAATTACTGAGCCTGAAAGTTGGGAAATTTGTGGAAGATGTCATCTCTATTACATTCAAAAGGCCAGAGAACATGCTAGAATATTTTTGTGGAGCAAGAAAAAAAATCACATCTCTTAAATTCTGTTTTACATTACTGTATATATGCATTGTTAATCTTTCTTGATGTGAAATACTCTTCTGCTTATTATTGAAATCACTTTAAGAAACAATCAGATAGTTTTGGAACTTTTTGCATACGTTATCACAATCATAACAATGAATTAAAATTATTACCTGTTTTATACTTTAATTGTGTATGATTCAAATTGCATAATGAAGTACTCATAAGCAAAGTAATTATTTCAATTCCATCTTAAATTAAAGTATTAGGAAAAATTTTTTGCTTTTACAGACTAAAATTATAGAAGGATTTTCCCAGAAGATTGATCTATTATACACTCATCAGATTTCAAGTAAGTATCAATTAGCATTAGAAAACAAAGCAAAATGATTTTTTTAATATAATGAACAACCCCATTCTCAAATGGATGATATACATCTGTGTCAAAAGGATATATCCCACAACATATTCCAAAGATATGTATGTGTATTTTTGAAATAGATTTAAATATTTAAAATGATAAATTATGATTATATATAGACTTAATTACTGTTGCAATTATATTTTGACAGGAAGAAAAATCCTTACAAAAATTCTTTGTGATTAATCATATCCAGCATGCACTCACTCCTGTTTTATAATAATTAACAAATGTAATTTTTGTTTGGCAAACTAGTTGCATTATTCAGTCCTTAATTATGTTAGTTGAAATGCATGAACGGCCATGGCTATCTGGCTATCAGTGTCCTTTGTTCTTTTTTAGTCTACATCTAATTAAGATTGAAAATTAGCAAACAAATCCTTTTTAATTGTTGCATCACTAAACGTAATGGTTTTGAGGACAGCAGTGATCTTAGAATCTAAATTGAGATTTTCATCTTCTATCTTCAGTTCTGTACTTGGTAGCCTGTGTTACCCACACCTTTGACTACCTCTCCATACAACTACCTCTCTTGCCACAAAGACCACAGAAAGTATTATGCAAAACTGTCACTACAACTACCCTAAATAACCTTTTCAAATAAGTGTACTCATTAGCTCAAATTCGAATATGACAAATGTCACAGGAATACTAACAATAAATAAATGGGAAATGTTGGAAGTCATAGGTTTAATACTCTGAATTTCATCAGGTTGAGGATATTAACAAACCAATAAGAAATTTGTGGCAGGATTTGCTTTCTTCTGTATTTCATTACGGTATTATATTACTATTCCCCTGCATTTCCGATGCTCTCTTAAAATGGCTAGGTCTGGAGTGACCATTTTAAAATATTCAGCATGCAAACTCTCTTGCCTTACTTTGTACTGAGTTCTACATATGTTTTGAAATGAGCTGACAGCAATCTGGTGCTCTCCATGGAAATACACACTATATCCTCAGGGACTTAGAATATGGATTCATGAGTAGTTATGTTACTCTTCCTTTTGAATAAATGATACCTGGCTTTCATTTACAAAATTGTATTCTAGCTCTGAAAGAACTTCATATAACTAGATTAGAGTTGGAAAGAGTACAAGAAATGCTAAAACTACAAGAAGAAATTGTCCCTGAGAAACAAGAAAAAAATTGTCTGCAAGCAACCTCAGAAATCAAAATATCTGATGATCCAGATTTTGAGGTACAGGAGAACTGTTCCCAGGAGGTTCATGAACAGAGGCAAAACCTAAAGGTAAATGTGACTGATATTTTCTTCCTTACTACACACATCATCCCTTTCACTTCAGTTATTCATCTGAACCCTGAAATTTTATGGGATTTTCAGTGGAATTTCAGTGCTTTTGTATTCATAAAACTGCAAAACACATGAAATTTTAGAGTCTAAGACCTTATCAGAGGTAATTTTAGCTTGTTTAAAATATGATACATTAATAATAAGCTCTAATTAAGAAACAGGTCATCATCACAACGTGAAAACTACAATGGAAACTATAGATGCACAATAAAATCATACTGTCTTGGAAATGTTCAACAGGTCAATCAGCAGCTGTAAAGAGAAAAAAGAGTCAATAGTTAAAGATGATAAACTTTCATCAGAAGGTGATTGATCTGATATCTTAGCAAAAGAGAAATATGGATCTGAACTATTGACTATTTCATTCTCATGAGTGCGTCATTGTTTGCCACGTATTTCAGCTTTTTTGTTTAATTTCTTATCTGCAAAAAGTCCACTTTATTTCATGCAAATATGCAGTACCTATCTAGCACAACCCTCCATTTAACTCTTTTACTTTTTTACCCTGAGAAATATCCCTGGTACTGATGAGTTTTTGCATGATAATATGCTTTATGACTTCAATATTAAACAGAGTACCAGACACAAAGGCCAACCAGGCAGGATCTGCAGACCAGTTTATCTAATTTTCACTACAAATTGGTTGTGTGGATGACAAAGGAATAACTATGGAATAGCATTTGTACAAATGTCCTTTAAGACTCATTGCACAGAGGGAAGCAGTAATTTGATTTGCTTTTTAAACGGAGCAGAAAAAAATTTGTTTACAATTCTGCTTCCTGCCAGAGCAGGGGAACTGGTTAGTAATTGGGATTCATTAACGTTTGCTGATTAACAATTGCAAGTCTAAACAGCAATCCAAGCCAGCACACTGGTTGGCTTCTATGCAGCTTACAGGCATTACATGCCTGATGAAAAGGTAAAGCTGAATGGATACAGAAATTTTAAACAAGATGCTACTCTCTTTTCCTGCATGCTGTTGAACCTGCTGCTATCTGTAAGATGTCTGTATGTTCTCCCTGTGGTTGCTTGGGTTTCCACCCACAGTCCAAAGGTGTACTGGTTAGTAGGTTAATTCATCATTGAAAATTGTCCCATGATTAGGCTGGGGTTAAGTTGGGTGATACTGGGCAGTGCAGCATGAAGGGCCAGAAGGACCTATTGTACACAGAATCTCAATAAAGAAATAGAAGTTAAACTCACTTGCATGCTTTATGTCTCATTGATTAATGTTATCAAGTTTGTCTTGCTTCAACAAACCCAATGGAGAACTGTTAAAATCAAATAGATTTTTTCTGGTAATGAGTTCAATTGCAAATAAATGATAATCTGATGAAAGAATCTCACTATCAAATTCAAGAACAACTTTACACTCTATTCTTCCATGATGTCTAAACTTGCTTTCCTCTTTAGAATTGTATAAATACTCTGGGAGAAACAGAACACACTGGAAATGAAAAGTGGGCTACTGTCATTGGACTACCAGAAGAAACACAAGAAAAGGAAGTGCACTCTAGTGCTGCAGAGGTAGGGTAGTAATGCAGAATGAGAAAGGAAGCCAGTGCTGGACTAACCATTGCTTTGCATTGACCTGAAACCATGCAGAAATAAAATATAACTGATAATAAATCTTTGACAATTTAAACACTAATATTGATTTCTACCCTGTACATTTGAGACCATTGTTAAATTTTGTAAAGATAAGTAATTTTTTTCTGTAAAAAAAAATAAATGGATAAATGAAATTTGAGCTCTCGTGCATACTTCATGTCTCATCATATCTTCATTTATGACCTTCAGATTAAAAGTTATGGAGAGGTCCAACACTGTCTAGGGAATATTTAGTCACAAGACTTTCTGAATATGGAGATAAAATATATTTACCAATACATTTGGCGCTTGTTCTGCAAGTTACTAAAATTGTGGCTAGTCCTCTTTGAAGCTTAGTCCTAATGAATGATCTTGGCCCGAAACATCAACTGATTCCTTTCCCTAGAGGCTGCCTGGTCTGAGTTCTTTAAGCATTTTGTGTGTACTACTCGGGATTTCCAGTGTGCTAATAATCCCCTATCTTGTTCACTTTCCCTATGCTCCCTTTTCAGAATGCAGATCCCACTGATGCAATTGATTTATGACTATAGAGTGATAGAATTTCACAGGATGGAAATGACCATTGTGAATAGGATTTTAAAATGTCTTGGTCAGACTTGGAGTATCATGAGCAGTTTTGAGCACCGGTCTATGCAAGTATGTGAAGTCATTGGAGACAGAGAACTTTCACAAGAATGATCCCAGGAATTAAAGGATTAACCTATGCGGAGCGTTTGATGGCTTTGGGCTTGTACTCATTGGAGTTCAGAACTATGAGTGGGGAATCTCATGCTTCCTTTAGTGGGAGAGTCTAGTACCAGAGGGCACAGCCTCAAAATAGAAGGATGTCCTTTTAGAACAGAGATGAGGAGGAATTTCATTTGCCAGAGGGTGGCGAATCAGTGGAATTCATTATTACAGATAGCTATGGAGGCATTTGGGAATATTTAAAGCAGAGGTTGATAGGTTCTTGATTAGTCAGAGTGTCAAAGGTTACAGGGAGAAGGCAGGAGAATGGAGTTGAGAGGGATAATAAATCATGATGGGCTGAATGGCCTAATTCTGTTCCTATGGTCTAATACAGCCTAATATATCCAATTAGGCTAAGTTATTTCAAATTAATCCCACTTCCCAGCTTTAGGTCTGCAACTCCATTGAATAATCTTGTATCTCTAATGTCTACTGGGGAACTGCTGTTGGCTGAGCTGTGGGGAAGATAATTTGAGTAACTGGATCAAGCAATTGTAGCAAAATAAACTGGGGTTTCTGATATCTTCCATTATAATCTCATTCAATTCTGGACAGATTTAGGAAGAAACATTTGCGCCAATGGCTCATCCAAAATAAACAAGTTAGTGCCTCAGTGGAAACAGCAGACATAGAAAAATCAATTAAAACCACTAAGGTCAATAAATGATTCTTAATGCCTGCATAGGTTTTTTTTTCATTAAGTCACGACTGCCTGAAATTTGGGTCGTTAATGTAAAAACCAGCTCGCTGCTCTATTGGCATCAGCCAGATATTTCCTATGAATATGTTTGGGAAAGCACCAACTAGAGTTGTGGGATTTTCTCAGTTTGAAGCTGAAATGCCCAAACAGTGCTCTGAATAAACATTCTTCATTTAGAACAAATGCTTGAGGGAGCCCTGCACCATAGAACGTATATTTCACGCTTGGGACTCGATCCTCTCTTCCAGAAGACAGTCCCATGTCAAGGCCAGTTTCAGGGCCGCCAGTAGAAGCATTTGCTCTGTATCAAACTAACATGCTTTAGAAAAAGTAATGTAATATAATCAGCCTGATTCCATGCATTTGATCTGCAAACCTCTATGATTCAAACCCTTTAAAGATAAATGTGAACCAATAATTGGAATAAGGTATACATGTTTCATTACATAACAGTGAATCGGTTAATGACTAGAAGCAACTTTCCCTGAGAATCAATGGCAAACTCTTGCATAGGGCTTTAGAGCTGACAGCAGCTAATGTACGTGTGCTATGATGTGAATACTCAGTGAAATTATTGACATTTACCACACATTCATTAGGTCATTAACTTACAATACCTCCCCTTATCATCTTTCCCAACAATAATTCCACCCCTTAATTGGAATGTTTAGTACATTCCATTTACGAGCACTTAGTGCATTCTTATTGTTACCTTATTGCTATAGAAATGATGACCGATTATGTGATAATGTGTTACAGGCTTCTAAGGAATATTTTCAGGAAAAGGCTTGCATGATACTTCCTAGTTTGAGCAAGAAAGAAGATAACTCATCAGGTACTGATCAGACTAAAATTGCAGAAGCTCAAATGATTCTGGAGAAGCTGAAGCAGACTCTCAGTAAAAAGGAAGAAGAAATTGCTGAGCTTCTTCAAGATGAAGGTCAGCCTGATAATCATTTTACAACATGGACTAAAAACCAGCTTGTCCACAGTGACCCATCAAACATATTTCTATTGAAGAAAATTTTAGAAAAGGTGAGGATTTTTAAAACTATTGCATTTTGCTTTATTAATCTTATGGAGGTGAATATAATACATCGCAAATTCAGTTTTTTTTAGCAATTCTTAAAACTAGTTTTGTTCCGACAGATATTTGTTAATTTCCATACCAATTTTTGAGTCAGGAAGTTGAACTCAATTGTAGACAATAGCTATTTAGTGGAATTAATAAGCAAATATTTTAATGTCTAAGGTTTTTTTGCAGAATGCTAAATAAAAAAAAACTGTGTTTTGAAGTTGTCCTTGTTTGAAGAATGGGCAATCAAGTTCCAAATCAGGTGGTGATGGGCAAGCTGTACAACAATAAAGTGATCGCACTTGCAATCTTGTTTCCGTAGTTGTGTCTGTGGTTGTGCTTTCCATTTGTTCACAGGATGTAGGCTTGCAATACGATATTTTTTTGCTGATTCTTAACTCCCCTGAACTGAGCAAACATTTAAAATTCAGCCTCAGTGGTTATAGGGCAAGCTGACTACTGAAATAAGATCTCCTTTGCTAAAAGATGTTGCTAAATTAGTTGGGTAAAATCAATGGCGGTAAATCCTTCTGTTTGAATGTATCCAGATGCCTTTCTGACTGATTGGTTGTCTGTCATATCTGACGATGACAGATTTGTGCATTTCTATTGTATGTGCATAGGTGGTTGCTGAGTCCAAGATGTGAGCAATAAAGATGTCCACAATAAGATCATGAAAACTGTGCTGGAACTAGAAGTGAGCCGCTGCTATTGCTTTTCTTCTTTGTCGGACAGTGATTAGTACTGATCAGCGTAGCTCCTGCAGGGTTTTGGGAGTGGTTCTAACCAAGGCTTGTCAGCCACTCCTGTCTTGTGCACTCTGTGTTCCAGCCAGTTTGGTCCAAGCCCAGCTTGTGCAATGTTAGTTTTCATGCAGTCTTTGAACCTCTTATGGGGGGGGGTCAATTCCTCTTTTCCTCTTGCCCAACACAAGCTTGCTGTTTTGTAGCTGCTTGGAGATTCAGGAATCCTTCATGCATATGACGTGTCTTGTCCACCGAAGCTGTGCTTTTAGGATCAGGGCCTCAACACTTGTGGTCCCTGCCCTGTCGATGCTGAATATCCCATATGAAAATTAGTTTGCAGGAACTGGGAAGCATCAGAGCAGTCACGAGAAAATCTGCAGATACCGGAAATCAAAGCAATACACAGAAAATGCTGAAGAAACACCAGGCCAGGCAGCATCTGTGGGAGAGAGTAAAGAGTCAACTTTTTGGGCCAAGACCCTTCATCAGGACTGGAAAAAAGAGAATGGAAGTCTGAATTAGAAGCTGTGGGGGATGAAAGAAAGAAATACAAGGTAGTAGGTGATAGGGGAAACCGGGAGGGGGGAGGAGTGAAGTAAAGAGCTGAGAAGTCGACTGGTGAAAGGGGTAAAGGGCTGGAGAAGGGGGAATCTGATAGGAGAGGATAGATGGCCATGGAAGGAGGGTCAAAACAGTTATCTATTTAATGTATTTTCACAGATTATTGACATTATATTTGTCCTCTATTCAAAATCACATCTTGACACTAAGAAGTCCTTGTCAGCTATCAGTGCAATGCCTGCTGGGAGTTCTGTGGTAGGTCATAGTTTACAACAGGAAATCACCCTTTCATAGAGTCTTACATGAACTCTATTGTATGATATGTCAGACAACTGCAAGTTCAGATTTTCCCATGTATGCAGCACAGAATAAAAATTCAGTAGCTACAATTCTTCTCTTTGGCAATGTCCTCTCCTTTTTTGTGGAAGCCCATATCATGATAAATGAATCTCAAGACTTTAGATGCAATTCGGGACAAAGTGATGAGGGAAGGATGAAATCAGCAATGATAAATGTCTGCTCAAATTGGTTTCAACAGCAACAAACCTAACAAGCATCTTAACTCACTCTGGCACCTCTGCCTTTAGTGGATTAAAACCTGGCTTCAGAATCTCACCTGTTGAAAGCAGTGATATCTGCCTTATCATTATACATCATCATAAAATTCCTGTTCTGTAAGTGTTGGTACAAACTCTAGATTCTCAGAAGCAGAATCCGGTTTAATATTGGCATATGTTGTGAACTTTGTGGCAGTTGTACAATGCAAGCTATGGTAATAGAGGGAAAAAAGAAAACTGTGAATTACAGTAAGTGTATAGATATTAATCAAATAAGTAGTGCAAAAGAAAGGAAATAATAAAAGTAGTGAGGTGGTGTTCATGGGTTCAGTGTGTTCTGACACACACCTAACCGCGCCAGCTTCCAGGGATTAGACAGTCCATATGGATGGCTGACACAGCCCCTTTAAAGATTCAGGACTGTCCCGCTAGTTTTGGGAGAAAGAAGGCAATATGAGAGGCAAAGCACAATTGCAAGAACGGGTTAGACTGGTTTAATGTTATATTCACCGGTGTACAATACAATTCCTCATCTTCATGACATTTGCAGAATTAACAGCATACATGAAAATAATAAATGCAACAACAGATTCCAGATTGTTTAATGTAATTTCCTGTATGCAAGTGTAAAGGAGAACAAAATAATTGTTACTCTGGATATGATGCAGCACAAAAAAAAACATAAGGTGAAAAACACAATAAGTATAAACACATAAGATAGCTTATATTCATAGATTGATCATATATCCATAAAGTGATGCCAGACACAGCAGTGTCTCTACATAAGATGACTGACAGGAAATGATAAAATTGTGATAGTTTGGGATGTGGAGAAGTGGGTTAGTTGGTAGAAGTGTTGGTCAAGGTTCAAAATAAATTCATTATCAAGCATTCACAATAAATACAAGAAACACGTAGAAACAAAGACCACACCCAATAGGATGGACAAACAACCAATGTGAAAAAGACAACACACAGTACAAATAAAAGGAGAAATAATAATTAATAAATACCAAGAACATGAGATGAAAAGTCCTTGAAAGAGAGTTCATAGGTTGTGGGAACAGTTCACTGATGGGGCAGGTGAAGATGAGTGAAGTTACCCCATCTGCTGTTTGAGGGGTAATAACTGTTCCTGAACATGATGGTGAGTCCTGAGGCTCCTGTACCTTCTTCCTGATGGCAGCAGCGGGAAGAGAGTATAGCCGGGATGGTGGTGTGTTCTCTGATGATGGATACTGATTTACTGCGACAGTGCTCCTTGTAGTTGTGCTCAGTGGCATAAAGGGCTTTACCCATGACAGACTGGGACTTGATGACATTGAGTTGAGAGGTTGTTGTTGTTGTACCACTGCCAGATTTTTAGTCTCCGTCCTTTATACTTATCCTTCACCACATTTGGTTCAGACAATGACAGTGGTGTCGTCAGCAAACTTAAATATGGCATTGGAGCTGTGCTTAACCTCACAGTCTTAAGTATAAAGTGAGTAGAGCAGGGGAGTTAAGCACGAAGCCTTGCAGTGCACCTGTGCTGATGGAGTTCATGGAGGAGATGTTGTTGCCAGTCCAAACTGACCGGGGTCTTCAAGTGAGGAAATCCAGAATCTAATTGTACAAGGAGGCATTGATGCCAAGGTCTTGAAGCTTATTGATTAGTTCCTAGGGGATGACAGTATTGATGCCAAGCTGTAGTCAAAGAAGAGCATCCTGATGTGTGCATCTCCACTGTCCAAATATTCCAGGGTTGTGTGAAGAACCAATGAGATGGCATTTGCTGTTGACTCATTGTGACAGTAGGCAAATTGGAGTGGATTCTCAGATGCCAGTTGACAAGTTTCATCACCAGCCTCTCAAAGCAAATTGCCACAGTAGATGTAAGTGCTTCTGGACCATAGTCACTGAGGCACCATTCTTCTTAAGCACTGATATAACTGAAGCCTGTTTGAAACAGGTGTGTACGTCAGATTGCTGAAGTGAGATGTTAAAGATATTGGTGAACACTCCAGCCAGTTGATCGGCACAGATCAATACTGGACCCGGTACCCATCTGTGCTGGATACTTTCCATGGGTTCAACCTCCTGAAGGATGTTCTCGCGTCAGCCTCGGAGACTGAACTCACCAGGTCACCAGAACTGTGGGAACTTGCAAATGGCTTGACGGTCAAAGCAAACATTAAAGGCATTGACCTGATCTGAGAACCAAGCTTTGTTGGTTCACTTTGCAGGAGGTGATAGCATTCATCCTCTGCCACAGCTGCTGACCATCCTTTAGTGATTCATGTTTGGTCCAGAATTGCCACTTCCCATGTGAGATGTCTTCGCAGACATGGTATCTGGACCTCTTATATTTTACTTGCCCCTTATCAGCCTTGCCTGGGTGTGAAAAATTATAGCTAGGTGGGAATATAGAGAGAGCTGAGGTTACATCCGATCAGCCATGGTCTTTCAATAGCAGAACAGGAATAGCAGGTCGAGTATCCTGCTGCTCCTAATTTACATGTTTGAATGTGCTTAATGCTTCTCTTATTAGCAGTCAAAATTGAGACCAGTTCCAATGAGCTGATTTATCTTTGAGAAAAATACTAAAACATTGCAGAAAGTATTATGTTTAACTGAATTTGGGATAGGTAGTTTAGTCAAAATCCAGTTTGCCCATTGAAGGTTCTGGAATAACGAAATACAGAAATGACATCTGCATCATGCATTTATTACTAAAACAAATGTTGATTTTATTATTTTTTTATATCCAACATTGCATTCTTTATATAACCTGTGGTTACTTTCTATTCCCTGCCAGTTTCATTCTGTTTATAGTGAAGTTCCTGAAGCACGGCAATTTATTGACTGCCTCTTAAATGAGAATAATGGGAAGGTAATAACAGCCAAGGAAACTTTGAAAAGACTACAACAAAACGTGATTGACTCCGAACAAGTCATGGGGGGAAATCCTACAGATTTTAACAGGTACACAGAATAAATAGATGGTTCCTTCATTCTATCTAACATAGTCCCCATGAACACTGTCAATTTTCTTCATGTTCATCAGGCTGTAGAAGTCAAGTACTTGAAATGACGTAGTGATAATGCGACCTCTGCTGGCTCTATAATATATAGTGACAGAATGAACCAACCATAGTGAAGCAAATCAATTAATAGAGGATAGATTTTCCCAGTTGTAATAAAAGGTCATTGACCTGAAATGCTAATTATTTTTCCATAGCTTGAGAAGTGGTTTAAGCACCTTTTTTTTGTAGTTTCATCCATATTATTTTGTTTCAGGAAAGATTATTATAAACTACTCACCCCTGAAATTTCTTTCCAGATTAGGTATAACATTAAATATATTATATAGAAATTTTAGTCCATTGTACTCAGCCTTCAAAATTCATCCCATTGAAGTATGGAATTATAGAGACCGTTGATAAATTTTTAGGCATCTGTGATTACATTAGACACCTATGATTAATGTTATACTTCCTTTTATTGAGACTTCCCTCAGGTTCCTATCAGCCATGCTTCTCCACTGAAATGTGCTTGGTGCATTTGTAATACCCTGCAGCATCCTATTGAATTCATAGAATCCAAGAGTACACACTAAGCAGTTTTAAGCTGGTCGGCTTATTCAACTTCTATCTGGTACTCTCTAGATTTTAGAGCAAGCCTGAAAAGTTTTTGGAACTGGTCAAAGCCATGAAAGTGTCTTCAGGCTCCAGGAGTGCATAGGCATCTTTAATTGTCTGTTGATTTAACATCCGATAATCCATACACAAATGGACATCCCCGTCCTTTTTTCTCACCACAACAATTGGAGAAGGAAAAGGAGATTCAGGCTCCCTGATCACTCCTGTGTTTAACAGTCCTGCCGGGGTTTCTAGCTTCCTGGTGTAAAGGTCGAGGTCAGTGTTTGAACAGTGTTGCATCAATAAGGTTGATTCCATGTTTCACTTTCTCGGTACATCCAAGATCTAACTGATGACGGGAGAACACATTCGGAATGCTTTGTAGTTTCTGGGTAAGCCTTGCCTTCAACTCAGTGGGGATAGGGGAATCATCAAAGTTAAACTCTCAGCTTGATGCTTGAGTGAATTCTGACTCATTAGGAGTTTTAACTGGTGCTCTGCTGGAAGTATTGTTTGTACTGAATTTAGTTCAGCTTTAACGCGCTTGAGAGGAATTGTGACATCATGTGCTGTTATACTGGAGATCACCACAGATAAGTGACAATGTGGCTTATTTTCCAAAGTAACTGGGCAAGTCCTTACTAAAAGTCCTCCAGGTAAGGGAGAAGAAAATAGATGCTCCATTTTAGCCCATTTGTCAGGATGTGGCGTTCTGACTGTGACTGATCCGCACAAGACTAGGGACTGCCGGCTGGAATTTTTCTATGGTGTTTGCTGGGTACTCTCATCTGCTGCCCAGCATTTCCCTCTTTAGTCTGTCTTTGTTGCATTTGTAAAACTTCCAGGACTTGCATGTAGAAGAGAATTTCTGGCTACTTTGCAGTTTGGGGAAGTCTTGATACAGCTCATCAAGGGTAAAACCACAGGCTGCAAACATAAAGAGACATCCAGAACAATCAATGCTAGGATGGGCACTTCTACATCCACTCCTATAAAGTCCTTTGGGAATGTAACATTGACTTCTACATATCCCAGGTATGGGACAGCTTGTCCGCTTGCAACCTCAACTTCCAACAAGTTGCTGTGAGAATGAACTGATAGGTCTGACAAGTTGTGATCAGGTTTAGAGATGGTAGTGACCTGTGATCCTATATCTAATGAACAATTGCATTTTCTGCTGGCAAGGTTTATGTGCGCAGTGCACGTTGTGCTGACTAATCCCTTAGGCCCGTGAACAGTCTGTCTTCGGAACTTTGTTTCACCGAGAAAAATCCTGGAGCTTTTGGGAACATCAGCCCCCGTTTGTTCTGCAACAGGAGCCGCTTCTAGTTTAAATGAGGCTCGGGTGCACCATAACGTGATTCCCACTCACTCCATCTCTTTTTAAGCTGTCTTCTCTTGAATTTCAGCATTTTGCTAAGTTAGTTAAGAAGTAACTGAAGTTAGCTGTGCTACATCATATTTACAGGTACCTGCGGTCTGTGACTCTGTGGCTGTTTCTAATTGCAGTTTCATGTGTGCAGTTCTGGAAGCATGCTTATCTTCCGCAATGCATGGAAATGGCAATACAGGCGGCCTCTGTTTTTCAAACGTTCGCTTTACGACAGCTCGCTGTTACGAAAGACCTACATTAGTACCTGATTTCCCTAACCAAAGAGGATTTTCGCTTTTATGAAAAAACAGATGCCCACTTTATACATGTATTTACCCCGAGAAAGACTACCACAACCGTGAAGCCTTGTGCAGGCAGTTGTGTGCGTATGCATGTACATGCTGATTTTTTTTCTCCAAATCGATTTCAGTTCGCTGTCGTCTTGATTTTGAAAAGTGAAACTACACTGTACATACAATACTTCTACTTTATTCTTCTGTATATTTATCATATCATTCCTGCTTTTACTATATGTTTGTGTTATGTTAGGTTTTATGTGTTATTTGGTATGATTTGGTCAGTTATTTCTTGGGTCTGGGAACGCTCAAAGATTTTTCCCATATAAATTGATGGTAACTGCTTCTTCGCTTTATGACATTTCGGCTTACAAATGGTTTCATAGGATCGCTCGACCTTCGGATAGCGGGGGAAGCCGGTAGCTCAGTAAACAATGGCGGGTTTTGGTTTTCCTGTTTCAGCTGCAGCTCTAAGTTCGGGGAGCAGTCCCAACATCCCCTATAAAACTACTTTAAAAAATGATTGTTAACTTCAGTTTTGGCAACTCCACCTTGCTGTACAGTCAGTGGCAACATGACTTTTCCTCTATGACTTCCATTTTCTTTCATTGCAGGTTTTAACTGAACAGTAAGATTCTTCTAGTGCTTTGTATCAGTGTTTTAACATTTATCTAGTAAACTGCCTCCTGGCTGTCTCACCAAGTTTTTTGTAACGGGTAGCGAAAGGAGACAGTGAATAGAAAGCACACACTCCTGGAAGTAAGTTTTATTTCTTTAAAAAATAGCAATATATACAAAATATCTACATGAGTAAGAACAAATCAAAATTCTAACATTCTGTTTTAGGTTCCAAATTCTAGATATCAATGAAAACCAAGTTTCTTTTTAGTTAGGATCAATGAGTTTTATTAGAATAACCATTATTACTCCAATTTCTCCAACTAATTAGATCTGGTTTAAACCTATTTAAAGGTTAACAGACTAACCTTTTCTTTTTAATTTATCTCTAGTTAGCTAGGAAGATAATTGAATTCCTATTCTTAATAATTATGGTTAAATTCAGTTTCTGTTTAGGTCAGCATGTCTAGAAATTCAAATTCAACATCCACATTTTGTACACACACACACACACACACACACACACACACACACACACACACACACACACACAAACACACACAAACACACACACACACACACACACACACACACACACACACACACACACACACACACACACACACACACACACACACACACACACACCCTTAACTCTTTTCATGACAAATTCTCCAACACATCTCATTCAGTCACTTATCTTTGCAAAAATAATCAGTTCTTCCAGAAGATCAAATTCAGATCCTTCGAATGAAAATTAAACTTATACATCCAACCATATTAAATCCTCTACATCATTAAACATTTCGTTCCTGCGCTGGTTCTTTATCTTCGGTGGCTCGCCATCTTGTTTTTTGGTTCATTGGATGAAGTGGTGGCTTATCCATGGAAAGTGATTCACAAAACTTATACAAAAGAAAACCTGACCTGTATATGACAGGATTGCAGACCATTAGTTCTTATATGCATTCTATTTTCTAATTCAAAATAATTCAATATCACATTGTTATTTCCAAACATCTCTCAGTTACAGTACTACTGAACATATTTCACACACAAGTTATACACTCGGGATAGTAAAAGTGTTTTAACTCACCAGATCCCTTGGTATGATTTAACAGAACCAATTCCTGGTAGAAATCTTGGACAGTACTCTCTGCTGATATCTTGCTATAGCTGATGCTTGTTATAGCCGTAGCTTCAATAAATCTTAAACCAATATCACCTTCTTCCAGGGGTTTCACCCTGAGGATTTCCAGTAAGTCGGATACAGATACTAACTACTAATTCCAGCTTCTCATCTTTAGGTAGTTTCTATAGTTTGCTGCATTTCCGTCGCTTGTCCACGCCTCATTCTCACATGTTGCTTTTTTTAAATTCGGTATACCTCATTTTCATCCCATTATATCTTTCTAATTAATTTCTAACATTATATTTTTGGGTTTAATTAAAACAATAATGGATATAAATGTGCCTGAATCTATGGCTTAGGAAACTCACTACTGCTCATTAACATATTTAAATCCTCCTCCCAGAGTTTCTGAAGTTCCAATCTATGGGATACTGTTGTGACATGAAATTGCCAGTGTCGAAGGGAGGCAGAAGATTTCACGTGTACAAGATAAGTGGCTCTCTCAGCACTTGGCCTTCTTGTGGAGCAGAAGGAGTATGACTCACCTCCTTGTCTCCACATACCCCTCAGGAAAGCCAAGAGACTCTCAAGCCCTGGTCACCAAACCATCTCCAATCCTTATCCTTGATTGTTAATATTTTACAAAGACTATTGTTGAACCAGTCTCTTCATCATGACCTGAGGTCCCCAAAAATCCCCAGCCATTGCCTCCAAACACTATGTACAAACTCTCTGCCATTTCTGCTAAACAGTTCCTACTTTGATAATAAATTTTTAAAAAGCATAGCAATGATGTCTTGCTGTTAAGATGAGCCATTCCTGGATTTTATTTTACTTCCCCACTTTGTCTGAATCGGAAGGGCCTAAATCTCCAATTAGATCCAAATTGATGATTTTGAATCTGAAAATCTATTTCTTGAGACAATCTGATTAAAAGTTATTCTGAAAAATCAATTTCCACTGTAGCATGTAGCTCCACTGTGAATGCTGTAGCATGCGTTCCTCTTACACTCCAGACCCAGCAGTGAAATTTCAATGCTTATAATAATACTGTGGCAGATGCATCTCTATAGGGTAATGGTGGTAAAATTGACAACTGCATTGTCCTCATGGAAACAAAATCCCTTCTTCATGTGGCAAACACCCTCTAGTTTTGCAGCAACACAAGTGGAATAGACTCAGAACAAAATTGGTCATCCATGAGGCACATTTTACTATCTGTAATCTTATGGACTGACATGTCCCTCACTCTCATTAGTATCAGGCCATGGAAAAAAAGTCTGGTACAGTGAGGAATACAGAAAGCAGCACTGGGTGAGGGAGTTGCCACCCTGCAACAGTCACATGTTCAGTTTTAAAGCTGTGTTCCACCAATGGTGTGTCAGGCCATGACAACCATGTCAACCATAATGATTGTGTTAAAGGAGCAAATACCTAAATGGTTACAGTTACAGTTTAGAGTGCGAGATAGAAACTTCAGATTTTAGTCCATCCTGTGCATTATCATCATTGAATAGACTATGAGGAAAGTAAGTGCTTAGGAATCAGAGACATAGAGATTTTCTTCAAAGACTGCAAAAGTTACAGTCGATACAAAATACTAGACGAGTATCATTATTGGGGGTTTGTCCAATTTCTTTTTCTTCCTAGAACACAATTGCCCAATGTTTTATCGAATTATTCTGTGTGTTTGTTTTTCATTTAGAATACATTTAGACCTATTTTTTCAGGTTTCAGTTTCCAAAGGATCCTGACAGAAATCTAGAAGATGTACAAGCTGAACTCTGGGAAGCAGAGATGGCAGTGGGGGCACTAGGTAGCATTAGTTCTGGATGTATTAATGAACAACTGTACTCTATTGTGACAGGTGAGACTCAAAACTTCTACTAATAAATTTCCTTAATAGCTTACCTCACTCAGCTTTAATTTTAAATGGTCAACGGTGAATTTATCATTTCTTCGAGATTTTCTTTGGTCCACTATTCTTCTAATATCATAACACAGATAAAAATGGGGAATATCTTCTTACCTTAACTTTCTAGGAAGATTCATTTGTTCTCCTGTATCACAGGGCCCAACTCTTCCTCAATGATTACAGTGTTTTTGACTTAAATAGTTCACTCATGAAACCATTAAATTAGCTAACAACAGCTTGTGTGCTGTATTTCTGATATTTTCCTAATGATGAAGGTTTATTTTGTTCCTGTTTCTACCTATACATACACAACTAGTACATCTGCAGCAACAGATTTCTTCCTTCCATTAGATTATCATCTGCGGAATTCCCAAAGAATATACCTTCTTTTGGTGAACTTCCTCTTTCTGACTAACATCTTAGGGTAAGGAGTCAATTCCCAGATCTGATTTTGATATTATTCATATCTAACTATTCACTGTTATTCCCAAGGGGCTCTGTGTAATCAGTTGGATTATCTGGCATGATACTGTTAGTGAGGTACATCTATGTCTGGTTTAGCATTGGGAGAACTTCATTCTCTCCTTTGACTCTCAATAGCCAAAATTGTGTACAGTATTTATGATTTGTTTTGAAGAAAACACTGTATATCTGTGCTTAGAACAATTCCAATTTCTAACCCACTGATTCTTTGTTATTGCTGTTCTTTACCAATGTGGTGAGTATTGAAATCTCTAGATTATCTTACTTTACACTTATGACTGTAAGGCTAAGTACAGCTCCAATCCCATACTAAAATTTGCTGGTGACACCACTGTTGTTGGCCAAGTCAAAGGTGGTGATGAATCAACATATAGGAGGGAGACTGAAAACTTGGCTGAGTGATGTCGCAACGACAACCTATCACTCAATATCAGCAAAACCAAGGACTTGATTGATTTGTTTACTACAGGAGGAAGAAATTGGGTGTCCATTAGGGGAACAGATATAGAAACAGTCAGTAACTTTAAATTTTGTGTAATATAACCACCATTTCAAAAAAGCTTGGCCTCTTTCTTAGAAGTTTGCACAGATCTAGCATGTATGTCGTCTAAAACTTTGACAAACTTCTTTGAAGTAGCAAATGAGAGAGTGACAGTGTTGTAGGGTGGGGGTGATTTAGAAACAGCAAGTCTCATCGGGAATGAATCATTCTTTAAAGTAGGAAGTGAGAGAGCAATAACATTACAGGGTGGAAGCCATTTTTGAGTGAGTTGTATTTGAGCTAAGAAAAAGAAGCAAAGTTTAAGCAACGTGACCTTTGTGGGAGTGGGCCACTGTTAGTATGGTCAAGCTTTGGTGATAACAGGCGGAGGCTAAGTGTACTGAGTCATTATTATCATTTTTTTTTATTGTGCAATTTGGGCTTGAGAAGTTGGAGCCAAATACATAATGAGGTTGGCAGGAAGAGGCTGAGTAAATGATCTAGGTGAGGGTGGTACTCAAAGATTTCAGAGAGAAGGCAGAGTAAAAAAAACAGGTAAGATTTTTTTGGCTGTAAGTCATTAGTCCTTAATTCAGCATAGGCAGGATGGTTAAGGCCCTGGAGTGCTCCTTCTGTGAGATGTTGGATTTCAGGGTACCTAACAGTCTCCCTAAAGACTGCATCTGTAAGAAGTGCACCCATCTTCAGCTGCTGACTGACTGGCAAACTGAAAATCTCATGGATGAAACTTTGACTTGAGTGGTTACTCCCAGAGTGAAGGCCTCAGACAGTAGATGGGTGACAAGCAGGAGAAGTAATGGAAGTAAGCAGTCAGTGCAGACCTCACCCGTCGCCATTCCCCTCAGCAACAAGTATATCCCATGGATACTGCTGGGAGGGATGACTATCAGGGCACAGTGGTAGCAGCCAGGCCAGTGGCACTGTGGTCAGCTCTGAGCCTCGACAAGGAAGGGTAAAGTTACTCAAAGCAATAATGACATTTAAGGGGATAGACGAGAGATTCTGTGGCCACAACAGAGAAGCAAAGGTGGTGTGTTGCCTCCCAGGTGCTAGGATCCAGGATGTCTCAGGGCACTGCAGAGGATTCTCAAGAGAGAGGGTGAGCAGCTAGAGGTCATGCTGTACATAGGTAGAAAGGGGAAAGAGGTCTTATACAGAGAGTAGTGGGATCGAGGATAGAGGCTGAAGAGCAGGACCTCCAAGGTAGTCATCTCTGGATTACCTCGGTGCCACAGGTTAGTCAGGGCAGGAATGGCATGATAGTACAGATGAGTGAGTGGCTGAGGAACTGCAGCAGGTGGCAGCGTTTCAGGTTCTTGAATCATTGGAACAATTTCTAGGGCACAGGTGACCTGTACAAGAGGGACAAGTTGCTCCTAAACTGAAGGGAAACCAATATCCTGGCCGGGAGGTTTGCCGGTGCTACTCGGGAAGGTTTAAATTAATTTTGCAGAGGAATGGGAACCAGAGCAACAGGTCAAAATGTGGAGGTATGGAGAGGAAGGTAGATGTCGGATCCAGTAAATACAGGCAAGAGCAAAGTTATAGATACAATGGTGTGGATAGATTAAGTGTGTATATTCATACTAAGAGTATAATGGGTAAAGGTGATAAACTTAGAGCATGGATCAGATTATGAAACTATGATGTTGTGGCATTACAGAGACTTGGTTGGGAGAGGGAAAGGAGTGGGTTCTCAATTACCCAGGATTGTGGTGTTTTATAAAAAAATAGAGATGAATAAGTTTTATGTTCATTTGTTATATGCTGTTATCATATGACATGGGCAATCATGGTTGTTCTTGGCAAATTTTTCTGCAGAAGTGGTTTGCCATTGCTTCCTTCAGGGTGGTGTTTTTACAAGACAGGTTTCCACAGCCATTATCAATACTCCTTAGAGATTGTCTTCCTGGTTGCATAACCAGGATTTGTGATAAATCATACAACCATCTACCACCTGCTCCATGGCTTCACATGACCCTGATAGGGGGGGAGTGGAAATGCTAAGCAGGTGCTACACTATGCCCAAGGGTGACATGCAGGCTAGAGGTGGGAAGGTGAGCTTTGAGCCTCTTTTGGTAAGGACATATCTTAACCCCACCACCCTCAGGACTTATGAGCATTTGGAAAACTATGGCCTAATTAGGAAGAGCCAGAATGGCTTTGTGCACATCAAGACATAAAGTGACTGATGAAAGTAGAGTTGTGGATGTTGTCGACATAAAACTTAGTAAGTCATGGGAGGCTCATCCAGAAGATAAGCTACATGGGATGAATAGTGAATCGGCCGTTTAGATTTGGAACTGGCTTTCCTATAGAAGACAGAAGGTAGTGTTTGAATGGACTTATTCTAGCTGGAGGTCTGTGAATAGTGGTGTTCCGCAGGGATCTCTACTGGACCTCTGCTGTTTATGATGTATTTAAATGATCTGGACATGTGGATGAGTATGCCCGTAAGTTTGCAGATGATGTGAAGATTCATGTTGCTGTAGATAGTGTAGAAGACTGGCAAAGAACACAGCAGGAAATAGATCAGTTGCAGATAAGGACGGAGAAAAGGCCAAAGTTTATCCTAGCCAAATGTGAAGTGTTACACTTTGGTAGGTCAAACGTAAAGAGACAAAACACTGTTAAGGGCAAGATCCTATTGAGGAGCAAAAGGATCTTGGGGACCAAGTTCATAGTTGTCTTAAAATGATCACACATTTTGATAGGGTGGTTAAGAAGGTATATGGCATGTTTGCCTTTATTAGTTGAGGCAGTGAGTTCAAAAGTCAGGAAGTTAAGTTGCAGCTTTATAAAAACTCTAGTTAGGCCACACATGGAGCATTGCATACAGTTCTGGTCACCCTATTACAGGAAGGACGCCAAGGCTCTGGAGAAGGTGCGGAAGAGGTTTACCAGGATGCTACCTAGATTAGAGGAAATGTGCTATAATGAGAGGTTGGACAAACTTGAGTTGTTTTCTGTGGAGCAAAGGAGACTGAGAAGGGATCTGACAAAAGTTTATGAGATTATGAGAGGCATAGATGAAGTAAACAGACAGTATGATTTTCCCAGGATAAAAATGTCCAAAACAAGAGGCTATGCATTTAAAATGGGAGGAAGTAATTTCTAAGGAGATATGAGGAGCAAGTTTTTTTTCACAGAGAGTGATGAGCGCCTGGAATGTATTCCCTTGGGTGGAGGCAGAGGCAGGTACATTAATCAAGACTTTTAAGATGTTTGGATAGGCACATGAATGTGAGAAAAATGAAAGGATATGGACATTTTGCAGGCAGAGGGGTTTAGATTAGATGGCCATTTGATTACTAATTTATTTGGTTCAACACAATATTATGAGCAGTAGGTGCTGTCCCTGTACTGTAATGTTTTATGTTTTACATTCTGTAGGTGCACAATGGAGAGTATCCTGACTGGTTGCATTAGTGCCCAGCAATAGAAAAGGCTACAAAAAGTAATGGATACAGCCCAGTCCATCACAAGAAAAGTCATTTGAGTACATCTATAAAGAGCTTTGCCACAAGAAAGTAGCATCCAACATCAAGGACCTCCACCATCCAGGCCATGCTCTCTTCTCATTGCTACTATCAGGAAGGAGGTAGAGAAGCCTTAGCCTCACCACCAGGTTCAGAAACAGTCATTACCCTTCAACCATCAGCTTCCTGAACCAGCATGGACATCTTCACTCACCATACAAAGACCATTGAACACAACCTATAGACTCACTTTCAAGGACTCTATAATTCATGTTCTCAGTATTATTTAATTAATTATTTGTTTATTACTGTTATTACTGGTTTCCTTTTGTATTTGCACAGTTTGTCATTCTTTGTGTGTAATTTTACATGGATTCCATTGTATATTTTTGTTCTACTGTGAATGCCTGCAAGAAAATGAATCATGGTCGCATTTGGTGACACATAGGAACTTTGATAATAATATTTTTAATGTTAAGCTTTGAAGTGTAATGTTTACCATTAAGAATAGCATGGTAATGTTATATTGTTTTTCATTCCTGAAAAATATAGATCGAAACAATGGAGTTGATAGAACTAACCAGAGACAAACATTGAGGAGAGGATACTTTCCATCCCCATACAGGCAATTTTGGCTGATAACAACATACAAAGTTACATAAATACTATTGATAACCCATGAGTGAAATGGACTCTTAAAATATGGAAAGTATCATAAAAGAATATAAACTAGAGGGAGATACTGTGATTCTTAAATGGTGTGAATATTACTCAGATTTTACACCGAATAAACTGGATGCTAGATTTAAGTACTGGACAGCTAAAGGAATAACAGTTATTTGCAATATAATGAAAGAGGGAAAACTGTTCAGTTTTGAAATGCTTAAAGTGAAACACCTATTAGAAAAACAAGACTTTTATCGGTATTTGAATATGCTACAGTATGTTCATGGGAGGGTTAAAAATGTAACCAGGGCAAGTACGTGTTTGATAGAACTACTTAGAAAAGTATATAATTCAGATAATGGTAGTGGAATCATTTCAAGCATGTATAAGGGTTTGTTAAATCTTAAAACACATTTGATTTCATACATTCAAACAAAATAGGACAAGGAAGGAGGGATAATTATATCTGAGGAATAATGGACAAGAATATGGAGGTATCAATGGAAGTGTACCAGTTCACAGAACTGGAGGGAGCTTGGATGGAAAAACTTGATAAGATATTTTATTACACCCTCTCCAAAATCCCATTATGATAGTAACCTCCCTGTTTGCTGGAGAAATTGTGGAAATCAAAATGCAAACCATTATCATATTTTCTGGGATTGCCCTGTTTATCAAAGACTATTGGAGTGTGATACACAATGTGCTACAAGACATTTTTAAATGTGAAATACCCTTAGAAAATAAGACTATATATTTTGGGTATATACCTTAAGAATGATTGAAAAAAGATAAATATTTAATGAAGATACTGCTGGTAGTTGGTAAAAAGACTTTTACCAGGAAATGGGTATTACAGGAGAGCCCATCTTTAAATGCATGGATGGAAATTACAATGGACATTTACAAAATGGAGAAGAAAACAGCATCTGTTAAAACATAAGTTGGAACAATTTGATTCATACTGGGAAAAAATGGTTTAACTACATTTCACCTCATAGGCCTGACTTTATTCTCACAAACCAGTGAATATATTGGAAAAATAAAAGATCACTCCCTACTTGTACATAGTTTTCTCCTTTTGCTTGTTTTTTTCTTTTCTGTAAGTGTATACCTCAGATAAATATTATGTGGAGATTTGTGATATATATGATTATATGATATATATGTACAATGTCTGAAATACATCTTATGGAAATGTTTGTTTGATGATGAACTTCAATAAAAAATAAATTACAAAAAAAAGAACTAACAAGAGACATTACATTAGTGAATCTCATTCTCATTAGCACACATTGTAAATAGCTACCTTTAATATTGATAAGAGCAGAATAACATTATCTGTAAATTATCTACTTTAGTCCACAACCCCATTGTACATAGAACTCTCATTCACTATTTATCAATATAAGGTCAGAAGATCAGTGGAAATTGCCTAATTTCTGTTCATGTTTTTTTAATCTGCATTCATTCTTCCTAATTTAATGCAAACATTGTTTTATATAGCTTCTGGAGATAACAGATTGAAAATTCTGAAAATGAAACATAAGATCTTTGGAGTGATATGTATGAACCTGAATTTAATGTAAAATAAAGCATTCAGCTGCTTCTCTTTTGTTCTTGTGGTGAACTACATATACCTGTCTGGACATGCCCCTCCCGCTGACTGCTCCTGTGGCTCCTCCCACAGACCCGGGTATAAAGGCGATTGGAGGCACTACTCCTCCCTCAGTCTCCAGGATGTCGTATGGTGGTCTCTTGCTGCTGACTGCTCTCTTCCAGCGAATAAAAGCCTATATTTTGCCTCACGTCTCCGAGAGTTATTGATGGTGCATCAGTTCTTTACCTAAGATTGCTGTTATGTTGAACTTTTAAGCAAGCTGTCAGTACAAAGCCAAAGCATTTTCATACCATCTCATTCAATAAAAAACTATGCTTTCTGCACCCAGCTAATATTGAAAACTTAGGTCCAGTATTTTTGATTTTGCTCGGTCGAAGTTGTTCAGCTGTATTAATCGTACTAATTAACTGACAATCATAAAATCTCATCATGATAATGGAAAGAGTTTTTCATTTTCTGGAAGGTTCTAAGAGACCATGTGAGGCAGAACTGTGGTTTAAACTGGAACAGAAGGAAATGATGCATAAACATGCCAATGATGACAACATAAATTTTGGTCAGGTGAAAAATATATTTATTTTACACTGGCATGTTATTATGGCAGGTAAGTAGGCAATAATATCCAGTGCCACAGAGTGCAAAGAATCACAGAACAGAAGTCCTAAAGAAGGGTCACAGCCCAAAACCATAGACCATAAGACATAGGAGTAGAATTAGGCCATTTAGCCTATCGAATCTGCTCCACCATTCAAAGATGGCTAATCTTGTTTTTTTCCACTCTCCAGCCTTCTCCCCATAACCTCTCCATAACATATTCTCCTCATTTAAAAAATAGTCTGTACATTTATTTCTACAGCCAAAGGGCATGGAGATGCATTTTCCAACATTGTATTTCATTTGCCACTTCTTTGCCCATTATCCTAATTTAAGTCCTTCTGTAGCCTACCTGTTACCTCAATACTACCTGCTTCTCCACCAATCTTTGTATCAACTACAAACTTGGTAACAAAGCCATCTAGTCCATCATCACAAAAGTCATTGATATACAGCATAAAAAGAAGTGGTCCCAACACCAAACCCTCCCTACAGAACACCACTAGTCACTGGTAGCCAAGCAGAAAAGGATCATTTTAATCCCACTCACTGTCTCCTACCAATCAGCCATTGCTCTAACCATGCCAGTAACTTTCCTGTGATACCATGGCTCTTAGCTTGGTAAGCAGCCTCATGTGTGGCACCTTGTCAAGGGCTTTCTGAAAGTCCAAAAACACAACACCCACTCCTTTATATATCCTACTTGTTATCTCCTCAAAGAATTCTAGTAGGTTCATCAGGCAAGATTTTCCCTGAAGGAAACCATGATGACTTTGTTCTATCTTGCCCTGTGTCACCAAGTACTCCGTAACCTCATCCTTAATAATTGTCTGTAACATCTTCCTAAGCACTGAGGTCACTGAGGTCAGGCTAACTGGTCTATAATTTACTTTCTGCTTCCTTCCTCCTTTCTTAAAGAGTGGAATGATATTTGCAATTTTCCAGTCCTCTGGCACCATTCTAGAGTCCAATTATTTTTCAAAGATCATTGCTAATGCCACCACAATTTCTACTGTTACTTCTTTCAGAACTCTAAGGTGTAGTTCCTCTGGTCTGGGTGACTTAAGTACCCTTAGGTTTTTCAATTTTTTGAGCTCCTTCTCCCTTGTAATAGTAACTGCACTCACTTCTCTTCCCTCATACCCATCAACATTTGGCACACTGCTGGTGTTTTCCACAGAGAAGACTAATGCAAAATGCTCCTTTAGTTCATTTGTCATCTCCTTGATCCCATTATTATTGCTCTGGTCCTACATCCTCTCTCGTCTCTCTTTTATTTTTTACATACTTGAAAAAGCTTTTACTATTCACTTTGATACTGCTTGCTAGCTTGCTTTCACATATCATTTTTTCTCTTCTAATAATTCTTATAGTTGCTCTCTGCAGGTTTTTAAAAGCTTCCCATTCTTCTGTCTTCCCTCTAATTTTTGCTTGTTGTATGCCCTCTCTTTGCTTTTACATTAGTTTTGACTTACCTTGTCAGCCACATTTGCACTATTGCCATTTGAGTATTTCTTTTTTTTTTTTTTTTTTGGAACACATCTATCCTGCACCTTCCTCATTTTTCCCAGAAACTCACACCATTGCTGCTCTGCTGCCATCCCTGCCAGCATTTCTTTCCAATAAACTCTGGCCAACTTCTCTCTCATGCCATTATAATTTCCTTTACTCCACTGAAGTACTGCTATATCAGACTTTACTTCCTCCCTATCAAATTTCAAGTTGACCTCAATCAAATGGTGATGACCGACTCCTAATGGTTCCCTTACCCCAAGCTCCCTAATCACCTCCAGTTCATTACATAACACTCAATCCAGCTGATCCCATAGAATGTTTAACAACAAACTGTTCTAAAAAGCCATTTCATAGGTGTAACCCCCTGGGTCGCCTCAGGCTCGCTCAGCTCGTTCTCGTCTAGGGGGAGCAGCCTTCGGCCCCGCTAAACTGGGTAATCAGCTGGTGTGGATGCTGTGTGATGTCCCCGCCTCGCCCAAAAACAGACAGTACACCATATGCGATTAAATGAGTACAATTTATAAAGGTTACTATAACTAAGTGATTAATAACGATACAGTATATATGAAGAGCAAATTAAAGAAAAGGCGCCAAACTTATCAAAGTCCAAACCACTTCGTGCACAGCCGTTGGAGCTCAATTACGAAGTCTTCTGGCCACCATTCGATCCCCTCCGAAATCCTCGACTCGCAGCTCAGGACCCTCCGAGTGGTCAACCAAGCACATCTAGCTTCATCTCCCCCCCCCCCCCCCGGAGAATCTCCCAGCCTCGGATCCCCCTTTGGGGTCCGATCCTCGCCCAGCTTAGAGCATTGCGTCCTCTCTCTCGACCCCCTTGCGCCGATCTGCCCAAAAGCCCGTCAACAAAAGCTTACAGACTCAGAAGAAAGAACATTAATCCCCATTTGGTTTACAAAGGAATACCATTCTCGTTATCAGTAAATTAGCATTCCTGCTAGTTAACAAAAGGAAACCCTTTCCCAACAGTAACAAAGAAAAAAAGAAACCCCCTTTACACAGGCATTCAACAAATTCCCTCTCTCAAGATCCAGTACCAACCTGATTTTCCTAGTCTACCTACATGTTAAAATCTTCCATGACTATCATAACATTACCCTTTTCACACACCTTTTCTATTTCCCATTGTAATCTGTGGTTCACATCCCATCTACTGTTGGGAGGCCTATATGTAACTGCTATCAGGGTCTTTTTATACTTGCAGTTTCTTAACTCAACCAACAAGGATTCAACATCTTCCGATCCTCTGTCACATCTTTTTCCTGATTTGATGCCATTCTGTACAAACGGGCATGACATCCCCTCTGCCTACCTTCCTATCCCTCTGATATAATGTGTAATCTTGGACATTCAGCTCCCAACTACAACCATCCTTCAGTCACGATTCAGTAAGGGCCACAACATCATACCTGACAATATGTAATAGAGCAACAAGATTATCCACCTTATTTCTTATACTCCGTGCACTGCAATATAACACTTAGAGTACTGTATTTGCTACACTTTTTGACACTGCATCCCTAATACTCTATAACTCACCCTACTGACAGCAATTTTGTCCTATCATCTGCCTGCCCTTACTGACAGCCTGACTGCATGCTATCTTTGCTTTTTTACCATCTATCCTCTCCTGAGTCCTTTCACTCCTTTTCCCACCCCTGCCAAATTAGTTTAAACCATCCCCAACAGCCCTAACAAATTTGCCCACGAGAATATTGGAACCTCTCAGGTTCAGGTGCAACCCATCACTTTTGTACAGGTCATACCTCCCCCAGAAGAGATCCCAATCATCCAAGAACCTGAAGTCCTGCCCTCTGCACCAGCTTTTCAGCCATGCATTTATCTGCCAATTAATCCTATTTCTACCCTCACTGGCACCAATTACAGGCAACAATCCAGAAATCACTACTCTGGAGGTCCTGCTTCTCAGCTTTCTACCAAGCTCTCTAAATTTTCTTTTCAGGATCTCTTTGTTTTTTTCTTCGTATGCACTTGGTACCAATATGTACCAAGACATCTGGCTGCTCTCCCTCTGCCTCCAAAATGCTGTGGACATGATCAAAGACATCCCTGACCCTAGCACCAGGGAGGCAACATACCATTCGGGTGTCCCATTCATGTCCACAAAATCTCCTCCCTGTTTCCCTGACTATTGAGTCCCCTATCACTACCATTTCCCTCTTCTCCCTCTTTCCCTTCTGCACCATGGACCTATGCTCTGTGCCAGTAACCCAGTTTCCGTGGCATTCCCCATCCAAAATGGTAAACTTATTATTGAGAGGAATGGCCACGGGGTGCTCTGCGCTAACTGCCTATTCACGTTCCCATTTTTCCTGACATTCACTCAGGTACTCACCTCCTGCAATTTAGGGATGGTTACTTCCCTGTAACTCTGATCGATGATCTCCTCACTCTTCCTTGCAAGCTGAAGGTCACCCAGCCACTGCTCCATATCCCTGACACAGTCTCCAAGGAGCTGCAACTGTATGCACTTCATGCAGATGTAGTTCTTTGCGAGACTCTGGGTCTTCCTGAACACACAACAGCCATTCACTGCACTAGGTGCAGTAAGAGAAAAAAAAGGAAACCTTAACAGAAACTCACCCAGCACCAATGCTTCTTTCGAGCTGAAGCCTCCTTTGAGCCAAAGCCTGACACTCCTACTCTCATCGCTGGTCTACTCCCAACAATGACCGCCCCTATATTGGCCACCTCGCTTGTCCCTTCTGTACTTTAATACAAGTGTCACTAACCCTGCAAGAAACCTCATAACTGTGGCCTGTTTCTGCTGCTAACTGGGCCATCTGAATGTTGACTGTTTACTCTTCTCCATGGATGCACCTGACCTGCTGCGTTCCTCCCGAGTTTTGTGTGTGTTGCTCTGGATTTCCAGCATCTACAGATTTTTTTTGTGTTACAGAAGGAGATTATTGTGCCCGTCAGTTCTATAATGGGCAATATATAAGAGCAATGAAACTGGCTTTATTCTCAAAATGCTGGAGAAACCTAATACATCAGACAGCATCTATGGAGGGGAATTAACAGTTGATGTTTCAAGCTGAGATCCTGATCGACATTTGGGAAGGAATATTGGAAACTGAAGTGGTAAAAGGCTTCAGAGGTGTTAGGGAGGCAAGTGGGAAGGGACTAGACCAAAAGAGAAAGGATGGACTCAACATTGAGGTAAGTGCAGGTTAAAACAAAGGTCTTGCCTAACCATCTTACTTGTGGTTCTTGACAGAACATTGTGTGAGTTTTGGAGACTGTGGTGAGTCCTGAGGAAATGTTAGTGATCTGATGTTCATTGTCCAGAGGAAAGTATATGTGGATTCTTCTGAGAGCTGGTGCTTGGCCCATACAAGCGTCAATCTAGAATTCACAATCAGGATTTGTTATTAGTGAACAGACTGATGCAAATTCAGAACGGGAAATGTTAGAATGGAAAAATAAAAGGCGTTCACTGTTGCTTCGAAGTGAGTGAGGAATAGATGTAGACATGTTACAAGGCCAAAAAGAGGACCGCTGGTGGATTGGGAATTCTAAAGGAAAGGTCCAGAGTATGGAATTGTATTGCTTGTGACCTCACAAAGCCACAAAACCTCTTCCACCTTTTGCCCAAGATCCCAAGAAGTCTGCTCTTGCTCTATCAAACTAATTTCCTGTGCCTTATAGATGGCAGGAAGTCTTTTTTTTAATCAGGAGATGGTATTAAGAAGTTTTGATTGGGATGATTAATATCCTAATTAAATACCAAGGGAAGTGATTTCCAGTGAGAAGTTTGTTTGGAAATTAAAGGATATCTCTTAGGCATGAAAAAATGTTGGCATAAAGAGAACTTAAACTGACAAATAAGGCATTCTGCTTCTACAATATGGGCCTTATATTAGAAATGGCATTTGCTTTGTGGTCTTTGTCACTGTAGAGGGCACAAGAGAAGCAGCAGGTCTGGGTCTCAATTATTCAATGTGAGGGAAAAGGGGAATTTTAGGGACAGATACCAGGGGGAGTTCTCAGGTGAATGTTATGCAGATTGAGCTGTGATCCAAGTAAGACCCATTGATAACACTGAAGCAAAAGTCACAAATTGCTTGATATAATTTGGAGCCTTATTTAATCTGGAGTTTGTAATCAAATGCTAACTTCTTAATTGATTTCAGTCAATGGTTGTAGGACAGAATGATTATAATCTTCAAATGTGGTTACAGTGCATTAGACTTGCGTTGCTAAACGATGTTTTCTAATAAATTCCTCAGAAGTCCAAAGCCACAACATTGGATACTTTCATACTTTAAGAAACAACAGATAATCTCCTGATAAAGTATTTCTAAAGTCGAATTGTTGGGGTTATGGTTGAATGTTCAAATTCACATTTTAACAAGTCCAGTTAAACATTTTTATTGTAAACCCCGACAAAGGGAAATACTACAGGTTTTTGGCGTCGAGAAAGAGGATCTTAGAGATTAAGGAAAATGGTTGGCCAGGCAAATCAAGTGGATAAATGACACACGAGATATTTCTCTTTACAAACCACAGCATAGAATATAAAACTGGCAAGGTTAATGGGGAACTACATTGTTGGCCAGAAGGTATCAAACTCTACAAATGATAAACAGGAATGAAGCAACAGTGATGGAAATAGACAAAGCAAAAGTCTATGTTCCTGAAAAGTAATCACAGGAATAGAGACTGCCATTTTGTTCTTGTAGCCAGCATTTTGTGAACTGTTTGGTGATTGTTTCTTGCACTGGGATAACATAATCAGAATGATTGAATATGGATACAAGGAGTTTCTACGGATAATCTGCTAAACCTGAGACCATTCTCAAACAAGAAGCTGTTTATTATATAAAATGGCAGGTTTGTACGTGGAACAGCCTGGGATCTTCTTCTGAGCCCAGTGTTCAGCTAACCTGGTTAGAGTGGTCTGCACCAATCTTACTTGGAAAGAACAGAAGGAATTACCTGGGACATGAGCTGGAGGAAAGAGCAACAAAACACTGTTGCTTGCAGCCTTAGGCCACATTCAATGACAACCCAACACAGGTCAGTAGTGAGTAAGTTACTGGAAGATATTCTAAGGGACAGAATGTGTAAGTATTTGGATAGACAGGGACTGATTAGGGATAGACAACGTGGCTTCGTGTATGGGAGGTTGAGTCTGACCAATCTTATAGAGTTTTTCATGGAAGTTACCAAGAAAGTTGATGAAGTCAAGGCAGTGGATGTTGTATACCTGGACTTTAGAATTGCCTTTGTCAAGGACCCGCATGGGACGTTGGTCAAGAATGTTCAGTCACTTGGCATTCAGGATGAGCTAATAAATTGGATTAGACGTCAACTTTGTGGGAGAAGACAGACAGTGATAGTAGATGGAAGCATGTGACTAGAAGTGTGCCACAGGGATCAGTGCTGAGTCCACTGTTGTTTGTCATCTATATCAACGATCTGAATGACAATGTAATAAACCGGATCAGCAAATTTGTGGATGACACCAATATTGGGGTGTAGTGGACACCGAAAAGCACTATCAAAGCTTGCAACAGGATCTGGGCCAGCTGGAAAAAAACGGGCTGAAAAGTGGCAGATGAAATTTCATGTAAACAAATGTTATAATTTGGGAGGACAAACCATGGTAGATCTTACATGGACAGCAGCAGGGCACTGAGGAGCACGGTAGCAAAAATGGATCTAGGAATACAGATTCATTAATTCCTTGAAAATGGTGTCACGGTTAGATGGGATCATAAGAAAAGCTTTGGTATATTAGCCTTCATAAATTAACGTATTTACCACAGGAATTGCGACGTTATTTTGAAGTTGTATAAGACATTGCTGAGCCCTAATTTGGAGTATTGTGTTCTGATCACTTTGCTACAGGAAAGATATTAATAAGATTGAAAGAGTACAGAGAAAATTTACAAGGACTTGAGGACATGCGTGATTCAGAAAGGTTGAAAAAGTTGGAACTTTATTTCCAACAGCACAGGAGAATGAGAGGCAATTTGATAGAGGTATACAAAATTATGAGGGCTCTAGATATGGTAAATGCAAGCATGCTTTTTTCCACTGAGGTTGGGTGTGACTAGAACTAAAGGTCATGGGTTAATGGTGAAAGGTGAACTGTCTAAGGGGAACATGAGGAGGAACTTCTTCACTCAGAGGGTGGTGAGAATGTGGAACAAGCTGCCAGCATAAATACTGTATTTGGTTTGATTTCAACACTTAAGAGAAATTTGGATAGGTATATAGATGGGAGGGGTATGGAGACCTATGGTCCAAGTTCAAGTCGATGGCACTAGGCAGATTAATAATTTGGCATGAACTAAATATGTTGAAGGGCATATTCCTGTGCTGTGGTGTTGTTTAACTCTGTGACTCTATATTTGATGAAATATTAACAAGGATGTTAGCAGGGCTGGAAAATTTTATCTCTGAGATACCTTTCTCTGAGATATCTCTGAGAAATTTTATCTCTGATAGGATAGGCAGTAATTGTTCTTAGAATAAAATAAGCTGAGTGGGATATAATGCAAATGTATAAAAATTTAAATATACCTGGTAAAGAGGATAGAATGATCTTATTTTACTTTTCAGTGAATTCAATAATCATGATGCAAAGACTCAAAGGCATTGATCAGAGGACTGTGAGGAAGCTGAGAAGGAATATTGCAATAACAGATGGGCTGACCTGAAAATGTGGGTCAGCTGGGTATGCTCACGATATTTAAAATGTACATGAATATGATTTTGGTGTGAACACATGTGCTGGAAAAACCGATCAGACCAGAATGGTCCTCTCTGGATGGCATCAGGATTCTTCACAATAATCTCCTTCCATATCATTTCCCCTGAAGTTGTGAATACAGGTCTCTACATTCAGTGACAATGGAGTGATATGGAATTCTGAAACCATTTTAGACAGTTTCTTGGGAAGGAGGTTGATTGACTTCCATTCTGTTTTATTGTGATCTTAGGGGGCTGCTGATGGTTATGTGGGAACTGCAGACTCTTCCATGGATGGGACAAGAAATGCTAGTCCAAATTATGGCTAGTTTGAGATGGTGCCAGATGATGGTATTTAATATTTAGTAGTATTTTAGTAATTATTTGTATTGTTTGATTAAGCGTTACTTGTTTGTTTACATAATTCATTACAGGTTACATGTAAGAAATACACGAATGGCATATATCATTATGCTACTGCATCATACTGTATGTGCAAGCCTCATTAAGAAGGAAAATAGGTAGACAAGTTATCCTGGGCTCACTTGTTTTTCTTTCAATTAGTTTCTGTAGTTATGAAAACATGGCAACAAAGAAGTTTGAATATGAACCCAAGACGACTACCTTCTTCCACTCACCTTAAATCTATGACAACTAACATTTTGTGGCGACCCATTTCCTGGCACATCCGAACCGGCTCACAATTAGATAGCCTGCGGGGGTTTGCGAGCACAGAGCTTTGGAGCCTCTGCGGCACGGGGGGCAGGTTGAGGGAGGCTTAAAAGTGAGGCTGAAGATTTCGAATAAAGTTTTTCCTTCGACTGCAGTTACCGACTCCACGTCATAATTTTAGCGCTGCATGTAGCACACCGCTACAATTGGTGACCCCGACGGTCCAAACGATTTTTGGACCATGCGGTTTCGTTGAAACTGCCGGGTTTCTGGACACAGCGACCAAACCTATGGTTCCAGCAAGCTGAAGCCCAATTCCACGTTCGCCAGATCACCTCAGAAGACACCCGCTACTACTACGTGGTGAGCTCCCTCGACCAGGACACAGCGGCCCAGGTCGCGGAGTTCGTACAGTCGCCCCCGGCAGATGGCAAGTACACGGAATTCAAAGCCCTGCTCCTCAGGACTTTCGGACTCTCACGGCACGAGCGGGCTGACCGTTTACTGCACCTGGGTGGCTTGGGAGACAGACCTCCATCGGCTTTAATGAATGAGATGTTGTCTCTGGCCGATGGACACAAGCCCTCCCTCATGTTTGAGCAGGCATTCCTGGAGCAGCTGCCCGAGGACATACGCCTGCTGCTGTCCGACGCGGATTTCAGTGACCCCCAGAAGGTGGCAGCCCGGGCGGACTTGCTGTGGAACGCCAAAAAGGTGAGCGGGGCGTCCATTGCACGGATCTCCCAGCCAAGCTCGCCGCAGCAAACCAATCCAGGCCCGGCCGCAGAGCCCGCCAACCCCCGGCCCAATGAACACTGGTGCTTCTACCACAAGCCGTGGGGCGCAGAAGCCCGCCATTGTCGCCCACCCTGCAAGTTCCCGGGAAACGCCAGGGCCAGCCGCCACTAATGGCTACGGCGGCTGGCCATCGGGATAGCCTCCTGTATGTGTGGGATAGAAGGTCGGGACGCCAGTTTTTGGTCGATACTGGTGCCGAGATCAGCGTTTTACCTCCGACGAGTTACGACACCCGCAGCAGGGCACCGTGTCCTCCCCTGAGGGCCGTGAATGGCAGCACAGTAAAGACCTATGGCACCCGTCAGGTGCAGCTACAGTTCGGCTCCAGCCAGTTCATGTGGGACTTTACACTGGCTGCCGTAGCCCAACCGCTTCTGGGTCCGGATTTTTTGCGGGCTCACAGCCTACTGGTCGACCTGCCCAGGAAGAGACTGGTACATGCCGAGACCTTTCAGACGTTCTCCCTGGGTGCAGCCCAGTTGCCAGTCCCTCACCTCGGCTCCATCACGCTGTCCGACAACGACTTCACCAGGGTCCTGGTGGATTTCCCATCGGTTCTGGCACCACAGTTCACAGCGGCCATGCCCCAACATGGCGTACAGCACCACATCCCGACCCAGGGACCACCCCTCCACGTCCGCGCTCGGCGGCTTCCCCCGGACAAGCTCCGACTGGCGAAGGAGGAGTTCCAGAGGATGGAGGAATTGGGGATCATCCGGCGGTCCGACAGCCCATGGGCCTCCCCCCTGCACATGGTGCCCAAAGCGACGGGGGGCTGGAGACCGTGCGGCGACTACCGCAGGCTGAACGAGGCTACCACACCGGACCGCTACCCTGTGCCGCACATTCAGTACTTTGCAGCAAACCTGCACGACGCACGGATCTTCTCCAAGGTAGACCTCGTCCGAGGGTACCATCAAATCCCGATGCATCCTGACGACGTCCCCAAAACGGCTCTCATCACCCCGTTTGGCCTTTTCGAGTTCCTCCGCATGTCGTTCGGCCTGAAGAATGCCGCACAGACGTTCCAGCGGCTAATGGACGTGGTGGGACGGGACCTGGACTTCGCGTTCATCTATTTGGACGACATCCTCATAGCCAGCAGCAGTTGTCAGGAGCATCTGTCCCACCTCCGTCAACTCTGCGCCCGACTGAGTGAGTACGGTCTTACAATCAACCCCGCCAAATGCCAGTTCGGACTCGATACCATTGACTTCCTGGGCCACAGGATTACTAAAGACGGAGCAACCCCTCTGCCCGCTAAGGTAGATGCGGTCCGCCACTTCCCCCGACCCACCACGATCAAAGGCCTTCAGGAATTCGTAGGTATGGTCAATTTCTACCGCCGCTTCCTCCCTTCAGCTGCCCAGATCATGCGCCCCCTGTTCGCCCTGATGTCGGGTCCGAGCAAGGACATTACCTGGGACGAGGAGTCCGCCGCCGCTTTCGTTCAAACGAAGGAAGCTTTGGCGAACGCCGCAATGCTAGTACACCCTAGAATGGACGCCCCTACCGCCCTCACAGTGGACACATTTAACACAGCAGTCAGTGGGGTGCTGGAGCAACTCATTGCAGGTCGCTGGCAACCCCTGGCGTTTTTCAGCAAACACCTGCGGCCACCCGAGCTCAAGTACAGTGCTTTCGACCGGGAACTATTGGCGCTCTACCTGGCAATCCGGCATTTCAGGTACTTCCTAGAAGGTCGGCACTTCACCGCGTTCACGGACCACAAACCGCTTACCTTTGCGTTTACGAAAGCGTCCGACCCCTGGTCGTCCCGCCAGCAACGCCACCTGAATACACGACGGATATCCGGCACGTCTCGGGTAAGGACAATGTCATGGCTGATGCGCTCTCTCGCCCTACCATTCATGCCCTTTCCCAAGGGGTAGACTTTGAGGCACTGGCAGAGGCACAGCAGGCAGATGAGGCGATTCCGAGTTACAGAACCGCAGTCTCCGGTTTGCAGCTCCAGGACCTCCCCATGGGCCCGGGTGAGAGGACCCTACTCTGTGACGTCGCCACCGGCCAGCCCCGTCCCGTCGTCCCGACAGCCTGGCGGTGCCATGTTTTCGACTCCATTCATAACTTGGCGCATCCCTCCATCCGGAAGACTGTCCGGATGGTTTCCAGCAGGTTCGTTTGGCACGGACTCCGCAAACAGGTCAGTGAATGGGCCAAAACATGCATGCACTGCCAGACGGCCAAGGTGCAGCGGCACACCAAAGCCCCACTGCAGCAGTTCCATCCCGCCCACCGGCGTTTCGACCACATTCATGTGGATGTCGTGGGCCCCCTGCCAGTGTCGCGCGGAGCGCGGCACCTCCTGACTATCGTAGACCGGTTCACAAGATGGCCAGAGGCGGTCCCGCTCACCAACACCACCACCGAATCTTGCGCCCGAGCCCTGATCACCACCTGGATATCTCGCTTTGGTGTACCGGCCCACATTACCTCCGACAGAGAAGCCCAGTTCACCTCCAGCCTGTGGTCAGCTATGGCCAGCCTTTTGGGGACTCAGCTGCACCACACAACTGCCTACCACCCACAGTCAAACGGGCTAGTGGAGCATTTCCACCGTCACCTGAAGTCGGCCCTCATGGCCCGCCTGCGAGGAGCCAACTGGGCGGACGAGCTTCCCTGGGTCCTACTCAGCTTCCGCACAGCGCCCAAGGACGACCTGCACGCCTCGTCGGCCGAGTTGGTATACGGCGCACCCCTGGTCATCCCCGGGGAGTTCCTACCAGCCCCATGGGGGCAAGAGGAAGATCCCGCAGCAGTCCTGGGCAGACTACGTGAGAAGCTCGGTAACCTGGCCCCCATACCCACTTCACAGCACGGGCGGAACCCGACCTGCGTACCCAAAGACCTGCAGAACTGTAAGTTTGTGTTTGTACGAAGGGGCGGGCATCGGCCACCGCTGCAGCGGCCATACGAGGGGCCATTTATGGTGCTCCGGAACAACAGGTCCACGTTCATGCTGGACGTTGGGGGGAAAGAGGAGGTCCGCCTCAAACCGGCCCATGTGGACCTGGCGCAACCGGCCGAGTTTCCGGCACCTCGGCGCAGAGGCCGACCTCCCAAGCAGGTTCCGGCCCAGACTGTGGACATTGGGGGGTGCATCGCCGGTTCTGGGGGGGGGGGGGGGTTATGTGGCGACCCATTTCATGGCACATCCGAACCGGCTCACAATTTGATAGCCTATGGGGGTTTGCGAGCACAGAGCTTTGGAGCCTCTGACCCACGGGGAAAAGGTTGAGGGAGGCTTAAAAGTGAGGCTGAAGATTTCGAATGAAGTTTTTCCTTCGACTGCAGTTACCAACTCTGCGTCGTAATTTTAGCGCTGCATGTAGCACACCACTACAATTTGACATTTCCACCCGAGGAAACCTCTGTCTACCCTTTCTAAGCTTCAGCCTCTGAAAGTCCAGAGGAAACAACCCAAGCTTGTTCAACCTCTCCTTATAGCTAATATTCATTAAACCAGGCATCTTCTTCATAACTATCTTCTGCACCATCTCTAAATCCTTCACGTTTTTCCTATAATAGCTAACCAGAACTGCACACAATACTCCAAATGCTTCTAAGAAACATAGTCATAGAGTCATAGAAAAATACAGCACAGAAGTACAGAGAGGGTGTACAAGAAAGCCAGAGCTAGTGGAATGATAGAGGATTGGGGAGCTTTTAAAAACTTACGGAAGGTAACTAAGAAGGTCATTCGGAAGGAAAAGATGAATTATGAGAGAAAGTTGGCGATTAAAATCAAAGAAGATACTAAAAGCTTTTTTAAGTACATAAAGGGTAAAAGAGAGTCGGGGTAGATATAGGACCAATGCAAAATGACGCTGGAGATATTGTAATGGGAGATGCAGAGATGGCGGAGGAACTGAGTGCATATTTTACATCAGTCTTCACAGAGGAAAACATCTGCAGCATACCGGACATTAGAGTGTCAGGGAGTGTCAAGTTTGTGCAGTGAAAATTACAACTGAGAAGGTGCTCAGGAAGCTTAATGGTCTGAGGGTGGATAAATCTCCTGGACCTGATGGAATGCACCCTTGGGTTCTGAAGGAAGTAGCTGGAGAGATTGCAGCGGCATTAACGATAATCTTTCAAGAATCGATAGATTCCGGCATTGTACTGGATGACTGGAAAACTGCAAATGTTACTCTGCTATTTAAGAATGGTGAGAGGCAGCAGAAAGGAAACTATAGACCCATTAGCCTGACGTCAGTGGTTGGGAAATTGTTGGAATTGATTGTTAGAGACGAGATTACAGCGTACCTGGAGGCACATGACAAGATAGGCCAAAGGCAGCATGGTTTCCTGAAAGGAAAATCCTGCCTCACAAACCTATAGCAATTCTTGAAGAAATTACAAGCAGAGTAGACAAAGGAGATGCAGTAGACATGATGTACTTGGATTTTCAGAATGCTTTGACAAGGTGCTGCACATGAGGCTGCTTAGCAAGATAAGAGCCCATGGAATTACAGGGAAGTTACTAGCGTGGGTGGAGCATTGGCTGGTCGGCATAAAACAGAGAGTGGGAATAAAGGTATCCTATTCTGGCTGGCTGCCGTTTACCAGTGGAGTTCCACAGGGGTCGGTGTTGGAACCACTGCTTTTTACAAAGAATGTCAATGATTTGGACTACTGTATTAATGGATTTGTGGCTAAATTTGCCAATGACACAAAGACAGGTGGAGGAGCGGGTAGTGTTGAGGAAACAGAGAGCCTGCAGAGAGACTTAGATAGTCTAGGGCGGGGGTCGGCAGCCTGCGGCTCCCGAGCCATTTGTGGCTCTTTCACCTCTGTGCTGCGGCTCCCTGTGGCTTTGGGAAATAATTGGTCAGTATTTAATTAAAATGTATTTTATGTTAGTTTGTTAGCTTTTGAAATGTAATTATGGTGATCTTGTACAACCTAAGTGTAGCGACACATTTCCTGCCACATCATAAAACGGCTCACAATTAGCCAGCATTCCGGCTAAGGGAGATAGCCTACGGGGGTTTGTGAGTACGCGTCTTTTGCAGCATCTGCGTCCATGGGGGCTGGGTTGAGGGAAGCTGAAAAGCAAGGCTGTTTAGTTCGAATAAAGCTATCTTTGACTGCAGTTTACTGACACCGCTACAACGTGTTTTTATCGCTGGCTGTCCAGACGGAAGGTGCTGAAACGCTTTGTCGCGTGTCTGGAAGAAGTGAAAACTTTCCTGGGCAGCAAAGGGCTCACCTTTCCTGAGCTGGAACAGCCAGAGTGGCTGGAAAAGCTACACTTCATGGTAGACATGACAGCGCACCTGAACACGCTGAACACAGCTCTTCAGGGGAAAGGACGTACAGCCCTGCACATGTTGGAGGATGTTTTGGCATTCGAGCGCAAGTTGACAGTGCTTGCCAGAGATTTACAGAAAGGCACTTTGTCTCACTTCCCCAATTTGAGAGAGTTCAAACAAGGTCACGACATGATAATTTCGGAGTATTTACATTCTGCAATCATCGCAATGCAAACATCGTTTGGGAAACGCTTCTGTGAGTTCAGAGAGGAAAAAAACACATTATCCTTCCCGGTCACTCCCTTAAGCATCGATCCTTCCCTACTGAATACGACTGCATTGGCAGGTGTGAGTCAACCTGATCTTGAGATGGAACTGGCCGACATAGCCGACAAAGACATATGGGTGTCCAAGTTTAGACGCTTGACAGCAGACCTTGAAGATGTTGCCCGTCAGAAGGCCGTTCTTGCTCAGAAACACAAATGGAGTGATATTGAAAACCTCACAGATGACAGCTTGCGATCCTGTGTAAAGATGAAGGTGACATCATACAGCCCTGATGTGCAGACGCTGTGCGCTGAGGTCCAGGAGCAGAAATCCCATTAACCAAGTATGATAAATATTTTAATTGCCTATTATTTTACTCATATTCATATTTTTTCATTGTTCAGTGAAATAGTCCTTTCATTTTTCAGGATGACAGCTGGCTGACGTTATTTTTGGTTTGCTGCTGGCGGAAAATTTAAGTTCGGCGTTTTTCATAAATACAAGAAGGACTCAAATAGACATTGAATATTTTACTTAAAAGTAACTTTCAACCCAACGTCTTTTTTTCGGAGTTCAAAATGTTTTTGTTGCATGCAGAAATGTAATTTCGTTTTCTCTGCAGGAGTTCATCAATTTCATAAATGCAACACATTATAGTTTGTTTATACATAGCATAAAGGCAAAAAAAATGTTGTATGCAGTGTTATTTCATTTTAAATGTCAAACGGGTTTTGCGGCTCCCAGTGTTTTCTTTTCTGTGGGAAACGGGTCCAAGTGGCTCTTTCAGTGGTAAAGGTTGCTGACCCCTGGTCTAGGGGAATGGGCAAAGTGGCAAATGAAATACAATGTTGGAAAGTGTACGGTCATGCACTTTGGTGGAAGAAATAAACAGGCAGACTATTATTTAGAAGGGGAAAGAATTCAAAATGCAGAGGTGCAAAGGGATTTGGGAGTCCTTGTGCAAGATACCCTAAAGGTTAACCTCCAGAATGAGTTGGTTGTGAAGAAGGCGAATGCAATGTTGGCATTCATTTCTAGAGGTATAGAATATAAGAGCAGGGATGTGATTTTGAGGCTCTATAAGGCACTTGTGAGACCCCACTTGGAGTTTTGAGTGCAGTTTTGGGCTCCTTATTTTAGAAAGAATATATTAGAGAGGTTTCAGAGATGATTCACAAGAATGATTCCAGGAATGAAAGGGTTACCGTATGACGAACGTCTGACAGCTCTTGGGCTGTATTCCCTGGAGTTCAGGAGAATGAGGGGGGATCTCATAGAAATATTCTGAATGTTAAAAGGCCTGAATAGATTAGATATGGCAAAGTTATTTCCCATGGTAGGGTATTCTAGGACAAGAGGGCACAACTTCAGGATTGAAGCAAGTCCTTTTAGAATTAAGATGTGGAGAAATTACTTTAGTCAGAGGGTGGTAAATCTGTGGAATTTGTTGCCATGAGCAGCTGTGGAGGCCAAGTCATTGGGTGTATTTAAGGCAGAGATAGATAGGCTTTGATTAGGAGGGCATCAAAGGGTATGGGGTGAAAGCAGGGGGGGTTTGGATGACTGGAAGAATTGGATCACCCCATGTTTGAATTGCAGAGCAGACTTGATGGGCCGAATGGCTTACTTCTGCTCCTATATCTTATGGTCTTATAGAAACAGGAGTTTTGGCCCATCTAGTCCATGACAAACCATTTAAACAGCCTACTCCAACACACCTGCAACAGGACCATAGCACTCCATACCCCTACCATCCATAGACCTATCCAAACCTCTCTTAAACATTGAAATCAAGCTTGCTTGCATTGGCAGCTCATTCCACATTCTCATGATCCTCTGAGTGAAGAAGTTTCCCCTCATGTTCCTTTTGAACATTTCACCTTTCACTCTTAACACATGTAGTTGTAGTCCCACTATACCTCAGTGGAAACATTTTAACTAAAGATTTATGCATTTGCAAAATGATTTCCCGATTCTTACACTGAATGGTGAAGGCAAGCATTCCATAAACCCTCCTACAATGCTATCTACTACCTTGTTGTCTCTTTCATAGAGCTAAGGACTAGAAACCCAAGAACCCTCATCATGATGTCAAAGTGTCTGTGTTCCTGAACTACGACAGCAGAGCAGCAATTATCGATAAGCATTCTGATATTCAAAGTCAAAAGCCATATTGTGGAGTGAAACTATGTGAGGGACTTCTTTTAATATACCGTAGAATATCCATTTTGCATTGCTATTGCACAATCATCACAGTACAGAAGCTAGGTCCAATGGCAAGAGAGACCAGCGTGACTAGAATTTCAGAAAAACAAGCAGCAGGAATCTTAAAACCTAAAACAATTAATGAAAGTCAATGGAAGAAGGTAAATGATTGGCAATTGAGACCCCTTTTACCGGGCATCTCTAGAGTTGCGGCTCATTAGCCTCCCGCTAACAGCCATTGGACTCAGCAGTGAGAAAACCGCCTTTCTCAAGCTCCATACATCTAGGGTTGATGTGACTTGGGTCCCACCAAAACAGAGAAGTTGGAATGTCTCACAGCCCTGATCTGTGTGAATATTATGCAATCGCCCATCAGCAAGAAATAACAGATTGTACACTGCATTCAACTATAAAGAAAGTATATTTATAAATGTTAACTTAGCCAGACTGATATTAAAGAATAAACAAGAAAAAACAAAAAAAAACAAAATGGCCCATTATAACTGAAACAGTCAAACATGCACAGGTTGGAGCTCAAATCTTCCAGGGTACCTCCTGTGCGTTTTCTAGTTTAAGGCTCAGGATTATTATTTGATGGACACTTATACATACAGGCATCCCTCAACAACAAAGTAAGCAAATCAAGGCAGGTGGCATCTCCTGCCAGAACTAAAACAGATATCCTTTAATTTTCTTCACTAGGAATCAATCAACGTATCAGTGAGAATACTGTAACATTTTTTTCTGAAAAGCTACATCAATGTCTTAACGATACTAAAACTCTTCCATCATGTCACCTTTGTTACCTTCTTTGTATAGTTGAAAAAGCTGAAGTGGGCAAACAAGAATTAGGTCAAGAATTTTAATTATTTGAGAACTCTGCGGAAAATACATTACAGTATGGCTGAAGACTTGAAAGGCATACACAATCATTGTGTGCAGAACAGTTTGCATGTCAGATCTTAGAATGCTCATCAGGCAAATGTACCACTAGCTCTAAAGAAGTTATAAGTAAACTTATTATCAAAATAAGTATATGTCACTATAAACTAAGAGGCTGTGATATAAATATTAACAATTTCACTTTTAAAACTAATTGCTCATATTTTAATCTCATAGCATACAAAATCTTCGATCATTGATTAAATTTAGCAGAAGAAACTACTTCTTCTGTCAAATAAATGTAAGGTCATGAAATGACCTTTATTCTGCCAGATAACTAGGAAATATTATAGTTGCGCCAGGATATGTAATACTATTTAATTATAAACCTAATTCTGAAAAAATGCAAGCAACAGAATATCATTTGCAATAGCTAAATCATCCCTGATTATTGAGCCTTGGTGCCTGAAAACTGGTGTGTACAACTTGAAACAAATTATGTAAATTCTCTGGCATCTGGAATTCAGATTGAATCAGACACCTGCATGAACAGCATAGTTTTCATAGTTGAGGGGATTTTTAGACTTCAGGGCAAGTCTCTCTGTTCCTTCCTCTTCAGCAGCATTTGCATTGAAGACTTAAACTGTCCAAGAATGATTTGACCCCAAATATATCAATTTTATGTCAAATCAAATATCTATTCAATAATTGTTTCTGAGAGTTTTCCCAAACATCCATGTTTTTTCAAGAAAATCATTGAAATCAAAGTGTCTACATCAGCATTAATATAATGCAGCATAACATATGGGTAGAAAATAGTTTTTTTAAATATAAGGAATACTTCAGGCCTCTGTATGATAGATTTAGTAAAAAAAAATGTACAGTTAGGCATAAAGAACTGCTGAAGGTACCATAATCTACAAATGTGTACAAATACTATTACTGTGTTCTATATGAAAATGATTTTGATCACCAATAACAGGTAACTATTTGCAGAAATAGAATTCCCAACCTTCCTATTAAGTATTCATGTCTGAAAACCTGTACAGATATTAAGATGAACTGTACTAATTCAAATCTGTATTTTCTGTCGAATGCATCCTTTAGATAAATCTGACTTAGCTTGAGGGAGCCAGTGTACCGTACAGTTTCCTCATCAAAACACCATTACCCTCCAAAGTAATCACGGTGCTAATGAATTCCAGTTTGATCAAGTTTTCAACGTTTCAGTATCACAGGAAGACATATTCAAAGACATGAACAGGTTAGTTTTATTCTCAAAAATCCAACATTGTAAATAGCTTGTGTCTTAAAAACTGTGTCAAAAAGTTCAGTATTCTAAGTATTTTTAGATCTGTCTTCCAAATGATTATATTTCCCCCCGAGATCTTGTCTAATCACCAATTGCTGAGTTAATAATGTGTATCTGAGGATAAGGAGATATCATCACTCAAAGCCCATTGCCTGTTAAAACACATTTCCTGTTAAAATATTAGTAGTATCTGTTGGATTCTTTTCAAATGATTAAATTCTTTGTACACGAATATTGAAATTATAGATTCCTTGAAAATTAACCATGAACATTAAATCCTGCCATATAAATAGACAAGTTAGCACTTCAGAATTAGATAGTTGTTTAAAGTGTCTAGACCAGGGGTCAGCAACCTTTACCACTGAAAGAGCCACTTGGACCCGTTTCCCACAGAAAAGAAAACACTGGGAGCCGCAAAACCCGTTTGACATTTAAAATGAAATAACACTGCATACAACGTTTTGTTTTGCCTTTATGCTATGTATAAACAAACTATAATGTGTTGCATTTATGAAATTGATGAACTCCTGCAGAGAAAATGAAATTACATTTCTGCATGCAACAAAAACATTTTGAACTCCGAAAAAAAGACGTTGGGTTGAAGGTTACTTTTAAATAAAATACTCAACGTCTATTTGAGTCCTTCTTGTATTTATGAAAAACGCCAAACTTAAATTTGCCGCCAGCAGCAAACCAAAAATAACGTCAGCCAGCTGTCAACCTGAAAAATAAAAGGACTATTTCACTGAACAATGAAAACATATGAATATACGTAAAATAATACGCAATTAAAATATTTATCATACTTGTTCAGGTTGACTCACACCTGACAATGCAGTCGTATTCAGTAGGGATGGATCGATGCTTAGGGGAGTGACCGGGAAGGATAATGTGTTTTTTTCCTCTCTGAACTCACAGAAGCGTTTCCCAAACGATGTTTGCATTGCGATGATTGCAGAATGTAAATACTCCGAATTTATCATGTCGTGACATTGTTTGAACTCTCTCAAATTGGGGAAGTGAGACAATGTGCCTTTCTGTAAATCTCTGGCAAGCAACGTCAACTTGCGCTCGAATGCCAAAACATCCTCCAACATGTGCAGGGCTGTACGTCCTTACCCCGTTGAAGAGCTGTGTTCAGCGTGTTCAGGTGCACTGTCATGTCTACCATGAAGTGTAGCTTTTCCAGCCACTCTGGCTGTTCCAGCTCAGGAAAGCTGAGCCCTTTGCTGCCCAGGGAAGTTTTCACTTCTTCCAGACGCGCGACAAAGCGTTTCAGCACCTCCCCTCTGGACAGCCAGCGATAAAAACACGTTGTAGCGGTTGCTACACGCAGTCAGTAAACTGCAGTCAAAGATAGCTTTATTTGAACTAAACAGCCTTGCTTTTAAGCCTCCCTCAACCCGCCCCCCATGGGTGCGGATGCTGCAAAAGACACGTACTCACAAACCCCCGTAGGCTATCTCCCTTAGCCTGAACGCTGGCTAATTGTGAGCCGGTTCGGATGTGTCAGGAAATGGGTCGCCACAACGTCTTATTTAGATTGTACAAGATCACCATAATCTTCAAATTTAGATTTACATTTCAAAAACTAACAAACTAACATAAAATACATTTTAATTAAATACTGACCATGTAGCTGTGTGCTACACGCAGCGCTAAAATTACGACACGGAGTCGGTAACTGCAGTCGAAGGAAAAAACTTTATTCGAAATCTTCAGCCTCACTTTTAAGCCTCCCTCAACCTGCCCCCCCCCCCAATGGCGCAGAGGCTCCAAAGCTCTGTGCTCGCAAACCCCCGTAGGCTATCTTATTGTGAGTCGGTTCGGATGTGCCAGGAAAAGGGTCGCCACAACCAATTATTTCCCAAAGCAACAGGGAGCCGCAGCACAGACGTAAAAGAGCCACCTGTGGCTCCGGAGCCGCGGGTTGCCGACCCCCGGTCTAGACAAAGGATTGAGTAGTTCAGTAGGCTACTAGGCAGGTAGTTCCACTACATTAACTTATGAAGTTCTAAATACAGGATATATAATTTACCACACAGAGATTTCAGAAGGCACCTTAGTTTCTCTGTGCTATTCTGGAAGGTCAGATAAAGATGACTTTTCCAGGAATTATTACCTGCAGTGGTAAGTGAAAACTATCCATCTTTCAGGCAGCATGGTGGAGTGACCTTGCAGTTAGTTTCAATTCCCTAAGTTATGAAACATGAAAAATGATTATTATAAGTTCCCACTCCTAATTGCTATGGAAAATATTTGGCATTAGAAGATTGGGTTTAGGCTGAGTTATGATTCCTTCAACTTGACTAATCTGATGGCAGTCACTACTTAATTGCTCTTGCATGGAAACATTGGAAGTTTAGCAACATATGAAAATATGATTTGGTTTCCTTTCATGTGATTTGAGTTTTAATCAAACATACCGATAACTTGTAAATGTTAATTCCACATCAGAATATAAAATAATAATACTGGCAATGAGGAAGAAAGAGCTTTGTAAACAGGAAGAGTGTTGAGTATAACTTCTTGTTAATGTGGTAGGTTTCAGCAGGAAAAAATAAGGAAAACTTGAACAGAATTTTCATAATGTTTGAAGAAATCTATTGCTTAATGAACATCCTTTTGCATTGTAATATTATGCGTAGAATTGTCTGGATATCATGATTTGTTTCTCCATATAAGGAAAATCATATTGTACTCAGCCATTTGAGTGGAGTTCATTATGCAACATCAGCCCACCTTTCAAGCACTCTGGTTATTGAATCGTATAAAAACCCACATACTAATTCAATCAGCCCTACGAAAAGTGCACTGTTGCAAATGGTCAGACATGCACTAGAAAATCTTTCATAACAATTGGAGAGAAAAAAATCAAATCCCTGAATAATACCATGAGCATTCAAGAGAATATTTCAAATAAGAGATGAAACTCACACTAAATTTGCCTTTAAGGTGAGCTGATGAAAAATGATGAAACTAAATTGATGGAATTTCAAAGTAAATTGTCAACACATGTTTCCCTGAGTACTAGAATGTTCTATCATTTATATTTTTCTTCAAGTATGCCATTTTGATAGGTAAGCAATACAGAAGAATTCTGATCATCTATTAAGCTTGTTTTTCAATGATTTTCCCAATTAACATACTGTATATTAACCATATAACCATATAACAATCACAGCACGGAAACAGGCCATCTCGGCCCTCCTAGTCCGTGCCGAACTCTTAATCTCACCTAGTCCCACCTACCCGCACTCAGCCCATAACCCTCCACTCCTTTCCTGTCCATATACCTATCCAATTTTATCTTAAATGACACAACTGAACTGGCCTCTACTACTTCTACAGGAAGCTCATTCCACACAGCTATCACTCTCTGAGTAAAGAAATACCCCCTCGTGTTTCCCTTAAACTTCTGCCCCCTAACTCTCAAATCATGTCCTCTCGTTTGAATCTCCCCTACTCTCAATGGGAACAGCCTATTCACGTCTACTCTATCTATCCCTCTCAAAATTTTAAATACCTCGATCAAATCCCCCCTCAACCTTCTACGCTCCAATGAATAGAGACCTAACTTGTTCAAGTAATTATTCTAGTAATATTCCAACACTTTTGATATACCATTTTTTAGATATTACACAGTAGAAAAATACATTTTCCTATGAACAAGGTCATCTTAAAAGGTGTATGGGCAGGGAGTCCCAGATTTGTTTAGAGGAAGTGTGGGACACAGAACAAAGTGAATTTAAATGAAGTCTGGGAACCAGTAGACAAAGAGAGTGGGGAATGAGCGGATGTGGATTGCAGAAACTGGAACCCACGTAAGTGTATGGGGAAGCAGAAATCAGAGCATTGTTAGACAGGGACTGCAGGAAATGGGGGCCCCGATGAATAGATGGGTAAGGTGATACACATCATCTGGTGAGTCAGATGTTGCATTTGATTGGCTACTTTGGGTTTCCCTTGGTGTGGGTGGGTTGCTGGTGTGGTGAACTATGTGCCTGTCTGGACACGCCCCCTGCTGACTGCTCCTGTGGCTCCTCCCACAGGCCCCTGTATAAAGGCGATTGAGGCCTGACACTCGGCCTCAGTCTCCAGGACATAGTATGATAGACACTCACTCCTGGTTCCTTCTTCCAGTCAATAAAAGCCGATATCTCGCCTTACGTCTCAGTGTGAGTTATTGATGGTGCATCAGCTGGGAAATCAGGAGGAATTGATGGCCATGAGCAGGTTACCAGGAGATAATTGGAGGGATTGGATTGGTCTGACAGCAAAGAGACTTAATGGGCTGAATCAGCCTCCTAATGTGTGAGAAACATGGAATACCAAGTATCTATTGACGTGCTGCCTTCTGTAACCACTGCAATGGTCCTCTGCCCTGTAGTTTTACATTCTTCTACCCCAAAAAAAGACTAACTATTTACCCTATCTAAACCCCTCATAATTTTATAAACCTTTGTAGCATTGTCCCTCAGAGTCCATCACTCAATGAAAAGCAGTCTTAGTCTATCCAGTCTCCTATTATAACTCAAGCCCTCTGGTCCAAGAGACATTCTCATGCATCTTTTCCCTCTCTTGTTAAATCCTTCCTATAGCATGGCAAACAGATCTACGCACAATATTCCGGTGGTGGCCTAACCACTGCTTGGAATAACATGCCGTCCCAATACTTGTACTAAATCACATGGCAAGGCTTCTTTGCTACCCTGTCTACCTGTGCTGTTTTCTCCAAAGAAGTACATATTTGTACCCCAAGCCCACTCTGTTCAACAACACTACCCATGATCGTTGTGTTTGCCCTGCCCTGGTTCACATTACATCTGTCTGAGTTAAATTTCACTTGTCCACTCCTTTTCCACTTTCCCAGTTGATTAATATCCTGTTATAACCTTAGATAACTTTCCTCACTATCCACTGTGCTGTTCAATTTTGGTGTCATCTAGAATAAGAATGGGCATCCATTAGTCTCATGAGACCATGGATTTGCACCTTGGAAGGTTTCCAGGGTGCAGGCCTGGGCAGGTTGTATGGGAGACAGGCAGTTGCCCAAGCTGAAAGCCTTCCCCTCTCCATGCCACCGATGTTGTCCAAGGGAAGGGCACTAGGACCCAAGCAGCTTGGCACCGGTGTCATCACAGAGCAATGGGTTGTTAAATGCCTTGCATAAGGACTCAATGCGCTGCCTCAGCTGAGGCTCGAACCAGTGACCTTCAGATCATTAAACCTGATGCCTTATCCACTAGGCCAACCGCCAACACAAGTTTGGTGCCATCTACAAACTTACTAATCATACCACCTATATTTTTATCCAGATTATTAATATACATTACGAATAACTGGGAACCCGGCAACACCACACTGGCCACAAGTCTCCCAGATGAAAAACAATCTTTCATTACCCCCCCCCCTTTGCTTCCTACTACTGAGACAATTTTGTACTTATGTGGCTACCTCACCCTGGATTCCATGTGTTCTGACCCTCTGGATCACCTACCATGTGGGATCTTGTCAAAAGCCTTGCTAAGATCTATCTGGGCAATGTCTACTGCCCTGCCCTCAAGAAACTGTTCATCCAGATATTTCTTAAATGTTGCTCGAGTCTCTGATTCTACCACTCCCTCAGGCTGCACATTCAAACTGCCTCTGGGTGAAAAATGTTCTTCCACATAGCCCAGAAAAACCTCTTCCACTTTTGTCCCCATCTCCTAAAGTTTTTGCACTTCTTTTAAGGGTAAAAATTTCCTACTATTCACTATGTCTATGGATTTCATAATTTTGTACATCTCAGTCAAAACCCCATTAACCTTCTCTACACTAAGGAAAACAGCATATCCACTCTCTCTTCTTGTGTGATATGTTTCATCCCACAAAAATTTCTGAAGACTTTCCTCTACACCCTTTTCAACACTATCATTTGTTTCCTGTCAAATGGTTACCACCTGATGCACCATCAATAACTCTCGGAGATGTGAGGTGAGATATAGGCTTTTATTCACTGGAATAGAGCAGTCAGCAGCAAAAGACCACCACACAACATCTTGGAGACTGAGGGAGAAGCAGTGCCTCCAATCACCTTTATACAGGGGTCTGTGGGAGGAGCCACAAGCGCAGTCAGCGCGGGGGGGGGGGGGGGCATGTCCAGACAGGTATATGTAGTTCACCACACCACCTGCATACAATACTTCCTCTATGGCATAACCATCGATCTTTCATTCTTTCATAAAGCTGTTCTATAATCCCCCTGCTCATGTCTTCTCTACACTGATTAATGAAGGCCTGTATTTCACATACCTTGTTCATCATAATATCTTCCTTTGTTGTCATCCTCAGAGATACGTGGACCAGTGTCACACTGTTCCTCAATACTTGCTAGGACTGTACCCTTCATTGTGTATGTTCTGCCCTTAAAAGTCCTCTCAGAAAACACCATCTTGCACTTGTTAGGATTACATTCCATCTGCTATTGCCCTTTTCATTTTACCTCCAAATCCACGTCTTCCTGTAGCTTTTGACTATCGTTATCAACTCCACCACCAGTTCTTGTGTCTAGTGTCTCTAGCTTACATTCCATGCTCCTGGCCAACCTTCCATGGGAAGCGATCAAAAGTATTGCTGAATTAACCTCATTGTAGAAGTGTAGAAAACTACTGCTTTTTGAAGGCATCTTTGAACAATACAAGGAGGTACGTTCACATAAAGATTCGGCAGATGCTGGAAATCCAGAGTAACATACAAAATGCAGGAGGAACTCAACAGGTCAGGCAGCACAACATCCTCCAGCATTTTGTGTGTGTTAAAAGCTGATGGATTTTTAAAGTTGTCACAATGAATTATGTTTTTTTTTGCTCTTCAGTAGCAATTCATAGCAGCTAGATGCCAAAGACTGATTAGTATTCATTGTGCCCAGTAATGCTACATAAAAATGATGAGAAATGTATCATTTGAATCCATTCATTATTTGTATGTTATCATTTAATATTCTCACCATACTTAGGGGACATAAAGTATTTCTTGTTACACATTTAAAAGTCCAAAAATTGCATCAGGTGACAAAAATCCAGCAAAGCAGCTACAGTATGATTTCTCTACCCTGTGGGTTATTGCTACGAAGAGGAAAACTTGTCCCTTATATTTTCAACTCTTGCTGTGTGATAACTCATTGCAAAAGGCAAGATAGCTTACAATTGGTCTTGAATACTTAGAATACCCTGCTGGGAAGTGTTCAGTTACAAAATTCACCCTGGGTAGAAACACACAATAAGTTGTAGAACTTAGGCAATACCTTCTGTATTCTGAATTGAAAAATGCAAGAGTTTAGGCACATGCTGGGAATCTAGAGTAACTGACAAAATGCTGGTGGAACTCAGCAGATCAGGGAGCATCTATGGATAGGAATAAACAGTTTACGTTTTGGGCTGGGAATCTTCATTAGGACAGAACTACCAGGTGTCTTACATTACAACAGTAATGGCACATGAAAGCTCTCAGCTTCAAAGAACTTTGGAATCTTATTAGGTAATAAAAAACACTTTCTAGGTACAGGTATTGATTATACAATTGGGTGACTTCTTTGCTTTCTCTTCAGTAACATGGTGCAGAAAATGTTAATGCAATGTTAATCCGCATACTTTTATCTTCTGAGGAGCAGAGGAAGCCAATTCGGCCAACAAGTCTCTAGGTTCATTGAGTGATGCAATTTCCACTCACTTGGCAGAACAATCTTTCCTTCCGTTCCGTAATAACAAATTCACAGGACTGATGCAGGATTCAATGGGTGGATATTCAAAGGGGTTTATGTTTGTGAACATTCTGCCAGCAGAGAGCAATGCTGAGGAAAACACTAGTTCAAAAGGTAAGTACTCAATTTAAATAGAAGGGCAGTTAAATACATTCAAGTGATTTGGTTCCCATAATGCCAGGTAAATAAAGCCCATTTACCATAAAACCTTAAGATACAAGATAGCCTAATATATATAAGAATGCAGATGTGGGAAATGTGGAAGAATTCAGTGGATCTGGCTGCATGTGGGGGGAAATGGACAGGCAGCATTTTGGGTCAGAATCCTTTATCAAGCCTGGAAAGAAAGAGAGGTATTTGCAAGTATGAAAAGGTGGGAAGGAAGAGGTGGCTCTGTCCTTTGTGATAGGTGGATTCAAGTGAGAGGGCTGTGATAGGTAAGTGGGGAGAAGGGACAGTGGGAATGAAGTGAGAAGCTGAGAGGTGATCTGTAGAAGTAACACAGAGTTGAAGAAGGTGGAATCTGATATGAGAGGACAGTGGACCATGAAATAAAGGGAAAGAGTTCAGAAACATTGAAAGGAAGTTGAGGTTCAAGACTTCTTAAGTTTTATTCTGGAATGTCACCCCAGGTTTCTATGTTAACATCTCTAAGTGTGACTCTTAAACCAGAATTTTAACTCTTAACTAAACCAAGCAAGCAAATTTTTGGCCACAAACTTATCTTCTGTCTGTATGGTTTCCATTTTCTTAAAATTCATTTTAAATGCCCTGAATAATAATACTCCTGCACACATTATAATACTAAAGTTGTCACTATGTCACATGACAATGTTGTAATGATTATCTTGGAATTTTCCTATGACTGAGATATACTGTAAGTTCATACCAAACATTAAATATGCTTTCTTATCTTTTTAATAATTGAAGATGTGAAGAAGGAAATTATCTTGATTTGAAACAGAAGTTTAACTAAAATTATGTCATTTTCATGAAGGATTCAGGAAACCTCTATTCAGCAGCCCAGCACTGTCCCCTGGTGGAAGAAATATAAACTAAACTTAAATTCATCTATCTAGGAGGTGTTTAAAAAGCTGTAAAATAAACAGTAGCAGATGCTGTGAACTTGAGTAGTTCCTTGGGCTTGGAGCCAGGTTTACTAATTAATTTAAGACCTGTTCATTTTTCAGATCATGGAGTGTGCAAGTTGTCTAATCCCCTTGTAACCCAATGTTTTTAAACTTCCTAAAGAGCTTGATTTGAATTGTCTTGCAGGTAGGTCAGGTGTTATTAATAAAGATTTTATTGTTTTAATAAGGTGCATTTTATCAGTAAATATCATTTTTCATACAAGGCTGTGATTATATCAAGAACCTCAGTGAGCTGTTTTCAACTGGGTGAATCTCCATTTTATTACCTTTGAGCTCCTTGAACAGCCTATACTGTCAATGGGGGCAGAGTTTTCTCAATCCCTTTCCTTTTGTATCCTCCCTATATGTTTGCTTAAAAAATGACCTTCTAAAGTTTAAAATAATTCACCCTGCCCCTCCCTGTGAAGAGAAATCTGGGCTCTATTCTACTCTGCATTTTCTCACTATGATTAAGTTAACTCAGGACCTCACTGTCTCAGGAATTTTTAATACAATGTATTGCACCCTTAATACTTGTGGAAGGAATTGTCATGAAAAAAAATTGTTTATTTGCTTTTGAAAGGATAGGAATAAAAAAGCATGCTGAATTTAAAATATATTTTTATTTTAACAGTTATGCATCTTGTATTAAGTCGATCACAAATAATGCAGAGAGAAATTCTGAGACTAAAGAAATACCTCGACTGAAACAGGTAATGAGACCTCACAATAAGCATTGAAAATAAAACAGGCAGCAATCTTAACGCAGAAAATCAGTTGGTTGGATTGGCTGGGATCTCAAAATGTAAAACTTCTGAAATCAGCTCCTAATCTATCACAGATTCAGTGACTTGTGTGTTTAAGAAGAACAGATGTTGGGATGGAGGATTGGGAGGATCTTGCATGAACCAAACTTTCCTCATATGACAGTTTTATCAGATTTAATCTATATTTCAAACTTCACGTTGGATGCCGGTTGTTAACAAAAAGAAAGAACAGTTGTCTTGAACCCTTAAGTGCAATTCCAACTCAACTTGATTGCCAGAAGGAATAGATGTGCAAATCTGGTCTGGAAAACCTTTACTAGCAAGAATTGGTCTCTTGAAATGAACTCACTGTACGAACATGGAGACACAAGAGGCAGCTGAGTCGAGATAAATTCACTGTCCAATGGTGCAGACACAAGAGGCGGCTGATGCTGGAATCTAGAGCAGGAAACAAAGTGCTGGAGAAACTCCTCTAGTTAAGCACCTCTTGCCAATCAAAATTCCATCAGAGTAATCTAGTCACTGAGCACCAATTGCCATTGTTTGCCAATCTAACATACGATGGGATTCTTACAGAAACAAAATGGAAAGTCCATTCTCTATTTTCCAGCAATGCTAATTGCCGGAATTGCCACAATGTTAATTGAGTATATTAATACTCAACCAGGCTAACACATGCAAAATACTGGCGGGAACTCAACAGATCAGGAAGCATCTATGGAGAAGAATGAACAGTCAATGTTTTGGGCTGAGACCCTTCATCAGGTCCTGATGCTAGATGCCGCTTGACCTGCTGAGTTCCTCCTGCATATTGTGTGTGTGTTGTTCTGGATTTCCAACTTCTTCAGAATCTCTTGTTCCTGCAGTATCTCTTGATACTCAACCATTAGTTGGAAAGAAAACAAGAGAGTAATCACAGAATTACAGACAATATCACAGTTGAGAAACCATTTGCTAGTGAATTTTACTGAATTATATATGCATATGATATAAGTTATTTCCTTGTGCAACATATCAATTTTTAAATTTAATTCCCACAAAAGCTTTACAGGTGTGCATGCTTTTCGAATTTAACATATTACCTCAGTTCTTAGTGCATATCTATCTGGTGCACCAACATGTTTCCCTCAAGTGAGTAAGCAGCTAGATAGAGATGATGGGAAAATGAATTATTATGATAAGCAATAGGTTGAACTGCAGGAAGAAACAAATACAACATTTAGCAAAAGATTATTGATAGCTATTTGACAGAAAGGTACAGTCAAAAAACAAGCCTTTGGGTTTGTATAATACTCCAAGAAATGAAATTCATGTGCTACAATGACAATATATTTAAAGTTGATTGCTTAAGAAATGTTTAATTTACAGATTATCGCAAAACTGAAATCTGGAGAACCTGTGGATGAGGTGAACTGACAGGTTGGCGTTACAGTCTTGACAAGGAAGGAGTTGCAACCCAGAATAGTGAAAACCAAGCTCTAATTATAAGATAGTAGGAGACACACTTGTGAAAAGTCCAATTCCAGAGGACATAATTTTGCTAATCACAACATTAATGGTCTTTTATCTTTGTCAACTAGCTAGTCGGCTGGTTAATTCATATTAATTAATCACTCTGTTTTTGACCTCCATTCTATTTCAGCAAGCACACATACTTCTTGTAAGTCCAATCCTCCTTCAGTTCTTATTCATCAGAGTACAAGGAGGTCTTAGGCATGGATCTTGTAGTCCCATCCCATAATTACTCTGATGGAATTTTGACAGCTCAATAATAAAGAACTAAATAAAATTTAAATATTGATTAAAATTTTAAAAGTACTTAAAACATGCTCTTTGAAAAAAATGAATTAAAATTATGCAAAAAAATGCAGGCTCTAAAATAACATTATAGTTCAGTAAACTATCATATGTGGAAATGCCATGGTGAATTGAGAGCTAAGATTAGCTAGCGGAAACTTTGAAAGCGTTAGTACAAATTAATTCCAAACAAGAGAAATTCTGCAGATGGTGGAAATCCAAGCAATACACACAACATGCTGAAGGAACTCAGCAGGCCAGGCAGCATCTATGGTAAAGTGTAAAGTCATCTTTTCAGCCCAAGACCCTTCATCAGGACAAATTAATTCTGAACTTTTATTTTTGGGAATGGGCAATGAAGAATGGGGGTTCAAAGTTCAAAGTACATTTATGCCACCGTATACAACCCTGAGATTCATTTTCTTGTGGGCATACTCAATAAGTCCAGTAGCTATAATAGAATAAATGAAAGATCGGAACCACAGGGTGGACAACTAGTGTGCAAAAGACAATAAGGTGTGAAAATACATACATACATACATACACACACACACACACACACACACACACACACACACACACACACACACACACACACAAAAACAAATAAATAAATAAATAGATAGATAGATAGATAAATAAATAAACAGAAATTGAGAGCATGAGATGAAGAAGCCTTCATAGTGAGTTCATAGGTTGTGGGAACAGTTCAATGATGTGGAAAGTGAAGTTGAGTGAGGGGTAATAATTGTTCCTGGACTTGTGAATCCTGAGGTTTCTGTCTCTTATTCCTGATGGCAAAGGCAAGAAGAAAGCATGACCTGGGTAGTGGGGTTCCTGATGATGGACACTAGTTTTCTGCGACAGCGCTCCTTGTAGATATAAATGTGGGAAGGGCTTTACTGTGTCAGATTGGGCTGTATCCACTACTTCTTATGGGATCTTCTATTCTGTGCATTGGTGTTTCCAAATCAGTCCATGATGTAACTAGTCAATACACTCTCCACCACACGTCTATAGAAGTTTGTCAAAGTTTTAGACGTCATGTTGAATCTTTGCAAACTTCTAATGAAGTAAAGGTGCTGCCATGCTTTCTTCATAATGGCATTTGTTTGCTGGACCCAGGACAAATCCTTTGAAATGATAACACCAAGGAATTTAAAGTTGCTGACCCTGTCCATCTCTGGTCTCCCTATGAGGACCAGCTCATGGACCTCTGGTTCTCCCCTCCTGAAGTCAATAATCAGCTCCTTGCTGTTGAGTAAGAGTAAGAGATTGTTGTAGTGGCACCACTCAGCCAGATTTTCAATCTCTTGCCTGTATGCTGATTCATCACACCTTTGATTCAGCCTACAATAGTGGTGTTATCAGTAAATTTGAATATGGCTTTGGAGCTGTGCTTAGTCACACAGTCGTAAGTATAAAGCGAGTAGAGCAGGGGGCTAAGCACACGTCCCTGTGGTATGGAGACGGTGTTGCCAAACTGAACCGACTAGAGTCTGCAACTGAGGAAGTCCAGGGTCCAGTTGCACGAGGACGTATTGAGGCCAAGGCCTTGAAGTTTATTGATTCGTTTTGAAGAGAAGATAGTTTTGAATGCCGAGCTGTAATCAATAAAGAGCATCCTCATATATACGCCTTTATTGTCCAGATGTACCAGGTTACGTGAAGAGCCAATGAAATGGCATATGCTGCTGACATGTAAATTGGAGTGGATCCAAGTTGCTCATCATGCAGGAGTTGATCAGTTTCATTCCTAGCCTCTTAAAACACTTCCTCCCCCTTTCTTTCTCCCTAGGCCTCCCATCCCATGATCATCTCCCTTCTCCAGCTGTGTATCCCTTTTTCAATCAACTTTCCAGCTCTTAGCTTCATCTCCCTCCCCTCCTGTCATTTTGGATCTCCCCCTCCCCCTCCCACTTACAAACCTCTTACTATCTCTTCTTGCAGTTAGTCCTGATGAAGGGTCTCGGCCCACAATGTCGACTGTACTTCTTCTTATAGATGCTGCCTGGCCTGCTGCATTCCACCAGCATTTTGTTTGTGTTGCTTGAATTTCCAGCATTCGCAGGTTTCCTCGTGTTTGCTGCCAGGAATATTGTCTGATCCAGCAACCTTCCATGAGTTGACCCTGCACAGGGTTCTCCTCACCTCGGCCAATCTGGGTTCAATGTGCATATTTTTATTTATTCTGGGCATCTGAAAGTTGTGGCATTTATTATCCATCCTTAGGTCCCTTTGAGAAGGTATAGTAAACATTTCTTCTTGATCTACTGTGGTCCATGTGGTGAAGGGCCAGATTCAACATCATTTAGTAGAGAGCTGCAGAACTTTGACTCAGTAATAATGCAGAATCATTGATATACAACCCAGTTAGGATGGTGTGGATCTTTGAGTGAAGCTTGTGGTTGATGGAATTTCCACGTCTGCTGAGGCATAGATGATCATCAAGCACAACAGTGTTAGAATAAGCTGGTCAAGGCATTACTGATTATACTGGAATTGAATTCCTCTGCTGCACTTCGCCACAACTATTGCCTCTGTTCCCAATGTAACATATTAAGTACAGCAATAATGCCGCAAAATACATTCACAAATACCCTGCAATAAGATTTGTTTTCTTTGAAGATCCTCCAGTAATCTATCATTGCAACTACCACTGCAGCTACAGTGGGTACTTTGATGAGGGTGAGATCAAAGTTACTTAATTGTCTTACCAACTGCTCTAAGTCTAGTCTTCAGAATTTGGCCATTTCTGTTGTGATTTTATCAACCATTAACAGATGAAGATTCAAGTCTCCAACTAGCATATAATAAGAACTCTTGCTATGTCCAATTGCAGACAGACATTTAGAGTTGCTAATACATTAGCCATAGGGAGAGAGGGGTTAGGTGTAGAGTTAACAACTTGTTTTGCTGTTCATGTTAATAGATTGTTTCCTAAAGCCATGTAAATTCTTGAAGACCCAATCTAATATTGAGTGTTTTTTGTCATTCATCTGATTGCCTGTTACTCTAATGAAACTGTTCTGTTATTGGTACAGAATGTACCTCAGACTGGTGACGCAGGAGGAAACAACAGCAAATGAATATGATTTAATATCCACAATTATGCTAAAGGATTATGCAGGACATTTTCAGGTTTGGACACTGCGACCTGTGGGGTTCCACACACATTGGTGCTGGGGGGCACAACCATCCATAATTCCTGATTTGGATGAATGGCCAAATGTATTGTAAAGATCCATGTTAGCAGCTGTGTGGCTTGTGAAAAGGACACAGAGGAGTTCAAAGTCATAGAGCAAGTGAATGGGCAAAGACATGGCAACATAATGTAACAGAAAGGTGAAACTATCTATTTGACAGATAAAATACAATTTTTTCAGTGAATAATTGAAAGATGTTCAGATGGTTAGACCATAAGACATAGGAGCAGAATTAGGCCATTCAGCCCATTGAGTCTGGTTCACCATTCCATCATGTCTGATTTATTAACCCTCTGAACCACTTGCTCCTTGCAATCTTTGACACCCTAACTAATCAAGAAACTATCAATTTCCACTTTAAATATACCCAATGGTTTGGCCTCCACACTGTGGCAATGAATTCTCACGACCTTCTGGCTAAAGAAATTCTTCCTCATCTCTATTCTAAAGGCATGTCCTTCTATTCTGAAGCTGTGCCTTCTGGTCGTAGGCTTCCCAACTATATAAAACATCCTTTCCACATCCACTCTATCTAGACCTTTCAATATTTGATCACTTTCAATTAGATTCCCCCTTCCATCCTTCTAAACTCCAGCAAGTACAGGCCCAAAGCCACCAAATCCTCATCATACATTAACCATTTCATTCCCAAAATCATTATTGTGAAGATCTTCTGGACTTTCTCCAACATTAAATTATCCTTTATTAGGTAAGGGGCCCAAAAACTGCTCACAATATTCCAACTGTGGTCTGATCAATGCCTTATAGCACCTCTGCACTACATACTTGTTTTTATGTTCTAATCCTCTTGAAATAAATCAATGAATGGTATTGGTATTCCTGTATACAGATTATTTAAACTTAATATACAGATAGAGTAACAAAGCAGCTATTAACACAAACAGGATGTTTAGCTTTATGGTATGAGTATTTGCCTTCAAGGGAAAAAACTGCACTTGAAATATTGTATTCAGGTCTGGTTTACCTACATAAGGAAGGATGTGATAAAGTCATGCAATGAACTTTCCCAAGATTCAGTTCAGGAACTTTGACATTAGGAAAGGATGTATCCTCTCCTGAGCTTGGAAGACTGAGAGACAACCATACCTACCAATTTTGATAGAAATGAATGCCATTGCGACTTTCAAGTTTGGTTAAAGGAGGATTTGAAATGCGCGACTGATGAAGTGTTCTGACGTGCGATTAAACAAAAGACCACTAAATAAAGCTATAGCATAAATTACACAGGGGTTACTGCACACATGAATGCCACTTAGCTTGATGAGATCATTCTGATTCCCTACAGGGCAATTTATTGAATGCCATTCCTGTATCCTTTCCCAGTGCCACTATAAATTTTTTAAGTGCCCATCCAATTCCCTTTTGGAAGGACTAATTTATTTTCTTTCTCCCACTCTCACAAACAGTGAGTTCCAACACCTAAATTTTTAAAAAGTTGTTCAACGTTCCATTCCTACCCTCCACAACCAGTCCTAACCATCAGCTCCACCACAAGCTTTTGACCTGTCCTTAAATCTTAATTTCTTGGGCATTGTACCATCTCTAGTGGGACCAGTTTCTTACTGCTCAATTCAAGCTTGCCATTATCAACTATCTACTGTATTTCCTCCACCAGCCTCCGATATATTCCATCAGGACTGGTTGACCAATTTACCAGCCTTCTCCTCAATCTATACTGGAACCATTATCACAGGTATCTCTACCTCAAATGATATAGAACATAGAATAGTACAGCACATTACAGGCCCTTCGGCCCACAATGTTGCACTGACCCTCAAACCCTGCCTCCCATATAACGCCCCACCTTAAATTCCTCCATATACCTGTCTAGTAGTCTCTTAAACTTCACTAGTGTATCTGCCTCCACCACTGACTCAGGCAGTGCATTCCACGCCCCAGCCACTCTCTGAGTAAAAAACCTTCCTCTAATATCCCCCTTGAACTTCCCTCCCCTTACCTTAAAGCCATGTCCTCTTGTACTGAGCAGTGGTGCTCTGGGGAAGAGGTGCTGGCTGTCCACTCTGTCTATTCCTCTTAGTATCTTGTACACCTCTATCATGTCTCCTCTCATCCTCCTTCTCTCCAGAGAGTAAAGCCCTAGCTCCTTTAATATCTGATCATAATCCATACTCTCTAAACCAGGCAGCATCCTGGTAAATCTCCTCTGTACCCTTTCCAATGCTTCTACATCCTTCCTATACTGAGGTGACCAGAATTGTACTCCAAGTGTGGCCTAACTAGAGTTTTATAGAGCTGCATCATTACATTGCATCTCTTAAACTCTATCCCTCGACTTATAAAAGCTAACACCCCATAAGCTTTCTTAACTACCCTATCTACCTGTGAGGCAACTTTCAGGGATCTGTGGACATGTACCCCCAGATCCCTCTGCTCCTCCACACTACCAAGTATCCTGCCATTTACCTTACACTCTGCCTTGGAGTTTGTCCTTCCAAAGTGTACCACCTCACACTTCTCTGGGTTGAACTCCATCTGCCACTTCTCAGCCCACTTCTGCGCCCTATCAATGTCTTTCTGCAATCTCCAACAATCCTCTACACTACCTACAACACCACCAACCTTTGTGTTGTCTATATTGCCTGCATCCTCTTTCTTTGTAGAAACATACAAAGTATTCTCTAGATTTTCCAGCATTGCTTCTGCCCCGTGCATGGATCACTTTTGTCCATAATCAGCCACACCCCTGTCTCTTATGACCCACTAACAGGCATTACACACTGGCTGCACATTATTTTAGCTTTCATTCTATTCTCATATTTTTCATTTACCCATCTTGGCTACTTTTTCATCTTCCCTCTCAGCTTATGGATTTGAATTGTACATTTGACCTGCATCATACAGCAAATCCCTTTTTCTCAAAGTATCTAGAGACTGTCAAGCAAAGTTAATGTTTCTTTGTTGACAAAGTCTTGATCTTCAATATGTTTCTTGGTTGAGAATTTGTGCAATTGAGTGATTGGACAGCAGATTTTTTAAAAACACACTCTTTCATCCCTGGGAACTGGATTTGAGTCTATCCCAATGAATGGAAGAGCTGCTGTTCATGCAGGCTTACTGTTACTCATGTACAGCATCAAAACAGACTCTTCAGCCCACTAAATTTGCATGGACCATCAACCACACATTTAAACTAATTCAGAATTAATTCTTCCTATATTCGTCCTGCTTTTTTATCAAATTGCCCCAGATAATGGAAAACTTTTTTTTACTGTGGTCAAGTAGCCTACTAACCAAACATTGATGCAATGCTTGAGGAACAGGAGATCCTGGATTAAGCTCATAGAGTTATGGAGAACATGCTAACTGTACACATGAGCATTAGTGGTCAGAATGGAAACCAAGGCACTGTGAAGATGTAACTCTACTGGCTGTGCTACCTATACCAACACTGAGCTTCATATGAATGACACACCTCATGCAAGTACTTGGTCAGCAAAATCTTAGCATGTCAGTTTTCCACAGCCAATCACTTTCTTGACATTGCTCTCCTATTACTCCAATAAATCTTGAATAATATTTTTCTTTAAATTGTTGCTACAACATAAGCATTAAGTTTTCATATTGTTGGCAGATCATTGCATAATTTTGTCCTTCCATATTTATCCACGTCAAGCTCTATATCTCAATTTCTGAGATTTTTTTCTAAAGGAATCCTTTGAGAAGCTGCCCACACAGTGGATAAAATTCTTCAATTGTCTTTGGTATTCTTTCAGCTCTATGCGGGCTATTCACTACCTCTGCAAAATTGATTTAACTGTGGAGAATATTTTTCCTGGTTCTACAAATACTTGCTCTAAAATGATTTTCACAGCCTTCTGACAAAATGTGATAATTGCAAATGTCTAATGTTCCGTGAGGTTACATCATCAAGCAAGAACCATTTATCTTCACTGATCTTTTTACACTTTGGCAACAAAATACCACAGATATGATTATTATAGAATCACTCCTAAAATAGCCAAAACATTATCATGATAGCTCTATTATAAATAATTCTACAGCTAAATTTTAACTGTGTGAAGGAGTTATAGAGACCTGTTCAGTTCACATTGAAAAGAGGATGATTATTTTCTAAAGATACTTGGATTGTTTCAATTTTTCACTTTACTTTGAAGGTAAATACAGATCAGCAGTGACGCAAAGTTATTTATTAATTATGTTCAAAATACATATACTAGATCTGTATTGTATTTCTAAACACAGGTAATACTCGAGTGAAGTTACTCAGAGATTTTGACAAGTTATATGCAAGTTATGTTGCAATTATACCTTCAATAACTTTCTCGCTGATACCCAATTTGAATCTTACCAGGATCATACATCTTCAGGCCACTTTAGAAACTTGATTCAAACTTAGATCAAACACTTGAATTCCAGATGTCCTTGATGTTAAGGCAGCAGATAACCAAGAGAGGCATTAAAGTACATCGCGAAATATGAAGCTGTAGGGTACAAAGGAGAAACATTTCCAGAGGTAGAAGTCATACCTCATGGAAATATTTTTAACCCTCTGGCACAATCATTCCAGCTTCAGGAAATCACCACTGCCTTTCTTCAAGATAGTTTCCTAGTACTGACCATCTTCACCTATTTCATCAATACGCACGGCATGCTGGAGGAACTCAGCAGTTCGGGCAGCATCCATTAACTGCTCGTTTCAACAGATGCTGCCCAACCTGCTGAGTTCCTCCAGCATGTTGTGCGTGTTGATTTGACCACAGCATCTGCAGTGTACTTTGTGTTTTCTATTTCATCAATGATGCTTCATCAGTGATTTATTCATTCGAGCATCTCATTAACATTACCCAACTTGGAACTGGAGTATGACATAGGAAGAATATTTTGAGTTAAGTCAATTCTTTGATGTGAACACATGCCTGATAGAGATTACAAATAGAATGTGGGAAGGTTGCACATCTTAGAATATCCAGCTACATGCTGGAAAATTTGCTTCATAATTGAGTATATGTGTCTCACAGTGCCATCTGGTGACTACTCAAAAAATTACTTGAAGTGAAATTGGGATTATGGTGAATGTCAATTTGAATCTCAGTATCTGTGGAAGGAAGTGGGCAGTCAAACTTTTGGGTTGAAGCCCTTCATTTTGGACTTAGAGATAGAGTGAAAATTCCCATTGTAAAGGTGGAAGGTAAGAGCTAGCAAGTGATAGGTGGATTCAAGTTTGGAAGGGTGATAACTGCTTTCCCTCCCCCAATGTGCCCAAGTGCTCACCACACCTTGCTTTCCTATCAGCCATCACCTGCAGCCCTCACTTATCACGTCCCAGCCTCTGTCACTATTTCTAGTCTTACCTCTTTCACCTGCTTATCTGCCCTACTCATCTGGATCCAGCTATCACTTGTTAGCTCCATCTCCATCTTTTATCTTTTTTATACTGGTTATCTCCCCTCCATCACAAAATGCTGGAGGAACTCTGCTGGTCAGGCAGCGTCTAAGGAAAAGAGTGCAGTCGGCATTTCTGTCCGAGACCCTTCGACTGTAGTCTTTTCCATAGCTGCTGCCCAGCCTGTTGAGTTCCTCCAGCATTTTGTGTGTGTTGCTTAGGTTTCCAACATCTGCAGATTTTCTCTTGTTTGCGACCTCTCCATCATTCAGTCCAGATGAAGGGTTTTGACCCTGAATGTCTGCAGTCCATTTCCCTCCACAGACTTTACCTGACCCTCAGCTGTAGACCCTTAATCAACTCAAATGGTGCAACGAAAGTCCATGGTAAAGAGGCATATGTCATAAATCGTAAAGTATTTCAGATGTAGTCATTCCTATCCATTCTTTATTCAGCCCCTCTCCCTGCCACACCCCCCACCCAATCTCTACAATTTAAATCTAAACTGTTTTCTCATTTTCCTGATTCATTAGAAGAGTCAAGGATCTGAAAAGTTTCTCTCAGCAGTACACAAAGCCAAAAAGTCAGGGTAGTAATTTCTGGATCGCTACCTGTGCCACATTCCAGTGAGGATAGAAACAAGATGATCTGGCAGGTAAATGTGTGGCTGAGAAGCAGGTGCAGGGGGAAGGGCTTCAGGTGCGTGGATTATTGGGATCTCTTCTGGGGGCAGTATGACCTGTACAAAACGGACGGGTTGCACCTTAACCCAAGGGGGAACTAACATTCTTACAGGTAGGTTTGTTAGGGCTGTCAGGAGGGTTTAAACTAATTTAGCAGGGGGAATGGAAACCAGAGTGAGGGGACTCAGGATAGGATTGATGGTAAAAAAGCAAAGATAGCAGTCAATGAGACAGTCAGGAAGGACAGGCAGATGATAGCACAAAATTGCAGCAAGCAGGATGGGTATCAGTGATTTGGGATGCAGAATCAAAAAGGGATGCAAATACAGTACTATACAGTGTTATAGTTCAATGCATAGAGTATAAGAAATAAGATAGATTATCTTGTTGCATTTTTACAGGATGTTGGGTATGATGTTGTGGCTATCACTGAATCATGGCTGAACGGTGGTTGTAGTTGGGAGCAGAATGGCCAAGGTTACACATTGTAACAGAGGGATAAGAAGGCAGGCAGAGGGGGTGGCGTTGTTCTGCTGGTAAAGAATGCCATCAAATCACTAGGAAAATGTGACATAGAATCGGCAGATGTTGAGTCCTTGAGGGTTGAGTTAAGAAACTGCAAGGGTAAAAGGACCCCGATGGCAGTTACATACAGGCCTCCCAACAGTAGCTGGGATGTGGGCCACTGATTACAATGGGAAATAGAAAAGGTGTGTCAAAAGGGCAATGTTATGATAGTCATGGGAGATTGTAACATAGAGATCAATTGGGAAAATTAGGTTGGTAATGGATCGCAAGAGAGTGAATTTTTTGAAGGCTTACAAGATAACTTTTTAGAGCAGCTTGTTGTTGCTCCTACTATGGGATCAACTATACTGGATTGGTTGTTATGTAATGAACCTTACCATAAAGAAACCATTCAGAGCCAATTATCACCATATGATTGAGTTCAACCTGAAACTTGATAGGGAGAAAGTAAAGTCTGACATAGCAGTACTTCAGTGGAGTAAATGAAATTGCAATGGTACGAAAGAGGAACTGGCCAAAGTAAACTGGAAGGAGATGCTGGCAGGGATGACAGCAGAGCAGCAACAGCATGAATAGCTGGGTAAAATGAGGAAGATGCAGGTTAGATGTATTCCAAAAGCAAAGAAATACCCAAATGGCAAACTCGTACAACCGTGGCTGACAAGGGAAGTCAAAGTTAATGGAAAAGCAAAAGAAAGGGCATACAACAAAGCAAAAAATAGTTGTAAGATAAAGGATTGGGAAGCTTTTAAAAGCCTACAGAAAGCAACTAAAATAATCATTAGGAGGGAAAAGATTAAATATTAAGGCAAGCAAGCAAACAATATCAAGTGGATAGAAAAAGCCTTTACAAGTATATAAAAAAATAAAAGAGAGATGAGAGTGGACATAGGATCACTGGAAAATGAGGCTGGAGAAATAATAACAGGGGACAAGGAAGTGGCAAATGAACTAAATGATTATTTTGCATTGGTCTTCACTCTGTAGAAGACACTAGCAGTGTGCTGGATGTTGAAGGGTGTGAGGGGAAAGTAGTGCAGTTACTATTACAAGGGAGAAGGTGCTCAAAAAGCTGGACCTATAAGTACATAAGCCACTCAGATCAGATGAATTGCACCCTAGAGTTCTGAAAGAGGTAGTGTTAGAGATAGTGGTGGCATTAGTAATGAGCTTTCAAGAATCGTTGGACTCTGGCATGGTTGCGGAGGAATGGAAAATAGCATATGTCACTTCACTCTTTAAGAAAGGAGCGAGGCAGCAGAAAGGCAGTTAAAGATCAATTAGCCTGAACTCAGTGGTTGGGAAGATGTTGAAGTCAACTGTTAGGATTAGTTTATGGAGTACTTGGTGACACAAGACAAGACAGGACAAGATAAACATGGTTTCATTAAGGGATAATCTTGCCCGATGAACCTGTTGGCATTCTTTAAGGAGATAACAAGTAGGATAGGTAAAGGGGGTGCAGTGGATGTTGTATATTTGAATTTTCAGAAGGCCTTTGACAAGATGCCACACATGAGGCTGCTTACCAAGTTAAGAGCCCATGGAATTACAGGGAAGTTACTAACATTGTTAGAGTCCTTTTCTGGTTGGCTGCCAGTGACTAGTGGTGTTCTGCAGGAGTCAGTGTTGGGACCGCTTCTTTTTATGCTGAATATCAATAATTTTGATGATAGAATAGATGGCTTTAGAGCCAAGTTTGCAGATGATATGAAGATTGGTGGAGGGGCAGGTAAGGCTGAGGAAACAGGAAGGGTGAAGAAGGACTTAGACAGATTAGGAGAATGGGCAGGAAAGTGGCAAATTAAATACAACGTTGGAAAATGTGTGGTCATGCACTTTGGTTGAAGAAATATATGTACAGTCTATTTTACAAATGGGGAGTAAATCCAAAAATCTGAGATGCAGAGACTTGAGATTCCTTGTGCAGAACACCTTAAAGGTGAATTTGCAGGTTGAGTTGGTGGTGAGGAAGGCAAATGCAATGCTAGCATTCATTTCAAGAGGTCTAGAGTATAAGAGCAGGGATGTGATGCTGAAGCTTCATAAGACACAGGTGAGGCCTCACATTAAGTATTGAGCGCCTTATCTAAGAAAAGGTGTGCTGGCATTGGAGACGGTCAGAGGAGGTTCACAAGGATGATTCCATAAATGCAACAGTTATCATATGAGGAACACTTGATGGCTCTGGGCCTGTACTTGCTGGAATTTAGGAAGATAATGGATGATCTCACTGAAACCTTTTGATTATCGAAAGACCTAGACAGAGTAGGTGTGGAAAAGATTTTTCCAATGGTGGGGGAGTCTAGGACAAGTGGACACAGCCTCAGGATGGAAGGGTGTCCATTTAAAAGAGAAATAAATTTCTTTAGCCAGAGGGTGGTGAATTTTTGCAATTTATTACCACAGGCAACTGTGGGGGCCAGGTCGTTAAGTGTATTTAAGATAGATAGATAGATAGATAGATACTTTATTCATCCCCAAGGGGACATTCAACATTTTTCCAGTGTCCCTTACACTTAAAGACAGAGATTGATAGGTTCTTGATTGGCCATGGCATCAAAGGCTACAGGGAGAAGGCTGGGGAGTGGGGCTGAGGAGGGGGAAAAGGGGATCAGCCATGATTGAATGGCAGAGCAGACTCAATGGGTCAAATATCCTAATTCTCTCCTGTCTTATGTTTTTTATGAAATTCCTGCCATCCTCACATGTCCTGGTGAATCATACAAGAGATGTTCCAGTCACTTTTGGTCGACTAACTGTCACCACCCACCCATTCACTGTTCCAATCCTGACTCCATTCCCAAAAACTTCCATCATACCTTAGGACCGGCGGCACAGTAGCATGGCGGTTAGCACAATGGTTTACAGTACAGGTGACTCGAGTCCAAATCCTGCTGCTGCCCGTAAGCAGTTTGTTCACTCTCCCCGTAACCTCATGGATTTTCCACAGGTGCTTAGGTTTCCTCCCACTGTCACGACACACACCCAACCACGCTAGCTTCCAGGGTTTAGATGCTCTACCCCTCCAGAATATGGATAGCTGATTCAGGACTGTCCTGCTAATCAGTACTCATGTTTTGGGCACCAAGAATTGACTATTTAAAGAGCACCTGAATGGAACCTCAGTGCTCAATCATAAGCCCTACTAGCGATATCGTCTAGTGTTTGTATTGTGCTCAGCTCTTGATCCAGTTTGATGTCGTGTCTTGAACCTAGCCTCAGATATTCTAGCATCTGGGTCCAAACCATCCTCGTCAAGGACTCTTGTCATACACACAGTCCAAAGGCATACCATTTGGTAGGTTAATTGGTCATTGTAAATTGTCCCATGATTAGTCTGGGGTTAAATCATGAGCTGCTGGGTGGCATGGCTCAAAGGGTCGGAAGGGCCTGTTCTGCACAGTATCTCAATAAATAAATAAGTAATAGAGAAGAAGAGTTTGCTTTCTTTATATTTCAAGGATAAGGATGTCAAAACATTTCAGTGGCTAAAGGAAGTTAGCTGTTGACTTACGTCAATATGCGACCCGTAAACTGATATTGCAACATTGTCAAAACAACTGAGGAGAGTGATGTTTTTGTCAATACACTCCTGGCCCTCTTGAACCAATAAACAGGATGAATTGCGAAGTGGATTAATTTTCTGGGCATTTCCTTGAGAATACCATAGCAAATATTTTAACTGTCTCCTTGAGTTTAAAATAACAGCAGCTGGGAATGCAATGCAATACCACTTCCAGTAGAAGTGGTAGAGGCAGGTTCGATACTGTATTGTCATTTAAAAAAAATTGGATAGGTACATGGACAGGAAAGGTATGGAGGGTTATGGGCTGAGTGCAGGTCAGTGGGACTAGGTGAGAGTAAGTATTCGGCACGGACTAGAAGGGCCGAATTGGCCTGTTTCCATGCTGTAATTGTTATATGGTTATATAATATGTGCTACAGCTTGTTTAGCAAAGGATCAGCTCCATTTCTGTATGATATGAGAATTAAAATTGGATGTTATATTAATATTGATAAATCAAAACTAACTGTTGTAAAATATGTTATCTCGAATTGAAAAACAAATCAATATAATCTTAGACTGTTCAGCAGATGAAGTTAACCCTTTTATCTTTGTGTCTTTTTTATTTATTAGTCTTATGATCATCCACATAAGTTTAAAAACTTACCAACCTGGACACTGATTTTAGAAATAACTCGTCATTCAGTTATTTGCATCTGAAAGAGAAATGGGTTAAGGTTACTTTTAATAAAATCCTTTTGATGTCTGATGTCAGTTCGCAGTAAAAATTAAGGTCAAAGGAACAATAAAATTGAATTGAGAAAGCAATAAATAAATGACAGATCTGTGTCCATGTTTGTGCAGGTAAATAATTAATCTGGATATTAGATAAATGGAGCAATGATGATTCAAAGGCAGTGGACAGATTGTGTTCAAATATAAAGCTGATTAGCGTTGCATGATCTTTGCCATCATCACTATGTTCTGTCTAACTGTCTGTGACAGTTCTCTCCCAGATCAGAGCTCTCTCTCTGTATCTGTCTCATCGGCATCCTGCAACATGAGCAGTGATTGTTACCAGGTAACGAGTCAAAAAAACCTAAAGTGATGTTATCTTGACTATGATAGAGATGAAAGAAATGAACAGAAAATTGTATAATATAAGCAATGATAAATGAGAATTAAGAAAGGAAGGAGAAAGAAATGAATCTGTTACAATAATTTTGTATTAAAGTGAGTGGGCTTGGTTTTTAGATTTCCCCTTAATTAGTACATTGCATGCTCAAACTGATCGAGACTCAACAGATTTCTCTGTTTTTTTTTATATCAAAGAAATGTCAGAATCATTAAAATTCAATCACAAAACACCTCTCCCTGTCAGACCACAACACCTCCTTTGACCTTCAACGTCAGATTGCTTCACTTCTTTTCAATAACAGTTGGCAGCAAAGCTTGTTCAATAAATGTCAGAAATGATGTTAGACTAAATGCCTTAGTCACATGAAATAACTCGGGTGGAATGACAATTTTTCATTCCTGTCCTTTATGTGAAACATTTCAGTAGAAATGCCCATATTTATAAAGCACCTCATCAAATATGCACATTTGTTGGAACTACTAATTCTTTATGTTGCTTTAGTTATCAGATACATTAAATAATTAGAATAAAGAAATGTTAAGTGAAAATAAAGCAAGTAATAAATAATGTCCTGATGAAGGGTCTCGATCCGAAACGTCAACTGTATTCTTTTCCATGGATGCTGCCTGGCCTGCTGAGTTCCTCTAACATTTTGTATTTGTTTCCTGGATTCCGGCCTCTGCAGATTTTCCCTTGTTTGTAAAGAAATGTTTTGTCTGTTACTTGTAAATAATTTACTAATATGTCATTTGAACTCTTAGAATTATGAAATTTTATCTCACAGAAAGAGGCCTATCATGTTAATATATCTGTTCGTGAAATCTTTTTTCCTTCAGAATTAATCATTCTTTGTCTATTTTTTTGAATGAGAAAATATGATCTTCAAATTAATCATTTGGGAAACTTTTACACAGTTTTCATTATATCTTGTGTACACTGAATTGAAATACTTTGTGCAATGTAATTGTTTACTAACTATTGAGAGAATGCATTACCTCTCCACAGTCTGTAAATTGTAAGTTTACTCATAATTCAATAGTACTTGAGCAAAGGTTTCCTTCGACTAAACAAAAGGAAAATTAAAGTACTTTCTTCAGCCCCAGCATAAACTATTCACAACTCTATCCCTCTGCCAAGAAATGATCTGAATCTGCACCAGGTAGCTCACAACCTTCTAATCACAAGGTTCTAATCACACCCTTGGTGTTAGTGTTTGAGTGGTGTTTTAGATTTCATATCCATGTTATCACTACCCAGCATGAGAGTGATCTGAATGATGCTACAGCCACAATTTGATACACTGAAAACTGATAAAACCGAAATTATAAGCAAATATTTGTTTTCCCCAGACAAATAATTTATAGCTTGTTTCAACTTCACTTGGGTAAGTGGTCAGTGGAACTGAATGACTCTGCTCATCTATTGGGGTCAATAACTTGGTGTAGATCCCATCATCCATGGGGGAAGGACATGGAAAACAGTAAGATCAGGGAGGAAAACATTGATGTTCTAGTATATGCTAATATAAACAAAAAAAGAGTCAATGGGCAAGAACATTAAATGATTAAATACCCAGGGATGCTGGGATCTACGCCAGGTTATTGAGAAAGGCAAGAGAGCTGATTGCACATGCCTTAACAGAGATCTTTGCAATACGTGTAGCACCAGAAGAGTTGCCAACAAAAGGACATTATCGTTCCTTTGTTTAAAAAGGATAGGAGGGGCAAATCTGAAAATTATCAGCCAATGAATGTGATATCAGTGATAGGGAAATTATTGGAGAGGGTTATTATGGCTAGGATCTAGTCTCTCTGGAAAAGCATAAACATGTGTATTAGGAATAAGCATGGCTTTGGGTCAGAGGTGTCATGTCTTACAAACTTAACTGGGGTGTTTTAGAACATGACAAAGATAATTGATGAGGATAGGACAGTGGATGGCATATAAATAGATTTCATTCAACAAGGTTCCTCAGGTAGGCTGATCCAAAAATGCTGCTCTATGAAATTCAAATACAAGAAGAGAGCATAGAACAAATGATAGGGCCCACAGGAGCATTGATGTACGGAGGGACCTTAGGGTGCAAGTACATTGTTCCCTGAAAGTGGCAGCACAAGCAGATAGAAGCAATTAGTAAAAGTTGGCATGACGTGTTACTGGGCCCGTGTTTGGTTACACTACATTTGGAGGATTGTGTGCAGTTCTGGTCGTCACATTAGAGAAGGGATAAGGAGGCTTTGGAGTGGGTGTAGAAGAGATTCACCAGCATGTTGCCTGAATTAGAGAGAATGAGCTCTCAGGACAGGTCAAATAAATCTGCATTATTTTCTCTGGAGCATCAGAGGCTTAGGGGCAACATGGTAAAAGTACATAAAACTATGAAGGGTATAGATGCTCTAGGCAGCCAGAGTCTTTTTCCCAGGTTGGAAATGTCAAATATTGGATGGCAAAGACGAGGTGAGAAGGGGACAGTTTAAAAGAGATTTACAGGGTAAGCTTGTTACACAAAGACTGATAATTGCCTGGAACACACTGCTATAGCAAATATGGTAGCATCACTCAAGAAGTATTTAAACAGGCAAAGGCAGGGAATAGAGGGATATGGACTACGTGCAAACAGAATGGACTAGTTTAAATTTACATTACATTTGACACAGAAGGGCCTTTTCCTTTGCAGTTACGTTTATATACAGATGCCAAAAATGGGTTCTACAGGCCTTATGACCTCACTTGTTGCAAATTGGGAAAATATCAGGCATATTAACATCAATAGTACATAGAAGTGCCCAATCCACTTCTGTATCAGTCTAAAGTTCCAGCTGAAAGTAATCTTCAGTACAATCTCCTCCATGTACTAGGGCCATATAGCACAAAAGAAGTGAATGCTTGATCCAATATCTTCACTTTAAAGTTCGAAGCTCAAAGTAAAGTACATATATCCCAGCTCTGAGATCCATTTACTTGTGGGCATATTCAACAAATCCATAATAGAATAATAACCACAATGGAATCAAAGGAAGGCCGCGCCAACTAAGGTGTTCAACCAGTGTGCAAAAGATAGAAAACTGGTCAAATACAAAAAGAAAGAAATAATAATAAGAAATAACTCAGCAATAAATATCAAAAACATGAGATGAGGAGTCCCTGAAAGTGAGTCCATGGGTTGTAGGAACATTTCAGTGATGGGGCAAATGAAATTGAGTGAAGTTAATCCCTTTGGTTCAAGAGCCTGATGCTTGAGGGGTAATAACTGTTCCTGAACCTGGATGCGTTGAGTCCTGAGGCTCCTGATGGCAGCAGTGAAAAGAGACACGTCTTGGGTGTTGGGGGGTCCCTGATGATGAATATTGCTTTCCTGCAACAACACCTTGTATGTGTGCTCAACAGTGGGGTGAGCTTTACCCATGATGGACTGGGCCATATCCATGAATTTTTTTAGGAGTTTCCATTCAAGGGCATTGGTGTTTCCATACCAGGCTGTGATGCAGCCAGACACTGGACTGTCCATTACATTTCAATAGAAGTCTGTCAAAGGTTTAGATATCATGCTGAATCTACACAAACCCCTAAAGAAGTAAAGATTCACATGCCGGGCCCAGGACAGGCCCTCCAAAATAATAACACAAAGGAATTTAAAGTTGCTTGTGAGTGAAATTGAGGAAGCAACAATGGAGGAGGAGCTTTCTAGACAATACTTGAGCAAACAGTATAAGCATAACAGGAATATCAAACTGACTTTGATGCCCTTCTGGTCAAGAATATCAGTTTGATATTCTGTTATGCTTACATACAACGCTCCTTCGAACATCATCCTCTGGATAGAACATGAAACCATATAGTCCACTTCCTTTATGCCTTTTACATTTGTTTTTTCATCTTGAATGAGATCCTGGAACTGCTGGAGCCTGCGATTTGCAGCTGAGACCATTTAGGTGCTTCAGCTCTCTGCAGTCTCCGAGGGGATTCCAGGAGACAGAGGCAGCGTGAGCAAACCTTGCAGTGGGAAGGCTGCAGGACAGGGCATGAACCCATGTTTGAATCCATTTCACAGATTAAAGCTCCCATCGTTTGCCGATTCGAGCAACGGGGGAGATTGAACCATCGAGGTGAGTGTAGAAGGTGAGCGCCAGCTACTTGCTTTTTTATTGCCAGGGGATTGCTCTGCTACTGGAGAGGGGAAACTGCCCTTTTACCGCTGGGGGAATCACTCTGCTATCAGCGGGGGGGAGACTGCTCTTTAATTGATGGGGGATCGCTCACTGCCAGAGAAGGAAAGGCCTGCTGCTGTGTTACCCAAGTTTTCTGCAGTTTGAATATGGACTTGGACTATAGATGTTTTTCAGTCTCATAGTTTTTAATACTCTGTGTTTTTTGCCTGATCTTTCTCATTTTTGTGTGTGGAGGAGGGGGATTTGGGGGTCAAAGTGCCTGTTCAATTTTTGGTCAATTTTTTTTTCTGTGGGAGGAGGGGTTTGGGAGTTAATGATCATGCTGCTGTTCTTTTCTTTCTTGATTTCATGACTATCTGGGGAAGAAGAATTTCAGAGTTGTCTACTTTGATAATAAAATGAGCCTTAGAACCTTTGAATAAATAACGCGGAGCAAATTTTCAGAACAAGTCTATTCTGGGACACTATTTATTATTGTGATTTAAACACAGACTGAAAAACTTCTTTGAAAACAACAATAAAATGGAGCTCTGCCATCACATTTCACTATGTATTAAATGTTCTTTTCATACTAAAATGCAGCTTTTTATGTAGAGGATAGTGACATTTCAGTCCAGGGCTGCAGCTGGAGGATGAACAAACTGCAAAAGCAGTTTGCGTTGACGTTACAATGTTGACAGAAGTTGCTCTCCTCATCACCTCACTATTTGTTAGGTTGTATTGCTTTCAACACATTTTCATGACAATGGTAAAAGAAATAGTTTACCTATCTTGTGAACACATTGTGCAGCCAATTCTGGGAGATGGGATTAACTGATCACCGTATTTCCCAAAGAGTATGGAATGTACTTCTGCAACTTTAATCTCTCATTGCATGCAGTTGTTCCCACTAACTATAGAGCCAATTCCACAGCTATGTCCATCCCAGTCGCTATGCCTGAATAGAAAGTTCAGGCCATGACACTTCCATTTATTATTGGCACCATGGTAGCAAACCTTCACACCACCAATGGCCCTGCTTCAATCGCCACCACCATCTGCAGGGAGCTTGGACCTTCTCCCCATGGCCACATTGATTTTCTCCAGGTTCTCCCATTTCCTCCGACATTACAAAGGCAATCGGCTTAAATAGTCACATGTGTATAATCAGTGCAGTCTCATTGGACCAGAAGGGCCTGTTACCGTATATTTCTAAATTATAAAAAATTGTAATAATCAAGGATAATAGGTTAGAATGAAGCTCCATTCACATTCTAGCTCATTTTTATTTCTATAGCATTTAATGCAACCAAAAGTTTAGGAGCATGCTAACCTTGCAATCAACTCATGCATAGCAGCTACACATGATCATCTTGTTACCAGTCAAATGCCAGCACTGGTTGCATTTGTATTCTTGCTTTATACTTTCCTAGCTAACTCTATCTCCAACCTGACAGCATTTGCTCTTTTCTTTGTCTGCCTCCATCTATAATCCATTGCGCTCTGTTTCACAACTCCATCTTTTCTCTTCTTCTGCCTGACTCAGTCTGCCAATCAACTTTCTTCAGTCCACTAATGATGTATTGCTCTCTGTTCCACCATTCCCTCCTTCTGGTCAAAGAACACTGAGGCTGTCTACAAGAAGGGTCAGAGCCGTCTCTATTTCCTGAGGAGACTGGGGTCCTTTAACATCTGCTGGACGATGCTGAGGATGTTCTAGGAGGCTGTGTTGGCCAGTGCTATCATGTTTGCTGTTGTGTGCTGGGGCAGCAGGCTGAGGGTAGCAGACACCAACAGAATCAACAAACTCATTCGTAAGGCCAGTGATGTTGTGGGGGTGGAACTGGACTCTCTGACGGTGGTGTCTGAAAAGAGGATGCTGTCCAAGTTGCATGCCATCTTCGACAATGATTCCCATCCACTCCATAATGTACTGGTTAGGCACAGGAGTACATTCAGCCAGAGACTCATTCCGCCAAGATGTAACACTGAGTGGCATAGGAAGTCATTCCTGCCTGTAGCCATCAAACTTTACAACTCCTCCCTCAGAGTGTCAGACACCCTGTGCCAATAGGCTGGTCCTGGCCACAGGTATTTCCACTTGGCATGATTAACTTATTAGTTAATTATTTGTGGTTTTATATTGCTATATTTCTTCACTATTCTTGGTTGGTGCGGCTGTAATGAAACCCAATTTCCCTCGGGATCAATGAAGTATGTCTGTCTGTCTCTTTATACTGGCTCTCTTCTCTCTCAGCTCTTAATCAATGCAGGGTTTCAACCCATAACATTAACAATTAATTCCCCCACCCTCTATCCTACCCCCACTCCACAGTTGCTGCTTGATCTGTTAGTTCCTCCAACAGATGGTTTGCAGTTTCAGTTTCCAGCATCTGCAGCCTCTGGTTCAGTCATCAGCATTCTTCCATTTCATTTCAATCCACAATTGTTTTCCTACTTAGCTTGTGGTTGGAATTGTGCTGAATGGAAATTTGGATTGTTTGCAAGAAAAAAAAACCACAGAAGTTTCCACAAATCAATGCACTCAGTCAAAAATCTTGAACTTATTTCTTTGCATTAAAGAGTATTCATTTATGTGATTGACACTTACAAATTGATGCAATTCTATCAAATGCCATAGAGAAAGACCAAGGTGATGGGAATATCTTTTGAGCTCTGACATGCTTGGTAAAATTACAGGTTTTCTATAACAGAGATCAAGGCAGCTCTGTAAATGCTAGTCGGCAGCTATTCTCAATGAGACTTGGTGCATGGGTTAGAGAGCTGAAAGCTGAGGCATACAGGCACTTTTATTTTTTTTAAGTTTTCCAATACAGGTGTGTGATTTTTATGATGATGAATAGGTCATTCCTAAATTTGTTGCCAATGCCACCAACAATTCTCATTATGAAATCGTATGTATTTCTTCACTATTTATAGCAGGAGACTTTGCACTGCTGTATTCAACAGATGAGAGGTTTAGAAATTTCCCTCCAAATGAATAGAAAAGGGCAAATTTTCAGCTTGCAGCATTCTTCCATGTGGATCTTGTGCCAAATATTGCACAATGCAGCAACTTCCAAATACCAGTTTGTTCATTAAACAACACAACAATCAGAACAGGGAGTTCTAATGATGCCAATGTCAACAAAATAGCTGTTATTATAAGAACAAATCTTAGGGTTGACTTTGATAAGGTAATCATTTACTGATTAAAATAGAAATCTACCATAAAATTCTAAGTTTAAAAGGTATCAGGATGTTGTTGATTTAAAATAGGAAACATCCTTATAGTCATAATGAATTAGAAACCTATGGAATCATGTGAGGTTGAAAGTCCTTTGCCAAAACATGCAACCATGGAACTTGAACACTCACATTTTAATTAACTCCGTATTACAATGGAGAAAGAAACAGACAATGGAAATAAAAGGCCTTTTCACAATCTGTACTTCTTTATACCTTAATCACAAAACTAGTTCTGCTGTTTGCCATTTCAGTCAGAACAGGAAAAATGAAGCAAATCAGAGCCAATCATGTAGAATCAGAAAATGTTGCTAGTTTATACACGGAATTTAATTTTAACTGAATATCCAAGTAAATATCTAGTGGTGCAGGAGATATTATTCAGCCCCGAAGAAGCAGAACTTCTTAGCTGAGATTCCGTTTTTTTTAAAGGAACAAGCTATTGCAAGATCCTGCAAGTCTCCACCATACATTTTCCCTTGGTTGGTCAATGCTAATGAATCACTGCACTAGAATGCACTGCTGGCTGTGGAAACTACAAATGTGCATTAGGTGCCCACTCTCTTTGGTCTCACCACTGAGTTTGATGACATTTTATATGTTGCTCACAGAAGGGGCCAGATACACTTTGTATCCTTCATCCAGAAACTCATCTGAATGGAGTTGCTAACCTGTTCTAAAATGATAGGTTGGAGTAATTGTTTTCACTTATCTGCATTTAGTTCATGGAACTTGTAGGTCTAAGTATTTGGACTTTCAGACAGCATTTGACAAGATGTGAATAAAAGGCCAGTGCATAAGATCAGAGCTCATTTTATCAGGGAAAGAGAGGATATTAGGACTCTACAGGTGGATATGGATAAATTGAGTGAATGGACCAAAAATTAAATTGCCAAATCCAAATATAAGAACATGTGAAGCCATGAACTTTGATCAGAGGAAACTAAGGGCAGACTATTTTCTATATGAAGCAAGATTGCATATTGGTGTAGGACAGATGAATCTTGTGTTCTTTTGCATGAAAAGTTAACAGGCAGGTGCAACAAGTAATTAACAAGGCAAATGTTATGCTGGCCCCTATTGCAGGAGGTTTTGACTTGTATAGATTCCTGTGTAGGGTTTGTCCCAGATTTAAGAAAAGAAAATGAGCATTCAAGGCACTCCAGAGGGAAAAAAAAGCATGGGATGAGAGGGTACTCTTGTCATAAGTCATTAATGAAATTAGAACTTTATTCTTTGGGGTTGAGAAGAAAGGCGAGAAGGGTATCTTATAGAAACAAGTAAGAAACTTGGGAAGTATAACAGGGATGTTGGGATGTTGGGAAGGTTGTGAAGGCTAAATCATGAAGTAGATAAGAATTTGAAATATCAGAAAAATAAAGTGAGTGGAACTTCCAAGAAGAGAAGATCAAATGAGGCAGATCAAATGGCAGGAGAGGCTTGAAGTCCCAAATGGCTATTCCCATTTGCTTTCATTCAGATTTTTTTAATTAATAGCATCAATTTGTGTTTTATATAAATTTATTTTTAAATCATTTTAAGAGATATATATATTCTGCATATATTCTCTCTCTCTCTCTCTCTCTCTCTCTCTCTCTCTCTCTCTCTCTCTCTCTCTCTCTCTCTCTCTCTCTCTCTCTCTATATATATATATATATAACAAACATCTCTAATTTATTTGTCTACTTGCACTATACTTTCTCAGTAACTATAACATTATATTCTGCATTCCTTTTTTTAGCTACTGTACTATTTCAATGAATTCATATAAGAAATACTATGTCTGGAGAGCACATAAAAACCTTTGACTGTATCTCAGTACACATCACAATAATAAACTAATTACCAATTAATGTGGGCAGGGTTTTACCTTCTGCAGCCTGTGATCATGGCTTAGACTGCTTTATGGACCAAGTGAAACCTTATGAAACACTGGGCTGCAAACTGTTAGGACAGCTGTAGGATTAACACAAGAGAGCAACAATGATGCCCAGCATGAACTTACCCAGTAACCACATCTCTGTCCCTCAACACAGTCTTTCCTGTCCAGTTTTTCCAACTTTTTCTATTTGCATTTACAATTTCCCACATTTGTTGTTATGTTGACCATATGGGACAACAGCTGAGAAAGTGGGTGTATTGGAATGAATGAATTCAGACTCATATGTTATATAGCAGGAAAAATAGAGAGGAAAAGCTAGGAATAGTTACGACAGAAAGAAAATATTTAGAAACGAAAGGTAAGATAACTATTGATCAGATATTTAAACAATTGATTTCCATGTCATCTAAGGAATATGGAAGGGCAATAATTAATATGTAAAAAAGCAACTTCATGAAAATCAAGGAAAGTTGACGCATTGATTTCATAGATGTGACAGAACTGGCAGCAATTTGTGGTAATTCAGAATCCCTAGGCTAATTTTTCTTCATCGCATATGGGTCTGTGTATTAATAACACTAATATTATCTTTCAGACATAGTTATTAATTGCTGCTAGGTTTGACGTAACAATATACTTTGAAATACATGTAAGTTTTCTGAACTTTGACATGTAGGTAATTTTTAATTATAATGTGATATGTTTTACTCTTTTTGCCACATCTTATATTTTAAACAACATGAATGTACAAATATTGACCTCCAACAGACAACATTTGAGACTCAGTGTCTTCTGTTAGAAGAAAGAGTGTGGGAAATGTAATACCATTAGCTTCCCTGTGTGAGAGAGAACAAATATTTAATATATGTTTGTGTGTGTGTGTGTGTGTGAGAAACAGAACGACATAGCAAGAAAAGCCTTTGTGTTTTGTGAGAAAGAACCAGTACTGCTGTCTCTTTGATGGGATATAATGCAACAATGTTTCTCTGAGATGAGGGGGTGGGTAAAGATCTGAGTGAGAACTATGTTAGTGACTCTTAGCGGTGAAGAACTTCATCATAGTGAGTCGCACCATCATCAACATCACCAAAAGTAATAAGCTCTCAATAACTGTGAAGAAAATGAGTGTAATTATGATATCTCAAGAGAGAGGAAAGCTATTTGGTATTATATGAAGCAATTATCCATCGTCCTGCAAATTCAACATTGGGAAAGCTGTTGTTTTTCCGAGCAATTCATGGATATTAGCCTATCATGTAACTGGGCAAGTCATCAGTACAGAGCATTAATTTTCAGAGACTGTGATCTTCATAAATCATCCATGAGCCCCTTCAATTCCATACAAAGTTAATCAAAATGTAATGTTTATTTTATGGCTCAAAAACCACCAATGATCACTCACAGCAGCAGGTCAATAACTGAGCAGGAAATTACTAATAATAAGACCATAAGATATAGGAGCAGAATTAGGCCATTTGGCCCATTGAGTGTGCTCCACCATTTCATTATGGCTGATCCATTTTTCCCTTCAGCCCCAATCTCCTGCCTGTCCCTAGAAACCTTTCATGCCCTGGCCAATCAAAAATCAATTAACCTCTGTCTAAATATACATAAAAGCTTGGCCTCCACAGCTGACTGTGAAAATGAATTCCACAGATTCACTACCCTCTGGTTAAAGAAATTCCTCCTTATCTTCATTCTAAGAGGACACCCCTCTATTCTGAGGCTTTGTCCTCTGGTCTTAGTGCTTTATAAAACCTCAATATTGCATCTTCGCTTTTATATTCAAGTTCTCTTGAAATGAAAATATTAGCCTTCCTCACCACAGACTCAAGCTGCAAATTATCATTTAGAGAATCTTGCACAGGGGCAACCTAATCCTTTTGCACCTCAAAGTTTTGTATTTTCTCTCCATTTAGAAAATACCTCAGCCTTCCATTTCTTCTGCCATAGTGTATGACCATACACTTCTCAACACTGTATTCCACCTGCCCATTCTCCTAATTTGTCCAAGTCCTTCTTTAGCCACTCTATTTTCTCAAAACTACCTGCCCCTCCACCTCTCTTTGTATTGTCTGGACGCTTTGCAACAAAGCCATCAATTCAATCATCCAAATCGTTGACATATAATGTAAAAAGTATCGGTCTCAACACAGACTCCACTAAACACTAGCAGCCAACCAGAAAAGGCTCCCTTTATTCCCACTCTTTGCCTTCTTCCAGTCAGCCACTGCTTTATCCATGCTAGAGCTTTTTCTGTACTACCATGGGCTCGTACCTTGTTAAACAGCCTCATGTGTGGCACCTTATCAAAGGCCTTCTGATATTGTACACAATATCAACCGATTCTCTTTTGTCTATCCTGCTTGTTTCTTTCTTCAAAGAATTCCAACAGATTTGTCAAGCAAGATATCCCCTTGAGGGGAACCATGCTGACTATGACCTATTTTATTATGTGCCTCCAAATATCGTGAAACTAAGTCCTTAACAATCAACTCCAGTATCTTTCCAGCCACTGAAGTTAGACTAACAGGCCTATAGTTTCCTTTCTTCTGCCTCTCTCCCTTCTTGGAGTGACACTTGCAATTTTCCGGTATTCCAGAACCATCCAGAATCTCATGATTCTTGAAAGATCATTACCAATGCCTCCACAATCTCTTCAGCCACCTCTTTCAGAACCCTGAGTGTACACCATCTGGTCCAGGTGAATATCTATGCTCAGATCTTACAGCTTCCCAAGTGCTGTCCCACTAGTAATGGACACTTCACACACTTCATGACCCCTGGCACTTGAAACCTCCACCATACTGTTAGTGTATTCCACTGTGAAGACAGTTTGTCTACCATTTTCTTGTCCCTTGTTACTTCCTCTACAGCATCATTTTCCAATGGTCCAATATCCACTCTTACCTTTCTTTTACATTTTATGTGTCTGAAGAAATTTTTGGTGTCCTGTTTAATATTATTGGCTAGCTTACTTTCATATTCCATCTTTACCTTCTTAATGACTTTCTTAGTTGTCTTCTGTTGGTATTTAAAAGCTTCCCAATACTTTAACTTCCCACTAATTATTGGACTGTTATCTGCTCTCTCCTTGGCTTTTATGTTCGCTTTGAGTTGTTACGAACCCCATAACTGGGTCACTTACCAGCAAAGATGGAGATGTCCGTTGAAGTCTGATGATACTATTTTTAACAGTATTTATTAGTAAAAATACACAAAAATAATATCAATGCAAATATACAGATAATATACATCATCAATACTATATCTAAAAGTGCGGGTATAATAATAATCAATAAGAAATAAGCTCTATCATTGTCTAGGGGATAATGTATTGTTCGATGGAAATATAAAGTTCACTCAGTTCATGCAGGCTGCAGCCATTGGGGACCGTTGTGTTGCAATGGTTGGAGAGAGAGAAAGATTTGGAGAAAAACTTGCCAACTTTCCTTTTATGATTTCGATCCATCAGGAGTCTCGTTGTTGTGGCCTTTCACTTGTGGCCTCTCCTTTAGCTAAACCATTCTTCCATGGTGAGCCCGCCACCCAGGCAAGGGAGGACACACACGAGCCCCCACCGGCTTTTGCTATAAAACGCTGCCACTGGATTTCCAGCATTTCTCCTGGTGCGTCTAAAGGGGTGTTCCCCAGACCCTCTTTTATCCTTACACACGGGGTCTCAGATGTCAATCAGGTTGGGATGATGCAATCCCTCAACCAGCCCACTCTGGTTGTCCCCTGAGGGGTTTCAATGATTAGGACAGTACTCAATACACAATTCCATCTCCAAGAGACAACAGCCATTATCAGTGGTTCCGTTTTGCTGAGGTCAGGACACATTCCAAACCTTGTGTATTCGGACATCTCTCTCTCATTTCCTGGATCCCAGACCCGAATTAATAGCGATCTTGCGATTCTTAAAAAGGAGGGGGTGACTTTGTACCCTTCAGCCCCTCAGAGTTGCTTCACATTCATAACAGAGTTCCCTTGTTAGCTATGGTTGTGTTCTCTTGCCTTTAGAATATTTCTTCCTCTTTGGAATGTATATATCCTGCAACTTCCGAATTGCGGCCAAAAATTCCAGCCAATGCTGCTCTGCCATCATCCCTGCCAGTGTTCCTTTCCAATCAATTCTGGCCAACACTTCTCTCATATCTCTGTAATTCCTGTTACTCCACTGGAATACTGATATATTTGACTTTAGTTTCTTCTTCTCCAATTTCAGGGTGAATTCGATAATATTATGATTACTTTTCCTGAAGGGTTCTTTTACCTTGAGCTCTCTAATTAATTCTGGTTCATTGCACAACACCCTCAAGCTGCTCATAAAAGCCATCTGATAGGCATTCTAAAAATCCTCCTCTTAGCATCCCACACCAACCTGATTTGCCCAATCTACCTGCATGTAGAATTCCTCTATGACTATTATAACATTGCACTTTTGGCCTGCATTTTCCACCTCCCATTGTAGCTTGGACACCACATCCTTACTACTGGTTGGAGATCTTTATATATCCCCCATCAGGGTCTTTTTACGCTTGCAGTTCCTTCGCTCTATCCACGATGACTCAACACCTTCCAACTCTATGTCACCTCCTTCTAATGATTTAATTTCATTCTTTACTAACAGAGCCATACCACCTGCCTTCCTGCCTGTCCTTTCAATACAACATGTATCCTTGCACATTAACTTCCCAGCTTTAATCTTCTTTAGCCATGATTCAGTGATACCTACATCATACTTGCCAACCTGTAACTGTGTTGCAAGTTTATCGGCCTTATTCCATATACTGCAAACATCCAACTATAACACCTTTAGTCCTATATTCATCCTTTCTGATTTTGTCTGCCTTTTACGATGCAACTCATCCTGTTGATTGCAATTTTGCCCTATCATCAGTCTCTCCTTGCTCGGAGTCTCACGACACATTGCCTCTATTTGTAAGCCAATTACCTCATCCTCAGCATTATCACTTTGGTTCCCCTCCCCCTGCCAAATCAGTTTAAACCCACCCAAAAAACTCTAGCCAGCCTGCCTTATGGATAATGAAAATAATCATTTTATTGCCTTTGTTTCTTCATCCCTCCCAAAATAACAAAGGATAATATCAATTGATAGGATGATATAGTTGCTATTATTACAAAACAGCTTTTCATTGTATCTGTGCATTTGAGCATGACAATAAACTCGACTTTGTCTTTTACTTTTATATAAAAGACACCCTGTACTGGACAATTGTAGACTACTGTGTCATTGCATCAATCTGTATAGCAACATGCATTGTATTTATGTCAAAGTTAGTTCACCATTCCAGCACTTTATTAATAGTTGTGCTTTGAAGGGCAGAAGGACCAGTGAAATGGTACTACATTCTTGTAATTTTACCTCCATTCAAATATAGATTTTGACTGGGAGTGAGGAGAGTTAAGTTTATTATTTAATACATTAAAGTTTTTATGGCAAATTAGGATTGGTCTTTTTCACTTTGACTTCAGTAATGGATGTTTTAATATATTCATTAATCTGGTTATTTCTAATGTCAGGTGTTATCACTTCAGCAGAGTCTACTGATGAAAGTATTTGCAACTATTGGTCCACTGTAGTGATGGTATGCACACATTTCTTATTCAAAGTGGAAGTCTTTTTTTGTTGGACACTTTGGAGAAGAACCCAGTTCATTAGCACAATTTAAATAATAATCATCTCAGTGCTCAAGGATGTTGAGTTCCTATCTATCACTCAAAATCAGCAAAACCAAAGAGCTGATTATTGACTAGAGGAGAAAGAAACCAGGGGTCCATCAGCCAGCCCTCATTAGAGGATCAGAGGTGGAGAGGGTCAGTAACTTTAAATTCCTTGGCATTATCATATCAGAGGATCTATCCTGGGACCAGCATGTAAGTGCCACTACAAAGAAGGCATGGTAATGCCTCTCACAAACAAGAGAAAATCTGCCAATGCTGGAAATCCAAACAACAGATACAAAATGCTGGAGGAACTCAGCTGGCCAAAAGCATCAATAAAACGAAGTACAGTCGAGATTTCTGGCCGAAAGGGTCCGCCAAAGAGTTTCAGCCCGAAACGCCAACTGCACTTTTTTCTATAGATGCTGCCTGGCTGGCTGAGTTCCTCCAGCATTTTGTTTCTGTTACGTGGTAATACCTCTGCTTTCTTAGGAGGTTGCACAAATTCAGCATGTCATCTAAAACTCTGACAAACTTCTTTAGCTGCCTAGTGGCATCCTAACAGCTTCACGGCCTGGTATGGAAACACCAATGCCCAAGAACGGAAAAACCTACAAAAAATGATGGATTCAGCCCAGTCCATCACAGGCAAAGCCCTCCCACTACTGAGCACATCTATATGGTGCACTGACTCATGAAAACACCACTATCACCAATGACCTCTGCTGCTCAGGCCATGCTCTTTCCTCACTGCTGCCATTCGGAAGGAGCTACAGGAGTTTGAGGTCCCACGCCACTGGGTTCAGGAACAGTTATCACCCTTCAACTACCTGGCTCCTGAAATAGCATGGTTCAAAGGTTCGAAAGTTCATTTCATTATAAAACTATGTACACAGAATGCTACTCTCAGATCCGCCAGCAACACGAAAGTATGGGCAAAAACACAAAAAAACATAGAACTAATAAAAGCCAAATATGAACTACAGTTAGTTTGAACTGCATTTCAATCCACAAGCCTTCACTCAGCTTAACCCTGAACTGATCCTGCAGCCTACAAACTCACATTCAAGTACTCTATAACTCATGTTCTCAGTATTATTTACAGTTGAAGTCAAAAGTTTACATACTGTTAGGTTGAAGTCATTAAAACTCATTGTTTAACCATTCCACAGATTTCATATTCGCAAACTATAGATTTGGTAAGACATTGAGGGCATCTACTTTGTACATGACACGAGTAATTTTTCCAACAATTGTTTACAGACAGATTATTTCACTTTTAATTGACTATATTGCAATTCCTGTGAGTCAGAAGTTTACAAACAAAATCGAAAGAAATCACCCAAGACCTCAGAAAAAAAATTGTGGACCTCCACAAGTCTGGTTCATCCTTGGGAGCAATTTCCAAACACCTGAAGGTACCACGTTTATCTGTACAAACAATAGAATGCAAGTATAAACACCATGGGACCACGCAGCCGTCATACCGCTCAGGAAGGAGATGCATTCTGTCTCCTAGAGATGAATGTACTGTGGTGCGAAAAGTGCAAACCAATTCCAGAACAACAGCAAAGGACCTTGTGAAGATGCTGGAGGAAACAGGTAGACAAGTATCTATATCCATGGTCAAACAAGACCTGTATCGACATAACCTGAAAGGTTGCTTAGCAAGGAAGAAGCCACTGCTCCAAAACCACCATAAAAAAGCCAGACTACATTTTGCAAGTGCACATGGGGACAAAGATCTTACTTTAGAGAGATGTCCTCTGGTCTGATGAAACAAAAATTGAACTGTTTGGCCATAATGACCATTGTTAGGTTTGGAGGGAAAAGGGTAAGGCTTGCAAGCCGAAGAACACCATCCCAACCATGAAGCATAGATGTGGCAGCATCATGTTGTGGGGGTGCTTTGCTGCAGGAGGGACTGGTGCCCTTCACAAAATAGATGGCATCATGAGGAAGGAAAATTATGTGGATATATTGAAGCAACATCTCAAGACATCAGCCAGGAAGTTAAAGCTCAGTGGCAAATGGGTCTTCCAAATGGACAATGACCCCAAGCATACCTCCAAAATTGTGGAAAAATGGACAACAAAGTCAAGGTATTGGAGTGGCCATCACAAAGCCCTGACCTCAATCCAATATAAAGTTTGTGGGCAGAACTGAAAAAGCATGTGCAAACAAGGAGGCCTACAAACCTGACTCAGTTATACCAGTTCGGTCTGGACGAAAGGAACAAGATTCCAGCAACTTATTGTCAGAAGCTTGTGGAAGGTTACCTAAAACATTTGACCCAAGCTAAGCAATTTAAAGGCAATGCTACCAGATACTAACAAAGTGTATGTAAACTTCTAACCCACTGGGAAATTGATGAAAGAAATAAAAGCTGAAATATATCATTCTCTCTACTATTATTCTGACATTTCACATTCTTAAAATAAAGTTGCGATCCTAACTGACCTAAGACAGGGAATGTTTTCTAGGATTAACTGTCAGGAATTGTGAAAAACTGAGTTTCAATGTATTTAGCTAAGGTGTATATAAACTTCTGACTTCAACTGTATGTACTTATTTTTTATTATTATTTTTATGTGTCATTTTTTGTACTTGCACAATTTGATTTCTTTTGCACAATGATTGTCAGTCTTCGTGTGTAGTTTTTCATTGCTTCTGTTATATTTCTTTGCTCTACTCTCAATGCCTACAGGATGATTGCTGGTGCTGTAAAGCAGTTGTGCTAAACACTCTACACTACCATGCCATCCTGGTACAAAGCATTCTCATCTTTGTCAAGAAATACCTCTCTTTAAGTCCCTGACACATGCCAGGGTCATTTTAAAAAGAACAGTCAGTTTGGGCTTTTTCATTTCAGCTAATCGATATAGGTAAAAAACGGGATGAGGTCCTACAAGGTGAATTTAGGGAGTTAGGAGATCAACTAAAAAGTAGGACCACAAAGGTAATAATCTCTGGATTACTACCAGTGCCATGTGCTGGTCAGAGTAGAAATAGGAGGATATTTCAGATGAATGCGTGGCTTGAAAAATGGTGCAAGGGGGAGGGATTCAAATTTCTGGGGCATTGGAACCAGTTCTGGGGGAGGTGGGACCGGTATAAACAGGACGGTCTGCACCTGAGCTGGACTAGAACCAATATCCTAGGGGGAGCGTTTGCTACTGCTGTTCAGGAGGCTTTAAACTAATGTGACAGGGGAATGGGAACAAGTGCAGAGAGACAGAGGGGTGTAAAATGAGGGTAGAAGCAAAAAGTAGTAAGGTGAAAAGTAAAAGTGGCAGGCAGGCAAATCCAGGGCAAAAAGCAAAAAGGGCCACTTTTCAACATAATTGTATAAGGGCTAAGAGTGTTGTAAAGACAAGCCTGAGGAGCATTCGTAACAAGGTGGATGAATTGAATGTGCAGATAGTTATTAATGAATATGATATAGTTGGGATCACAGAGACATGGCTCCAGGGAGACCAAGGATGGGAGCTCAACATCCAGGGATATTCAATATTCAGGAGGGATAGACAGGAAAGAAAAGGAGGTGGGGTAGCATTGCTGGTTAGAGAGGAGATGAACACAATAGAAAGGAAGGACATTAGCCTGGAGGATGTGGAATCGATATGGGTAGAGCTGCATAACACTAAGGGGCATAAAACGCTGGTGGGAGTTGTGTACAGGCCACGTAAAAGTAGTAGTGAGGTTGGGGATTGCATTAAACAGGAAATTAGAAATGCTTGCAATAAAGGAACAGTAGTTATAATGGGTGACTTCAATCTACATATAGATTGGGTGAGCCAAATTGGTAAGGGTGCTGAGGAAGAGGATTTCTTGGAATGTATGCGGGATGGTTTTCTGAAGCAACATGTTGAGGAACCAACTAGAGAGCAGGCCATTCTAGATTGGGTATTGAGCAATGAGGAAGGGTTAGTTAACTATCTTGTCGTGCGAGGCCCCTTGGGTAAGAGTGACCATAATACGGTGGAATTCTTCATTAAGATGGAGAGTGACATAGTTAATTCAGAAACAAAGGTTCTGAACTTAAAGAAGGGTAACTTTGAAGGTATGAGACATGAATTAGCTAAGATAGACTGGCAAATGATACTTAAAGGGTTGACGGTGGATATGCAATGGCAAGCATTTAAAGATCACATGGAAGAACCTCAACAATTATTCATCCCAGTTTGGCAAAAGAATAAACCAGGGAAGGAAGTGCACCCGTGGCTGACAAGGGAAATTAGGGATAGTATCAAGTCCAAAGAAGAAACATATAAATTAGCAAAAAAAGCAGCACACCTGAGGACTGGGAGAAATTCAGAGACCAGCAGAGGAGGACAAAGGGCTTAATTAGGAAAGGGAAAAAAGATTATGAGAGAAAGCTGGCAGGGAACATAAAAACTGACTGTAAAAGCTTTTATAGATACGTGAAAAGAAAAAAATTGGTCAAGACAAATGTAGGTCCTTTACAGTCAGAAACAGGTGAATTGATCACAGTGAACAAAGACATGGCAGACCAATTGAATAACTATTTTGGTTCTGTCTTCACTAAGGAGGACATAAATAATCTTCCAGAAATAGTAAGGGACCGGGGGTCTAGTGAGATGGAGGAACTGAGGGAAATACTTGTTAGTAGGGAAGTGGTGTTAGGTAAATTGAAGGGATTAAAGGCAGGTAAATCCCCAGGGCCAGATGGTCTGCATCCCAGAGTGCTTAAGGAAGTAGCCCAAGAAATAGTGGATGCATTAGTGATAATTTTTCAAAACTCCTTAGATTCTGGATTAGTTCCTGAGGATTGGAGGGTGGCTAATGTAACCCCACTTTTTAAAAAAGGAGGGAGAGAGAAATCGGGGAATTATGGACCGGTTAGTCTGACATTGGTGGTGGAGAAAATGCTAGAGTCGGTTATCAAAGATGTGATAACAGCACATTTGGAAAGAGGTGAAATCATCGGACAAAGTCAGCATGGATTTGTGAAAGGAAAATCATGTCTGACGAATCTAATAGAATTTTTTGAAGATGTAACTAGTAGAGTGGATAGGGGAGAGCCAGTGGATGTGGTATATTTAGATTTTCAAAAGGCTTTTGACAAGGTCCCACACAGGAGATTAGTGTGCAAACTTAAAGCACAAGGTATTGGGGGTATGGTATTGATGTGGATAGAGAATTGGTTGGCAGACAGGAAGCAAAAAGTGGGAGTAAACGGGACCTTTTCAGAATGGCAGGCAGTGACTAGTGGGGTACCGCAAGGCTCAGTGCTGGGACCCCAGTTGTTTACAATATATATTAATGATTTAGATGAGGGAATTAAATGCAGCATCTCCAAGTTTGTGAATAACACGAAGCTGGGCGGCGGTGTTCGCTGTGAGGAGGATGCTAAGAGGATGCAGGGTGACTTGGATAGGTTAGGTGAGTGGACAAATTCATGGCAGATGCAATTTAATGTGGAGAAATGTGAGGTTATCCACTTTGGTTGCAAGAACAGGAAAACAGATTATTATTATTATTATTATTATTATTATTATTATTATCGGTGGCCGATTAGGAAAAAGGGAGATGCAACGAGACCTGGGTGTCATTGTATACCAGTCATTGAAGGTGGGCATGCAGGTACAGCAGGCGGTGAAAAAGGCAAATGCTATGTTGGCATTCATAGCAAAAGGATTTGAGTACAGGAGCAGGGAGGTTCTACTGCAGTTGTACAAGGCCTTGGTGAGACCGCACCTAGAGTATTGTGTGCAGTTTTGGTCTCCTAATCTGAAGAAAGACATTCTTGCCATAGAGGGGGTACAAAGATGGTTCACCAGATTGATTCCTGGGATGGCAGGACTTTCATATGAAGAAAGACTGGATCGACTAGGCTTATACTCACTGGAATTTAGAAGATTGAGGGGGGATCTTATTGAAACATATAAAATTCTAAAGGGATTGGACAGGCTAGATGCAGGAAGATTGTCTCCGATGTTGGGGAAGTCCAGAACGAGGGGTTACAGTTTAAGCATAAAGGGGAAGCCTTTTAGGACCGAGATGAGGAAAAACGTCTTCACACAGAGAGTGGTGAATCTGTGAAAACAGTTGAGGCCAGTTCAATGGCTATATTTAAGAGGAAGTTAGATATGGCCTTAGTGGCTAAAGGGATCAGGGGGTACGGAGAGAAAGCAGGTACAGGGTTCTGAGTTGGATGATCAGCCATGATCATACTGAATGGTGGTGCAGGCTCGAAGGGCCGAATGGCCTACTCCTGCACCTATTTTCTATGTTTCTGTGTAATCATCTCCCTCTTCCCTTGACCGACTCTACTTTTTTTTTCTAAGGAAGTGATCTTTAATATCACCACATGTTGAAGATCTCCCATCTTGTTTGTGGATTACTTGTGAACAGATCCACTGGTTGCATCATGGTCTGTTAAAGCAAATCAAAATGCCCAGGAACATGAAAGGTTGCCCGACTCATCCCAAGTTCATATTTTTCCAGTATCAGCATTATCTAGAGGAAGCACTGCCTCAAAAAAGCAATGTTCAAGATCAAAAATCCCCACTATACCATCTTCTTGCAGCTACCACTCAGCAGGAAGTACAGAAGCTTTAAGTCCCGCAATATCAGCTTCAAGAACAGCTACTCCCCTTCAACCATTCAGTTCTTGAATCAACTAGCATAACCCTAATCACTGGAGTTTAGCAGCACAATGAAAGCTTTGATCATTTTGCACCAAAATGGGCTTCAGGGTTTTTTTTTTGTTTTAATTGTGTTCATTCTTGTCAAAATAGTGTTTAACTTGTGTTTGTTTCATGTTTTTTTGTGCTTAAGTGATGCTATGTGCCTATGGTGTCACTGTGAGTAATTTTATCATTGCACCTGTGCTCACATATGACAACAAAACTCAACTTTGAGCTTCACCTTTTTGGTAAAATGGATGTTCTTCCAAAACATATCTGAACAGGTTCTCCCATACTGTTCAAATAGATGATTGTCCTCTTCTGAGCTTCTAAATTTCAACATTTGTTCCAGAATCCTAAAATTTCCAAGACATTCTCAAAATGATTCAGGTTGATCATAAGAGTCTGCTTTATACTGATTTTTGTTTTATTTTCCATTCATTGTTCATTCGACATTTTGTTTAATCTTCTATTTAATTAGAACTCTTCAAATACGTCTTTAGCAGGATCTTGCTTCAAACATTTTTCACACACTATATCAAAGATTGACATATGTATGTTTACGGCAATTGAGGGTTTATAAAGCACTGGTGAGGCCTCACTTGGACTATTGTGAACAGTTTTGGACCACTTTTCGAAGAAAGGATGTGGTGATGTTGAGAGAGTTCGAAGGAGGTTATGGAAATGATGCCAGGATTGAAAAAACTTGTCATATGAAGAGCATTTGATGGCTCTGGGCCTGTAGTCACTGGAATTCAGAGGAATGAGAGGTGTCCTCATGAAACCTGTCAGATGTTGAAAGGCTGTGACAGATTGGATATGGAGAGGATATTTCTCGTGTTGGAGGAGTCTTAAGACCAGAGGACACAGCCTCAGAATAGAGGAGATGAAGAGGAATTTCTTTAAGCCAGAGAATGGTGAATCTGTGGAATGTGTTGCCACAGGTGGCTGTAGAGGTCAAATCATTGGGTACATTTAGGGCAGAGGTTGATAGATTATTGATTAGTTAAGGCATGAAGGAGACAAGGAGAAGGCACAGACTGGGTCTGAGACAGAAAATAGATCAGCCATGATGAAATGGCAGAGCGGACTGATAGATCAAATGGCCTAATTCTGCTCTTATATCTTAAGTTTTTAATGTTTTTATGGTCTTTTGTGTATACCATCTCAATTAACCACGATAATCTTTGCCAAGAAGGTAGCTGTGTCACACATGAATAAGGGAAGAACTAAACTGAATAAGAATTGTTTCATGACAGGTGAAAGAAAAACATTTAACAATTTCAAAGAGCAAGGCTTAGACAGAGCTAAATTTAGGGGAGACAGCAAACCAGTGGGGCTTCCTTATCAAAGGCTACATCTTTACAATTACAACCTTCACTATCTTCACAGCAGAAGCAGACGCCGATTTTACGGCAAACCTCTAGTCTCTCCAATTGCCGCAGGGTAAAAATGAGTGTAATGAAGTGATGTGAAGGTGCTATCAGAAATGAAATGGTAGGCATGTCAAAATGACAATACATATTACATGGTCAGAAGAATAAATGGTACGTGCGATAGCTGCGGGTGTTTTCAATAGCTTTCTACAAGTATTTTCTTAAAGTGAATCACGAGAATTAGTTCCAAATCAATGCAGATTAATTGCGTGCTCCAAGCATCCCCTTGCATGAATAATGCTGTATGTGCATTAGATTTTAAGGAAAGAAACGTGTATATATACTGTAGGATCGGTCTACGTCTGCGGGTTCGAATTTCACGCCGAAAGTTTCCAATGTCAGCCGCAGAAGTTGAAACCAGCCGATCTAGAAATGTAGTATCTGTTTGCAGTGGTAAGGATTTTAATCTTCTTGTGGATTATTTCATTCTTCGAAGCAATAGTCTTAAAATAGAAGTCACATACGATTTTCTATTTGATTTGTAGTACGCATTTGTTGTGCTGTATTATGCTGATTAGAGTTACCAAGGTAGGAAATTATCGTGATGGTTTTTCATTGGTTCGCAGATTTGCGGTTTAAACTTCCGAAATGCAAAGCAGAATATTAGGTCACATTAATATTTTAACACCTGCAAGGGATTAAACACAAAACAGTTTAGTATTGTCGTGACTGTTATATTCTTAATTCGCATTTACAATATCTCACAAGCGCAAACAGTGAACAGTGGTGTGGAAAGTTAACTTTTATTGATTTTGCACAACCAAACCTGTGAGTAAGGACGCCTTAGGCAATGGAGTTGTTGTCAAGTCCAAACACAGTATTTAGCTCCGTGGTTTAGCGAATCCCAAATCTAAAAAGAATGGGTACGGAAAAAGCGACAGTTTGATCGTAATGTTGGTGCAAAATGAATGCAGCAGGTTATATGAGCGTTTATGGTACTCTTCACCGAGCACGGTGTGTGGCTTAGAAGTAAAAACAGCTTGCAAACTAATTTCTGGACTTTAAAGGCGGTAATGTTTCCAATTCTTTCCAATCAAACTAGGCGAATGAACTCGAGTTGCATAGATATTTTCATTAATATTATTTGATATTTTTTAAAAAAATTTATATATATTTCCATTCCATGGTTTTCGTTTTCCTGAACTGCTTTTTCAAAATTTTCATTTTCATCCATTTCTGTCTAGGGGGTTGGGGGGGGGGGGGGTGTCAGGACTTTATGTACCTGACAAGAAGCTACCAAAAGAAAACGATGTTAATTTGGGATTGTCACTTATCTTTTAAACCATTACCACTGTCAGTGGAAATTATTGGAAGAGAGATTGAGTTTCTTCTACTTAAGACTAACCTAGAACTGGTGCACTTATCCAAATTACAGAAGTCAGGCACCATCTATAGAGGGAAAAGAGTTAATTATTCAGGTAGAAGAATTGAAGATTAGAAGATTAACATGATATTCTTGTCTAATGAAGGGATTCTTAGTCGTCTAAAGAGATTGTTCTTCTCCGACTTCATTAAGGCTGGGTCTAGTAATGTAACCCTTACTAAAATACACCAGAATGATGGGGTAGTACTGCCGGTACAGCCGTATGTTTCTTTGGGCAAAACACTGGACACTCTTTAGTAAACTAGTGAGTATAGATATTAAGCCGCTATTTTCTGACGGATTATTCAGTTCCAGTGAAATCGATCATTCTGACAGTCGTTATCATGTGATACTTATTAGTATTTAAATTGGCGATATTCCTTGTTAGTTATACTTTCTGAAATAAATCCTGGGCGTATGCACTGTAAAGCTTGTTTTTCAACTAAAATATTCAAAGGGAAAATGTATTTCAAGTATGAAGGCAGTTATGTAACTGACTCAAGATTGTACTCAAAAAAAAAGTTGTCAAATGCTTTTTGTAAATACCACTGTAATTTATGCATAATACAAAAGGTTTATTTTCGTGCTAGCGTCCTCGACTTTACACAGTACAACGCTGTGGGCATTCAATATACTGATTTTGAAGTATTGGACTAATGAATCGAGTTTTCTTATAGAAACAGCGGATATTTAAGTAAAACCCGCAAATGCGCGTCTAATCTTAAATATTTTTTCATTAACTCTTACTTTCATATTCCAATAAAAGCTCCACAATAATTGCAGCAAATCTTCAGTGAGCACAATGTACTCACGACAGTGAATGATGCCTTCTTGCTACCCGTCATTTACATGACTTTACCAGGCCCACAGATTATTGAAAATATTCGTCATTAACCTGTAAAGTTGCGCAACGCGGCCGCACTCTAATATTGAAATCAAATACTACGCATAAAATAATAATTATGGGTATTTATTTTCTGTTTTACCACCTAAGGCGCCATCATTACTGTGGTTGGAACAGGCTGAGCATATCTGGGAGGGAAATTTTGCTTTTCGGCTTACTCAGTCTTGCAGACGTAGTAATATATGAACTTGGAAAAACGTCGTGTTAGAATTTAACTGCTCGAACCAAACCGTTCAATAGTTGCACCAATGTAAAGATTTGCCTGTTCTCTCAGGTGTGCGAACTTTTGTAAGACCCCGCAGCTTTTTTAATAGATCATTTTAATGACTATTTTCATAAATATTACCTACAACAATTCAGGATGCATTTATAAACCATATCATCTTCTAATGCAGGTAGTTATGTTCTGCCACTTTTGCCATTAGAATTGAGATTGTAGTGAAAGTGAAATATTTGCTGCCCGATGAAACAGGTGTGTGAAAGTGTAGAGCAAAGGGCACATCCACAGCTTTTTAGACAGAGCAATGATGTTTACTATACAAATATTTGCATACGATAAGCAAAGACGCTACCGAATATAATTTTTTTGGTTGTCACAGGAATCTCTTAAATTTTAGCGAGTTTAAATTTTTCAGGTTCTCGTCAAACATTGAATTGGGTTATCATTTCGTCACAAATTTCCCAAATTTCTGTAAGGAAAAATTTATTTTAATGAAGTTGGTTAATGCATTTTGAGCTAATGACAGAAGTGTGGTTTGTGGTTACGTTCTCCACTATCAGAAATGAACAAAAACAACAAGAAATGGTATGATCTACCGGATTAGGGGCCATGTCAACATAACGCAGTTTACAGGAAACCAACAGGACTGAATGGAATGCTGATATTACGTCACACTCTTTGAGCAACGTTACTCCACTGGTTTCAACGAAAAGAAATACCAGCTTCTATATGAGATTAGGATTATAGCCCGCTCTCTACAGAAGAAACACAAACAAGAAGAAATGTGGTGGACCCTTGTACTGTCCTCTGATTCAGTAAGGCCTTGGTTGCAATTTCAACCCAGAGCTATTTCCCCGCATGAGCAACATTTTACTTGATTCCGGTAGTATCTGAATATCTATCAGATTCTTACTTAGATATACTAAGGTACTAATCTTCCCCAGCCCTCTTGGATAGAGAGTTTCAGAGATTCACTAATACTGGCTGAAAAAAAATTCTCCTCAACCAAGCCCTTTTTCTGAAATTGTGACCCCTGGTTCTGGGCATCTCAGTCAAAGGAAACATCAACCCTGACAAGCCCATTGAGAAATCATACATGTTAATGATATTGCTTTCCCTCCACTAGAAGTATAACTTTCCCTTGATAGGGAAACCAGATCTGTGCATAATATTCAATATGAAGCAATGCCCTAAATAAATGCAGAAAGTTGTCTTTAATCCTTGTCAATTTTGTACTGCTTGTACAGATGCACAGCAGAGTGTATCCAAACTGGCTGCATCATAGCCTGAAAGTGGTGGATACAGCCTGGTCCATCAAAGGTGAAGCCTTTCCTACCATTGAGCACAGTTATATGAAGCGCTCCCACAAGAAAATATATGCACTGCTTGAAGATAAGCAACCAGCGCATTCCCATCTCGATGGCCACCTCCTGCAGAATCCTTGGATTCAGCTCATCAGGTCAAAGAAACGGAGTGTTTTTTCAGTGCAAGTAATTTTTCCAATACTAATGCTTAATTATTTCTCCTATTTGTAATCCAACTGTGGTTCTCCAATATTTGCATGAGAGTCTCTCTGTTTGTAAACCAAGACAAAAATACCTAATTTATTAAGTATTAAAATATTTATTAAGTACATATATGTCACTATACTTACTTACTCCCCATTATGCCACTGGCAATTATGGCAGCAATGAAGGTCCTCTATCTCTATCTGTCCTTGGGCATCTTCTCTATTGTGCCTCAGGTGTAGTTCAGGGTCCTCAGTTGCAAACAGATACAGTATAGAAAGATTCTTCATTGCTATTTCCATTACTATTTTTTTGACCAGTCAGTTTTGTTAGTCCTGAGGTGAACCGCCCCACCCCTGAACTTGGAGGCTTGGAGGACCAGTGGAGCACTCCTAGTCTTGATTCCACCCTTCGACCTGTTTGGCATGGGTGACCCTGACTCCATTCAGCATAATTCTCTGGGTCATTGAGGCACACAGGCCTACAAACCCTATGACAAGGTTGTGGCCTTCTTGAAGAATGTCACCGTATACAACCCTTCTTGTGGGGATACTCAAAAAATTCATAACAGGATAATAACCATAATAGAATGAATGAAAAACCACACCAACTTAGGCTTCCAACCAGTATGCAATTTCTTACACTACTTTCTATTCAACACCTTCTTGATTACTCAAGTAACTTGTCTATCGTCTTGGTTATCATATTATTTCATATTATTACTTCCCACCATCAACAACAAGCGTATGTTTAGGTTCATTTGTATATTCAAGACATTCTTCCAAAGTATAAAAAGGAAAAAAAACACTGTTTTGTGTTGCAAATACTAGCAACAATCTATCAACTCAAAAGACCGATTTATACTTTCTCTTTATTGAAGTTCAAATCAAATTTAATATCAAACTACATATATGGCACCATATACAACCCTGAGATTCATTTTCTTGTCAGCATATTCAACAAATACATAGAATAACAACCATAACAGAATTAATGAAAGGCTGCCCAACTAGGGCATTCAACCAGAGTGCAGAAGATCACAAACTGTGCAAATACAAAAAGAAGAAATAACAATAACTAAATAGGCAATATATATTGAGAACATGAGATGAAGAGGATTTGAAAATGAATCCATTGGTTGTGGGAACAGTTCAATGATGGATCAATTGAAGTTGAGTGAAGTCAGCCCCTTTGGTTCAAAAGCTGGATGGATAAGGGGTAATAACTGTTCCTGAATGTGGTTGTGTGAGTCCTGAGACTCCTTTACCTGATAGCAACAGTGAGAAGAGAGCTTGTCTTGGGTGGTGTGGGCCCCTGCTGATTGTTGCTGCTTTCCTGCGTCAGTCTTCCATGTAGATGTGTTCAATTATTGGAAGGGCTTTACCCGTGATAGACTGGGACTTATTCACTACTTTTTATAGAATTATCCATTCAAGGGCATTGGTATTTCCATGCCAGGCTGTAATGCATTCAATACACTCTCCATTATACATCTGTAGATGTTTGTGAAAGTTGTAGATGTCTACTGAATCTTTGCAAACTCCTAACAAAGTAGTGGAGCTGACATGCTTTCATTGTAATTGCACTTAGATACTGGGCCCAGGACAGGTCCTTGGAAATATGTCCTACTACCTAATATGTAATCCCAACAAAATCATATTGTGCAGCCATCAGTTCTGTGACACCTATCTAATTCAGATATTTTTACCTATTTGTTACAGGAAACACATTGATGAAGTATGTGAAGAAGTTATATTTGCTGGTTTTGCCTTCTGGCCTTTTAATTATATCCTCCAAAACTGAGATTTGTCACTTCCTGCTACATTGACTCTGCCTAGTCACATTATAATCTGTTTTGTTACCAATTTCTTAACACTGTACTGGCAAGTATCTGGGTCATTTTTCTCTCTGTTTGCTATCCCTTCCTTCTAGAGAAAAAATATAGAATTATAGTTGCATTTTCTATACTTAAAACTCAGATAATTTAACTAAATAATAGGTTTATGACATTTTGAGATTTTGTTTGTAAGAACGTAAGGATTTCTCCAGGAGAAGTGGGAAATGAAACATTAGGGTGATACAATGTCACTGGGAGAACAGTAGAATGGCTCTTTCATTTTAAGATGACGCAGGTGAAGTTCAGCGATTACTTGCCAGCAGAAAACAAAACTACTAACTACTTTATTAATCACACTTTTTCTGATAAATGATCGCTGCAATCAATAGCCTGAACTTCCCTTTTGGGGATGAACCACCTGCACAACCTGACATTTGTGCAGTGTGAACCGAAGTCTCAAAGGCGCAGGACAGTTGAAGTATGCTGTGTATGGGCCAAGTTGAGGTGACCAGGCCCAGGCATGAGGGCAGGGAATGAGCCAATGTTTGGTCATTTGGAGTGGACTTGGAGACGATTTGATGCAGCAGACCGAGAGGAGATGAGCAGAGGCATTGGGGCCCAGGCCCAAGAGTGAGGAAGGACTTGACGTTTGATCGATTTAAGCAGTAAAGCCTGGGCCCGAGAGCATATCAAAGTGGCAGACCTGAGGTCTGGGTGATTTAAGTGCTGGGCCAGATTGAAAAGTTCAGGGTGTGGAGGCCAGCAGCGAGTTACGGGATTGTTCAGCTAGGTGCTCCACCAGGTTTTGTCCAAGCTGCACTGAGCTGAGGTTGTGGTCTGCCACTAGTGGGCTCCTGAATCAGCTGTAGTGGCTGTGGTCTCACTTTCATGAACTTCATTTCTGAATGCTAGTTGATTATTTTTATTGCTTGTATGATTTGTTTTTTTTTCCCTGCACATTGGGTGTTTGAGGGTCTTTCATTTAATGGATTCTATTGGGTGTCTTTGTTTTGTGGCTGCCTCAAGGTTGTACATAGTATACATACTTTGATAATAAATGTAATTTGATCTTTGAATTTTGATTGGGCTGAGAGATTTGTAGAAGCACTGTTCATGGTAAAGTTGGCCATGGAAATTTATAGTAGATTTTTCTCATCATGGAATACCTAATATAGTATGGTATGCATTTGTCCCGTGACGTCTAATGAGAAGATAATGAAAAGTATGTGACAAATCTATTATACTGATAATATTGCTATGGCAACAGATATATTGCACAATGAATGCCAACATTTTTAGTAGTTTTCCACAATAAAATGAGGTAGTATGTGAGTAATTCATGACACGGGCAATGAAGAACTAACTTTAACCACAATCATAGTCAATCTAATTGTACAGAGCAGTTCGCACATAAACATAAATACTTTGTTTACTCAGAAACAGCACCTGGTGATAACACAACACTATCAGGAATTTCCCCCCTCCTTCCCTATTCTTCCATTCCTCATACTGGCTCCCCTCTTACCTCTTCTCTTCTTCTCCCCTATCTAATACCTCCTCCTCTTTCCTGTCTCCCATTGTCACTCTTCTCTCCTATCAGATTCCTTCTCCTTCACCCCTTCATCTTTTTCCGCTATCACCTCCCAGCTTCATCCCCCTCACCTGGCTTCACAAATCACCTTCTATTTTGTACTCCTTCCCCTCCCACCTTCTTGTTCTGGTTTCCTTTCCAATCCAGATGAAGGATCTTGGCCCAAAACGTCGACTCTTTATTCCTTTCCATAGATGCTGCCTGACCTGCTGAGTTCCTCCAGCATTTTGTGGGTGTAAACATCAAGAAAGAAACTGGAAGGTGCTAGAAATGAAAAACAGAGCTCACAAAGCACAATCCACCCAATTGATTGCTCAGGAACTTTGGAAAACAACCTTATTTCAAAGCTTGGAGTGACAAATGTGCATTTACCATAAGGGGTTGACCTTTCTGTCCTTCACCATGCTTGAATTAAATTAAATTTAAATGACTTTATTACTTACATTCTTCATATGAGGAGTAAAAATCTTTACATTACATCTCCGTTCTAATATGCAATATGCAATTATAGTAATTTATAATAAATATTATGTACAACAGGATAGTCAATATAACATAGAAATACAGTTGCGTCAGCACAAATTAAGCAGTCTGATGGCCTGGTGGAAGAAGCTGTCCTGGAGCCTGTTCGTCCAGGCTTTTATGCTGCAGTTCCATTTCTCAGATGGTAGCAGCTGCAACCAGAAGTTGTTCTGCACCTAGTCATTGATAAACAGATCCAGTCCAGGCTGCACATCATGGCTGAGAAAATACTTCAGCAGAAGATAGCAGACCTACAGCAAGGAATAATCTGAACATTTTCTTGGTGTGCTGCAGATGATGAGGAAAGGAAATTTCCTCCACGAGTAGGGAAGGGAGAGATGCCAGAAGCATTAATGCACATCTCAACGAAAACACTCCTTTTCCCAAAAAAATACATCAGTCTTTTTCAAACCTTATTAGAGACTTGGCTTCAGACCAGGCATTCTGGTTGTTTGGATAGTTCAATAAAATGCTTCAGCCACTGCCATTATTCATTCTGAATGGGCTGCAACAAACAGGAAAACTCAAGTTTTTTTTATTAAAAATTTTTTGACAGATAATATTGCATTCACCTATAAACCCAGTAAATAATGGGTGAACTAAAGCATTTAATTGATTGGATATATGCTGACTGTATTATCTATGGTAGAGTTTTTCATCATCATACACAGACCCTCAGAATCACAGATGACTCGGCTTCATTCCAGGTGATTGCTTTATGTAAGGTGGGACCTGTAGACTACCAATGGTGACAGGAAACTCCTGATGGAATAGAGAGGTGGGTAATTTTTGAAGTGGTGCACTCCTTTCATTACTTACATGGGCTTCTGTGTGCTCCTAGTGCATATTTTCCCAGATTTCAGTGCCATCCAGAATGTTTCTTCATCATCATTATGAGCCAGAGATAACCAGGAGTCAGTGTAAGTATGCACCTTTTACAAGGAAGCATTGAACTTACCTGTAAATATTTTCCAATGACTGCCTAGTGACGTCTTCCCATAGACAGGACTCAGAATGGAAAACTGACTGAATGTAATTGGAGCTTCAGAACTAGATGCATTAGCCTGGGAGAGGAGACTGGTATTGGTTCCCTTAACCTTCCAGTGGTTACGAGCAATTTCTACAGTCAGTGATGCTGGCATTTCTCCAGATTTGATATGCAAACTGTATACACATGAAACTTCAGGAGTCCGGCCCAGCAGATTACATACACTGCAGCAAAATTAAGGCTATGATCTTCCAACATATTTTTCTTCTTATGGTTGAAGGTTATGGTGTTGCTTCAAGACACTTCAAAAGTTAATTTCAACATCAGTGCAACACACAAAATGCTGGTGGAACACAGCAGGCCAGGCAGCACCTACAGGGAAAAACACTGTCAACATTTCGGGCTGAGACCCTTCAACAGGACTGTTGTTGTTCAACATCAGTGCCTGTCTTTCTGAGAAGTCGGCCTTGTGACATGGGATGTAGTTAATATTTTCCATAATTTCAATATGGGACATTATTGTCAGAGAGCATGTGTTCTATAATGGGAGCAGTTTTGTGGAAGATATTTGTTTTCTTGACACTGGATATTGCATATATGACAGCAATTGAAAATCTGGTTGAATGCTGCCATAACAACATCTCATTCAACATAAGCAACACCAAAAGACGAAGAAGCTGGATGCTCAAGAGACAGTCCTCATAAGGCAGTTGGAGGCAGAGAGGGACAGTAACTTTAAATTCCTTGGCTTCATCGTATCAAAGATTCTTTTAAGGAATCAGTACATAAGTGCCATCACAAAGAATGCAAAAAAAGCACTTTTCTTTTCTCAGAAGCACACGTAGACTTGTTATGTCCTCTAAAACTTTGACAAACTTCTATAGATTCACAGCAGAGAATATCCTGACTGGTTGCATCATGGCCTGATATAGAAACACCAAAGCTCAGAAATGGAAATGCCTATAAAAGGTGATGGATACAGTCCAGTCCATCAAAGGCAAAACACTCCTCATCATTGAGCATATTAACAAGAAGCACCCCCACAAGAAAACAGTATCTGTCATTAACAAACCCTATTATCCAGGCCATGCTGTCCTCTTGGAGTACCTTTTGCTTCTGAGACCTTGATTTTTAGTTGGGTAGATTTAAGAAAGTTGGGTAAATTGACTCCGATGGGAGGGCCTACAGGCCTCTGAACAGTAGCCTAGATGTGGGAAACAAATTACAACAGGAGATAGAAATGGCATGTAAAAAGGACAATGTTACAATGCTCATGGAGGATTTCAATATGCAGGAGGATTTGGAAAATCACGTTGGTGCTGGATCACAAGAGGGAGAATTTATAGAAAGTGATGAGATGGCTTTTTAGAGAAGCTTGTGCTTGAGCCCACAAGAGGAAGGGCAATAAGGGATTTGGTGTTGTGTAATGAACCAAACTTGATTAGGGAGCTTAAGGTAAAGAGACCCTTAGAAGACAGCGGACACAATACAAATGGAACTCACCATTAAGTTTGAGAGGGAGAAAATAAAATCAGATGTATAACTGTGGAATAAAGGGAGTTACAGGGCCATGAGAGAGGAGCTGGTTAAAGTTGATTGAAGTGGATACTAGCAGGGATGACTGCAGAACTGTAATAGTGGAGTTTTTGGGGACAATACCGAAGATGACAAGATAGATAGATCCCAATGATGAAATATTCTAAAGGGAGGATGAGGCAGCCATGGCTGACAAAAGAAGTCAAAGTCAGCAAAAAAAAACAAAAGAGAAGGCAAATAATATAGCAAAAGTAGTGGGAACTAAGAACATTGGGCTTTTAAAAACCAACAGAAGACAGCTAAAAATCCATAAGGAGCAAATAGATGAAACATGAAGACAAACAAACCAATAATATAAAAAAAAACCAAAAGTTTTTTTTTCAGATATATAAATAGTCAAAGAGAGGCAAGAATAGATATCTGACTGCTAGAAAATGACACGAAAGGGGCAGTAATGGGGGACAAAGAAATGGTGGATGAACTTAATAAGCATTTTGAGTCAGTCTTCACTGTTGAAGACACTAGTTTATACCAGAAAGTCAAGAGTGTGCAGGGACAGAAGTGAGTGCAATTGTTATTACTAAGGAGAAGGTACTTGGGAAGCTGAAAGGTCTAAATGTAAGTAAGTCACCTCAAGCAGATGGACTACACCCCATGGTTCTGAAGGAGATAGGTGAGGAGATTCTGGAGGCATTAGTAATGATCTTTCATGAATCACTAGACTCTGGAATAGTTAAGGAGGAATGGGAAATTGCAAATACCTCACCTCTCTTTAAGAAGGGAGGGAGGTAGAAGATAGGAAACTATAGACCTGTAGCCTGACTTCAGTGGTTGAGAAGTTGTTGGAGTCCATTATTAAGGATGAAATTTTGGAGTACTTAGAGGTACATGATAAAATAGGCCAATGTCAGCATGGTTTCCTTAAGGGGAAAACTTGTCTGACTAATCTGCTGGAATTTTTGAGGAAATAATGAACAGGATAGATGAAGGAAAGTCAGTGGAGGTTGTTTGCTTGGAATTTCAGAAGGCCTTTGACAAGATACCAGACATGAGGCTGCTTAACAAGGTAAGAGTTCATGGTACTACAGGAAAGATAATAGTATGAATAGAAGATTGGCTAACTGGCAGGATGCAAAGGCTGGGAATAAAGGGACTTCTGACCTTTTTCCAGTCGGCTGCCAGTGACCAGTGGTGTTTCACACCATTTTCAGTGTAGGGACTGCTTTTTTCATATTATATGCCAATGATTTGGATGACAGAACTCATGGCTCTGTGGCCATGTTTGCAGATGATATGAAGATAGGTGGAGGGTCAGGTAACATTGAGGAAGCAGGGAAGACAGATTGGGAAAAGAAGAGAGAATGGGAAAAGAAGAGGCAGATGGAATGTAGTGTATGAATATGAATGGTTATGCACTTTGGTAGAAAGATTAATTGCCTAGACTGTTTTCTAAATGGGTCAAAACTTCAAGAATCAGGGGTGCAAAGTGACTTGGGAGTCCTTGTATGAGATTGCCTAAAGATTAACTTGCACGTTGAGTCATTGTTAAGGATCAATGTTATTTGAGCTCCATTTAAGAGAACTAGAATATAAGTGCAAAGATGTAATGCTGAGGCTTTATAAGGCCTAAGACCACACTTGGAGCATTGTGAGCAGTTTTGGGCTCCTTATCTAACAAAGATGTGCTGGCATTGGACAGGATCCAGAGGTGGTTCACAAGAATGATTCTGGGATAGAAAGGGTTAACACATGAGGTGTATTTGATGGCTCTGTACTCACTGGAGCTTAGAAGAAGAATAAGGAGGAGTCTTATTGAAACCTATCAAATATTGAAAAGCCTAGATAGAGCGCATATGGAGAGGATGTTTCCTATACTGGGTCAGGGAATAGAGGAATGTCCATTTAGATGAGAGATGAGGAGGAGTTTCATTCGTTGCCTGAGACAGCTGTGGAGGCCAAGTCATTGGCTGTATTTAAAACAGAGGTTATAGATGTCAAGGCCCTCCTAAATGAAATCTTAAAACTGTTCGTTCTAGTGGGTGTTGCTTGCCTCTCTGAACCCCTAAGTTCACTGCATTTTTGGTTCAAAGCAAGTTGAGATCGTGGTGATTTGAAATGTTGGTACCAAATAATTCACTTATGTCATGGCCACAGCAGGTTACTGATCCATTTTTGGAACTTCCAGTTCCCATTTGTCGTTTAGGCCACAGATTTTCTAATAATCCTCAGATGTATGCAGAGTTGTTTAAGTTCTGTTCCTTTGATATACAAAAGGATATTGAGGTCCATAACCCTGTAGAAGTAATAACACAAGTGGATCGTAAATACAACAGATGCTGGAAATTTTGAACAGCATATGCAAAATACTTGATGAACTCTGCAAGCCAGGCAGCATCAGTGGATGGGTTTAAACAGTGGACATTTTGGGCCGAGACCCTTCAGCAGGATGGGAAAGGAAGAAGACAGAAGCCAGAATAAGAAGTTGATAGAAGGGGAAGAGTACAATCTGGCAAATGATAGGTGATACTATGTGAGGAAGAAGGTAAGTAGGTGGGGGAGGGGCATGAAGTAAAATTTTGGGAGGAGTTGGGTAGAAGAGTTAAGTGAATGAAGAAGTAATAGAGAGGATAGTGGACTATGGAAGAAGAGAAAGGAGGACTTGGCACAAGAAGGACTTTATGGGCAGTTGAGGAGAAAAGAGAAACGGTGAGCAGGCAGCCAGAATAGGAAATAGAAAAAGAAAAGTGGTGGGTGGGGGGGGGGGCAGAAGGGTTGCAATTACTAGAAGTTAGAGAAATTGATGTTTGTGTTATCAGGTTGGAGGCTAACCAGACAAAGTATGAGGTAACACTCTTCCAACAAGAGAGTGACCTTATCATGGCAGTCGAGAAGGCCAAGGACAATTGGAATATAATGGGAATTTGGAGTCACAAGTGGACAGTGTGACAAAGAAGGCATACAGCATACTTGCCTTTATTAGTTGGATCTTTCAGTATAAAAGTTGAGAAGCCACATTGCAATAATTTAAAACTTGACAGAGGTCACATTTGGAGTATTGTGATTAGTATTTTGTGTCAGTCTTCACTATGGAAAAAACACCAGCAGCATGCCCAAAATTTGAAGATGTCGGGGGACAGAATTGACACTATTACTAAGGAGAAGGTGCTTAGTAATTATTGGTCAGCTAGCCTGACCTCAGTGTTTGGCAAGATGTCACAGTCTGTCACTAAGGATTAGGTAGAAGGCATGTGATAAAATAGGCCAAAGTCAACAAGGTTTCCATTAAGGGAAATCTTGCCTGACAAATCTGTTGGGATTCTTTGAGGAGACAATGAGCGGGATAGACAAAGGAGAATCAATGGATGTTGTTCATTTGGATTTTCAGGTGGTCTTTGACAAGGTGCCACACATGAGGCTGCTTAACAAGATAAAAGTCCATGGTATTACAAGAAAGGTACTAGCATTAGAAGTTTGGTTGACTGGCAGGAGGCGAAGAGTGAAAGGCTGGCAGTGACTAGTGGTATTCCGTGAAGGTCAGTGTTACGTCCACTGCTACTCATTTATATGCTAATTATCTAGATGAACAAAGTGGTGGCTTTGTGGCCAAGGTTGTGGATGAAACAGAAATAGTTGGAGGGGCAGATAGTGATGAGGAAGCAGGAAGTCTGGAGAAGAACTTAGATGGGCAAAGAAATGCAGTGGATGGAATAATGTAGAGAAGTGTATGGTTATTCGCCTTGTTAGAAGGAATAATGGCATAGACTATTTTATAAAATGGGAGAAAGCTCATGACTTGGAGGTGCAAGGTGACTTGGAAGTCTTAGATTCTATAAAGGTTAACTTGTAGTTTGAGTCAGTCGTACAGAAGGCAAATTAAATGTTGACATTCATTTTGAGAGGACTAGGATATAAAAGCAAGTATGTAAAACTAAGGCTTTATAAGACATTGTTCGGACCTTGTTCAGAATACTGTGAGCAGCTTTGGCCACCATATCTAAGAAAGGATGTGCTGACATTAGAGATGGCACAGAGGAGATTTATGAAAATTCTCCTAGGAATGAAAAGATTAATATATAAGGAGTATTTGATGACTCTGGGGCTCTAACTCTCTGGAGCATAGAAGAATGAAAAGCCTACTGGATACTGAAAGGCCTAGAATAGAGGGCATAGATAGGATGTTTCAAATAGTGGAAGAGTATAGGACCAGAGGGCACAGCCTCAGAATAGAAAGACGTACCTTTAGAACAGAAATAAGGAGTAATTTCTTTAGCTGGTGGTTAATTTGTGGAATTCATTGCCACACACATCTGTGGAGGCCAAGTCATTGAGTACTTTTAAAGCAGAGGTTGATAGGCTCTTGATTACTAAAGGTATCAAAGGTTACTGGGAGAAGACAGAATGGGAGGGTTGAGATGGAAAATAAATCATCTACGAATGACAGGTGGAATTTTGATGGGCCAAATGACCAAATTCTGCTCCTATGTCTTACAGTCTTATTGTTTTCTCATCACTAAGTTATGGGCAGACATTTACTGCAGAAGAGATTCACCAAGCTGCTTCCTGGATTAAGGCATATTAGCTGCAAGGAGAGGTTAGACTAATTATGCTTTTTGAGTGTTGGAGCCTGAGGGGTAACCTGATAGAGGTACATAAAAGCATAAGTCAGTCTTTTTTCCCAGAGTGGCAGTGTCAGATACGCTTTGGCCTGAAGCATTGACTGTACTTTTTTCCATAGGTGCTGCCTGGCCTGCTGAGTTCCTCCAGCATTTTGTGTGTGTTGCTCAGATATCCAGCATCTGCAGATTTTTTTCTTGTTTGTGTCAAATAATGGACAGCATTGATTTAAAGTGAGAGGGGGAAAGTTTAAAGGTGGTTTCTCAGGCAAGTTTTTGGCCAACACTTTGGGATTGCATGGATGAGTTTTGCAAGGTGGATAGAAAATTTCAAAAGCATATCTTATCAAATGAGCTACATTAATGTAGTGACATGACCAAAGACAATGTTATGTCAAAATTCTAAAACACTTCCAGCATAGAAAAGAAATCCAAAATAGTTTTTTTAGCATAAAATATTAAATGAAAATATTCACAGATGGCAATTAAGTATTACGCCTGCATATGGGGTAAGCTATCTGTGCCCATTTGAGAAGTACGACGAGTGACACAAGTGCACTAATGTCTATTCGTGGCACTGTATCACGACAACTACAGTAAAAGCCAATAAAAGCAGCCAGATTTCAGTGAAGTTGAAAGCGAATCTAGAAACGGTGATATAGGTACCCTGTGAAGTAAGAACAGGAGCGGTTCCCACAGAGGGATCTGGAGCATATCATTCCACTCTGAGTCCTGACTTTAATTTATGTCGATCAGTTTGCCGATTTAGATGCAATGAGGAAATTTTTTTTAAAAAAATCTGACTAGTAGAGCTGCTTTTAACTTAGATCTCGCAGGATTACTCGGATCATCGGTTTTTGTAACAAAATACATTACCATCACATTTTGTAACCTCACGTTCCAAGTACTGATTGGAAAGATTACGAATGGCTCGCAACCAGCCGTGACCCGGGTTATTCTATATGCCGCTGCCGAGGGGTGGGGATTTGTCCTTTGCACGTGCCATGTTCTTACATATCGTTCTTGCAGCCAATCGTTTCATCGAATGTTCACAGAGTTTAATAACTCTGTTTCAACATCTTGTGACTGACAGCAAAAGCAGGTAAATACTGCAAACTTTTTTTAAAGAGGAGCGGGGTGGGTATATCATTTGGAAAGCTTTATTTTTTGGTGACTGAACTTGAACTGGGCCTTCTCTAGGAACACAGGCAAACCAGCAGGTCATGAGTGCTCCAGCTGCCGGCTGCGAAACTCCAGCTCCAAGTCCTCTCAGTCAGCCCGTGCCGTTGTCTGAGCTGGAAATCAAACACACAAAGGTGAGTGCGGTTTCACAAGCGTACAACTAGCCCCCTCACGCCTGCCTTTCCCATCTGTGATCTCAGTGAAATCCAGCATCATGTACTTTAACCCAGAAGAGCCCCAAATAAAATGTCGGGTTTATAGACATTGCTATGAGCGGAAAACAAATTTTAGTGATTAATATATAGGTGGCATTTTATAATGGGGCGAAAAAAAAACAGAAGGTGAACGTTCTGTCTTCTCGCAGAACTGAGGCAGTTGAAACAACCTGTTGAGACTAAAAGGCAGTCAACCGGCCTGGCGAACAATCCTGTCACACCGTTACTATCAAGGGGATTTACTAATAACGTCCTCAGCTTGCCGCAAACTTTAAAATAAAATTATTCTGATGCATCTGTGCAAAACGCCAGACAATCTGGAATCTTGATCCGCGCTTTATGTAAAATTTAGTATCACCTTAAGGGTCAGATCTGCAATTAGATCCGTGGATCGCTACCTATTTACCCCGAACCGAGGGTATACTGGCAACGAAATCGGCAGTGAAAGTACCGTGCCAGTTCGAGCTGCTGCCCATTTTGTGTGTTTTTGCTTCATTGCAGATCTTCATAAATAATGAATGGCATAATTCCAGCAGTGGCAACAGGTTCGCAACCTACAACCCGGCCACTGGAGAGAAAATCTGTGACGTGCAAGAAGGCGATAAGGTGGGTGTAGTTCGTTATTTCAATGACCCCCGCGGCCGCGCTAGTCCTGTTGCATCTGTGTCTACTCCCCTGCGTATTTGAACGACGACGAAGTGAGACCATTTTGGCAAATCCCATCAGTCATCTTCCGCTCATATATTCACAAAGCTTTGCAACTTTACCTCTTATATGCCCACCAATTTCCCTCTGATTTTTGGGGGAAAAATTACCTATCGTAAAGCGGAGACATGGGGGTGAAAGCGGGACAATTTTCCTCCCTAGGATGTTGTGTAAACTGTTGAGTTCTTCAATCCTTTTGTGTGTGCAAGTATGATTTACGGTGGCCTATTAACCTGCCAGCAGATCTTTGGGATGCAGCAGGAATATGGAGCATTCGGGGAAACTCGCACAGTCATGGGGAGAATGTGGGAACATTACTTTGATGTTATCTGAAGTCAGGATAGAACCCCTAAGTCGTGAGGCGACATCACTAACTGCTGCACCTTCTTGCTGGTAGAGATCACAGGCTTGGGAGATGTCAGAAAACCCTCTACAAGTGAATGCAAATGCATCTTGAAAATTGTTTATACTGAAGCCACAGTGCACAGGTTAGGAGAGAAACTGTTTATAATGCGTTATTGGAAAAGCAGAGAGGTTATGATTTAGTTAGGTAGGGTCCTGATGCAATCACACCTGGAGTACTAGTTCAGTATAGGCCTTCTCTGGTAATGTAAGGGCTATGGACTTCAGCCAAGCACTCATCTGATCCAGAAGCTTAACTCACAAGGGATCCACAGAGACTTGGCATATTGGATTCATATTTGGTTTGACCATGAACGGCAGGGGGTAGTGGAGGAGGGTGTTATTCTGGCTGAAGGTCTGTATCAAATGGTGTCTCAGACCTCGTTATTTGTGAGATTTGGACAGAACGCGGGGGGTGGGGGGGAGGTAGTGTTGACTGAGTAGTAAGTTTGCAGATGACACAGAATTTGGTAGGGTTGTGTGTAGCGAAGAAGACTGTTAATGAAAACTGCAAGTCATAGACCAGTTGGAAATTTGGGCTGAGAAATGGTAGATGTACAGATGGATCTTGGAGCACTGGTCGCTGGGTCCCTGAAATTGAAAACACAACCAGATAGGTTGGTACTATTGACGTTATTGGTCAGTGCACTGCATAAAAGCCATGCAACAGCAGTATAAAACTTTGGTTAGACCACTTTCAGAGTATTGTGTGAAGTTCTGTTCAGCACACTACAGGGAGGATATATAGGCTTTGAAGAAGGTGTAAAAGTGGTTCATCAAGTTGGAGGCTACCCAGAAGGAATATGAGGTGTTGCTCCTTCAACCTGAGAGTGGCTTCATCATAGCAATAGAGGAAGCCATGAACCAATATGTTGGAACAGGAATGGGAATTGGAATTAAAATGGTTGGCTGGGAAGTCCTGCTTTTTGCAGCTAGAGCAAAGGTGCTCGACACGGTGGTTCCCCAGTCGCCATTGTGTCTCACCAATGTCGAGGAGGCTGAACTAGGATCACTGGATAGAGTAGATAATCCAAACGGGTTCTCAGGTGAAGTGTTGCCTCAACTCAAAGGACTGTTTGGGGCCCTGAATGGAGGTGAGGGAGGAGGTGAATGAATGGGTTTAGCACAACTTCCACTTGTATGGATAAGTGCCAGGAGGAAGATTAGTGGGGAATGATGAATGGACAAGGAAGTCACAGAGGGAGCAATCCCTATGGAACAGGTAGAGTGAGGGGAGGTAAAGATATATTTGGTGGTAGGATCCTGTTGAAGATGGTAGCAGTTGTGGAGAATGATGTGCTGGACGCGGAGGTTCATGGGTTGGTAGGTGAGGATAAAAGGAACTCTACCCTTGTAAAAGCAGCTGAAAGATGGGCTGAGAGTGGAGGTTCAGGAAATGGAAGAGATTTAGATAAGGGCAGCATCAATGCTGGAATTTAGTTTTCCATTAATTGTGAAGTCTATTTTCCCTGGAGGAAATGTCAAGTTCTAAAGTGCACAGATTTGAGAAAAGCAGGTGAGTTCAATCGTTGAAGACATGGAAGAGGTGTTTTTTTTTCTCAGAAGTTTTTGCATCTTTGGAATTCTCTTCCTCAAGGAGAGTGACAGTTGAGCAAACAATTTTAAGGTGGTGGGACTGACTGGGGATAGATTGGAGTGTGAAGCTGAATACACCATCGGTCCAGATGTGACCTTATTGAATGGAAGAGCAGGCCCAACGGACCACTTGGCCTATTCCTGCTGCTGCATTTATGTTGATTTACATTGGGGAAGTTGTATTGTGGATGCAGCACCACAATGGCACAGGTTTTCCTTTGAGTAACCTACAACAAACAAAGGGGAAAATAAAATCTGTGGCTTTGTAGCTCCAAAGTGGCTGCTTTGGTATAGGAGGTGGAAAGGAGAAGAGTTGTATGTTCTTCCATAAGGCAGAGGGCCACAAGGTCCTCTGAGAGCACAGTGAAAGGAAAGAGCTGGGACAGTCGATTGCAGAAGTTAAACCTATGAAAAGGTAACTCAGGTGTCAATATTCCAACAGAGTCAGTTTACTGTTCAAGTAATTCAGATGAGGATTTCAAGTGACAAACTGTAGAAAAAAAAGTTGAACATGTATTATGAAATTCTTCCCATGTGTGTATGGATTTCCTCTGGGTGTTCCAATTTCCTTCTATAGTCCAAAGGTGTACCCGTTAGTAGGCTAATTTTTTATCATAAATTGTCCCGGGATTAGGCTAGTGTTAAATAGGTGGGTTGCTGTGCAGCTAGGTCAGAAAAGCCTGAGCCACACTAACACAGAATAAATAAAAAGAAAGAGACATGGATCGATGGATAGATGATTTATGAATTGTCAGGCCCACCAGAAAGCTCACACACAATGAAGAAGTATGGATAGTTCTTCCCCAGCTTTAACAGGGTAATGACAAGTAAATAGTGGTGACACTAAAGCCCATACTTTCCAGTAAGCAAGTGGTGAGCACCCATTAACCTTGATATAGGGGATTAGGCCAGGTTCTTATTCCTTGTTGCATTCCATGATCTGGATTTGAAACATCAAGTGTTGGCTGGCAGTGAGTCACTGACAACATTTAGGGATTTTTGTTTCATTTGCAAATATATACACGGAAATCTCAAAGTTGCAGGAGTTTCAAAGGGTACGGACAGCAAATGCTAATTTGCAGCTAATTCACAACATTCAAACTAATAAACTTAGCAGTCGAGAAAATTAAAAAGTATGTTTTACATATAGCAATACATACAATTAAATTAATTTTAAAACACTTTAAAAACCTCTAGATTCTATCTTCTATGAATTTTGTTTATTCAATCTTATTGAGGACCATTTTTTATATATAAAATATATTTATACACTTTTATTGCAATGTTCTTTACAAAAGTTGGTAACGTTTGATGTGTATTATATTGCAAGGTCATCTATTGTTTTTGGTTAATCACTGGAGCCACCAGATTGTTATCTGAAGATTGGGGATGCATTCTTGCTGCACTGCAATTATACTACAAAGCATGGAGATCATTGGAGATCACAGAAGAGTAGATAAAATAAAGTGCTTGCTACCCCTGTGTGGTCTAGTTGCCCAGTGGTTAATTGTGAAGCTACAGCAATAAATAGCATGAACGGTCTCAGACCAAAACGTTGACCATATATTCATTTCCATAGATGCTGCCTGACCTGCTGAATTCCTCCAGCATTTTTTCTCTGTTGTTCTGAATTTCCAGCATCTGCAGAATATATTGTATTAACAAATAGGAGACTTCTGCTTCAATTAGAAAATTAGAATGTGATTTATGAGAAGTCATGAGATCCAATAAAGTATCTGATTATTTTTAAAAATGTAACTTTACTTTAAACTACAGTTATAGTGTACTCACTGTAAATTCAAAACCTAGAATACGAGCTTAAGCTTCTGATTTCAGATGACTGATTGCAAGTCTTTAATATTCCAGTCATTATGGTTCACTTAGTCACACACTTGCCCATAATTCAGAAGGCTCTGTTTGAAATGTAATCCAGAAGATTGGAATAAATGCCTAGGCTGTCATTCCAGCGCAGTGCTGAGGGATTGCTCAGTACTGATTTTGATGTCTTTTGCCTGAGAGATTAAACTAAGGCTATGTCTTCTCTGAAACATTGCAGAAGATTCTATGGCTCTACTTTAGACTGCAGGGGTGTTATAGATACCATGTGAGCAAATTTTTGTTCTTCAATCAACATCACGAAAACTAACTATCCATAAGTCATTACATTTCAATTACTATAAAATATCTTCAGCTTTAAATGTCTTCTACATTACACCAGTGCTACCCTTCTGAACTGATTAATCAGACGTAAATTATTCTTCTTCTTCTTCGTCCTCCTCTTCTCGGGCCATTAGTTCCCAGTTGAACATAGGTCACTGATAACTTCTTGTATCCACTGTCCAAAGCCAATGGTATAGTTGGAGTTCATCAATGTTTTTGTAATCCATTGTATCCACTATATAGTGCATTGGTCTATACAGCTTCACCAGAACCCTGGTTGGCCAACCTTACCCAGTTCCACCTCTCACGATGGGGGTGTAGGGTTGGACTTTGAGAGACTGTCAAATATAAATGGTGACATCAAAAGTACTGTGGAAAGTAGCTTTCTTTCCTTCTTGGTAGTAGGCTGGTTGCTGCAATGGAAAACTGACTCCAGGCTCCTGCCTGAAACGTCAACTGTATTTTTCTTTCCATAGATGCTGCCTGGCCTGCTGAGTCCCTCCAGCACTTTGTGTGTGTTGCTCAGATTTCCAGACTTTTGCAGACTTTATCTTGTTTCCAAACTACATCATAATCTTCTTTGTTGGTGTGCTGAACAGTACACTCGGCATTATTTAGCGCACTTTATTATGTACACCTGTACTCCTGTTCATTAATGCAATTATCTAATCAGCCAATCATATTACAGCAACTCAGTGCAGGCTTGGATAAGAGGTACAGTTGTTGTCCAGAGCTATCACCAGAATGGGGAAGAAATGTGATTGAGTGACTTTGACTATGGAATGATTGTTGGTGCTAGATGGGTGATTTGAATACATTAGAAACTGCTTTTCTCCTGTGATTTTCATCCACAAGTCTTTGGAGTTTACAGAGGATGATGTGAAAATGAAAAAGGAAAAAAAATCCAGTAAGCAGTGGTTCTGTGGAGAAAATACCTTATTAATGAGAGAGGTGTGAGGAGAACGGCCAGACTGGTTGAAGCTGACAGGAAGGTGACAATAACTCAAATAACTATGCATTGCAACCGTGGTGTGCAGAAGAACATCTCAAAATGCACAACACTTTGAACCTTGAAGTGGATGGGCTAAAGCAGCAGAGAACAACAAACGTACACTCAGCGGCCACTTATTACGTGCAGGAAGTAACTAATAAAGTGGTCACTGAGTGTACAATAGTTATTATCACAGATGTCCTTGCCTCCCATTTTATTTTTATAGTTAGGCATCTTGAATTCTACCTCAATCACCTGCTTACTTACTCAAGCCCATCACCTGTAGTGGGACCGTGGCCAATGACAGCAGCTTGCCAGTGTCTGCTGACGTTGGAACTACCGTTGCCGTTTTTAGCCCTCCTCCTTTTGCAGCTTGGCTTGGAACTGCCACAGGCAGAATTTCAATCAAACTCAACTGAGCTTTATTAATTAGGGTTACTAAACCACAGTATTTGCATCTGACTGCATGAAGTGATGATCCAAATAGCCATTTATTTGAAACCAGGTTATAGCTTGCAATCAATTTTATGCAGCTGTGCAAATCTGTATCTTGCTAATTCCTTTCCAGCCCCCAGTGACCTGTCCTCTTCAGCCCTCTGGGATAAACAATTCCAGAGGTTCGCCACCCTCTGCGACATTTACTATGCAGCTCAGTTCCAAATGATTCTCCCAAATGTTGCAGCTCTGTCCCATGTTTGTGCCCCGTCTGTTAGATAAAACATATTGATATAAGAGAATATTAGCACTTTTACTGTAGTTATCATCTTAGAGGCATGGAATACAAAAGGCTACAAAATCACAGTCATGTTTTGTAACAGCATCATCAGAAAGTAACCCCAAAGAGCTTTACCTGGGTAATATATAAGCTATTACTTTTTAAGATTAGGCTATTGAAGAAGCTCATTATTATATAGTGATGAACCTATCAGCAAATAACATTTAATAACAATGATGTTTTCACAGTAATCAGTCAAAACTGAAGGCTACTGCAATGGCCATCTTCATTAAAATGTATTCAATACATCTCAGTTAAGATGACTATTGTGATGACCTTCAGTATTGACTATTGAAGGGACTTCATTCCTTTTAAATACTATTTGCCAGTATATTCATCACAAATATAATTGTGAGCTACCACTGAGACATGCAAGACCAAGTAACTCAAACAGAATTGGGCAAAAAAGAGGTAAAACTAAATTACCATAAGGCAAAACAAGAGGAAAAATTGGGAAGGATATAAAAATTTTATCATTAGTGTATTTCATAATTTCTAGATGATAACTTAATTATCATCTGCTCACACGTAGAGGACTACTCAAGTGTAACTAACCTATACAAAAGAGCAAAAATATCCAATCTTATCAGCTTGTACATTTAGCTTTCTCACAGTCCTCTGTAAAGTAAAGGAAGGGATCTTAATTGGTATCAATGAGTAATACCTGAAAACCAATAATTTGTTCAACCAGGCTCCGTTTCTGGAAAAACCTGATGATTCTGAGTCTCCTGGTGGCTTTGGTCCGACGAAGCCTTAATACCAGAGGATAGATGACAGTAACTGATTTTGATGTTAAGGTTGCATTTGGAAATTATGCACTAAGGAACATTATAAATCTGAGTTCAGTAGGTAAAATTATCTATTGGTTGGCATAGAGTTCTTTAAAAGTGGCAGTGCAAGTAGATAATGGGGTTATGAAAGCATATAAGATACTGGCCTTCATTAGTTCGGACACGGAACACAAGAGCAGGAATTTAATAAATTGTTGGAGTACTGCATGCATTTCTGATCATCATGCCAGAGAAAAGATAAGAGGACAGAGGAGATTCACTAGGCTCTTTCCTGTACCAGATGAGTGGAAGTCACAGTGGTAGGAAAAAAATGCAGAATTGAACCATCACTGAGCCCTCATGAGTAACAAAAGTAGTCACTTTTGCTTATACCATAAGCAGTTAATGCGACATTATTACAGATTGAGGCATCAGTGTTCAAAGTACAGTTTTGTCGTCTTCTATAAGAAGTTTGTATGTCCTTCCTGTGAGCATATGGGTTTCCTCCAGGGTCTCCGGTTTCCTCACATAGTCCAAAGATGTACCAGTCAATTGGTCATTGTAAATTGTCGTATGAATAGGCTAGTGCTAAACAGGTGGTAGCTGGGTGATGCAACTTGTTGGGTCGAAAGGGCCCCTTCTGTGCTGTATCACTTAGTAAAAATAAGTACATTAAATAAAGTGGCCACTAAGTGAATGTTCATGGCCTTCTGCTGCTGTTGCCCATCCACTAAAAGGTCTGATGTGTTGTCCATTCAGAGATCTGTTCTGCACACCGCTTTTGTAATGCATGACTATTTGAGTTACTGTTGCCTTCCTGTCAGCTTGAACCAGACTGGCCATTCTCCTCTGATCTCTTTTGTTAACAAAGTATTTTCACCCACAGAACTGCTGCTCACTGATTTTTTTTTTTTGCACTATTCTCTGTTAAACTCTAGAGGCTGTTGTGCGTGAAAATCCCAGGAGATCAGTGTTTTCTGAGATACTCAAACCACCTTGTCTGGCGCCAACAATAATTCCATGCTCAAAGTCACTTAGATCATATTTCCTCCCCAATCTGACATTTGGTCTGAACAACAACTGAACCTCTTGGCCATGACTATATACTTTTATGCATTGAATTGCTGCCACATGATTGGCTAGTTAAATAATTGTATTAAAGAGCAGGTGTATATCTAATAAAGTGACCTCTGAAGTGTATGGTTAGTTGGACCAGCCATGTGACTATGAACATAACACAAAATTGGATACTTTGTGAAAAGTTATTTGTCTCTTTCAAAACTCTTCAATGGTCTATAAGTTTCAAGGTTCTAAATTAGAGTACAATTACAACAGTATTCAACAGCACAACATATCCAAAATGGTGTCCTACCAATAGAGCAAATATCAATTTATTCACTGGCTTATCTTTCAATACTTGTGACCACTACCTCTAAAAAGGGCATAAAATAATGTAATCAATTACTTTTGAATTGTAATCTTCCCTAAAGTGCACATGTTCATCATTGCTAGGTCAAATCTTGAGAGTTCCCCATCTGAGAGCACCATGGAAATGCCATTTGCAGGTGTTGGCTGGACCAAGAAATCAGGACTGGAAGAAACAGTTGGACTCCAATGCAGATTTAGATTCTGAAGGCCTGCCTGTCCAGCTTTTGCCTCTGCCTATCAATCCTGAATGATAGTGCAGTCAAAATTAGATATATTTTCTGTCATCATCAGACAGACTTAGATTGAGATTTTGGTGGCTTTCTTACTGTAACTTCTTATGTCTTTTGTAAACCATAGTGCTTTTGCAATTCAATGCATTTATTGTTGTAGATTCTGAACGCAAGTTTTTTTTTAAATCAGCAATTAGAGGATATGATCGGGTGATCATCCAAGTGGCTTAAAGCATTTCCCCGATTCGTTACCAGAAGCTTAGTGGTAATAACTGTCCGGCAAAAATGCCAAAATTGTAAAGGTCAATGAGGAGAGCAAATATCATTAAAATAATCCAAAAAAAAACAATTTTTTTTAAAGTAAATTGAACTTCGCTCCTCAAACACGCAAACTAAGAATTGCACAAAGGAAACTTGTTTTGGTCTTTGCCTTTACTGCTTTTGTTAGTTTACTGAACTTTTGTTCTGAATTCTAAAGAAAAAATTGTAAAAATGAAATTTCTAGTATAATGGTTTGTGTAAATTAAATTATTCTATTTAAAAGGAAGGAATCTGCTTTTCTATATATAAAGGTATTGATTCAAGATTACATTACCTTCACACTGATTTTCTCTGACCATGAAGGAATTAGATTAAATCCAATTGCCCTAATCAATCTGCTAAGGAAACTGCTGCTACAGGTGTTGCATTTTGCCAGCTTTCCTAAAGTAGAAGATTTCTCCCCCCAATGTTCTTTCCCCATTCTTCATCATGTTCACTGCATAAAAATTATATGAACACACAGAACGTTACAAATAGTAAATATTGGGAATCGATAGCTGATCGGTTTGCTTTAAAATAAACTTTTCCAGCTTTTAGATCTTAAATCATAGTGTGGAATTTCAAACCCATTTACCTTTGGAATGTTCTAATCTTATCTTGAGATCTAAGTAGATTATTTTAGTTTTATAGCCTGGTGGTAAACCCTGTTAGATAATGTTTTATTTATGGTTTTATTTATTTTATTTTACTTAGTGATACAGTGCGGAGTAGGCCCTTCCAGACTTCCGATCCACACCACACCTGCAACCCCAGACAAATCCAATTACTTACAGAACAGCGCTGAAGTCTCTGTACATCCTCCCCGAGCTGCAATAGCATCATGCTAACTGCTACACTACCTTCGTGTTCCAAGTTAATAAGAATTCTAAGTTAATAAGATAGGAGTGATGATATCAATGCTGGCATTTTTATCCACCTTATTTTCTCCAAGAAGATAACTGTGAATCTTTTAAGTTGACTATATTGGTATTTGTTGAATTCAAGTCATTTCATAGTATTAGTTAATGTATGTTGATGTGAAACTAAAGTCAGAAACCAGGTAAGGAAAATAAACATCTTTCTTTAAAGAGCATTAGTGAACTAGTTATTTTCATATCCTCAAGATCTAATTGGCTTGTGATACAGATCAGACAAAATCTGATTGAACAGTAAACTAAGTATGATTTTCAGGAAGGTCATTTTGTGTTCTTAAACTATCTTCTAACAGCTTCCAAACCTGAGTTCGCTTCCTGCACATCTTGTAAGTACTTAACTATAGTATAAAAATTCAAACGCTTGTTATATTAAGTACTGTATGTGTAGTTCCAAAGTACAGTGCTGAAAGTGGCCTCATTTCCTTGCAGCTTTCGAATGTGGATAGTAACAGAGATTATTGGCAAACTATGATCACAGCAGTTTCTTTAAACACTTCTGGTTGCTGCTTAAATAAGTCCCCTTTCTTACCACTTGTTAAACTCCATCAGCTCCCCCCCCCCACACAGACACACAGACAGACACACAGACAGACACACACACACACACACACACACACACACACACACACACACACACACACACACACACACACACACACACACACACACACACACACACACTATACCAACAACCACACTCAGAGCATATCAACAATGGAGGCATAGCCACAAATATGCATTTGAACTTTTATTTTCATAAGCAAATCTTCCCTGCTTACTTTAGGTTTAGCTACAGCTGCACTTTAATTTAAGATGAGATATGTTAAATTAAGTGAGATTTCATTAATTGAAAAGACTGTGCACAATGTAACAAGGCTACATTGAATGGCTAGTGATGAGAGTGACACACTGTAGTAAGATATTGCCTCATGAGTTGAAGATGCATAGCCCGAAGAGTCAATGGTGTTATAACAAAAAAATCATACATCAAACATCTGTAAACTGAGGGACATTGATTCTGCCATAGCTTCAGTATCACTCTGAATCTGCTCTTCTTGCCTGCTGTATCAAAGGAATAGATGTTCAATGATCACCTACAAAAATGGATGCAAAAGTTCTGGTCTTATTTCCTTTAAACAATATCAGCTTTAATTTTTTTCCATTTTTCAGATCCTTATTTTTAATGTCTTTTGACACTTTGAAGTACAATGATGATTTAAACAATGGAAAGTTGGGTGAGAATGATGAATTGTGCACTTGTATGGCCATTATTTCAAGCGTTGAAGTTAGCTATTACTACTCAACAGGTCAGGCAGCATCTGAGGAAAGAGAAACAGAGTTAATGTTCCAAACCTCTGCTGACTCTGTTCTAATGAAAGGCCATGGACCTTAAATATTAATCTTGTTCCTTTGGCCAAAGGTGCGCTGAATAATTCCAACAAATTCTGTTTTTATTTCAGATTACCAGAATCTGGATGTTTTTTTGCTTCTGGAAAACACTTTTTATTATGAAATGTCTTTATCTTAAAAACTGCATTATAAGTTATTAAAATGCTTAAACAGTGCTTTTCCTACACTGTTCAACTGTCATAAAACCTCAGAGTAACAGCTTAGGTTATGAATTGTTTCCCTTAAGGTGGAAGTTGATAAGGCTGTAAAGGCAGCCAGAGATGCCTTCCAGATTGGATCAGTGTGGCGGAGGATGGATGCTTCTCAAAGAGGAAGGCTCTTAAATAAACTTGCTGATCTGATGGAACGGGATCGTGTTGTACTGAGTGTAAGTTTTGATATTACGCTTTCACATTTGTACACATGAAGATTCCAGCATTATTTTATTGACACACCTTTGTACAGATGTCACATGTAACAATTAGCCAGAGCTTGAATTTAGCAGAACTTCTCAATTCCTGTGCTAATTACTGCTTTTTCCCCAGTTTCCATAAAGTTATATACGATTCCTGGTTAAAATTAGTGGACCCTGTAGTACAAAGTTTGCCAACCTTTTTCTAGTCCAACACCCCCCGAAAAGCACTTTCTTACCTGCCAACACCTCCCTAAAGCACCTTCATACTTGCCAATGCCCCTCTTAGGCACAATATACTTTCCAGCACCCCCATAGTGTAAAAACATGTCGACCATATGTTAACATGAGAATTTTTATTTTTCTTTAAACTTTTATTTTTAATTAAACCTATCTTACGTAGTCCTTGTGCGCTGTACAGCAGCTTCAATATCAATGTGATCCCTGAGCTTGATGAATTTTAGCAAGAGTTGAAATTTTGGTTCAATACGTAACAGCAAAAGCCTTAAGTCCCCACGTGTAACAATGTCCAAGCAGTTTCTGTTTTTTGTGAGTATGTGGTTAACTGCACTGAAGCCTCTTTCAACAAGGTAGGAGGATAGAAATGCAATGAAGAGCAGTTTGGCACTTTTCCAAAGACCAGGAAACTTCGCATGATAGTGCAGCCACAAATCACAAAAGCCAACATTTTTGAAAAGCATTTTTGCTTCTTCATCATTCTGAATTTCGATAATTTCTTCTTACAAGCTCTCTTCCTATTCTTCCACCTTGTAAAGAAATGGATTATTTGCCCAGTCTGGAATTTCCAAATTATTCAAATCCTTGAATCAATTCCGAAATTCCATTTTCAATGACTGCAGGTGTAAGCAGTACTCTTGCAAACCACCAACTGTGAAAGAGAATGCCCGACTTTCCATGCAGGGAAATTGTGAGAACATTCTTTTTCCAATGTTTTGCTTATATTTTTCCAATTTTCTGATAAGAGTGGACACTGCATTTTGGCCTAAGTTAAAATTCTCACCCTGCAATTACATATTTAGAATGTTCATTTTGTCATACAGATCGGCTAGGTACGTCACATTGCCACGTAAAAGTTCAAGCATGTTGGCTCTGAGCAAAAATTTGACCAGTGTCTAAAGGATCAAAGAAATGTGCTAAGCAGCAGCCTTTTGACAACCGATGCACTTCAGTGTGAAGAAGCAAGCAATCAAACTCTTCTTCACTATCTTGGCATAACTGACAAAATATTCTGCTAATTAATGGATGATCATTAATTTTGGTGATAGCAAATATTACATGAGTCTTGCTTGAAAAAGTCAGTGGCTGTGGCTTTTGGCTGTGAGACATTGACAATGAATTACACCATACATTGCAAACTGACTTGGAATTCCTTTTTTCATAAATGCCACATGGCAACATGTGTCACATATGGTGCTCCATCTGTTGCACAAGAAGTCAACGTTCTAATCAGAATACTTTTATCCTCATTATATCTTTTGAGCTCATCGTAGATTGATTCTCCATTGATATTTGTTTTTATCTTTTTACAAAAGAGAATCTCTTCATAAACTTTCCCATTTTTGATAAACCATACATACGCCATTAGCAATGCTTTGTTGTCTCACACAGTTGACTCATCCAGTTGTATATCAAATTCTGTTTTTTGTAGCTCTGCGCATAATTGATACTCAATGTCTTCACTCATTTCATCAAAACGATGAGTCACAGAGTTGTTACTCAGAGGAATTGATCTTAAAATACTGGTATTCTTTCTGAGAACAGTGGTGAGCACTTCTGATACAGCAGGCATTATTAGTATTTCACCAGTTGTATGAGATTTTCCACACTTTGCTATCGTTTTGGAAATGTTATAAGAAGAAATGAGACTGCTATCAAGGTCATTTTTAGATTTCCTGGCAAATGACTTGAATGTGCAATGCCTTTCAAATGCTTCTTTCCTCTTCTGGAACTGTGTAAAACCATAATTAGCCTTTTTAAGGTGTCTTTTACTGAAGTGTTCCTGCCATCTTGATGGTTTCATGGCTTCGTTAGACAGTACAGTATTACAAGTAAGACTCATGGGGCATCACTTATCTGACAGAAATAGAATAAAAAACAAATTCCAGGTATGTAACAGTGTATTGACACATTTCCTGTAGTTTCTGTTTCTTAGCAGGACTAGAATTCAAGGCATCACCACCTTCAAACTCATAAAAATATGGTGTACATATTTATCCATCATTATTGAGGCTAAATTAAAATTAAGAAATAACACAAACAGGGAATTCCTATCAGATAATGATGACTGAAGCAAGTTGACATGGATGGAACAATGGTAGTGGCACACAAAGGAACAGTGAGACAAAGATGAAGATGATCACAACAGTGAAAATTACTTTGTCAAGGATTCAGATTGGAATCTGAATGTTCGTCGGGATAGAGAGGTGTTTGGCAAGCTAACTTTATACTATTCCAGTTAGCTTGATTGACCAATCACATAAGGTCTCACAATCACCAAAGTTGGTTCTTGACCGCACATGAGAAGCCAATGTCGCTTTGAACACCTCAGCGGGTTCACTGATTGGTTCTATTTCAAGTTTTTGATGGTGTGTGCTCACTGTCTGCAGAGCTATGGTTCTTTCTGTGTTCCAGTTCCTTATCCTATTTTTGGAAGTGCCTGCTCTACTAACAGTCAGTCAGGTCTCGTGCCTCAAGTTAGCACTTACTGCTACTGCAAGGTTCTTGAACACCCCCCCAACACCCGCTTAGGACACATAACTGCCCCCCATTGGGAATCACTGCTGTAATATTTTATCATGTGTGGTTGTCAGTGATTTGACTGACAACTATCAAGATCAGGAAGATACATTTCTCTGCACACAAATATGAAGACCATTGTGATCAATGTGCATTCCGATATGAAACAGCCTGTCATCTGTTTTAGAACAGGTGTGAGGTCAAATCATTGATTTCCACCAAAGGTTAAATCCTTTTGAAAATAGTTCATTATTTCAATTACAAGGATCCACTGTTCAGTCATAAAGAGTCATCAACACATATAACACAGATGGGGCCGTTGGACCCATCATATCCATACTGTCCATTGAGTACTCACCTCTGCTATCCCCATCTTCTACCATTTGGTCCATATCCTGCTGTGATTTGGTGATTCAGGAGTCTCTCTAGATACTTCCTAAATGTTGTGAGAGAGTCTGCCTCCACCATCCACTGTCCAAATTCCAACCCACTATCTGGGAGCAAAATTCCTTTCCCTGATCCCTTCTAATTCTTCTGTCTCCTTATCTTAAACCTATATCATTTGATTTTAGACATCTCTCCTCTGGAGAAATGTTTCATACTAACTATCTAATTAATGCCCCACATACTTTTGTAAACATTACTCCTGTCCCTCCTCTACTCCAAGATAAACCAACCCAGTCCAGTCTCTCTTCAGAACTGAATGCTCCATTGCAGACAACATTCTGACAAGTTTCTGCAACATTCTCACCACTGCAGGCAGCTCTTCATGTTTGGTAAATTGAATAGACTTCTAACTGTGACCAAATCAATGTTTCATAAAATTGTACTATAACATCCCTACACTTTTATACATTTATAATATCCATTATATGTGTACCACCTTTCTTTTATCTGTGCTGCTATCTTCAATGATCCTTAGACTTTTACATCTAGCTCCCTCCATCCTTCAGTACTTCCTGGGAGTCCATCATTCATAGTGGATATCCTAACCTTGTGTTGGTGATAAAAGTGGGGTTTTTGAGTTATAGAGTTATAAGGAAATACAGCACAAAAACAGGTCCTTCAGCCCATCTGCTCAATGCCATTTAAACTGCTTACTGCCATCGACCTGCACTGAGACCATAGCTCCCCATGTCCCTGCTATCCATGCACCTATCCAAACTTCCCTTAACCATTGAATTCAAACTCACATGCACCACCTGGGCTCATTCCACACTCCCACAACGTGAGTGAAGAAGTTTCCCTTCACGTTCCCCTTAAACCTCTCACCTTTCACCCTTAACCCATGACTTCTGGTTATAGTCCCACCCAACCTCAATGGAAAAAGCCTGCTGGCATTTACCCAATCTACAGTATACGTGTCATAGGAGCAGCAATCAAAGTCAGCTGGGTGAGCAGCCGTAGAAGGTTCCCATTGCAGCCACTAGGTTTTCTTCATGCAGAGAATGAATGTTTGGAGATAGGGATTTGGAGCCAGTCAAGCAGAATGTTTTGGAGGATGATAAGCTTCTTGTGCACAGTTTGAGGTGGAGAGTACTTCATCACAATCCTAACTTGTACTTGTCTCTTGTAGATGGCAGAAAGGTTATGATGTGCCAGGAAATGTGTCACATGCTAGAAGTTACCTGATCTATTCTTGTAGCCAGAATACTTGACATTGTTAAGTGACTGGTCAATTGTGACCACCAGGATGTAGCTAAAAGCTCCAGTAAATGTATTCATTGTGACAGCAGTACTATTAAAATGGGTTTCCTACCCTCTAGTTAACACACCATTCTATGCTGCTAAAATCACAAGCTGATTGATATTTTCCAGTTAAAGCCCCATGAGACTTGTGGTATTTTTCTGTAAGCAATTAATAAGAGAAACGTAAAGATCTGCAATGGATAGACTAAAGATTACTTATTGAACTTCACTCATCCGTGATCATGTCCGTGATTTTCAAAGAACAGTAAAATTATACTGAATTGCATCAGTGTAGATAATTGATAGAAATATCCTTATACCATAATTCTTAAATTATGATTAATTTAAATTCTTCAGTTATTTAATGTTTCATCAGCTAATTTTGCAAAATTATTAAAATTGAACTAAGTATACATCATCATATTGATTTTTCCCCTTTTATTTAAGACAATAGAATCTATTGATGCTGGAAAGCTCTTCCTTCAAGCATACTTTATTGACTTAGATGCTTCAATTAAAACAATACGTTACTATGCTGGCTGGGCTGACAAAATCCAAGGATACACAATTCCTGTTGGTAAGCTTTAATTTATACTCAATAATTGTGTTAAGTGGTCTGCCCTTGAAATAAACATTGTGGGAACTTTTTGATAATGTAAGAATGTTTGTGGAAGAATGTTTATTTTTGGCCGAATTATTGCAATCTGCCTGTTCAGAATCAGAAACAAATTGTCTTAGTATATGACTCCCAGTACACATGTTAACTGATCTCCTTAAGCATGAACTGTTTGGTTGGAATGTCAAATTATTTAAAATTTTCATTCTACCACTATGTTTGCCTCCAGACCAAGCAATATGTTTGATTCCTCAGTGCAGGGATGGTCAGAGCTGGACAATAAATGATGGCATTTCCAGCAACAGAATCAAAATCAGGTTTATTATCGCTGGCATTTGTTGTGAAATATGTTGTTTTGTGGCAGCAGTGCAGTGTGTTACATAAAAAACTATAAATTACAAAAAAATGTATAAATTTAAAATAAATTAAGCAAGTAGTGCAAGAAGAGAGCAAAAAAAATATTGAGGTAGTGTTCATGGATTCATTGTCCATTCAGAAATCTGGCAGAGGGGATAATGAGGTGGGTTTTCAAAACTTGCAGGGAGATTTATGCCGGTTAGAAGAATGGGCTGAACGTTGGCAGATGGAGTTTAATGCTGAGAAGTGTGAGGTTCTACATTTTGGCAGGAACAATCCGAATAGAACATACAGAGTAAATGGTAGGGCATTGAGGAATGCAGTGGAACAGAGAGATCTAGGAATAACAGTGCATAGTTCCCTGAAGGTGGAGTCTCATGTAGATAGGGTGGTGAAGAAGGCTTTTGGAACACTGGCCTTTATAAATCAGAGCATTGAGTACAGAAGTTGGGATGTAATGTTAAAATTGTACAAGGCATTGGTACGCCAAATTTGGAATATTGTGTACAGTTCTGGTCACAGAATTATAGGAAAGATATCAATAAATTAGAGAGAGTGCAGAGACGATTTACTAGGATGTTACCTGGGTTTCAGCACTTAAGTTACAGAGAAAGGTTGAACAAGTTAGGTCTCTATTCATTGGAGCGTAGAAGGTTGAGGGGGGATTTGATCGAGGTATTTAAAATTTTGAGAGGGATAGATAGAGTTGACGTGAATCGGCTGTTTCCATTGAGAGTAGGGGAGATTCAAACAAGAGGACATGATTTGAGAGTTAGGGGGCAAAAGTTTTAGGGAAACACGAGGGGGTATTTCTTTACTCAGAGAGTGATAGCTGTGTGAAATGAGCTCCCTGTAGAAGTAGTAGAGGCCAGTTCAGTTGTGTCATTTAAGGTAAAATTGGATAGGTATATGGACAGGAAAGGAGTGCAGGGTTATGGGCTGAGTGCGGGTAGGTGGGACTAGTTGAGTTCGGCATGGACTAGGAGGGCCGAGATGGCCTGTTTCCGTGCTGTGATTGTTATATGGTTTATATGGTTAAAGTGTTCCTGAATCATTGAGTGTGTGTCCTCAGGCTCCTGCACCTCCTTCTTAATGGTAGCAGTAAGAAAAGGGTATCCATATCCAATGAACTCGAAAATAAAATAGAACCATAGAACCATAGAACATTACAGCACAGAAACAGGTCTTTTGGCCCTTCTTGGCTGTGCCGAACCATTTTTCTGCCTAGTCCCACTGACCAGCACCTGGGCCATATCCCTCCAAATCCCTCTCATCCATATACCTGTCCAAGTTTTTCTTAAATGTCAAAAGTGAGCCTGCATTCACCACTTCATCTGGCAGCTCAGTCCACACTCCCACCACTCTGTGCGTGGAAGAAGCCCCCCCCCCACCCCTGTTCCCTTTAAACTTTTCCCCCTTCACCCTTAAACCATGACCTCTGGTTTTTCTCTCCCCTGGTTTTCCTCAGTGGAAAAAGTCTGCTTGCATTCACTCTATCTATATCCATCATAATTTTATACACCTCTATCAAATCACCCCTCATTCTTCTACGCTGCAGGGAATAAAGTCCTAACCTGTTCAACCTTTCTCTGTAACTCTGTTTCTCAAGTCCCGGCAACATCCTTGTAAACCTTCTCTGCACTCTTTCAACCTTAATAATATCCTTCCTGTAATTAGATGACCAAAACTGCACACAATACTCCAAATTTGGTCTCACCAATGTCTTATAAAACCTCACCATTACATTTCAACTCTTATACTCAATATTTTGATTTATAAAGGCCAATGTACCAAAAGCTCTCCTTACAACTGTATCTACTTGTGACGCCACTTTTAGGGAATTATGTATCTGTACTCCCAGATCCCTCTGTTCTACTGCACTCCTCAGTGTCCTACCATTTACCTTGTATGTTCTACCTTGGTTTGACCTTCCAAAGTGCAATACCTCACACTTGTCTGCATTAAATTCCATCTGCCATTTTTCAGCCCATTCCTCCAACTGCTCCAAATCTCTCTGCAAGCTTTTGAAAACCTTCCTCACTGTCCACTACACCTTCAATCTTTGTATCATCAGCAAATTTGCTGATCCAATTTGCCACATTATCATCCAGATCATTGATATAAATGACAAATAACAATGGATTTCAGCACTGATCCCTGTGGCACACCAGTAGTCACAGGCCTCCACTCGGAGAAGCAATCCTCCACTACCACTCTCTGGCTTCTCCCGATGTCTAATCCAATTTACTACCTCTCCATGTATACCTAGCAACTGAATCTTCCTAACTAACCTCCCATGCGGGACCTTGTCAAAGGCCTTACTGAAGTCCATGTAGACAACATCCACTGCCTTCCCTTCATCCACTTTCCTAGTAACTTCCTCGAAAAATCCTAATAGATTGGTTAAACATGATGACCTACCATGCACAGAGCCATGCTGACTTTTTCTAATAAGTCCCTGTCTATCCAAATACTTGTAAATCCTATCTCTTAGTATTCCTTCCGTCGCATACCCCATGACCGGGTTACCAAACCAGCAGAAATGGAATGATACATTAGAGTCTGGTGGTACTGTGACTAAAAGTGTTTATTAGTAAACTAATACAGTACTATAAAATGCAAATATACATATAAAACAGGTTAGCAATGATATATACAGAAATGTGGAAATAGGAATCAAAACCATGCTCTATCGAAGTCTAAGGGTAAATGAATAGTTTTAAGATGATGCAGAGTTCAGTTTAGTTTAAGTTGAGGTAGTTGCTGTTGTACCATTGGAGAGAGAGTGAGTTGAGCAGTTGCAGCAGGCAAACCTTCTGTTGTCTTGTTCTGTTGTGGTCACCGACTGTGACCCCTCCATTCCCAGCCAGACCATTCTTCAGTGGTGAGCTTGTCACTCAGGAGAGGGTGGACACACACACAAGCCCCCACCGGTCTGCCGTCACACACTGTGAGCCTCTGATCGATTCCCCCGAATCGATCCTCCAAACTCCCACCTTCCTGTGGGTGCACAACGCTCCTTCAGTGTCCCGTAGTGTGTCTGCTTGTGTCTGAGCAGACCTGCTTTTATCTCCCCTGACGGGGTACCAGCCATCCATCAACTGTCCAAGTCCATGTCCGTCACCTGGCCCCTCCTTGTTGTCTCAGCAGGCACCTGGCACCGCCTTGTTGTCTCAGCAGGCACCTGGCACCGCCTTGCTGTGTCAGCAGGGATTCACACAATCAGGCAAGAGTGTCCTTGGAGCAAAAGTAAACAATTATTGAAGAAGCCATAATACTAAATCATTCTCTCTCTCTCTCATTATCAGTATCTGTGGCAGGAGCCCTCTCCCCTCCTCCCCCTCCTCTTCTTCTTCTTCTTTCTCTCTCTCTCTCATTATCAGCATCTGCGGCAGGAGGCCTCTCCCCTCTTCTTCTTCTTCTTCTTCTTCTCTCTCTCTCTCTCTCTCTCTCTCTCTCTCTCTCTCTCTCACTCACTCACTCACTCACTCACTCACTCACTCACTCACTCACTCACTCACTCACTCACACACACACACACACATTAGCAGCATAGTTCACAGGGGGGGTCAACTCTGGACCCCATCTCCGCCTGGTTTACTCATCACAAATCACACTTCCAATAATTTACCTACTACCGATATCAAACTTACCGGCCTATAATTTCCCAGCTTACTTTTTGAGCCTTTTTTAAACAACGGAACTACATGAGCTATCCTCCAATCCTCCGGCACCTGACCCATGAATATCGACGTTTTAAATATTTCTGCCAGGGCCCCTGCAGTTTCAACACTAGTCTCCTTCACAGTCCGAGGGAATACCCTGTCAGGTCCTGGGGATTTATCTACTCTGATTTGACTCAAGACAGCAAGCACCTCCTCTTCTTCAATCTGTATAAGTTCCATGACCTCCCTACTTGTTTGCCTTGTTTCCATAGACTCCATTCCAGTTTCCTTAGTAAAAACAGATGCAAAAAACCCATTTAATATCTCTCCCATTTCTTTTGGTTTCATACATAGCCGACCACTCTGATCTTCAAGAGGACCAATTTTATCCCTTACTATCCTTTTGCTCTTAACATACCTGTAGAAAATAAGGACATCATAATTTATTTCTGTATTCCTGAAAACTAAACTGATTGTTATATTATGGCTGTTTTACTCTCTAAATCTGCCATAAACATTGACATCTTGCTGTTATATGCTTACTTAGGCATCCACTGATAATAGTCAATATTTATTTGTGCGCTTAGATGACAAATGTTGGTAAAGTTGTGGGTCATCAGAGTGGAATTAATTCAGCATTTTCAAATATCCACGCTAATCCATTTTACAACATAGGTTACTGGTGACACCGTCCTGCACCCCTTTGCAGGGGAGTAGTCCTCTGCAATGCCCTACTCCCCTTATCCAGTTTGGGATAATTATACACACAAGAGATTCTGCTGATGCTGGAAAGCCTGAGCAACATATAAACAGCTGGAGGAACTCAGCAAGTCAGGCAGCATCTATGAAGAGGAAGATACAGTCAATGTATCAGGCTGAGAGCCTTCATCAGAAAGGCCAGGGGGACTTGACAAGTCAGATTCTGTCAGACATGCTGAGTTCCTCAAGTGTTTTGTATGTGCTGCTCAATTTGGGGTCATTGTTGTCACTAGCTACCATGACAGCTGAGATCTGTTATCAAAGGAAAAACATCTCAGAACTTGGAGCTCAAAAGATATTAGCAAGTGGTATGCTACAGAGACACCTTTTTTGCTATTTGGTTTTATGATTAGCAGGCCAAACTATATTCAGATTCAGATTCTGATTCAGTTTATTGTCATTTAGAAACCAGAAATGCAATGTAGTTAAAAAATGAGACGACGTTCTTCCAGAATGATATCACAAAAGCGTATGACAAAACAGACTACACCAGAAAATCCAGATAATACTTAGCTAAGAATAGTGAGATTTCCATGCCAGAGTGTAAGATTTAATTGACAAGATACATGGATTTATTCAAGATTCAAGACTGTTTATTGTCATTCTTCAGTACACGAAGGTAAAGGAAAATGAAATGATTGTTACTCAGATCCAGCGCAGCAGAAAAACACAACAAACATAATGAATACAATTTAAAAAACATAATAAATAAAGATATAAAAGCAATCCAATAAAACACTGTACAAGTAACTGTTATATACTGTACATGGACTGATTATGTGTACATGAAGTGAAGCCAAAGTGATATGTATATAATGGTGGAGGAGGGTGAAGGGTTGGGGTATGGATACTGTGAAGCCTCTTCCCTGATGGGAATGGAACAAACCATCCATAAACATGATGGGTGGGATTCTTTATAATATTGCTGGCCTTTTTCAGACAGCTTTCTGGATGTATGAAATGGATTTGGTTAAATGAGATTGCTTAACTCACAACCTCTTTATCTTTGCTGTCTTCATTGAATTTTTGATGTTTCTGAAATTTCATATTTCCACTTCTTTTTTTTTATCCCAATAGCTGCATGGTACTCAGAAGTAAGCTGGACTGAATTCTGGCAAGGTTACAAAAGCAACATGTGCCTTCAGTCCTATGAAAAACTGTATGCAGAAAATGGGTTTTAATAGTTCCACAGGCATTGATTTGGTACTCTGGAAACCAAATGACTATCAGGCTAAAGTTAAAACGTCTGTCATATTGAAGCTATGCTGCTCTAAACTGGTCCTAATCCAAATCAATTCTCATAGTGTCAAATAATCGTTAGCTGACATTGCAAATTCCTAAATTAAATGTTCTCATCTATTTCAAGATCTAATTATGTATCATAAAACCATTGGCTTTAGTGAGTGAGATCAAGACGCATCATAAAGGAAGCACACTTGATTTAAACATCAGTTATCATTTGTGCATTAAATCTGCATATTTCAATCTTTCAGAAAACTCCTGGTCATTGATGTGAAACCATTTCTAGTACTTATTAGAATTATAAATAATCAACACAGCCTAAGTCAGTCTTAGAATATTACTTTCTTAATATCAAATGTATTGTTTATTTTTAAACTGCAAACTCAAGGTTTTAATTTGTTAGTAAGTTATCAGTTGAACTGCAAAATGCATTTTTAAATATCACAAATTAAAAGAATCCAATGCTGTAAAGATTTGCAGTAATCCTTCATAAAATGAAGGATTCACACATTCATCTGCATCTTGAAATTTTCACAAGAACTTATAGAGTTGTGATGAATTAACTGTCTTCTTCCATATTGTGAACAATCCACAGAATTGTTGAAGACCTTTCATCAAAACAATAAACTACTTTGGTCAAATCTAAGAATAATTGCATTTGCTGGAAATTTGAAATAAAAACAGAAACTGCTGGAAATGCAACATGGTGCCAGAACGAGGCGACTTGTTGCAAGCTACTCTCTGAAATTCTACTTGTTATTTCTATTAAGATTTAAAGATTGGCTTGATTTGTCACATGCACATTGAAACATCAAAATATACAGTTCAATGTGTTGCTTGTGTCAATGACCAATGCAATCCGAGGTAACATTGGAGATAGCCCACAAGTTTCTCTGTGCTTCTGATATCGACATAATATGCCCACAGCTTACTAACCTTTTAGAACCTGTATGTCTTTGGAAGGTCGAAGGAAACCAGAGCATCTGGGGAAATCCATGTGGTCATGGGGAGAACATACAAACTCCTTACAGACAACAGCAGCAATTGAACTCCGATTGTTGGCACTGTAAAGTGTTACACCAGCCGCTATTCTACTGTACTACCCTTTTATAATCATTCTGTGATTATAATAATAATTGTATACACTTTTAAAGCTAAATCCTGTGACTATAAGAATTACTAATAATGTTCCGCTGTTGTTTCTCTTGCACTATCTCAATGCTCAGTTGTGATGATCTGGCGTGCTAAACAAACTTTCTCACTGAACGTCAGTTCATGTGGCAATAATAAACCAGTTTACCAATTTACTCATCAAGTCAGGTGGCTTCCTTAGTGAAAGAAACAGTAACATGTCAGGTCTTGAATTCTGATAAGGATTCTTGGACTTGCAACATTAACTGTTTTTCTGTCCACAAATGCTCTCTGTTCTGCTGAACGTTTTTAGCAACTTCACATATTTTTAAATATCCAGTAGTACGCTGATCAGTGTAACAATCACTTAGTTATTGAGGTATTGGTATATTTAAAAAGAGCTTGAATTTAAATTTTAAAGGGAATGATTTATTTTACAATAATATCAATTAATAACAACTGTAAGATTATTAAAGGCCTGTGTCTAGTGCTGTACCATAGGGTTTGTTACTTGTGATTCATATAAATTAGTTGAATGTGAATATACAGGCATGGTTAGTAAGTTTGTGAATTATATTAACATTGGAGGTGTTTTAGATAGTGTAGAAGCTTATGAAACATTACAGGGGTATCTTGATCAGGTAAATATATGGGTTGAAGTTTGGCAAATGGCATGCACTCTAGATATATGTAAAGTACTGCATTTTGGAAAATCAAACAGGTAGGATTTATACAGTAAATGGTAGGGTTCTGGGGAGTGTTATGAAACAGAGGGGTTGCTCTCACAGGGGGTATGGTAGAGTAAGAGTTAGCATAATGTTATACAGCACCAGCTCCAATATTGGGGTTCAATTCCCACTGTTGTCTGTAAGGGGACTGTTTATGACTGCATAGGTTTTCTCCTGGTGTTCCGGTTTCCTCCCACATTCCAAGGACGTACAAATTGGGATTAGTAAATTGTAGATATGCTATGCCAGTGCTGGAAGCATGACAACACTTGCGGAATGTGACAAATAAAACTAAGCTTTATCTTTATGTTTAGAAAGTGTGGAGTACAATGTGCTTGGCAGGTTGGCCTTCATCATCTGAATGCATTTATGTACGTATTAATTCAAAATAAAACACCAGAACTGCAGAACTATGTAAATACTTGTTCATGTTATAAATTAGTCATTAAATTAAGTTAATCTTTTCTATTAGATGGTGATTATCTCACATTTACAAGACATGAACCAATTGGAGTGTGTGGCCAAATTATACCCGTAAGTAATAACTATAATCTTTATTATATAATATCACTGTAGGGAGTTTGACTTTCAATTGTTAAAGTACAAAGTAACAGAACAATTAGCTATCTGTAAACTAAAATGCGTTCATATTTAGGAGTCATTTCTTGGTTTGTTTCAAACCAAAGAAACATATCTTCATTGTTATTGTTCAAGCACCTGTTACCACTTCTTGAAATTTCTCCAGTCTCTTTGACTTCAACAAAAACCTTAGAGTTTATCTGTTTGATCAGGCTGTGAGCCTTGTCCTTTTAGTTTCATGTGTGGTTATGCACTGCTAAAACACTTTGGAACATTTCCTGCATGACAGGAATTGCATTGATGCCAAGGTGTTGTTGAAGTTTAAGCCTTCTTTCTCTTTCTTTTATCCATTAATTTATCTTGCTTGTAGATAATCCTAAACAGAATTTGAATAATTTAGATAGATATGCTCAAAAGTGAAATATACCAGTACTAGAGAACAAACACTTTTGTATTTATCAAATTAGTATCTGTAGAGCAAATTGTTGTGTGGCAGGTTCCTGAAATACAGCACAGAAGACCATCAGACATTAGAACAGACAATTTGACCCATGGAATCTACTCTGTAATTTTATCAATGCTGATTTATTATCCCTCTCAACTTTATTCTCTTGCCTTCACTCCATAATCTTCAACACACATTCTAATCAAGAACCTATCAAACTCCACTATAAGTATACCAAATGACATGGCCTCCACAACTGTCTATGGTAATGGATTCCACAGATTTACCACCCTATAGCTAAGGAAAATTCTCCTCATCTCAGTTTGAAATGGCATACCTTTATTCTAAGGTTATGCCTGATTCTAGACTCTCACACATCTCGAAACATCCACGGCATCCAGGCCTTTCAATATTTAGTAGGATTCACTAAGTTCTAACTCAGCTCATTACAGGCCCGGAGCCATCAAACACCCCTTATATGTTAACTCTTTCATCCCTGGGCTCATACTCATAAAACCCCTGTTGACCTTATCCAATGTCAACACATATTTCATTAGAAATTGGGCCCAAAACTGCTCACAAAATTTCAAATATATCTGACCAGCTCTTTACAAAGCTTCAAAATTATATACTTCCTATAATTTTCGAATCCACTTGAAGTTAATATGAACATTGCATTTGACTTCCTTACTACCAACTTAACCTGCAAGTTAATCTGCAGGACTAGTTCGTCAAAGTTTCTCTCCACCTCTACTTTCTCAATTCTTTCCACACTGACAGCATTAGGTGGTACATTGCAAATGAACTGCAGGGTATATTGCCAATTTATTATATTGGAGTGAAGTGCAGTGCCTTGAAAAAGTATTCAGTCCCCACAGCTACTTCCACATTTTACTGTCTCATTTTTAAAATTTGAAATATATGGAAGTAGGATTTTTGAGCAAATCTACAAAACATTATGTATAGTGTCAAATCAAAAGAAAAATTAAACATCCTGTCAACAATTTACTAAATATTAAAAACCAATATTGTGAGGCTGTAAAAGCATTCATCCTCTCTGTAAATACTTTGCTAACTTTACTCAGGTGCAATACTGTATATTACCTTACCAATTCACCCAATTTGAGGATGTAGAAAATTGAAGGATGAACTGAATAAATACCCTCTCTCTCAGTATGGTAGGTTTTCAATGGACCAAACCAAAATGAAGACAAATGAGCATTTAAGGCAAGTAAAGGAAATTGTAATAGAGAAGGACAAATCTAGGCAAGGGTCAAGACCATCTCAAAGGTACTGAACATACTTGAGAGCTCAGTGCAGTCCATTGTGAAAAAGAAAAATACGAAACCACAGTCGTACTGCCTAGGTCAGGCCACCCCTCTAAACTTAGTCACTGGAGAAGAATGGTGCTTGTGAGAGAGGCTACTGTGATGCCAACGGTCACTCTGAGTAAGCTGTAGAAGTCAGCGGCTGCAACTGGAGATGAAGTTCATGGCTTCACAAACTCTAAGGTCTTGCACATGAAGGGTATTTATGGAAGAGTGGCAAGGAAGAGGCCCTCGCTAAAAAAAAATGTACTTGCCATTAAAGACTTTGACATTGGATGTAAAAGAAGGTCTTCTTATCGGATGAGACAAAAGTGGAACTCTTTGGCCTCAACACTAAGTAGTACATATGTCATAAATCTAATACTGCACATCAGCCAGTTAACACCATCCCTACTGTAAAGTATGGTGGAGGTAGCATCATGCTACAGGGATGCTTTTCTGCAGCAGGGACTGGAGATCCGCTCAGGATTGGTGGGAAGATGAATGCTGACACGTACAGAAAGATCCTGGATAAAAACCTGCTCGCCGCTGCCAGAAAGCTTAAACTGGGAAGAAAGTCCACCTTTCAGCAAAACAATGTCAAAAGCGCACTGCCAGAGCAAACACAGAGTGGCTTCAAGTGATGTCCTTGAGTGGTCCAGTCATAGTCCTGACCTTAAGCCAATTGAATATCTCTGACAAGACTTAAGACTGCTGTCCATCCCTGCTCCCCAACTAACCTAGCACAGTTTGAGCAATTTTGCCAGGAGGAATGTGCAAGTCATGTTGTATAAAGCTAATAGAGGCTTATCTGAAAAGACTACTGGCTGGAATAGCTGTGAGAGTAGCTCAACTACGTATGAAGCAAAGGGGGATGTATACTTCTGAACACTGACATTTTAGTTCTTGAATTTTTAATTTGTCTTGCTTTACAATGCCCCCTGTTTTTGGGTTCTACTGTTAACAAGGAGCATATGATTCACAAATAGAAATTCTCAGTTAAATTAATCAAAATCGCTGGTTGTAATATTCATTTATGTGAACAAAGGGGCTTGGGGGCTGAATACTTTTACAAGGCAATATAAATAATGGAACTAAAATACAGTCCTTTTGTTGCACTGTACTGTAGTTTTGTGATTATACCCACTTTTACTTATACCTTTCCAATAAATTATTCCCAAAAATCATTTAGTGTTTTAATCGGTATCCTCGAAGTTATTGAGCACAATGATCACTTATTGCTTTATAAGGTTCAGCCATTTCAGAATCAGAATCTGGTTTAATATCACTGGAAAATGTCATGAAATTCATGGTTTTGCAGCAGCAATATGATGCAATACATAAAAAAACTATAAATTACGATAAGAAATAAATAAGTAGTGCAAGAAGAGAGCAAAATAAATATTGAGGTAGTGTTCCTGGATTCATTGCCCATTCAGAAATCATTCAGAGAGCAGTGGGGAAGAAGGCATTCCTGAAAAGTTAAGTGTGTGTCTCCTCCCTGATGGTAGCAATGAGAAGAGGACATGCATTAAGTGATGAGGATCTTAATGATGGATGCCACTTTTTGAGGCATCAATATCACCTCTCGATGCTGAAGAGGTTAGTGCCCATGATGGAGCTGGCAGAGTTTACAACTTTCTGCAGCGTTTTCCGATCCTGTGCAGTGGCCCCTCCATACCAGACAGTGATGCAATCAGTTCGAAGGCTCTCCATAGCACATCGGTAGAAATTTGCTGGCATTTAGTGACATACCAAATCTTCTTGAACTCCTAATGAAATATAGCCATTTAATTAGATTTACTTAAAACTGATTGTCTAACAGGCAACCAAATTCAAAATAAAACTGTTTTATTGAGGAATGAATATAAATAATTAATATTTGTTACTTCAAAGAATTCTATGTGCAGTAATGCTAATGCAAAAGCAACTAATTTGCACTGGTTACATGGGTGTTAATTTTGATTCATTGCTAAATTACTGATCTATATCTGATGAGAACAAGGTTGGCTGAAGGATCATCGGCAAAATTCTAATATTTATAGATTTAATCACAGTTAGCTAACAATTTTACTGTCTGTTATGTGAATCAACATTATTTTGTATAGCTCCTTTGTTCACATACGTAGCTATATCTTCTCTTGCAGCCTGTTATGCTACATTCATGGTGGAAAGCTGCCATTGAAGGGAGTTTAGGTCACAGAACTTTGTTATTGTCCATATGCTGAATTATACTCTCAATTCAAAGCTTCAGTACAAGAAGTGGAAAAATAAAAACAGGAAAAGCACATTTAGATTCCCCTGCCATTCAATACAGCCTATCTGATCCTCTGTATAATGGTTCACCCTCTCTGTATCTCCTTGATCCCTTTTGTGTCCAGAAGTGTGTCTCCTTTCTAAGCATGTTCAACAACTTGGCATCCACAGCCTTATGTGGTAGTGAATTATGCATCTTCACCATCAACGAGAAAATCAGAAGCCCTCACCTGCCAAATGTCTTATCTGATATCTGGTGACAGTGACCCTTGGCTTTAGTCTCCCAGCTAGGGGAAACATCCTTTCTGCATCTAACCCTGTCAAAATGTTGAACATTTCAATGAATTATCTTTCATCCTTCTAAATTTCTGAACATTGCATTAATACAGACTTAGTTATCTAGTCTCTCTTCTTGCAATAGTTCTGCTATTCTAGTGAACCTTTGCTGCACATCCACTATGGCAAATATACCGTTCTTATCTCAGGAGACCAAAATTGCACACAGTACTCAAGATCTTGTATAATTATAGTCTCACTAAAACTCTGTATAATTGTAACGAGACATCCTTGCCCCTATATTCAAAACTGCTTGCAGCATAGGTGAACAACTCCTCCAGTTTCCTCCAAATTTACTCAAAGGACAAGCAAACAAACACTTGGGACCTCTCCCAGAACAATATCGCCAAGACTGACTCCCTAGTTATACTTAATCAGTTACACCGGGCAGCACATGATATTTGCATGCAGATTCCCAAAACTTTCTATTCCAAGCTTTATCATGGAATTAATTATTAGATGATTAGAAGAAAAGGTTCAACAATGTGCTGAAAGCTTCCTTGAAGGAATCTCCAGCCTGGGAGTGGAGAAGGGGCTTTAAGCATGAGAAGTGTACAGAAACCCAGCATAAGCAGAAGAAGGAACACACAACCAGCTCCATCTGTGGAAGTGTAATCTAGTTCCACATTGACCTCATTACCCACCTCAAAACCCAGAAAATCAAAGTAGAAGGAATCCACCTCAGTCCCAAAGGACTGCCTGTGAAGAAGAGAATCAAGACCATTTTCTGATGCCCCACTAGTCACTGGCTTCAATTCAGATTCCAATTCAGACTCATTTGTCTCATGAACATTGAAGGGATCAGTGGAATATGGCATTTGTGTCAACAGCCAGCACACCAGGTGATGTGCTGGAGGCAGCCCGCATGTATTGTCACACATTTCAACCTGAACACGGCATGTCCACAATGTTCTATAGAACAACACAAGCAACAACAACAGAGCAAAACAAGACAACAGCAAAAGAAGTCTCTGTCCCATTCCTACACACACCATGCTCTGTTTTCCATCTATAATTATTTTTCATTCTGTGGCAGGGTACTATGTTCTCATCTCTGTTACTTTTTGCTTTCCAATTTCTTATGTGGACTTCTGAAAATCCCAATACACTCATATACTGGTTTTCCTTTATCTATTTTAACTATTGCATCTTTTAAAAGCTCCAGCAGGATTCTGAAAAGTGATTTAATTTCATAAATTCAGTATGATTTTATTTAATCCTGTTATCACATCCTTTATAAGAGATTCCACCATTTTCCCTACTACTAACATTAGACCCTCCAGTCTGCAGTTCCCTGTATTTAAAAACAACAGTTTTATATTTACCACTCTCTAATCTGACAGACTGTTCTATCGTAGATTTTGGAAGATGAAACCATTGCAACAAAAAATTGCATGACTACCTCATTTAGATCATCCTGTCCTGAAGACGTAGTGGCTTTCAGGCCCATTAATTTCTTCAGACTATGTTTTTGCTAATGCAGATTCCTTTTCATTCCCTCTTGTCATCAGACTCTTAGCTTCCCAGCACTTTTCTGAGAATTTATTAGCACCTTTTAAAATAAAAACTGAAGCAATTTTTTCAGATAATTGCCTTACCGTTCATTTTTTGTCACCATGGATTCTCCCATTTCTGACCGAAGGTGACAGGCAAATCCTTCTGAGGTTACAACAGGATTCTGCTTAAATAAATTGCTGATAACCCAGTCAATTTACAAGTCAGAAATGCAGCCATGAATCAAGTTTCCAGGTAGATGAAGACGCGTGTGACCTTACAACAGCTAGCAAATCCATCCCAACAGTGTGCCAAATTCTCGCTTTTTCAGATGGGCTGTACATAAGCCAGACATTTGTAACCTAGGAAGAACTTGCAACCTTTTTCTAGTTATACATTTCCAGTAGAATGCTGAACAATATTAACTTTGAGGCTTCAGAGGAGGAGACAATTTGTCAAATGTATGTATTGTGTCACTCTGAATTTCAACAGTCTATTATTACCCCATAATGGTATATTACTGTAGTACAATGATAGAATTTTAGTCGTTGATCTACATGTCAATCTTTAATAAAATTTGATATTGTTAACATAGTACCTATTTTTGTCACTTTAGTGGAACTTCCCAATGCTGATGTTTGCATGGAAGCTTGCTCCTGCTCTTTGCTGTGGCAACACAGTGGTTATTAAACCAGCTGAACAAACTCCTCTGACTGCACTGTACATGGGAGCTTTAATCAAAGAGGTATTTGATTAAAATTGAGAATATTAAGCTCAATGGACTTTTTGCAGCTATTCATTCATAAGTTCATATTTATAAGTTTGGAATGGTTGAGACAAAGACTATACATTAATAAAGTGCCTGTGAATTTTGCACACCATCCAAGAGATAATGCTACAGAAATGATTGTGACCATTTGTTACATGCGTTTACGGAGATAAAACGGGTGAAAATAAAGGGGTAATGAATTTCCTATTGTAGTTATTGGCAACTGCCAAAAAAACTGCTTTAAGACCCTTGAATATGCCAAAAAAGAAAGTTGGTGCCTCTTTTAGGATTGCAACCTGTTAGTAATACACCAAAATCACAACAAAAAGCTCCAAGTTAAAGCAGGAGCTTGCTGCCAGCAACTTCTCACACACCTCCCGGTGCTTCAAGCCCTTAGACCTTATTATGAAATCTCAGCCATTTGATCTGGCTAATTCTTATGTCTAGCAAATAGTCCCTGCAATTGCAACTGGTAACTGGATTGATGACACCTATTTTGTTATGTTTAGAACCTGAATTTTACTCAAGCACAGTCATATACTTCGGATAGTTTTTTCAGCTTTGGGGTGTCTTTTCTACCATAGCACTTGTAGTGACTCTTGCTATTTTCATCATAACTCTACAATTCATTCTTTACAACCTCTTCAGGTTCAAATTCCTTACATCCTTTTCTGGCTCATTTATGATAAGCTATTCACTTTTGTTTCAGATTGGTTTGATTATAAATGATTAAATTCAGCAGCAAGGATGGCATTCATAAGTCACAGCAAGTAAATTATTTACTCGAGCTGTAGACTTCGAAATGATATTAGTTAATAATTTTTCTTTCACTTCATACTAAAGGTCTGGGTCAAGTCAAGCTTGAGTTGATGTCCTTGGGCATCTTAATCAGTATTTGCCATAAAGGATGCAAAACTCCCTGCTTTACTGAGATTTTAATTTAACTTTTAATCTGGGGCAAACGTTTATCAGAAACAAAGTTTCAATGTTTCATTGCTACATAATATCTGTAAAATACTTGGCATTGTTACCAAAACATTCTGAGCTTTCTATTAACATGGATCAAAGCAATAAGAAGATTTTTCATAATTGTTCAGCTCCAGTAACAGACTATACCTTTGTTCCCATTTTTAAAACATAGGGAGGGTGGCATTTTGCTACTGAAAATTAAAAATTAACTTTCATGGGAAAAGAGCTTTGTTTTTTCTAAGGCTGGATCAGTCAAATGTCTGCAGCAATGGTAATCTTTGCTTTTCCACTCTGTCTAACAGTAAGATTAAATTTAAAAGTTGACATAATTAATTATGTTTCAAATAGTCTTAAAAATCAACATATTTTGTTGAATAATCTAAGTAAATACTAAGACCTTGAGAGCAAAATATAAGCTCGTTTAACAAACATGTACAACTCAAGAGATATTCATGAGCTATACCAAGACTGGATGTTAAAAGGCTATTGCACATAGTTTCAAACTTTGCTTTATGCGGTTTTTAAAAGCTGAAATGCATGTCCCAAATACTTGGCTATACTGACTCAGCAGCACTGGAATGCTTTTCTTCCATTCTCTCATGGATCATCATAAGGAATTTCAAAGAATGTAACATTGTTAAACAAAACTTATGACACCATCAAATTTAAATTTTGTAGAGGATTATCTTTCAAACTTTCAAAGGAAAATTCAGATTTTCTTTCAGGAAGCTTTTGCTTTAATTTTTTTCTTTTTTTTTGTTACTCTGCATTAAGCAACAATTCTAACAGTATTTTTCCTGTAAGATGCACAAGCTGATTTTTGCTAAAATCTGTCTCAGATCACAGTATAATCTCAATAAAGGAGGACAGCCCGTCCAAAGCTACAATTAAAGCAGGAACATTTTCTCCCTTGCTAAGCTAGGCCAAAGACTCAGAGCATCAGTTTTGCACTTTAGTAGGTGAATGTCAATGAGGCCCAGCCTTGAAAACGATTTCAGATTTTGTAACTATTGTTCAGCAAAGGATCCACTCTGTTTGCTAACTTCCACTTGTGCTCACATTACGAATAACCAAGACAAATCATACAACCAATCTAATGAATTAGATTTTACACCTTTATGAACAAAACAATTTTGTAACTAAATATTCCAAGTTATTCAAGTTTAAAATGGCTATCAAACTTGTGTTTTTTTTTTCAGGGCCTCTGTGACACCCACCAAGTGAAGAGACACTGCATTTTGAAACAGCTTAACCAAAACCCTTGACAAGTCTTAAGGCTGAATTATACTTGTGCATCCATCTATGCCATAGGGTGACGTGCACCTCCCCAAAAAAGTAACTCATGCATTGCTCATGCGATCGGTCTGCTTGGTAGCATCACATTTCCTCCTATCTATTTCCGGTTGCTTCTTCTCCACCATCAAATCTACCTGCCGACATGCAAAAATGTTTGAAGTGCTTTTCCTCGTCCATGTCTCTCACGAAGAAACTCAACACAGTGGCATAGAAACCCCACTGCCAACTAGAGTTTTGGCGCACACCAACGCGTGCTCACTATGGCACAGAGCCTACGCAGAAGTGAAAATCAGTGCTATGGCATAGGCTACAGTGTAGCCTGTACGCACAAGTATAAATCAGCCTTTACGTTAGTTGCATCTAGTAGATTCTAAAGAATGGTGCAATGAATAATTACGCATTTACTTGTCATATACCAGCAGACTAATCAAGTGTCATTAAGGCCCCATTCATTGTGGCTTAAATTAATAACCACTTTTGATGTATTGAAAGCTACATTGAAGATAAACACTACTCCATAAATTTAAGTGGATTTGTGATCTTCAGTACTTTAATTTTCATAAGTCTATTCTTTATGTTCTATCAATGTTGGCAATGCACAGCAACTGGATAACCATTACTGATTGCATCTTTGCTCTTTATAAACCAAGGAGTATAATGTACTCTTATATAACTCATTGTAAATCAATTTGACTATTATTTCACCTCATAGGCAGGATTTCCCCCAGGGGTGGTGAATATTGTGCCAGGATTTGGAAGAACTGCAGGAGCAGTTATAGCCAACCATATGGACATAGATAAAATCGCCTTCACTGGTTCTACAGAGGTACGTGGAATTGAGCACAATACTCTTTAAAACTGTGAATCACCTCAAAACAGTTTATAAACTGTTTTAGATAATGTTGTCAAGTATCATTTTTGCAAACAAAAGTAACTAAGCAACAAGAACAAGGGTAATTCTGAAGTCCCATGGGCCAGTTAGATTGTGTCAGTATTGGTATTGCTGCTGGTTTATTATCATCTCATTTACAAAAACACAGTGAAAAGCTTGCCTTGCATGTTGTTTATTCAGGTCAAAACCTTTACACTGTGCATTGAGCTACAACAACTCAGAACAAAGTGGGAAATCTACAAAGTACAAACAATGCACGACCTTATCATCCAAGAGTCCGATAACTGCAGGATAGAAGCTGTCCTTGAGCCTGGTGGTGTGTGTTCTCAGATTTTTATATTTTCTGCCCAGTGGGTGAGTGCAGAAGAAAGAATGGCTGGGATTGGAGGGATCTTTGATTATGCTGGCTATTTTACTGAGGTAGTGAGAAGTATATACAGAGTCCTTAGAGAGAAGGCTGGTTCACATAATGCACTGAGCTGTGTCCATATCTCTCTACAGTTTTGTGGTCAAGTGCAAAGCCTCAATTCCATTTTCCTAACCAAGCCCTTTTTCCCTGATACCCCATAATCCAAAGATCTATAATTCTCGGACTCGAGTACACAATGACTCTGGCACCACAGCTCTCTGGAGTGGAAGAATGAGAAAAGAAATTGCTCTTCATCTCGGTTTAAATGATCAACATTTTATTGTAGGATTATGCCCCATAGCACTAGTTTCCTCACTACTATGATGTGGTAGATGGGGTGTGGATTGATATATAGTGGATGAGGGGTTTCTTGAGTGTCCATTTGTATATGACCAATACTTCCACTGTGTGCTGTTTATATTGGATTGCCTCAAACCACATCTTCAAAACTGTTCACAGCTGCATTCTATAGCCCATAAAGATAAGATGCTGGAAATCCAAAGTTACACACAGAAGATGCTGAGGAACTGAGCAGGTCAGGGAGCAATGGAAAGGACTAAAGAGTTGACATCTCAGGCCAAGACCCTTTATCAGAACTGGAAAGGAAGGGGAAGAAGCCAGATTAAGAAAGTGGGGGAACGGAGGACTTGTACGAGTTAGAAGGTGCTAGGTGAAACCAGTTGAGGGACAAGGTAGGTGGGTGGGGGGAGGGGTAAAAAGTAAGTAGCTGGGAGATGATAGGTGGAAAAGGTAAAGGACTGGTGAAGAAGGAATCTGACAGGAGAGGAGAATGGACCATGGGAGAAGGGAAGGAGGAAGGAGATGATAGGCAGATGGGGAGAAGAGAAGGGGTAACAAAAGTGCCAAAATGGGGAATGGGAAAAGAAAGAAGGGAGGGGGGAGAAATTACCATAAGTTAGAGAAATCCGTGATCATGCAGTCAGGCTGGAGGCTACCCAGACGGAGTATGAGGTGTTGCTTCTCCAAACTGAGATAGATCTCATCGTGGCAGTACAGGAGACCATGACTGACACATCAATATGGGAATGAGGATTGGAATTAAAATGGTTGGCCCCCAGAAATCATGCTTGTTGTGTGGATTGTGTGAAAGTGCTTGACAAAGTAGTCCCCTAATCTGTGTCGGGTCTCACTAACAAAGCCCATACCCAGTCTCTTAAAGAGGATGCTTTCACATGCAGCCCTCTCACTGTAGGCTCGTAATGAGTTAACTATTACCTAAAACACAAGTTAACAGCAACATAACTTGATAACGCATGGGGAATAAAGGTGAAAGTGTCATTTCCAGTAAAAATAGGTCCACAGTAGATAATGATTTGGGTCAATACAAAATATTTTAAAATTGCATGTCCCTTTAAGGGAAAGTGAGACTACTATCTAGTTTGCTTCACTTCATTTACTCACAGTACTGAAAAGGTTCTGCACTGAAGACCTAGTTCAATTGAAGCATAAATAAATATACATGTAACATCCAAGGAAAAAGGTATCAAACTTTCTCCAATATCATGTGGTAGCTAATAACTGAAAGTTATTTGCACATTCTCCATGAAATCATAGTCTGCATGAGGATTTTCTGACATCAGTATCTGTCATTCCAAATAGGTTCTGACAACGTTTCACCATGTTCTTCCGCTATATTTGTTGTCCGTTTGCATTCTCCATCTTTCTCCCTCGTTCTCCAACCTTCTTTGATCCCGTTCTTTATCCCGCTCTCTCTCTAGAATATTCCCAAGACAAATCATATTGGCTAATTCAACAAGCCTAACTTATTAATCAACTAGCAAACATGAGGAAATCTGCAGATGCTGGAAATTCAAGCAACACACACAAAATGCTGGTGGAACACAGCAGGCCCGGCAGCATCTATAAGGAGAAGCACTGTCGACGTTTTGGGCCGAGACCCTTCGTCCTGGCCTGCTGTGTTCCACCAGCATTTTGTGCGTGTTGTTATTAATCAACTTTTTGTTTTATTTTAAACAACAAAAAAATGAAATACCCAAATGTATAATGTAATTAAAGGAACACTTATTACACTTAGAGAAAATCTGCAGAAAATAAAATAGCTAACAGCATAAATGTATTAATAAAATAAAGCATGGTCTTCAATCAGGGTATAACGCACATAATTAAAAGAAAAATTTTAAAATAATAGCTGGTCGCATTATCATATTGTAAGACGCAGGTATTATGATATTCTTTATCGACTACGGTACAGCATTCAATACCATTATCCCCTTGGATCTAATCAATAAGCTCCAAGACCTTGGTCTCAATACCTCCTTGATAATTGGATTCTTACAGACCCCAATCATTTTGGAATGGCACCAACATCTCCTCCATGATCTCCATCAGCACAGCTGCACCACAAGGCTCTGTGCTTAGTCCCCTGCTCTACTCGCTTTACACTTATGACTGTGTAACTGAGCAGAGTTCCAATACAATATTCAAGTTTGCTGATGACATCACTGTTGTAGGCCGAACCAGAGGTGGTGATGAATCAATATATAGGAGGGAAATTGAAAATCTAACTTGAGTGGTGGCATAACAACAACCTCTTACTCAATGTCAGCAAGACCAAGGAGCTAATTAGACCAAGAAGAAGAAAACCAAAGGTCCATGAGCCAGTTCTCATCAGAGGATCAGAGGTAGAGAGGGTCAGCAATTTTAAACTCCTCTGTGTTATTATTTCAGAGGATCTGTCCTGGGCCCGTCATGTAAGTGCAGTTATGAAGAAAGCACGGCAACATCTCTACTTCCTTAGGAGTTTCCAGAGATTCAGGATGACATCTAAAATTTCAGATGCGTAGCGGACAGTATATTGACTGGCTGTATCACAGCCTGGTATAGAATGGATATCCCTTCAAAAAGTAGTGGATATGGCTCAGTCCATCATAGTTAAAGCCCTCCCAACTATTGAGCACATCTACATGTAACACTGTTGCAGGAAAACATCATCAGGTACTCCCAACACCCAGGTCATGCTCTCTTTCATTGCTGTCATCAGAAAGAAGTGACTATCCCCTCAACATTAGGCTATTGAGTCAAAGGGGATAATTTCAGTCAACTTCACCTACCCAGTCATTGAAATGTTTCCACTACAAATAGACTCGCTTTCAAGGAATCTTTATCTCATGTTCTCAATATTTATTGCATATTTATTATTTTTATTTCTTCCTTTTTGAATTTTGCTCAGTTTGTTGCCTTCTACACTCCAGTTGAATGCCCAAGTTGGGTGATCTCTCATTGATTCTGTTATGGTTATTATTCTATAGATTTATTGAGTATGTCCACAAGAAAATGAATCTCAGGGTTGTATATGGTGCCATACATGTACTTTGATAATAAATTTACTTTGAACTTTTGACCATTGATTTTGGACACTATCAGATTGGCACTAAACACAGGCAAAGGCATGTTCACCCAAAGACAAGGCTCTGGACCTTTTCTTTTATTCTTTATTCACTTAATTCTGTTGTGCTCATTCACACACAGTACAATGGGTGTACAATATTGCTACTCAACGTCTAGCCGTTCCTTTTATGTGCTAACAACCCTTGTACTCCCACCTGTCTATGTTAAGCTGAGCTGTGCAAAAACAAGAGTCAGATGAGAAGGACTTCTGAATGCCCATCGCTATTCACTGTCAGCCTTCCTAGCACCAGCATGTAGACCCTTATGATATACAGTTGGTAGCAGATCAGAGAGGTCTTCACAAAACAATTCACAGAGCTCAAATGAGCAGGAACTGGTCCAAATTGAAAGGATAGCTCAGGAAATTGTTCATCAGGTAAGCAGTTTAAGCATAATCTTTTCTATAGCTACCGGGCTTGATGCAGCTGACTTCCTATTTCGGCACACTGCATCATATCAGAGGGTGTGAAAAAATCCATTAACGCTTACATAACGTTCTGATATTTGATAATGACCCTATTTGTCCCTTCTTGCAGGAGTTATTAGAAAAAGCCAATGGAAATCAATCAAAAACAATTATTCCACTAAACTATTCTTCACCTGTCCACAGATACCTCGAACATCATCCCACTGAGATCAGTTAAATTGGCATATAATAAAAATTAAAGCTAAGATCTTCTCATCTGACAGGTTCAAATATATTCTGCAAAGAAAATTCAGGTCTTCCTAATTATCACAAAGATAATTAGGAAGATTTTTCAAAGGTGGTCGTCTCCATGTGGTTAAGCAATTTGCAGAAATATGACCATGTAAAAAGGAAAAATTGTTTTTCAAGTTTTGCTGCCTTTCCGTTTGCCACTAAAATATTCTGCACTAAATTTCAATGCTATTATTTGTTTATGAAACATTTTAGTACAATGAATGTTCAATATTTTTCTTATGTTGTTGTCATATTCACATGCATTATTTTTATTTCCATCTAGACTGGTAAATTAATACAGGAGGCTGCTGGCAAGAGTAATCTAAAGAGAGTAACACTGGAACTTGGTGGGAAAAGTCCAAACATCATATTCGCTGATGCAGACTGTTAGTATTTAAAGTTATTTAAAGTAATGTTTTATGCTTATTAAATAACTTCTGTATTTTTATTTACTGACAAATTAGGAGATATTGGCAATATTGTACTATTGACCATGCCTGTTTTTTTTTTTTGTTAAGATGTTGGTAGGGCTTTAGCTTATTTTTATTCAGGAAGACAGAATGATCTGAGACAAATGTTCAGATAGGAATGATGTGTGATCTGGACAACTACATAAATCAATCGCTTTTCCATGACTTTGGGACCTTTGTCTTTCATGGTGATAGGTAGCAAGAGCAGGAAAGCACCTCACAAAGTATTTTCAGATGTTGCAACACTTAAACTAGATTGAGCACACTGTAAATAGGGTGCGGAGATGCAGTGAAGATAGCCAGTACCAGTGGCAAGAGCACCAATTATCCAGACTGCTCTGTTCCTTGTTGGTGTTGAACAAGTTCTGCTATAGGTGAAAGAAAAGGCTGGGCAGGTTTTTCTTTGTAACAATTGTCAATTACCTAGCGTTCTGGAATGTAGGTGTCAGAACAAGTGGTCAATTTGTTCATGCTCCTCTTTGGAGGAATGTGTTCTTCATTCTTGTGTATGCTTGTGTTTTTTTTCCAGAAGTAAAATCACTGACTTTATAATTTTGCTTTGGAATTTGCATGTAGTGTGGTGGATTTAAAAGGTAACCCCTGTAGAAAATTCAAAACTTCAGAATTAGGTTTATTATCACTGGCATGTGTCGTGAAATTTGTTAACTTAGCAGCAGCAGTTCAATGCAATACATAATGTAGAAAGAAGGAAGGAAGGAAGGAATAAATAAATAAATAGATCGATTACAGTGTACGTATATTGAAAAGATTAAAAATCGTGCGAACAACAGAAATACTGTATATGTAAAAAGTGAGTTAGTGTCCAAGGGTTCAATGTTCATTTAAGAATTGAATGGCAGAGGAGAAGAAGCTGTTCCTGAATCACTGACTTTATGCCTTCAGGCTTCTGTACCTTCTACCTGATGGTAACAGAGAGAAAAGGACATGTCCTGGGTGCTGGAGGTCCTTAATAATGGATGCTGCCTTACTGAGACACCGCTCCTTGAAGTTGTCCTGGGTGCTTTGTAGGCTAGTACCCAAGGTGGAGCTGACTAGATTTATAGCCCTCTGCAGCTTCTTTCGGGCTTGTTGAGTAGCGCACCCCCCTCCCCATACCAGACAGTGATGCAGCCTGTCAGAATGCCCTCCACAATACATCTATATAAGTTTTTGAATGTATTTGTTGTCATGCCAAATCTCTTCAGGCTCCTAATAAAGTATAAGCACTGTCTTGTTTTCTTTATAACTACATCAATATGTCTGGACCAGGTTAGATCTTCAGAGATCCTGACACCCAGAAACTTGAAACTGCTCACTCTCTCCACTTCTGTTCCCTCTATGAGGATTAGTATGTGTTCCTTCGTCTTACCCTTCCTGAAGTCCACAATCAGCTCTTTCGTCTTACTGATGTTGAGTGCCAGATTGTTGCTGAAGCACCACTCCACTAGTTGGCATATCTCACTCCTGTATGCTCTCTCATCACCATCTGAGATTCTACCAACAATGGTTGTATCATCAGCAAATTTATAGATGGTACTAGTGTTGATCATCAGCGAGGTTATGTTATCACCAATCCACACAGATTGTGGTTTTCTGGTTAGGAAGTCAAGGATCCAATTGCAGAGGGAGGTACAGAGGCCCAGGTTCTGCAACTTCTCAAATGGATTGTGGGAATAATGATATTAAATGCTGAGCTATAGTCATTCAACAGCACCCTGAAATAGATGTTTGTGTTGTCCAGGTGGTCTAAAGCCATGTGGAGAGCCATTGAGATTGCATCTGCCGTTGACCTATTGTGACAATAGGCAAATTGCAATGGGCCCAGGTCCTTGCTGAGGCAGGAGTTCAGTCTAGTCATGACCAACCTCTCAACGCATTTCATCACTGTCGATGTGTGCTACCAGGCGATGGTCATTAAGGCAGCCCACATTATTCTTCTTTGGCGCTGATATAATTGTTGCCTTATTGAAGCAAGTGAATTCTCCTGCGATTCAGTTGGCACAGGTTTTCAGAGCCTTACCAGGTACTCCATCTGGACCTTCTGCCTTGCAAGGGTTCACTCTCTTTAAAAACAATCTAACATTGGCCTCTGAGACAGAGATCACAGGGTCATCAGGTGCAGCAGGGATCTTCACAGCTGTAGTTGTGTTCTCCCTTTCAAAGCTTGCATACTAGCCAATTTTTGAATAATTATCCCTTTAAACAATAATCAGTTGCATGTATAGTAGGCAACAATTAGGCACATTCAGAGTTTAACGTCAACGATAAAGATGAAATCTACAGTGTTTGTAAACAAATTTCAATAATATATGGTATTCCTATGAAATAAGCCAAAACATTTTGGAAATTTATAGATTATAGTTGCTATAAAGGTAGACAGAGCTGTAGTCTGGAAGTTTTAGGGCTCTTTGTTATACAATAATTTATTTTAGTTTTTCACCATCTATAAACTGGAGAACAGCAATTGATGAATTTGAGATTCTCAAAATTACTGCTCTGCAGAACATGTTACTTTAAAAGTCTGCTTTTAATACATTAACAGTGCTTAAGATTCAATCAGTGATTCATTAACCTGAAAGTGGCAGTTACAGGTTAGTCGCTGAGTCTTTCATTCTCCCTCCATTTTGCTGCTATCTTTGTGAATAATATTAGTTATTCACAGGTGATATCAATATTTAATCTGGGATGTAACATTAAGAGCAAGATCTTATGAATCCAAATCTGACTTTGAAACTCCATCACCAGGGTAGTTTATCAAGATCATTCAAAGTACCAGAACACAATGGATTTAGCTGAGTTAACTATTTAACTCTGATACATGATTAATGAACAAACCACATTTTCATCACTCTCAGTTGCCATAAGCTTCAATTAATGAACTAATCCTTGATTTCCAAGTCCACTGTTAAACTTGTCACCCTCTGTATAACAGCCTGACAATGAACAATACCCTATTCAAAGGGCTCTGTCCTATCAACTATAATGATGCTCCTGAGAACATATTGTGACATGATAGATTATCTGAACCTTCTCAATGAAGCGAGGGATAGTGCACATTCTTCCAGAATTTCCATCTATTGTAGCTGAAAGATCAACAAGAACTGTTAAATGTGATTGTTATGCCATAGAACCTGAATATTTTTTGTGGAGTAAGGTGTAGCAATAGATGATTTATTTCTATTCTTGGTGTTCACCTGGCGGAGAATCTCACCTGGTCCCTCAACACCAGCTCCATAGCCAAGAAAGCCCAGTTGCGTCTCTACTTTCTGCGAAGGTATCGAGAGCATCCTGAGCAGCTGCATCACTGCCTGGTTCGGGAATTGCACTGTCTCAGATCGCAAGACCCTGCAGTGGACAGTGAGGTCAGCTGAGAAGGTCATCAGGGTCTCTCTTCCCGCTATTACAGACATTTACACCACACGCTGCACCTGCAAAGCTAACTGTATTGTGAAGGACCCCACACACCCCTCACACAAACTCTTCTCCCTCCTGCCATTTGGCAAAAGGTACCGAAGCATTTGGGCTCTCACAGCCAGACTGTGCAATAGTTTCTTCCCCCAAGCCATCAGACTCTTCAATACTCAGAGTCTAGACTGACATCTACATCATTTATTATTATATTGTAATTTGTCTTCTACTGTGTCTATTGTCTTGTATATTAATTACTGTACTGCCCTGCTCTGTTTTCCACACTTTATGTAGTCCTGTGCAGGTCTATAGTCTAGTGTAGTTTTTATGTTGGTTTATGTAATCTAGAGTAGCCTTGTGCTGTCTCACATAGTCTAGTGTAGTTTTGTGTTTCATGTAGCACCAGGGTCCTGGAGGAATGTTGCTTCATTTTTACTGTGTACTGTACCAGCAGTTTATGGTCAAAATGACAATAAACTTGATTTGACTTGACTTGGCTTGATAATGAATTCCATAATATATTAACTAATGACTTGTTATATAGAATTGTAACAATGTGTTCAATGTTCATATAAGTATAGAAAATAGATGAGGAACAGCAAAGTAACAGTTCTTTTGGACCACTTTGTCTTTGCCAACCATGATGGCAATCCAAACTAATCCCATTCAAATTTATGACCTGTTGTCAAAGGACATCAATGCATATTCTGTATGATGACATAGCAGTACTGTTTAAGGTTTCTAGGAAAAATCCCATAGAGCTAGATTTCATTTTAATGCCAGATTTGCAGACTGATAAACAAACTAAATTTTTCAAGATCCCAGAATAATATTGCATGTGTTCGAGAATGAATGACTATACCAACTTGACTTATATTTTGCAGTGGACTATGCTGTGGAGCAAGCTCATCATGGTCTGTTCTTCAATCAGGGACAGTGCTGTTTGGCAGGATCCAGAATATTTGTGGAGGAATCTGTCTACAAAGAATTTGTTTGCAAGAGCATTGCCCTTGCACAGAAGTATGTTATTGGAAATCCTCTAAATGAAGCTGTCACCCATGGACCGCAGGTATCGTAGAAAAAGTAATACCTGGATTATGTTGTGGACCAGTGGTACATGCTTCTTATAGGTAGATGGTCTGCAAACCTAAATAAATTCTGAGGGCCATTCTTATGAATCATGCTTTATTTTAACCATACAAAGCCATGTATCTGACACTGGAGTGAATCTGATGGAGCTGGCCTTATTTTTGTTTAGACCAGAGCCAAACAATTTGATGACATCATCTACGTAAAATCATTTCAAGGCCCTTGCCAATCCTGGAAGTTAAGGAACAATGCAGGCTTTTTTGATCCTAGTTGTCTGTTATCAAGTTCTTTAAAATATCAACAGCTTTAAAAATTAATTCTAATTTTAAGTATTAAATCAATAATAAATTACTCATTTGTATTGTGAAAATACAGATTATAATGCAAGCTATAATTATCTTGCAATTTCTATCTCTCTTCTAGAGATCAAATACTGTATAATGAAAGCCTGTGGTTTCATTGTGATTGGTAATGATTAGCCAAAATATTACTTGCCAGTGTAAGATCCAGGCGTGGTTCTGGTTAGTTGATTTAATTCACACTCATTCTCCCTCATGAGCACACACCCTGCACCTTCCATCTCCATTCCCCAAAAAGCACAACGAACAATCTGAGATTTTGTGAGATCTTGTTTCCTAAGCCAATAAAGAACAATAAATATGTAAACATCCTTACCAAGTTTTAATGGCTCATGATCGGATATGAATTCTCAAAGTGAGAGAGTCAGAGAACTTACAAACTAAATGTGAGTTTCATTGAAGGTGGAACTTGGTGCATTTCTAGTTAACCATGTACTCCACATCACCCCATCTGAAGATTTTATTCCTTGTCTTTTGTTGATTGGGACCAACAAAGAATTAGCAACACAGTGGTACTAAAGCAGTTCTCCCATGGACATTGCATAATCAAAGACTTTTCTATTATGAACACAAGAAATTCTGCAAATGCTGGAAATCCAAAGCAACAGGCACAAAATGCTGAAGGAACTCATCTGATCAGGCAGCATTTTTGGAAGTGAATACACAGTCAATGTTTCAGAATCAGGTTTATTATCACCAGCATGTGTCGTGAAAGTTGTTAACTTCGCAGCAGCAGTTCAATGCATTGCATAATATAGAATAAAAAAATTAAAATAGCAATAATAATGTCAATTACAGTATATGTATACTGAATAGATTTTAAATCGTGCAAAAACATAAATATATATTTAAAAAGTGAGGTAGTGTTCAAGGGTTCATTGTCCATTTAAGAATCGGAAGACAGAGGGGAAAAAGCTGTTCCTGAATCACTGAGTCTGTGACTTCAGGCTTCTGCATCGCCTACCTGATGGTAACAGCGAGAAAAGGGCATGCCCTGGATGCTGGAGGTCTTTAATAATAGACACTGCCTTTCTGAGACACTGCTCCTTCAAAATGTCCTGGGTAATTTGTAGGTTAGTAACCCAAGATGGAACAGACTAAATTTACAGCCTTCTGCAGCTTCTTTCAGTCCTGTGCAGCAGCCTGCCCACCCCTCCACCTCCATACCAGACAGTGATGCAGCCTGTCAGAATGCTCTCCACGGTACATCTAAACAAGATTTTGAGTGTATTTGCTGACATACCAAATCTCTTCAAACTCCTAATGAAGTATAATTGCTGTCTTGCCTTCTTTATAACTGCATCGATATGTTGATACCAGGTTAAATTCACGGAGATCTTGACACCCAGGAACTTGAAGCTGCTCAATCTCTCCACTTCTGATCCCTCTGTGAGGATTGGTATGTGTTCCTTCATCTTACCCTTCCTGAAATCCACAATCAGCTCTTTCATCTTACTGATGTTGAGTGCCAGGTTGTTACTGCGATACCATTCCACTAGTTGGCGTATCTCACTCCTGTACGCCCTCTCATCGCCATCTGAGTTTCTACCAACAATGGTTGCATCATCAGCAAATTTATAGATGTAGTTGAGCTGTGCCGAGCCACACGGTCATGGTTATAGAGAGAGTAGAGCAGTGAGCTAGGCACACACCTCTGAAGTGCACCAGTTTTGATCGTCAGCGAGGAGCTGTTATCACCAATCCACACAGATTGTGGTCTTTTGGTTTGGAATTTGAGGAACCAAGTGCAGAGGGAGGTGCAGAGGCCCAAGTTCTGCAACTTCTCAATCAGGATTATGGGAATGATGGGAAAGAAGGGCAAGATCCTTCTTCAGGACTTTTCTATTATCTATTTATAGTCTAGTGTTGACAGTTAAGTGTTGACCAGATGGCATCTTCCTGTTGTAAGACCCACAAGGGTCAAGCAAATCATTTATGTCACAAAGCACGGAAAAAGCCATCACCTGTCAACTGAGCAACTTCTTGCTGGTCTACCTGGCTAATCTTTAAAAGATCTGAAAGTTTACACACTTCATGGAGGAATATACGCCATAACAATTTGATCAACATGGTCATCTATTAATACCGGAGAGTGCCAGAAAGAAATCTCTAATAACTCGATGTGGCTTGCAGGCTAATTGCCGGGTAACAAAGCAAGAGTTAAAAAGAGCCGAATAAATATGATGAAAGATTTAATTAATTGCTGAAAGTATGTTTGGCTCAGCACCCTCCATAGTGTAAAAGATACATCTGCAAACTTATCCAGAATTTCTATTTAAGTATAGGTATAGTATCAGAGTTTCATGATCAGTGTTTGTTTGAAATAAAGGTATATTAATTTATCATCCCAATATATACTTGTTGGATCCTAAATATCTGTTCAATATAGAAAATAAATTTTTGTACCTTTTCCATTTAACTAAGAAGTTTTATCTTTCTGTATCATTAACACTAATCTATATCATTGATTTAAATTAACATGAGAATGAAATGAGGTTATAACTGTTGGAGAGGTTATTACCTGTGTTTGAATATGATACTGTGCTTGAGTTTGGTGAGAGAAATTCAATAATTACAATATATTACCATTCCAAAGTAGTAAGATATTTAAAAAAACTGTTAAATTAATATTTTCACTGAGACTTGCGGCACAGCACTAGTCACAGGCCTCCATCTACTCCCACTCTCTGGCACCTCCTATGAAGCCAACGGCAAATCCATTTTACTACTTCACCCTTAATAACAAGTGGCTGAACCTTTTTGACCAGCCTCACAGGTGGGACACTCTCAAAATCTTTAAGCATATCCTCCAGCATCTTGGTATTCAGGATCTAGCTTATTGTTTCCTGCCATGTCCTTTTAACCATTCTTAAATCTCAGATTCTCTCACGGATAGACTGACCACAGTTAGTGCAGATTGGCAACAACTTCTCTGCCAGACTTACCATTAGCAGAGGTACTCTGTTTAGTCTCCTTGCTGTACTTTATACTTCAGGCTACTTGCAGCTCCAATTCCACATTCAAGTTTGCTGATGACACCACTGTTGTTGGCCAAATCAAAGGTGGTGATGAATTGACATATAGAAAGGAGATTAAAAATCTGATTGAAGAGCTGATTATCAAGTACAGGAGGTTCACGAGCGTTCCTCATTAGGAACAGAGGTGGAGAAGCTCAGTAACTTTAAGCTCCTTGGTTATCATATCAGAGGATCTCTCCCTCAACCACCATGTAAGTGTCATCACAAAGAAGGTATGACAGCACTTCTACCTTCTTAGAAGTTTGTGTAGGTTTGGCACATCACCAGAAACTTTGACAAACTCTATAGATACACAGTGAAGAGCATCTAGTTGTTTGCATTCCTTCTGATGCACTTAGGAATGGGAAAAGGTACAGAGGGTGGCACATGCAGCCAGTTTACCACAGGAAAAGCACCACCCCACCATTGAGTACACTTCCACAAGAAAGCAGCATCTATCATCAAAGACCCCTCCAAGCTATGTCCTCTTCTCGCTTCTCCTATCGGGCAGAAAGTATAGAAGCCATAAGCCCCACACCAGCAGGTTCAGAAACAGTTATTACCCTGCAATCTTCAGGCTCCAGAACTGGTGCAGGTAACTTCACTCCCCACTACTCTGAACTGATTCTACAAGCTACCGACTCACTTTCAAGAACTCTTTACAACTCATTTTCTTTGTATTAATTTTTATTTGCACGGTTTGTCCTCTTTCGCACAATGTTTGCTTGTCAGTCTTTACCTGTTCATGTATATATTTTTTACAAAATTCCATAGTAATTTTTTCTGCAAATGCCTAGATGAAAATGAATCTCAGGGTAGTATATGGTAACGTGTGTGTATTTGAACGTTGAAACTTAAATAAAGGCACAACATTACCCAATTTTTGGTCTTCTCATATCTCATCTATAGCTAAAGATGATACAAAAATCTCTGGACCAAGCAATTTCTTCACTTGCTTCCCCAAACATCCTTGGGTATACTTGCTCAGGACCCAAAGATTTATTAACCTTACATGCCTCAAGACAGCCAATGCCTCCTCTTTCATTATATTGATATGTTTCAAGAAATATAAGCAGAGTCACTGAAGATTTTTAAAGCCGAGATGGATGGATACAATAACCACAGTGGTGAGCTGTTACTGCAGATGGATGAGAATGCTGATATTTTGTGTGTGTTTAGCAATATTTCACCCACGATACCTATTGACTATATAGTCTGCAACATAAGGCAGGACTTATCATTAGACAAAGCAGACAAGCAACTTTATTTGAGCAGTGATCCAGTTGTAAATCAGAATATATTCATCTGGGAACAAATTTTCCGATCATTAAAAGGAGCCAAATAAATAGGGGCTGGGTTGGAACTGGAGCTTGGGCTAAGATTCCCAGGGTCTGTTGAAGGCAAAGTTACTCATATAAGAGAAGATAGGGATGGCACAGTAGTACATAGAGTAAAGCTGTTATTCCCCCCCACCCCTCCTCCTAGTTCCAGGATCCAAGTTCAATTAGGTGCTATATGTTTATGGGGTTTGTACATTCTTCCTGTGATACAGGGGTTTGTATATTCTCCAAGTGTCTGAAAATATCTTTTAACTTAAGTAAGAAGGCAATCATTCAAAAGGTTTTAACAGGCCCAGTATATTTTAAAATGTTCTGACTCAAATTTGGAACAAATCTTGACACAAAATTATATCAATATGAGCTTATCACACGGAGGAGTCTGTGTGTACATTAAGCTTAAAATTAATAAGATCAAAAACTGAACCTGAATTAAAGAATAAACATTTCTATCAATCTGGTTTCAGCAATCAGAATTTGAAAACATAAGGTTCCTGCCAAAACATGTGTGAGCAAGACAAATGTTATTCTTTTCGTTATAGTACAGCCTTCAGGTCATTTTTACTTTTCACATTGATTTTGTACAGAATGAATCCTCTACAAAAAATATCCAAGATAAAGACATTGAATGTCAAACAACGTGATGTATTTATTCATTTCTTTTCTCTAATAACGTTTTGACAGATTGATAAAAAGCAGTACGATAAAATTCTCGATTTAATTGAGAGTGGGAAGAAAGAAGGAGCTAAACTGGAATGTGGAGGTTTGCCTTGTGGAGATAAAGGCTTCTTCATTCAGCCTACAGTTTTCTCAGAAGTTACAGATGAAATGCGCATTGCCAAGGAAGAGGTAATACAGCTATTCACGTCAGCCTGTAAAACAGATAAATATTTAAGATTCATATTCCCAAACAATCCCTTATTAAAGAGAAGATTTTAGTGTACAATTTAATGGAAGTAGTCATTTTCTTTCACATTTCTTTAGTTCTGGCAGCACAAGGTGTATAAGAATGCTGACCTTGACTTCTGTTTGATTCCAGTCTTCTCTCAATCAGTGAGATTCCCCAGTCTTGCTGATTAAAAGGCAAGAATTTCTAAAGGATGGAGTGCCCCATGTTAATGGAAGAGCTGCTGGCAAGCTTCTATCTAACAATGGGGAAAAAAAACAGCTCCAGCCACATAACACCACATAACACCACTTAAAGAGTCATGGTACCTGCCGTTCCAATCACTCGGATCATTGGAAAAAAAGTCAAAAAAACTTTAAAAAGATGGGATATTGAGAAAAATAGTTTGTACTGTAAAGATCTACATTACATACAGATTAGATTGTGTTTTATCCATAGTAACCTTGAACTAATATTTGTTTATTATTCAAAGGCCATTGCAAAGTTCAATGTTTGTTCAACCAAGTCAGTCAAACATAAAGTACACGAGAACAGTGAAGTGAAGAATGACAACTATTGAACTTGAGAACATGATGCTGCTTAAAACAATATCACTTTGATTGGCATCACCACAGATAAGATCCATAGCATGCTAATTTTATAAACTGTCCAGCATTGGGGTCAACTACCTGTCAATTGGATGTTTTCACATTATAAATGTTAATTATTAATACATTTATGATGTCACTACTTACAATATAAGGAATGGTAAAATAATTGTGCATATACAGTATATTGTTTCCTTTACAACTTATTAACAATTTTAAAATAAAACAGATCTTTGGACCAGTACAACAAATAATCAAGTTTAAAACAGTTGAAGAAGTCATTAAGAGAGCTAACAACACCCACTATGGCTTAGTTGCTGCAGTTTTCACCAAAGACATCAATAAAGCACTGACCTTGGCTTCAGCTCTTCAAGCTGGGACTGTGTGGTAAGCATTTCTTTATAAGTAGTACAGAGTATGTTAACATTTTCCTGAGCTATATGTGAAATGTATGCTCTATTCAACTGAATCTTACAACTGAGCACATTAATCTTTCCACAGGGTTAATTGCTACAGTGCAATGAATGTTCAAAGTCCTTTTGGAGGATTTAAAATGTCTGGAAATGGTAGAGAAATGTAAGTATTAAACAGTACACTCAATGAAATTAAGGGTTAATGTTTTTAATTCAATTTAGATTTCATGTGGCAATGTACAGTAATATATAAAAATCTACAATATATACAAATTATATTATGTTTTCGGACAACAGTAATCTTGAACAAATTATTTTTTACAACTCCAAGGTCATTGCAAGGTTCCACAGTCATTCAAATCCATCAAGTACAATCTAGAACAGCTAACACTGGCAGCTAACTTGAGAACATGGTGTTGTCTCATATAATGTTCACAGGAATCAATAAGACAAGAAGATTTTGTCTGGTGTCAGCTATATTATATAACAGAACTACATTCATTGTGTATTGCTGATAGGAAGAGTGTGAACTGGACATAAATAAGAAGAGAGTTAGATCAGAGAGTGAAACAACACAGGAACAGACCCTTCAGCCCTATTCGTCCATGCCAAACAAGATTCCCATCTGAGCTGGTCTCATTTACCTGAGTTTGGCTCATATCCCTCAAAACCTTTCCTATCCATGTACTGACCAAATACCTTATAAATGTTCTTAATGTATCTGCTCCTCCGAGAGGACCACAACCTTGCCGTAGGGTTTGGAGGTTTGCGTGCCTCAATGACCTGAAGGGCTACGTTGGCTGGAGCCAGGGCTTTCTGCTTTGGCTCCTGGTATGCCGAACAAGTCAAGCAATAGAGGGCAGACTAAGGGTGGTCCACCTGTCCTCCAGGTTCAGGGGTTCATCTCAGGGCTAACAACCTTGACTGGTAAAATAAAACTGTTTTGGAAACAGTAATGAAGAATCCCTCTATATCTGAATGCAACGGTATTCCTGAGTCTCCTCCTGGGGCTTGCGTGACTGACAGACTGACTGAAAACTGAGCTGCTAACATGACGAAGGAAAACCTGAACACCACCAAAGATGGAGGACCTTCATTGCTGCCCTAAGATGCAGCAGCGTAACAGGCAGTAGGTAATGTTCCTGCTCAACCACTTCCTCTGGCAGCTCATTCCATACATTGACCATTCTCTTGGTGAAAATGTTGCCCTGCAGGTTCTTATTAAATCTCTGCCTTAAACCTTTGGCTTCAAGTTCTTGATTCCCAAGCCCTGGTGAAAAAGGCCACGCACATTCACCCTGCCTATGTCCCTCGTAATTGTATGGACTGCTATGAAATCACCCCTCATTCTCCTACAATCTGATGAAAAATGTCCCAGCCTACTCAACCTCTCTCCATAGCCTATTCCTTGAGTGCAGAGTGACCAAAACTGAACAGAATATCCCAAAGATCCTGCAAAGAGAATTAATGGAGTTAAATAGCAAGTTAAAATGCAGGACCTCTAGGCTTGTAATCTCAGAATTAATCCCTGTGTCATATACGGGTGAGTAGAGGAATCGGAAGATGGGCAGCTGAATTTGAGGCGAAGGAGGGAAAGCTTCAGGTATTTGGATCATGGGGGATCCCTTTTTGCGGGTGGGAGACCTGAACAAGAAAGACGAGATACACCTAAACTGCACTAAGACCAACAACCTTGTAAGGAGGTTTGCAAGTGCTGCTCAGGAGATTTAAAATAATGAGGCAAGAGCATGTGACCCAGAATGGCCTTGCGCAGCAGGAGAGACAGAATCATATGTAGAAAACAGAACAGGCACATGCGGTGGGCAGAATTGACAGAGGTAGGTGGGAAAACACAAGAGCACTAGGCTGGTTTTACTTTATTGCGGGGAGCATTGCAAGAAAGAGGAAAAGGGCTTGGATCAGCATGTGGGGTTATGATGTTCTTACAATCATAGGCGCATGATTGAGGGAAGAGCAGGACTGATATCTCAATGTTTATAAAAGTTTCTAGCATGATGGAGGGGGCACAAAATGGGAGGAGTCATTGTACTGCTGATCAGGGAGCATAACCCGGCAGCACTCAGGGAGGGGGATCCTGGAGGAAGCAGCCAATGAGGCTATATAGCAGGGGCGCCAAACCTTTCTTATGTCATGGACTATAACCATTAAAGAAGGGGTCCGTGAACCCCAATTTGGGAGGCTCTGTAAAATAAGGTCATAAAGTTTAACAGCATAGAAACCGGGCCTTTAGCCGATCACTTCTATGCTGTCCATCATATCAGTCTGTACTAATCCCAATTGTCCGCATTAATTCAATTTCCCTCTAAATCTTTCTCATTCACATACTATCAAAACGCCAACTAAATATTGTTACTCTTCCTGCCTCCACCACCTCCTCTGGCAGTTCTTTCCACAAACCAGCTACCCTTTGACAAATGGTCCAGTGCTTTCTTGACATATATAATGAATAAACTCCTCATCTGGCCGATTACACGTGATGTTTCAGCAGAATGGCTACAAGGTAAAGGAAATTAATCAGGCCCTTGAAAGGGCTGACAGAAAATCCAGGAAACCTAACGAGGAGGAACCCCTCATTACGGGCTGTCTTCTCTATCTTTCCACGGTTTCTGGAAGGATCGCCAAGATCCTGAAGAAATACCGGATTAATACCAACCACAAGTATGGAGGATTAAATCACAGTTTATGAGGGTCAAAGGTAACCTGTGGCTCAGGACGGCTGATGTGTACAGGATTCCCTGTGAGTGTGGAGCGGCATATTGCGGCCGGATGCAACACATGGCGAACACCTGCATCGGGGAGCACGGGAAATGTAATTGTTTGGGTTACCCAGAGAAATTGGTGGTAGCAGAACATTGCATCCGCAATGGCGATAGGGTTGACTCTGAGGACACAAACCTATTGCACTGTGCCAATAGCTTTTGGACCACCTGGTGAAGGAAGCCATTGAAGTAAAACTGGAGAAGAGAATTTTACCAAAGATGAAAGTCTTGCTCTAAGTTAGAACTGGAATTCAATTGTAAACAAGGTGGGACAGTAGAAACCAGATTGAGCGAGGACTAACCAATTAGGAGGGACGGACAACAGGGGTATAATTACCACATGACTAAACATGCCCAGTCATCATCCCTTATGAGGATGGCAGAGTTTGTCATCAAAATGTTGGTTAAAATCGATACCTGTACCCAGGTGGAGCCTGAGAAGAGTTTATTCAACTACTCTTTGTATGGAAATACAAAGATCTCCATTAAACGTCCTGCCTCTATACCTATGGTGTGTATTTTAGTTATCCCTACCACAGGGACTAGACACTGGCCATTTACCCTTTTTATACTTATATACCTACTTCTCAGCCTTCTTTCTTCAGCAAAAACAGACCAAGCTTTACCCAATTTCTTCTGATTGTTCAAACCTATGAGTAAAATTCAGAAAAAAAGAGAGAAGCGATCACTTTGACAGAGCTGCACCATAGGTCTCCCAACGGTCAGCAGTAAATTGAAGAGAAAACATGTAGGTAAATAGCAGTAGGCTGCAAAAATACTGGGATTGCAATAGTGAGGGAGTTTGACTTCCGAATATTGGTAAGAGGATTAATAGGTTGGAATTTGTAACATCATTCAAGAGAGCTGTATGTAGAGAGTCCTTCTGAGAAGCAGCCATGCTCAACTTAAAAATAAGGAATGAGGATGTGCAATGGTGTAAGTGTCTATGGGGAAACATGTAAAAACAGTGACTGTAGTTCGATAAGTTTTAAGGTAGTCATGGGAGAAGGTATGGTTGGTCTTAGAGTTAAGATCATAAATTCAATGAGAGCAGAATTCAACAAGAAAAATGGCACTTGACAAATATAGTTTGGGAGCAGATGTTAGAAGGAAAATCAATATTTGATAAGTAGGATTAATTTAAAGATGAAACAGTATTAACTCAGAGGCAGCATGTTCCTTTAGGCATAAAAAGCAAAGATGGTAACATTTTGGTGCCTGAGTTAACATGGAAATTGAAGGTTTCATCAGCTGCAAGAAGAAAGCATACAGTATATTACGTGTAGGCATTGGGTATCAAGTGAGGTTTGAGTCTTATAGGGGACGAAGGAAAGATCTTATAGAAATTCATCATCATCATGTGCCGAATCATGTAATATAGATGATTATGGTCCCATGATTGTTCTTGGCAAAGTTTTCAACAGAAGTGCTTTGCCATTGCCTTCTTCTGGACAGTAATTTTACAAGACTGGTGATGCCAGCCATTATCAATACTCTTCAGAGATAGCCTAGCTAGTGTTAGTGGTCACATAACCAGGACGTGTGATCTACACCAGCTGCTCATAAGACCACCCACCACCTGCACCCACAGTTTCACCTAACCCTGAGCAGGGGTGGGGGACGGTAAGCAGATGCTACACCTTGTCGAAGGGTTACCCACAAGCTGGCAAAGCGATAAACCATCTCACACCTCTTTTGGTAGATATGCATCTACACCCCGCCACCCCTAGAAAATAGGAGTGCAAACAGAGGATATTAAGTAACTTAGGCAAGCAGGATTAATGAGAATCCTTGTTTTTCATGTATATTAGAAATAATAGGATAGCTAGGAATGTGGTAGGTTCCTTCAGAGACCAAAAAAAAAATCTATATGCAGAGTCAGAGGACATGAGTAGAATCAAAAATGAATTTGTCTCAACATTATTGCAAGTGAGCAGAGTGAAAGATGAGAGAAAGGGGAGGGCTGTACTAATATTCTGGAACATATCCCTACCTTGCACTTACCTGTTAGGGCAAAGGTGAATAAAATTGCTAACTTGTTCTCTGAAATTGCTTTTGAGCAAGCAACCCACAAACCCTCAGAAATATCTTACCTGCCTGTGAAGATATGGCCCAAACTAAACCAGCAATCAAAACCGTGAAATTACAGTAACCACCCGGCATTATTTGTGACATGCAGAAATGAAGCAGCTGAGTGGTGAAGCTGGAAGCTGCCTTTCCCAGTGACCAAGGTCCAAACCTCAGGCATTACCTGAAGAGTTCGAATGTTCTCCCTCTGCATGAGTCATTCTAAAGATGAGTGGATTGTTCAGTTAATTGTCCCTAATGTTTAGGTGGGTGGTTGAATATAGGTTTTGTGGGTGGATTGGGGGAAGTTGATGGGAAATATTAAGAAAATATTTTTTCTTTATTGTACTTTAGTATAAAAATGGGTGCTTGATAGTTAGCTTGGTTCCATGCTGCATATTTTATGTAAAATAGAACAGCCAAAATGAAATTTTAAAAATAAAAACAATTAATCCATTTGATTTCTATGTTAGCAATAAATTACATCTGAGCTAACAATTAAATAGATTAATTTATACAATATAAATAACCTGAGACTTAACTCTCTCTCTCTCTTCAATTTCTTCTATTGAAAGAAATAGAAGTTGAATCTATTGCATCTATGCCGGGTCCAACCCAGTACAGGTTCAATGCCCAGGTTATCCATCTTAACTTCTAGGAAAATTCAGATTGTTTATGTTCTCCCACTTCCTCTGGACTCCAGCAATAGACTGTGGCCAGAATGTGGCAAGAACAGGACTTCGATGTTGAATCCTCAAAAGGATTCACAGGCCCACCTGGGGAACCAGAGAAGTCCTGACCAGCCTGAGATGTTCTGGCCACAGTCTATTGCTGGAGTCCAGAGGAAGTAGGAGTGCATAAACAATCTGAATTTTTCTGAAAGTTAAAATAATGAACAATAAACAAAAAAATTATAAAAATGATCCAGTCAAAAAAGGGATTCTGGTTTATGAACATTGATAAGGAAGATTTGTGTTTGAAACATGACTTCCACATTCCTTTAAGAATGTCAGACTGCTGCCATTGTGGTAACATGGGAAATGTAGCAACTCCTTTAAAAGCAGCAGGCTTTAGCAAATGTGATAATATTTGTTATTAGTCATTTGGATCATTTGGATTGAGGTGTGCATGTTGATCAGGATCACAGTTTATTGCTCTGCTTTGAAATGGAGCCATGTACTTTATCTGAGACATCTAGTGTGAGTGCCAGTTTGATCTGTCATCAAAAAAGCAGCAAATCCACCATGCATAGCTGTACTGAAGCATATGCCGAGTTTCTTTTCGTGCTGGTCCCTGAAATAAGAAACTAAACTGGACACCTTCGGATTTAGAGGCAAAAGCACTGCTGAACGAATTGCATGGGTAGACAGGTGCCCTACCTATATGACAGAAGGATGAAGGTGAATGACTGAGCTAGACTTGGAGTCTGAACAGCAAAAAGGTAGAAAGGAATCCTTGCATCAACATCACCCCTTTCCAGGGCCAACACACCGTAAGGGAGATAATATGGTCACTTAAGGCTAAAGGAGTGGTCATGAGCAAAGTTCTTCTATAATTGTATTCTCCAATGTATGTAACAAGTAAGAAGACAGAACAAAAAGCCCAATATTCTTTGTCTGCCCTTGCACCAAAAGAATAGATGAGAATCACTTCCATCCATGGACAAAAATCCAGTGCCCAGGTGTTGCTCTGCATTTGGAATGCTACTGCCTTGTTATTCTGGGGTTCAAAGGCTTCTGGAGACTAACCATTGTCTCTTCCACTTCCCTCTATATATCTTTTCAAGAGTGTCACCTAATTCAAGAGGGCCCTCACCTATCCTCCCATCGATACTCCTTATGTGAAGGAGACATTGGCTAACTTACTTGTAGATGATTTGTTATCTTGTATCAAAAAATTGTCCCTTTAAATACCATCAGTTGTTTATTAAAAGCAACTAGCTGAATGGATTTTGCACTCAAAATCTATTCCACTGTCAACTCCACTAATTCCATGTGAGTTACTAGTTTTGAGAGTTTAGTCATTTCAATCCTCCCATCAGTGGGTATAGGTGTGAATGCAAACGTATTTTCACCTATCTCAAAAAGACTACTTTTGCGTTAAGTATCTCAAAAAGACTACTTTTGCGTTAAGTACCAAAGCAAAATTACCAAATAGAATTCTGTCTTTCTAGGGGAGAATATGGTCTTCAGGAATACACCGAAGTTAAGACCATCACCATCAAAATTCCACAGAAGAATTCTTAAAATATTGCAAATTAAAAGTGTTGAAGAATAGAAAGAGACTGTGATTTGAGATTTGTAAAGTCTAAAGATAAACATCACATTTCATCTCTGTAGTTTCACAATAAATGCAGCAGCTGTACTTAATTCTGTATGAAAAGATGTATTGAAGTAGAATTTAGCTCTTAGTATTTACACAGCAAAACAACAATTAAAAAGATATTGTTCTACCATTTTATAGTTTGGAAGTTTTGTTTTGAGCATTTTAGGTTTTTAATCATTTAATAAACGATTCATCTTATGTAACTTTGTCAATCAAACTAGAGGTCTGTTTCCTCATTTTTATTGATATAACAATATTTGCCTCAATTTACAAATCCATTAAAATAGCTTTGAAATACATTTACTTGTCTGCCTAGTGAAACGCACGTTTTTGTCCAGCATATTGTTTCTTCCTTTATTTTCCAATATTTCTTGATGGATAAAGATAACATAAATGGTGTTTATGATATCAGAACAGAATGAGTAAAATATAATTGCTCTGGTATCAGAAAATTTAGAACAATTGCAGGATCTATCAGATTTAACAAGCAAGATTAAATCCCTCAGCTGGATCTATGGGGACCAGTCACATAAATGTTGGAGCTACAAAGAGCAGGTGAGAAGTTGGGTATCCCCCATTGAGTAATGAACTTTCTGGCTCTCCAAATCCTATTCATCATCTATAAAGCACAAGTGTGATAATAAAAATAAACACGACTTGATAAAAGAAACTATGTATAACTCTAGAGTGAATGGACAACATTTCAAAAAAAAAGGAAAATGCAAAGCTTAGCTCAAATGCTGATAATTAGTAATGATGCAAAGAACAAAAGAAATTAAAAGTAGTAAAAGTTGTGACTCCAATGCCGCAATCCTACAGTGACCTCAAGCCTTCCATTATCCTTATTCTCCAGGATACACATTTCCAGCTATCGAAGAATTACAAACCACCATCACCCAAGAATTATCTGTATGAAATATACAATGCTACCAAATTTAAGGTTCACCCATAGAACACTGGAGGAACTCAGCAGGTCAGGCAGCATCTGTGGAAAAGAGTGAACAGTTGAATTTCTAGGCCAAGACCACTCTTCAGGACTGAAAAGGAAGGGGGAAGATGCCGGAATAAAAAGGTGGGGGGAGGTGAAAGAGGCTAGCTGGAAGGTGATAGGTGAAGCTAGATGGGTGAAAAAGTTCAAGGGCTGGAGAAGAAAGAATCTGATAGGAGATAGCTTACCCATTTTCATTAAAATATTAAAAAGACTTGTGTGGTAAAATGCAGCAAATACTGTAATTGTGTTTGGTCTGTACTGCCTCTATCAATACGTAGAGCAGTCTACCTCCACTGAAAAAACATTGTTCGTAAGTTTGTAACCACAGTGGGGGAGAAGCTGTTCTTGGCTGAAATGAAATGTTTCACTAATCAACACTTGATTTGCTCCTGTAAAATTTGCATGAAAACAAACAATGCCTACTTAGGCCTGAACTTCCAATGAAAATTCTTTTGTTTGCAGCTAACAAGTAGCTCATTTATAAACAACTGCTTGCATCTTTCCCACAGTGATTCATGCAAATATACATTATGAGCATGTGAATGAGGAGGTGGAGAAGGCCAACCAGCCCCTTAAACCTGGTCTGTCATTTACTATTATTACAAATAATCTAATTCTATGTTCCTCTCTGTATTCCATATACCTGCAGTAACCTGTTTTAAAAGTATTCAAACATTTTTCCAACAACACTCCTTAGAAAAGAGTCCAAAGACTCCAACCCTCTGAGAGAAAAGATTTCACCCTACTTCTGTTATAATGAGAAAATTCCTATTTCTTTTTAAATGAGAAACCTGGTTCTAGATTCTCCCATAAAATGAATCACACTTTCCACATCCAATTCCTTAAGACCTCCAAGGATGTTACAGTAAAATAATTTCAGGTAGTCTTTTCTTAAGTAATTATAATTATAAACCATTTTAAAACCTGATGGAACAGACTTTACATCAAATATAAGTAACTAATATAAAATTTGACTGAGCCCTGAATTCTTCATTCTAAATGTTCCTTAAACTCTTATATAAATGTTTTTTTAACTTAAATTTTTAGTTACATAGCAAATCATTAACAAAACAGTTACATAATAACCGCTGACAGGCATAAACAGTTAACATTTCTGGTTGAGACTTTCAAGATTGGAAAGGAAGGGGGAAGAACCCACCCAGCTTCTGTAACAGCTCATACTTACCCTCTCCCCACATTCCAGTCTGTTCCTTTCCAATCCTGATGAAGGTTCACAGCCTGAAACGCCAACCGTTTATTCCTCTCCATTGACGCTGCCTGACCTGCTGAGTTCCTCGAGAATTTTGTCTGTGTTGCTCTGGATTTCCAGCATCTGCAAAATCTTTTGCGTTTATAGTAAATGTTCAGATGGTTTAAAAAAATACCCACATTGAAATGTCTGCTCCTTATTAAAGAAATGCAACAAAGATTGCATACACTCACAAATCGAATATTTAGCATGTGACCAAGAATGAATTTCATCTCAATTATTTTAATATTAAACTTGCTTGGAAACTAGTAGCTAAATAATTATAAGAATCTATTCAGCTTGATCTATTATCGTTAAAATACATTTGTTTTTTATATTAAAAAGGCAAGTTTACTAATGAAGGGAGAAATAATTTCAGGGTTCATTAAAAACTTGCCTGGAATGATGTATTTCATTATCAATCCAGACGTTAATAGTATCACTGTATTATTACCACTGACATGTGTCAGTCATAATAAACCTGATTTAGATATGTTTGACTGCAGTCTCATCAAGATCGCTCAAAGTATATTGGAGAAATAGAGAAAAGCCTCACACTTTTTAATGTACACAATGCTGGAAGAACTCAGCAGGTCAGGCAGCATCCGTGAGAAAAGAGTAGCCAACATTTCGGGCCGAGACCCTTCATCAGGTGCAGAGTCCTGCCAGCGTTGTGTACATATTCCTTGATCCACAGCATCTGCAGTTGTATTTTTGTGTTTTGCACTTTTTAATGTCTTGGCTGCCCAGGACGAGGCCCTTGGTGACGTGGACCTGGTGCCCCAGGTCTCAGTTGTCCTGGTGGGTGTGGAGCTTGTCTTGGGTTAGGTGCTTTTGTTACTACCATTCGCGGAGGTGGCGGTGCCAGTGTCATTTCCTTTCCAAGTTTTCCATTGGTGGAAGGGTGCTGTTTCTCAACTGCTTTTTTACCTGTGTCTGGCCCTTAAGATATAAAGAAAAACATAAATTTGCCTTTTATCACAAAAAAATTTAATAGGCTAATTGTAAAAGATGACAGCAGATTATACAAATTCAAGACAAACAACAAACCACTTGAATTGCTCATGGAAATCCAACTTGTAGGGTGTAGTTTAATATTTATTAATAAGAGATTACTGCAAGATGGTCAAGTCCAGGAGCTGAATACAAGTATTATCTACAGCAACAATGAGGAAATTAGAAATATTAGAGGAGGAGTATCCAGAGAAGAGATATCAATAAGCACATATTTCGCTCCCCACTTTCTAAAGGGATTGCCGTATAGATGACTTTCTTCTCTACTCATCCCTATTTACTGATCCTCCTGGCATTTATCCCTGCAAGTGGGACAAGAGCTACATCTGCCCCTACACCTCACTCCTCACCACTATTCAGGGCTCCAAACAGTCCCAGGTGAAGCAACATTTCACCTTGAGTCTGTCAAGGTCATCTACTGTTGCTCCTAGTGCAGCCTTGTCTACATCCATGAGAACTGACGCAGATTGTGGAATTACTTCATCGAGCACTAAAGGTGGGACTTCCCGGCGACCACCTGTTTCAATTCAACTTCCCACTTCCGTTCCAACGTCAGTCCATGGCCTGCTCTACTGTCACAATGAGGTCACTCTAAGGTTGGCAGGGCAAAACCTCAAATTCCATCTGGGTAGCCTCCAATAATATAGCAGAAGTTCAAGAAATCGATGTTCATGCCAATTTCTCTTCCTTCCCCCTTCTGTCATTTTTTTCCATTCTTCATTCTGGTTCCCTCTTCCTCCTTCTCTTTTCCTCACCTGCCCATCACCTCCCTCTGGTGCCCCTCCTCCTTTCCTTTCTCCCATGGCCACCATTCTGTTCTATCAGATTCCTTCTTCAGCCCTTTACGTCATACCCTCTGCCCCACCTACCCACCTTCCCCCCATCTGGTTTCGCTTATCACCTGCCAGCTTGTACTCCTTCTCCTCTCCACACTTCCTATTCTAGGTCCCTCCCCGATAAAGGGTCTCTGCCCAAGTCATCAACTCCATAGCTGCTTCCCGACTCGCTGAGTTCCTCCAGCATTTTGTGTTGCTCTAGATTCCAGCATCTACAAAATCTCTTGTGCTTAATATCAGAACCACAAAAGAAATGTCAAAGCTTTAACGCCTCACTGAGAAGCAAAGGGGAAAAAAACAAAGGAAATGAAAGAGGGCAACAAATATGTAAAACATTTTGGACATCTGGTAAATGTTAAATAATTTTATCTGAAATGAAGAAAAGTATATAACAACTGCATTTCCTTCTGGAGATAAAAACCTTTTGCAATTGTACTTCTGATTTCCTTTTGCTGACCACACTGAAAAGATCTGTAGTTTCTTTATAATGCATGACAACCTTTATTGAAACTCTATTGTGACCTGCTCATGGGTACTTTCAACTTCAAGAGGAAAATATGTTTGTTCAACAGAGCCAGATGATGTATATTCCAAATAAATTATACCATTACAACACAGAAATATTAGATAACATTAATATGTGAAAGAGCCTGAAATTAACAGGTTAGCTCTTTTTATCTGTACTATTTACATGAAAATCTCTTTACTCCAGAACGGAATGTGATTGTAAGAACTTGCAAGTGGTGGTGACACACTGCAAATTAAACCAGATTCTTCTGTAAAGTGCTTTTAGCAGGAAAGCATTAGCAATATTCCTTTAAAATCTTAAAAACTTTATAGCAAATAATAAAACTGATGATGAGAGCAATGTAATTTTGAAGTTCATATCAGCATCATAGCTGTGTGAAGTAAACTTACATAATGAACATCTTTGACAGACTAAACATTTGCTGCCTGTTCCCCTTCTATGAATACCCTCAAACTTGAAGAAATGAACACTTCTGACAGACTAAACTACTGCCACCTGTTCTCCTACAGATATTCCAAATCATGTATGTAGTAGGGGCAATTGTCAGAAAGTATGTGATCCCTTTAAAATAGTCATGGCTTGAACCGGCAAACTACCAACAGTGGGGCAGAAGTTAGGCTAGGCTAGGGAATAAGGCAGGCCAAATCACTTTACTCTCTGAGGACACCTGACTGGCAGAGTGATAGGATACACATTTGGTTAGGGAAAATGCAATCCCAGCAATATGCAGATGCATATTGTCTACCAGGATCGAGCTAGTTGCAATCCTAGGCTAACCAGCCATGGTTATACATCTTATTTGAAACTGTTGTGATATATAAGTGGAAAAAGTAGAAACTTCACATAGAGCTGAATGCAAGGGTAAAGTTCAGCAGATCTTAATTAAGAATTGACACTCAGTGGGCAGATTATTAGGCACTCCTGTAGTCCATCCACTTCAAAGTCTGATGGGTTGTGCATTCAGAGATGCTCTTCTGCACACCACTGTCGTAATGCATGGTTATTTGTGTTACTTGCACCTTGCTATCATCTTGAACCAATCTGACCATTCTCTTCTGACCTCCCTCATTAACAAGGCATTTTTGCCCACAGAACTGCTACTCACTGGATTTTTCTTTGTTTTTTACACCATTCTCTGTAAACTGTAGCGATTGATGTGTGTGAAAATCCCAGGGGATCAGCAGTTTCTGAGATCCTCAAACCACCCTGTCTGACACCAACACTCATTCCACAGTCAAAGTCACTGAGAATATATTTCTCACCCATTCTGATGTTTGGTCTGAACAATGTTTGAACTTCTTGACCATGCTTTTATGCATTGAGTTGCTACCACATGATTCACTGGTTAGATATTTGCATTACAGACAGACATACTTTATTGATCCCGAGGGAAATTGAGTTTCGTTACAGCCGCACCAACCGAGAATAGTGTAGAAATATTGCAATATAAAACCATAAATAATTAAATAATAAGTAAAATTATGCCAAGTGGAAATAAGTCCAGGACCAGCCGATTGGCTCAGGGTGTCTGACACTCTGAGGGAGGAGTTGTAAAGTTTGATGGCCACAAGTAGGAATGGCTTCCTATGACCCTCAGTGTTACATCTCGGTGGAATGAGTCTCTGGCTGAATGTACTCCTGGACCTAACCAGTACATAATGGAGTGGATGGGAGACATTGTCCAAGATGGCATGCAACTTGGACAGCATCCTCTTTTTAGACTCCACCATCAGAGAGTCCAGTTCCACCCCCTCAACATCACTGGCCTTGCAAATGAGTTTGTTGATTCTGTTGGTGTCCACTACCCTCAGCCTGCTGCCCCAGCACACAACAGCAAACATGATAGCACTGGCCACCACAGACTCGTAGAACATCCTCAGCATCGTCCAACAGATGTTAAAGGACCTCAGTCTCCTCAGGAAATAGAGATGGCTCTGACCCTTCTTATAGACAGCCTCAGTGTTCTTTGACCAGTCCAGTTTATTGTCCATTCGTATCCCCAGGTATTTGTAATCCTCCACCATGTCCACACTGACCCCTTGGATGGAAACAGGAGTCACTGGTGCCTTAGCCCTCCTCAGGTCCACCACCAGCTCCTTAGTCTTTTTCACATTAAGCTGCAGATGATTCTGCTCACATCATGTGACAAAGTTTCCCACCGTAGCCCTGTACTCCGCCTCATCTCCCTTGCTATCCAACTACGGCAGAGACATCAGAAAACTTCTGAAGATGGCAAGACTCTGTGCAGTAGTTGAAGTCCGAGGTGTAGATGGTGAAGAGAAAGGGAGACAGGACAGTGTCCTCTGGATCCCCAGCGCTGCTGACCACTCTGTCTGACACACAGTGTTGCAAGCACACGTACTGTGGTCTGCCAGTCAGGTAATCAATAATCCATGACACCAGGGAAGCATCCACCTGCATCGCTGTCAGCTTCTCACCCAGCAGAGCAGGGCAGATGGTGTTGAACGCACTGGAGAAGTCAAAAAACATGACCTTCACAGTGCTCAACGGCTTGTCCAGGTGGGCGTAGACATGGTTCAGCAGGTAGACAATGGCATCCTCAAATCCTAGACGGGGCTGGTAGGCGAAATGGAGGGGGTCTAAGTGTGAGTAGCTGTATCTAATAAGGTGGCCATTGAGTGTACATTTCACATTTATAAAGTGCAGTTATTTTACTAGTAAAATATCAATCAAATTACATTATTTAGCATAATTCCTGAATAAAGACTTAAATGCCAGTGTCTTTTTAAGCTACATATTTTACTAAAATTAATTCACAAATTAAACAATGTTATCAGCTCCCACCTGCTTCAAGTTTGCTAGGATTTGTTCTCTTTGGTAAAAGATCTTCTAAATCTTGCAACATTGGATTGACGGTATTTTTATTGTTCCTTCTATTCTTTTGCTCTTCACGTTGCTTTTATAATAGAAAAGAATTGCACCACATTTAACAACATTTCATTGTGGGATATGAATATATTTAAAAATGCAAAACAACACTGAGATGTTAGCCTTGTTACACAGGAGAAATGTTATTGTTTTAAAATACAGGACAATATAATTTATTAACTTCTAGACAGGGCTTATTAGTATTTAGTTGTTTTTTCTAGCATCTTATGTGACTCCAATAGGCATGTGCAGGTAGAAGTTGGATTGCATAGCATTTTATTTTCAATGCAATCCAGAATTGAAATAACCCTCATTAAATAATTCTTGGAAAATTCATGCCTGTTAATAAAACGGATCAGCCGCTTGTCCACACCATCTATAGTTCCACATCAAATGCCATGCCACACATTTCTGAAGTCCTCCTGGCCCGAAGTAAAGAGCAAAACTGAGTTGTATATTTAGATGCCATTTAAATGGCCATTCCAGTGTCTTTCTGAGAACTTCAGTGCTCTTTTCATGACTTCTCTAACCTCTGCCTTTTGGAGCATTTATGTCGTATGTTGCTTCTGTCTGCTGCCAATGAACTGTATTTCCTGAAGGGCTGATTTTTGCTTGGAGTGGATGAGATAAATTGGCCTTATTCCCAAAAAGACGTGCAGAATACAATCATACACCTTTTTCATGGAAATCCTACTAACATATTTTGGCTGTGCAGAATGGAACCAAACTTCACAAGTTCACAATAAAATGGATGCACTGCATACATGGTGTATGCGAGGAGAAGATGTATTTCTACCTCTAAGAATTTTTAGAACTCAAATAAGAGTCCTTCTTGATATAAAGCATATATGAAAATCTATGCATTTCCAAGTTTTCATACTATCTGTGCATTCTCCTTAGTAACTACTTACAATATGAGCTTACCATTTGCATCTTCTTTTTTAGCTCCAGATTTGCTGCTTTGTATGTTTTTGAGGTAGCATTAAGGTAGTATATGCCTAAACTGCAATTAAACACAGGTTAAAAGACAATCAGATGTGATAGTGCTTAATAAATAAACAATATATTTTATTTAAAATATACCTTATAGCTTACAGCATGCACCTTCTTTACTCTATTCAGAATTACAGTTAAGATATATCAACACTGATGTTTTCATAATGGCTGATCAGCAAACAACTGGCAGCAAATGGAAAGATTTTGCACAGTGCAAAATAAATATTTAAAAAATCAAATATGCTAAATTTTATAGTACCAACAAAACATTATTTAAAAGTAAAACAAGTATACTTTGAAATGTTTATCTGAAGGACTGAAAATCGATATCCATAAAATCAATTTTATTTACTCAGGAAACTGGCATAGCATATATGGAAGGAAGGGAAACAAGCAGTAGTGTCATGGAACATGTAGAGATTAAAGAGGAGTAGAGCTTGCTGACTCACAGCGAATAAAGTTAGATAAATCCCCCAGGCCTGACATGATATTTCCTCAGACCTTGAGAAAGATTAGTGTAGAAATTGCAGGGGCCCTGGCAGAAATATTTAAAATGTCCTTAGCCACAGGTGCGGTGCCGAAGGATTAGAGAGTAGCTCATGTTGTTCCATTGTTTAAAAAAGGCTCCGAATGTAAGCCAGGTAATTACAGGCCAGTTAACCTGACATCAGTAGTAGGTAAATTATTGGCATGTGTTCTGAGAGAGCGGATATACAAGTACTTGGACAACTAAGGGCTGATTAAGGATAGTCAGCTTGGCTTTGTGTGTGGTAGACTGTGTTTAAAGAATCTTGTAGAGTTTTTTGAAGAGGTTACCAAGAAAGTAGATGAAGGAAAAGCTGTGGATGTTGTCTACATGGACTTTAGTAAGACCTTTGACAAAGTCCCACATGGGAGGTTAGTTCAGAAGGTTCAGACACTAGGTATCCATGAAGAGTTTGTAAACTGGATTTGAAACTGGCTGAGTGGGAAAAGAGAGAGAGTGGTAGTGGATGATTGCTTCTCAGACTGGAGGCCTGTGACTAGTGGTGTGCCTCAGGGATCTGTTCTTGGACCATTGTTGTTTGTTGTCTGTATCAATGATGTAGATGATAATGAGGTAAATTGCATCAGCAAGTTTGCTGGTAACACTAAGATTGGAGGCATTGTGAACAGTGAAGAAGACTTTCAAAGCTTGCAGAGGGATGTGGACCAACTGGAAAAATGGGCCAGAAAATGGCAGGTGGAATTTAATGCAGACAAGTGTGAGGTTTTGCATTCTGGAAGGACAAATCAAGGTAGGACAAACACAGTAAATGGCAGGGCACTGAGGATTGTGGAGGAACAAAGGGATCTGGGAGTTCAGATGCATAATTCCTGAAAGTGGTGTCACAGATAGACAGGGTTATAAAGAAGGCTTTTGGTACCCTGGCATTCATGAATCTAAGTATTGAGTATAGGAGTTGGAATGTTATGGTGAGGTTATATAAGACATAGCTGAGGCCAAATTTGGAGTATTGTGTGCAGTGCTGGTCACCTAACTATAGGAAGGATATCAGTAAGATTGAAAGAGTGCAGAGAAGATTTACTAGAATGTTGCTGGGTCTTCAGGAGTTGAGTTACAGAGAAAGGTTGAATAGGTTAGGCCTTTATTCCATGGAGCATAGAAGAATGAGGGGGGATTGAATAGAGGTTTACAAAAGTATGAAGGATATAGACCAAGTACATTTGTGTAGGCTCTTTCCACTTAGATTAGGAGAGATAAATATGAGAGGACCTGGCTCTAGGGTGAAAGGGAAAAGGTTTAGGGGAACATTAGGGGGAAATTCTTCACTCAGAGAGTGGTGGGAGTGTGGAATGAGATGGCAGCTGACGTGGTAAATGTGGGCTCACTCTTAAGTTTTAACAATAAATTGGATAGATACATGGTTGGGAGAGGTCTGGAGGGTTACGGACTGGGTGCAGGTCAATGGGACTAGCAGAATAAAGTTTCAGCACAGACTAGAAGGGCTGAATGGCCTGTTTTCTATACTGTAGTGTTCTATGGTTCTAATTTTTGTCTATGAATATGCTTCACATCTAAAGTTGAATATATTTAATAATTTACTCTTTTAATAACCTATTAAAGCAGAAAAAGTGCATTTAATACCATTTATATTATATTTTGCAATTGTACAAAATTAAATTTAATTTTAAGCTCTGTACCATCAATCAAACCATGGACAGGAAGACCATAATTATTTGGGTGATTAGAGGTTTTTTTTACTGCTGAAAGGAAAACAAAACTTACACCATAAGTAAGATCCCAGGAAGAATCAGCCCTGGATTTGAAGCGTAACTGAAGAGTTTTCCAATAAATGCTGGAAAATCATACTCAATTGTTTCCATGATGACCTCAAACATTTTAGCTTTCCCACTGTAAGAAAAAAAAGTTGAGAATTACACTGAAATATGGTTTAAACAACAATGACTAATTTGAATACTTTAATGGTGCATCATTCGTGTTCTTTGATGGAAGTTGTCATTACTTTTTAGTGTTTCAGAGAAACTGTAACTGATGTATTTATCTGCTCAATGCATCAAAACCTTTATTTGGAAATAGGCAATTATATTGGAGGTGCATTTTCAACAAGGTAACACTCATTAGGAAAGCTCACCCATAGGAAATAGGACAACCATATAGTACTGCAAGCTCAGTCCATATATTGCACCTGTAACTGAAGTGTTACATGTATCCATTTCCATCAAATACAGGAAGAGAAGGGATGGGTGACCATCAGAGAGGCAGAAGAGAGGATATTGATAGTTCAGGAGGATGCTGAGGGCTTCTTGCTCTGTAAACGATCTTTATATGAGAGGGGATTTCACTGGGAAGTGCTCAACACAGGGAGAGTCAAGAATCCTAAGAAGAGTCAAGAATAGGGATGAAATATCAAGGCAAGAGAAATAGTCAATGCTAGCAAGATGGAACATTCTGAAGACCAGCCAGACTACAACTCTGTCTTTGATGAGAGTGACTTACTCAGGAGAGGCACGCTGCCACTGCAGAATAGATAAGAAATGTACATCTCAACTCAAAGAGACAAGATTTCATGGGTCAGAGAGCATCACCACAGAAATCCCATGAGTTTTAGCCACAAATCTGCCATTTCATCCTCCATATCTCAAATGGAGATGCGGATGCTGTAATCCTGACTCTCTACAAGAAGAGAGATCAATCTGTGTCAATTACAGAGGGATCTCCCCAAAGGCAAGCCATCATTTGGAATGTCATCACTTGGAGTCCTTCTTAACCACTTCATCCTGGTGATCAAAGAGCTGTCTCTTACATTACAGTGTGGATCTTATCCATCTAGAGACACTGCAGGCGTAGAACATAGAAAACCCAAGCACAATACAGGCCCTTCAGCCCACAATGCTGTGCCGAACATGTACTTACTTCAGAAGTTACCCATAGCCCTCTATTTTTCTAAGCTCCACGTACCTATCCAGGAGTCTCTTAAAAGACCCTATTGTATCCACCTCCACCACTGTTGCTGGCAGCACATTCCACACACTCACTATTCTCTTGCTTAAAATACTTACTCCTAACATCTCCTCTGTACCTACTTCCAAGCACCATAAAATTGTGCCCTCTCACATTAGCCATTTTAGTCCTGGGAAAAAGCCTCTGACTATCCACACGATCAATGCCTCTCATCATCTTATGCACCTCTGTCAGATCACTTCTCATCCTCCATTGCTCCAAGGAGAAAAGGCTGAGTTCACTCAACCTATTCTCATAAGGCATGCTCCCCAATCCAGGCAACATCCTTGTAAATCTCCTTTGCACCCTTCCTATGGTCTCCACATCCTTCCTGTAGTGAGGTGACCAGAACTGAGCACAGTACTCCAAGTGGGGTCTGACCAGGGTCCTAGATAGCTGCATCATTACTTCTCCGCTCCTAAACTCAACACCAAAGTTGATGAAGGCCAATACATCATACACCTTCTTAACCACAGTGTCAACCTGCGCAGCAGCTTTGTGTGTCCTATGGGCTCAGAACCCAAGATCCCTCTGATCCTCCACACTGCCAAGAGTCTTACCATTAATGCTATGTTCTGCCATCATATTTGACCTACCAAAATGAGCAACTTCACACTTATCTGGGTTGAACTCCATCTGCCACTTCTCAGCCCGGTTTTGCATCCTATCAATGACCCACTGTAACCTCTGACAGCCCTCCACACAATCCATAATACCACCAACCTTTGTGTCATCAGCAAACTTACTAATCCATCCCTCCACTTCCTCATCCAGGTCATTTATAAAAACCACAAAGAGTAGGCGTCCCAGAACAGATCCCTGAGGCACACCACTGGTCACCAACTTCCATGCAGAATATGACCAGTCTACAACCACTCTTTGCCTTCTGTGGGCAAACTAATTCTGGATCCACAAAGCAATGTCCCCTTGGATCCCATGCCTCCCTACTTTCTCATCAAGCCTTGCATGGGGTACCTTTTCAAATGCCTTGCTGAAATCCATATGCACTACTTCGACTGCTCTACCTTCATCAAAGCACTTAGTCACATCCTTAAAAAATCCAAGCAGGCTTGTAAGGCGTGAGTTGCTTTTGACAAAGCCATGCTGACTATTCCTAATCATATATGCCTCTCTAAATGTTCAGAAATCCTGCCTCTCTGGATCTTTTCCTTCAACTTACCAGCCACTGAATTAAGAATCACTGGGCTATAATTTCCTGGGCTATCCTGGGCTACCTTTCTTGAATAAGGGAACAAAATCCACAACCCTCCAATCCCCCGGAACCTGTCTCCTCCCAATTGATGATGCAAACGTCATCGCCAGAGGCTCAGCAATCTTTTCTGTCACCTCCCACAGTAGCCTGGAGTACATCTCATCCGTAATGCAGCTAGGGAAAAAAAAGGATAAAAGGAGCAAAATAATTGGGAGAACTAATTAGCACTAGAGAAAAAGCTTTTAGATAGAAACAAACTAATAGAATATTGAAAATATGAGTCAAGTTTTCTTTGCAAGTCTTTAAACGTTAGAAGTATATTAAAATTGTTGAGCAGCAGGCACATTATCCACTAGTTCTAAAATCCTTTAATAACTAAAAATACGTTGATCTCTGCCTGACCAAGTAGAGGAATAAACCTCAGCATCTTTTTGGGACTGAAGAAATTTCTCCTTCTTTCCATCGTAAATGTCTTTCCCTCTATCCTGATATTTTGATCCCTTGTTCTAGACCTTGCAGCCAGAACAAACATTTTCCCTGCTTGTTGATCCCTATCAGAATTTTGAACACTTCAATTCAGTAAGAACATATTAATTAAATGAAATAAAAAATAGGAGAAAAGTAGCTCATCTGACACCTTCAGCCTGTTCCATCATTCATTAAGTTCGAGGCTGATCATCTACCTCAGCTCTATTCTTCCAGCAATCTTGCTGTTGTTATGAACCCTGTAACTGGGTCACTTACCAGCAAAGATAGAGAGGTCCGTTGAAGTCTGATGGTACTATTTTTAACAGTATTTATTAGCAAAAATACACAAAAATAATATCAATGCAAATATACAGATAATATACTTCGTCAATACCAAATCTAAAAGTGCAGGTATAATAATAATCAAAAAGAAATAAGCTCTATCGTTGTCTAGGGGATAATGTATTGTCCAATGGAAATATAAAAGTCACTCAGTTCATGCAGGCTGCAGCCTGTGGGTGGAGTGAGAGAGAGAGATTTGGAGAAAAACTTGCCGATTCCTTTTATGGTTTCAATCCGTCAGAGTCTCATTGGTGTGGCCGTTCACTTGTGGCCTCTCCTTTAGCTAAGCCATTCTTCCGTGGGGAGCCCGCCAATCCCAGGCAAGGGAAGGACACACACGAGCCCCCCACCGGCTGTCGCTATTAAACACTGTCACGGGATTTCTAGCATTTCTCCTGGTGCGTCTAAAGGGGTTGTTCCCCAGACCCTCTTTTATCCTTACTCACGGGATCTCAGATGTCAATCAGGTTGGGATGATGCAATCCCTCAACCAGCCCACTCTAGTTGTCCCCTGAGGGCTTCAATGAATAGTACAGTACTCAATACACAATTCCGTCTCCAAGAGACAATAGCCGTTATCAGGGGTTTTGTTTTCGCTGAGGCCAGGAGACATTCCAAACCTTGTGGATTCTCTCTCATTTCCTGAGTCCCAGACCTGAATTAATAGCGATCTTGCGATTCTCAAAAAGGTGGGGGCGACTTTGTACCCTTCAGCCCCTTAGAGTTGTGGCATATTCGTAACACTATATATATTTTAATTCTGCTATGTCCAGCAATCTATGAAAGTGATTCGAATGAATATAATGACTGAGCCTACACAGACTTCCTGGGCAAAGAATGAAGAATTTTCTCGTCTTTCCTGTCCTATATGTTCTTCCATTCTCCTGAATCTGTGCCCGCAGACCTAGAATTGTGATCAAGGGAAAACATTCACCCTCCATCTCATCTCTCAAGTCCTTCATGAATTAGCATAGTAAAAATTTATTGTATTTAATGCTACTGTTAGATTTCCCAAAAAAAAGCAATGTACTGAATCTTGTGTGAAACACTATTAAAATGGTTCATATCCAGAAGTAATCACCAAAATGGAACATGCAATAACTAAAGGGACCTCGTGTCATTTAGGGCTACTCCTGGCACAACATTGCAAAGCAAGCAGACAAATTCATCCAGAGAGACAAGCAAGCTCTGATCAATGAGGTATGTGCTAGGTGAAAGACCCTGTGTCATAGGGAGTGTCATATGGAAAGGATCACTTGGGATCTATTGAAGGCCATGATTTCACAGGCTGCTTTGAAGAAATGTCTCTCTTTCAAAAAGTTCACTAATCAATATTTCTTCACTCTTCTTCATACCTGGGAGATGAGGTGGTGGATGCTGAACAGAACATCCTTTGGTGGTCTCCTTTTTCCTCCTGCTTTGCTTGAAGCAGCTCTTGAAACTCCATCTTGAGATTTGACTTCCCTTGCTTTGGGACCAATGACTATCTTTGATTTAATGTCAGATTATGTAATTCTGCAGGATGAAGTCAGCCCATCTATAAGGCATTGACTGCAGGGTACCTACAAACTGATGCAAGGAACAAATTCCTTCTTAAGAAGTCCAAGGATGTTTTTCATCTGCATCATGGTAGCTATGTGGCTCTCAGGTCTATGGCTGTGGTTGAATGTATGTAAGGAGACAAGCAAGTAAGGAATAGCCCATGTCCTCAGATCCATAACTCTGAGCAGAGATGATCACTTAACCATGAAGATTTCTATTATTCATGACCTAAATCAGCTTCACATTGCATGAGTGTAAACTTCTGTTTTGCAAAATCATCCAAGCAATGGCTTCCTGTTCTTATGGGAAGCCAGCAACATCAACAAATGCCAAGGTTCAAGAGATGAATTGTTTCTGACTAAAATCAAAGTACAGATGAAATGGTTTCGATGAAAAAGGAAACACAATGACGGGAATCCTCTGTGACACAGCTATTAGCAATCGATCCATTAGATGTGTCAGGGATGTGTCTGCTGCTTTCATTTAGAAAAGTCTTGTGTGAGAGAGTTGGTAGCCAATATGACCTTGATTTCAACAGAGAAAGTGCAGAGGACAGTCAACAGAGGAATGTTATCATACAGAATGTCACATGCCTCAGCAATAAAAGCCTTGGAAAAGCTGAAGACATTTGTTCATTAGAGCAGTCCAAGTAGGACATGATGAATCCAACAACTTAGTGGCAGTAGGCATTTTGCTGATTATCCTGTCCTTGCCTCTCATCCAAAGGTCTCTAACTCACCCTAAGTGACCAGCATGATCCAATGATGGAATATTCCAAGCACAGCCACTACTGTGGAATGAATATCTCAGCAGTTAAAAATCAGAGAGCATCCTTTCTACTGTTAGGCTTTGGAAGGAGTTGCAATGGACGTGTGTGAACAGTCCCATGCTACCATATTTTATTAGTTAAGTTTCACCATCATGTCAGAGAAACTGAACATCACTGGATCTACATGTTGGGACTCTATGGGATACCTTACAGGAGGACTGCAGCATTTTGTGATTGCAACTCAGCATATTTTCTCAATGGCAATAAGGAAAAGGCAATAAATGTTAAGCTTGCCAGGAATACATATGGCTTTAGTCTTGAATCAGATTTATTATCACTGAAATATTACATGAAATTTGTGGTTTTGTGGTACCAATACAATTAAAAATATATTAAAAATCTATAAATTTCAAGAATAAATAAGTCATACAGAGAAAAGGAATACAAGGTGGCATTCATGGGTTTATGGACTATTAAGACACCTCATGGTGGAAGGGAAGAAGGTGTTCCTAAATCAATGATTGTCAGTTTTCAGGCTCTTGTACCTCCTCCCTAATGGTAGTAAAGAGGAGAAGGATGCCCTGATGGTGAAGGACTTTAATGGTGGATGCCACCTTCTTGAGGCATCATGTCTTGAAGAAGTCATTGGTGGGAAGTGTTGTGCCATAATGGAGCTGGCTAAATTTATACCCCTCTGCCGCCTTTTGTGGCTTTTTATTGGAGGCTCCATACCAGGCTGCGATGCAGCCAGTTACAATGCTCTCCACAGTACATCTACAGGAATTTGTAAGACTTTGGTGACATATGAAATCTCTTCAAACTGCTAATGAAATAGAACCATCAGTGTGCCATCTTCATGATTGCATCAATGTGGTTGGCCCAGGGTAGATCCTCTGATATGTTTATACAAAGGAACTTGAAGCCACTCATCCTGAGCACTGATGATCCCTCAATGAGGACAGGGGTGCGTTCTCCTGACTTTCCCTCTTTGAAGTTCACAATCAGCTTTTTTGTCTTGATGGCAATGAGTGTGAAGTCATTGTTGCAACTCCACTCAGCTAGCCAATTTTTCTCATTCCTGTACGTCTTGTTGTCACCATCTGAGATTCCCCCAACAACAATGATGTCATCAGCAATTTCATATCTTACAGTTGAGCTGTGCTTAGGACAGAGTCATGAGTATAGACAGTAGAGCAGGTGTTTAAGTGAAGTGTACCTGTGTATATCGTCAACAAGGAGGAGATGTTATTTCCAATCTGCACTAACTGTGGTCTTCCAATAAGGAAAGCAAGGATCAAGTTGCAGATGGAATTTCTGTGGGAAGATTTACAAACTTGGCGATTAATACTGTAGGGTAATGGCACTGAATGCTGAGCTGCAATAGATAGCCTGATGTATCTTTTTCTATTGGTGCTCCAAAGCAGTGTGAAGAGCCATTGTGATTTTGTCCACTCTAGAACTGTTGCAGCTGTAGGCAAATTGCAGCAAGCCTAGGTCTTAGCTCAAGAGGAGTTAATTCTAGTGATAACCAACTGCTCAAAGTATTTCATCACAGCAGGTGTGAGTGCTGCTGGGCCATAGTTGTTGAAGCAACTCACCCTGTTATACATGATTGCTGCCCCTTTGAAGCAGATGGAAACCGCAGACTGCAGAGGCGGAAGATGTCCTTGAACACTTCAGCCACACAGTCAGCACAGGTTTTCCGAACCTGGTCAGCTACGCCACTGGGTTCTCTTTTAGAATGTTGTAGCTTTGACCTCTGAGACAGAGATCACAGGGTTGCTAGATGCTGTGGGGTTCCACACAAGTGTAGTGTTATTCTCCCTTTCAAAACATCCATAAAAGATATTGAGCACATTGGGGTGTGAAACATCACTGCCGTTTATGCTCCTAACTTCCACTTTATAGTAGGAATGGCATGAAAACTCTGATACATCTGTCTCATATCCAATTCTGTCTCTGGCTGCACTCAGAATTGCCTCACGTGGCCGTCTCTAGGTCATACTTGGGCTACTTGTAATACTACAACGTAATAAAAATCTATGTATCACTAGTAATCAGTCACCTGAACATCACATCACACTTAACTCAGGCACATCCCAAATGTTTTCGGCCAATCAGAGATACTCAGTACAATTTTTACATTAACAATTTTGATTGATACTGTTCTTTCATTCCCTGAGTTAATGGACATTTAAATCAGAAGTCGATAACCATTAACAGTTATGATCATTATCTCTGAATGTTAATGTAAACATAAACACAGGAGGTGATCATCTATTCATGGCAGGTAAAATGTGCTACCCAGTCTAATCCCATCTTCTAACACCAGGTCACAATCCTCACGTACTCTTCCAAGTACTATATGAGAATTCTGTATCAACACCAACCTCTTCTGAAAGAATAGTTTCCTCATCTCCTCAACATCCTTCTACTAACAATTTTACATCTACATCCCTAGTTTTTGATCCCTTGCTAAGGGAATTGGGTCTTAACTATTTATTCTATTTAGGCCCTGAAATTGTTTTTACATCATATCTTCCCTCTACCTTCCTGATTCCAAAGAAAACAAACTTATGTCAATGCATTAATTTTCCGACACTGAGAAAATCCCACTAAGTCACCAATGCATCCTTTCTGGAACAATCATATTCTTCCTATTATGTGACAATTTGAATTGTACACAGTGCTCAAGCTGCGACCTAAGTAATGTTGCATACAGGTCCAACAAAACTTTCCTGTTCTTATATTTAATGCCTCATCTAATGTAGGAAAACATCCATGTGCATTTTAACCACTTTATTGACTTTCCTAATACTCTAAGGTTCTGTGGACATCTACTCAATAGTCCATTTGCTCCTCCTCAACATGCAAGGTTCTGCCAGCTCTCTTGCCTTGACGTACTCTGCACATGACTTGCCTCACACGTCACCAGAATAATTTCCATTCACCTTTCAGCCCAAATGACCAGATTAATTGTGTCTTCTCCTAAGGTTTAAAGCATTCCTCCTCATTTCCATCCATTCAATCATTTTGTATCATCTGCAAATATATTTATCATATCCCTTCTAGGTTCCTAAGGTGTCATAGCTGGGGGTGGTAGTGGGGATAAGCTCCCACTACCTATAAAATGCTCCAAGTGGCGTGCATCTCTAACAGCTTCTGACAACCAAGTCTAACTCTTGGCCTTCACGTGTGGCTTAGTTACTAAGCCTGACGGAACTGTTTCCACTGACAAGGGAATGGGCAAAGCTGGACCACTGGCGCCTCAAAAACAGTTGTTTTGGGCAGGTAGGGCTCGTCAGCCTTGGATGGTAGCCTGCCTAGGAGAAGGAAAACTCTGAATTTAGACCTTCATTGTCTTGTGGCCAAACCCACCGAGGAAGAAATCCGGAGCCAGGGTCCTTAAGGTGGTTTGATGTTGTTTAGAACATCACTCTGGCAACCTCTGTGATGGCACTGGTGCCAAGCTGTATTGGCGCTTGCCTTTCCCTTGGACTACATCAGTGACGTGGAGAAGGGGAGACATGCTGCATGGGGCAACAGCCAGTTCTTCAAATCTTCCTGTCCAGGCTTGCACCCTGGAGAGGACACAGTCCACCAGAGGTGCAAATACATGATCCCCTGCCTACTAATACCCCTTCAATATCATTGTTGCAAAAGCCAATGGACTGGGTACTGACCTCCCATGGAACACCGCCGACAAAAGCCTTCCAATCACAAACATACAGCATCAGAACAATAACTCAGGATCTGATTTCTGTCTTTACTGCATGGGTGGTAAGCTGGCAGAGTAAATCACCCACTTGTTAAAGCATTTTCTTTTCATTTGGCCATGCTGTAATTATATCTTCTCAAGCAATACCAGTGCAGAATCTAATTTCAGTCTGACAAGTTTCCAATATGAATATAAACATAGGTATTTATAATTATTGTCACTGAAAGCAAGTGCAGGCAAACACTAGATTTTCTTTTAAATACATTGCTATTCAAATGACTGTGACTTTGCACCTGGCAAGTCAAATAGAAATCAGAAACTTGAACTCGGAGGTAAATATTAACTACACAACTATACCAGCTTCTATGGATGCAGAAGCACAGCTAATATTGTGGAATGTTTTTTTAAAGGGGGGATGGAAGAGAAAGTTAATTGGATAAAGCACGATGGGCGTGGGAAAGTGACTGCACTGAAAACAGTTTCTGTGAAGTGAATCAAATTAATATCCCCTGTATTCTCTAATTGGCCTTGAGCAATAACATGGGTGTATCATCTGTATTATATTCAAATTCTCGTAGCTACACACTTTAATTCAAAATATGGAGTCTTACAGAATAGTATATCCTTCTACTTACTGCAATCTGTACTACAAAGGTTGGTGATAAACAAATCAAAATTGTGCCTTTAAATCTATATTTTAAATATATAGAAGATATGTTTACAAAAATACATGAAAAATTTACTTTGCTGCTATCTAAGCCTTTTTATTATTGCTACTTTACATGTAGGAGCAGAAATAAGATGACATCTCACCTAGTGGATTATTAAATTGAACATGAAATGCTTTGCAAAGTGGCTATTTAATTAGGCACCATATACATTTATAAAAAAAAGGATATCTATTTGAAAATAAAGAATATAAAATGGTAAGGGGAAGAGATAGAAATGCAATTAAATTCGATTTTAAATGGTTAATGTCAAATGAGCTTCTGTGCTGTAATGGCTATAATTATAAGATGCATTTACTTGATAAGATGATCCATTTTGCCCAGAATTGCATACAACATGTTGATGTGTTTCTGTAATTGTGCCTCATATTAATTTACAATTACTTGGCCAAAAGCTTATTAGTTCAATTATCAACAAAATCAAGAGATATATAATATTAAGAAGGGTAATAGGGTAATCCATGCTTATTTCATTAAATAGGAGACAACATATTAATTTGACACGGGATTGGTTTCTTTAAAACTAATTACCTGAATGGTCCACAATCAAATGAGGGCGTAAATGTCATTATGGTGTAGACTACTGGTAATAAGCTTAGGAACAAAATCAACAGTAATAATGACATGTAGAAATTATTAGATCCCGATGCTTTGAAAACTCTTGACTGAGGGACATTGCAACACATAACAGCCCAGCCCTGAAAGTACATAGATGTCAACAGCCGTAGAATATTGATGCCAATTAAGCCGGGAGAATAGAAGGTGCCCATCCTGAAAATAAAAGAAAGGAAACTCTTCAATTCGGTGTAAAACTCATGAATGCAAGTGCTAGCACTGCAAGAACTTGCTTGATCTTATTTATTGCCTTCCACTGTCTGCAGGTGTTTAATATTTGAAATGAATTACTTTACCATTCTGACATGGTTATTGGTCATATCTGGTAATGATGTTTGTAAAGTTACATATTTTTTATATTTACTAAGATAATGTTTTGAGGTACACAAGTGGCTGTGTAATTTGAGATACTGTGAGGACAAGGAAGTTATTTAATTTTATTTTTTCTTCACAGTGACCAGGGAAAGTGCTTTCAAAGCTGCTACCTCCATCTACTGGCAGAAATCCATTTCCATGGGATAATTTTCTTCAAGGCTTAATTTTCGAAATTTGAATTATTTTTTTTAAATGGACTCCATAATGGACTGAAATTTTCAGTAAATGTACTGCCATTCCTCACAGATTACAACATATTATCATAGTAAATGTGAGGAAGATCAAGGCTTAAAACGTGCAAACACCAAAGCCACAGACTATTGTACAGCAGATTGCTGCTATCGTGCTGATACTCTGCAATACTATTTACCATTGTGGAGAGTGACCCGCAAACATTTTCAGTCATTGCTCTAGGAAAGTTAGCAAACAAATACTGTTTCCAGTGATCTATTCATTTCTATGGAGAGGTGTGGCCACAAGGAAGAACAGAGATGGCACACCTGCAACTAGACTGGACTGAAAATAATCATCAAAGTCACCAACATTCTACTGAGCCCTACATGACAGCTTGTGTGTAATCCATTCAACAACTTATCAGGAAGATTAGCAAATATCCTAAACCCCTTGTTTCCTCTCACTATACGTATTCCATTAATATTTCAAACTTTTCCAATAATGTATGCATCTTTATTTCTTTAATGAATTAATTAATATTCATTAATAAATGTTTTCTGACTCTATAAGATTTTTCAAATACACCCTAAATCCCTCTTGCTCTATATAAAACGGTTGGGTTCTCCTTGATTATTTTTGAGATTGGTTCTCAGACTATCTCACACATTGCTAGTCATCATAACTCATTAGCCAAGATTAAATAGGTGGAACCAAGTTTATTAATCACGTTATTAATGTAATTACGTAATCACGTAATTAACTTTATTAATCATGTGGATATAAGAAAAGTCCTCATTACCATATCATTCCTTGATTGAAGATAAGTCCTAGAACATTTCCACTGATGTCAAATTCGGTATATGAAGGCTGAAATTTTAAGAGTAAATGTTGCAAGGTTATCAGTTAAAACAAACTGTCTTTTTACAACATTATCAACAAAGGGTGTAGATATTTACTCCTTGCCCAATGGGCCCATTAAACATGTTCTAAGCCATTTTTGCTTTGAAAGAATTAATTTTAAATGATTCTCTAAAAAAAATTGAGGTATCTACTAGTGAACAAATTCATCTATGCATGTTCAAATGTGATTAGAAGAGCATAAATATATTTTCAAATCTTTAATCATGTATCAAATATAGAACATTAGAGATTATTAATTCACTCAACATATTTCTTTTGAGAAATAATACTTAACAAATCCATACTCCAGATCCCAGCACCAGCAGTAGTTAACGAATCTGACAAATAGGGCACGTAGGAAATCTCCAACAAATATACTGCCATAAGTTACGAGAATGTCAGACACAGTAAGCTTTGTAAATTCCTAAAAGTTGTAAATAATAGAAGTTATTCAGTATATCATGTAATGATTCAATCTTTCAATAATTTTGCATGTTTACTACACAACTAAATCTATCAAAACAGAATGTCCCTTTATACACTGATGTAATTTGACCAGATTATTTAATATATTATGCAATGTTGACAAGAAAAAGCACAAACAATAAATTTAATATTTCAATGTCCACTTCTACAATATTGATTAAAATGACATACCATTCCCACACCAGTCTCCCAGCATGGCCCGCGGGGAAAATCTGCAGGATCTATTTGTGGAATATTCCCAGTGGTTGAATTATCGGATGTTAAATTGAAGGAATTCATCATGGCTAAAGTCTTATTTTTTATACTTTCTTCCTCTGCCAACTGAATAAGAGAAAGGTAATATCTTGTTTAAAATCTCATTGGTACAGCAAAATATTTTAAGGAAATTGTTTAGATTTGGATCTGTCAAGATCCCATTTTTTTTCCAGAAGCAGCCAGCAGTGGTTGGCAGACCTGCTCTCTCATGGATGTCTGGCATTCTCTGGAAAATATTAAAATAATTCATCAATTTGGGATTGATTGCTACACAACTGATTTAATTATTTTCTCTTAGGAAATACCTTTCTTCTCCAAAGATGATAAAAAAGCTGGAAACCAAACATGCAGAGATTTATATTCGTAGACTTATTACTACACAAATATACATAATATGTCATATGGCAAATTTAACAGAAATTTTTATATTTAAGAGAATGTATTTAATAGCCAACAGCAGTTGTTCCAGGAGGAAATGACATAGCAATCAAGGAGGTCACAAAAAGCCTCGTGAAATCCTGGAGAGACTAGAGTTTGCTGGAGTCTAGAGCAAAGAACAATCTGCTGGAGAAACTTAGTGGGTCAAGCAATATCTGTTGAGGAAAGGAACTGATATTTCAGGTTGAAAGCTTGCATCAGGACTGGGAGTGGAGAGGGGAGATGGCCATTTTGAAGGGAAGAAGGAGAGTTGCCTCAATTCACGTTAACTATTTTTGGCTCTTCTCTCCTTTTCTAGATCTGTCTCCATCTAAGGAGGCAAACTATCCAGTGGTATTTACTATAAGCACACTGTATCCCAGAGCTACTTACCTCTTCTCTCCCAGTCCCTCTCAGATTCCTGTCGCAATTCTCCTTCTTCCTTTTTATACTGATGATTGTCCCTTCTCAGTTCTGATGCTTGGTTTCAACCTGAAACGTGAACAATTCCTCCCCCAGCCACCACACCCCCACCCCAGCCCCACATATACTGCTAGACTTGGTTGAGTTCCTCCAGCAGATTGTTGCTTCTGGTATCACGTGACCTTAAGTTTTTAAGTTTTCATTACATAATATTTGTTGACTCTCCAATTATTGCTGAACCAGGAGGTATTATAACTAATGTATTCTTCTTCCCTAAGTCACTTTGCATCCACAGTACACTTTTTGGGGCTTCCTCACTGTATGCGTTCTTTGCTTTCTGCTCACAAGATTGATTATCGTATGTAGCTCTTCTGGCAAATTAATTCCTGTCTTCTTCTCTGTATTCTTGTCAAGTTAAATTATTCATGTTCCATGCTAACATGGCCTTCTTTTTGAATTATAAAAAGCTGCAGAGACTCCAGATTTCCTTAGAATAGCACAGAATAGCATAGAGATGCTAATTTTTCAAAATCACATAAAGAACGTTATGCTGCAATTAGAATGCGGATTACTGGACAAAATGTGGAAATTGACACATCCCAGTCTAGTCTTGTCCTTTGTAAAGGAGGAGCTGTTGCACAGAAGTCACGGAAATTTAATATCATTACTCATTATTCTGGATAATCCTCTTTACCATTGGCTTTTCTGCTATTTGAATTTTGACTTTGTCACCTCATAATTTTTTCTAATATAATGATCTGTGATAAAAAGAGAAAATCTAAATGTAAAAAAAAACACCTAATGATTTGGAGTTATAAATGCTCTTATGTTGATTTTGAAACCATTTAATCTATTTGTGATTATGAAGATCAGTCCACATCAGTAAAACCAGCACACTGAAGCAGTCACAGTAAACTGCAAGTGATGTGATTATGGTTTAAACAAATTTTCACAAACTTCATTTTATATTAAACACAACACTCAATTTAAAATAGAATGCTAATGCTTTGTTTATGAAATTAAAAATGAAAACCAAAAATGCAAGGATGTTAGTAAAATTAACATCTTTTCTGAATAGAGTTCATTTTGCAAATGTTTTTAAGAAGCACCCCAAATGCAACATGCATACATGTAAAAGATCTGATATTAAGAGATCAGTCAATAAAGTCAGCCTGGATACATCTAAAGAGGCACCAGCAACCATCTTCCAAGGCATTTTGCCTTTCAGAGAAAAAAGATATGAAGATGTGTTTTAACTTGTGTAGGTGGCCAGATGTCATTCCATTTCCTACAAAGACTGAGCTGCTATTAACACATATCATTGCAATTGTTAACTCTTTATTAACTTCATCTGTTACTATGCAAAGCTTTGCCACTTCAACCCTAGCAGAGGATTTTAATGGGATAATATATTCCACAAAAATGAGCTGAGCTCAGTACTCAGAAACATAAGTACATCACAGTAAGCAGATTTAAATTGAATGAGAGTATCTCACCTGCACATTAACTTGATCGATAAGAGCCAGCAGAAATGTGTACAGGTTACCAAGGAACAGGGCAAACATTCGCCACAGCTGCCATTTCAGTGCAATACGTGGATGGTAATTTTCCAGAGTAGCAATTGTTTCAAATAATGGAGGAACAAACATTCCCAACAATGCCATAACTATGTCAATCTACAAAATTAATATATTTGAGAGGTAGTTATTGCAAATACCTTACCACTGTTATACCACCATCAAGAATGCTTACAGAGACATCACACACCCACACTTTGAAAAGTCCAATCAGCTGGCTGCATTTCTACTCCCAGTGTATAGCAGACACTAAACACCACAGTACCAGTGCTGAGGACACAGAATATTGTCAAGGGAAGCGGAGGAGAGCTTACAGAACTGCTCTGAGTCGGTGGACTGGACAATGTTCGGGGAGTATTCTTCAAATCTGAATAAATATGCCCTAGTTATCACTAACTTCAGCAAGACCTGTGTGGATAAGTGTGTGCCCTTCAGAACATACTGGACACACCCAAACCAAAAGCCCTGGATGAACCAGGAGATTTATAACCTGCTAAGGGCTAGATCTGTGGCTTTCAAGACTAGTGATTCAGTGTTGTACAAACAGTCCAGATAAAACCTATGAAAGGCTATTTTAAGAGCAAAAAATAAAATTCCAATTGAGGTTAGAGAAGGAATTGGATAAACATTAGCTCTGGCAAGGGTTGCAGGCCATTATTTCCTATAAAGCAAAACCTAACATCAGGAATGGCTGGGATGCTTCACTCCCAGATGAGCTCAGGTCTTTTATGCAAGCTTTGAAAGGCAGAATAAAACTACAACTGTGTGAATCCCTGCAGCATCTGGCAGACCCGTGGGCTATGTCTCAGAAGCTGGCATCAGAACATTTTCAAAGAGGGTAAAACGTCAGTCCCTGTAAGGCATTGTGAACCACCAGGTGGGAGTAATCAAGGACATACTCAATCTCTCACTGCTGCAGTCGGCGGTTCCCACCTGCATCGAAAGGGCAACAATCGTACCAGTGCCCAAGAAGAGCCGGGTGAGCTGCCTCAATGACTGTCACCAGTGACACTCTTAAATTTCAACAGATGTACCACAGACAGCATTCTAACCGGTTGCATCACCGTCTGGTATAGGAGGGCCACTGCACAGGATTGGGAAAGGCTTCAGGATGTTGTAAACTCAGACAGTTCCATCACAGGCACTAGCTCCCCAGCACCGAGACACTTTCAAAAGGCAATGCCTCAGAAAGTGGCATCCATCATTAAGGACCCCCATCACCTAGGGCATGTCCTCTTCTCATTGCTACTGTGAGGGAGGGGGTACAGGAACCTGAAGACACACACTCAGTGTTTCAGGAACAGCTTATTCCCTTCTGCCATCTGATTTTGGAACAGACAATGAACTAACCCATGAACACTACGTCATTTTGTTCTTGCTCTCTTCTTGAACTACTTATTTCATATATTTTTAAATATAGATGTATTTCCTAATGTAATTTATAGTTTTTTATGTATTGCAATGTACTGCTCCCACAAAATAATAAATCTCATGACATATGCCAGTGATACTAAACCTGATTCTGATAACTTAGGTGGTTTCTATGAAAGTATTTGATTTAAGGTGTTTACAGACAAAGCATTAAACATAAGACTTTTGTAAGTTAATTGATTCATATCTGAGATGACAAATCAGATAACACATTGATACAAACTAAATAAAATTGTCAAACGTTTTAGTGAAGGAGCTATAATGAACACAGTATTCAGAGTACACTAAGTGTGCTATGGTAGTCACAGAACGTGAATAGAATAGTTGCCTCAAACATATGAATCACTCTTGGATGTAAGTAATCTAGACCCGAATACCTCCACATTACATTTTTTTAAATCACAGTTATTATGTTCCAAAACTAAAACAAAATTTCAAATGAAGCAAATTCAATCATGTACTTTCCCTCAGATAAAACTACTATGATCCTTCAATCATTCTATTCGTTTTATGGCAGCTGATGTAATGGAATACTTACTTCATTTTTCTGATACCAGGTTAAGTAATCCAGTTTTGAGTAAGTCTGGGATTTCCTCACAACATAAAAAATTAGATACCCACTTCCGGCAAGACAACAAAATATAAGAAAGTTTGCCAAAACAATTAAAAATCTCCTGAGGTGAACATTTTCATCTTTTTGGTTTTCCTCTTCATCCACAATGGATTCCTGACAAAATAATGAATATAAATATTTAAAATGACCAGTTATACTAGGGAATATTACTAAAATGTGGATTACTTGCAGAGGTAATGATGTGATCAAATTTTGTAAATGGTGGAATACCTAGGAGTTGCTGCTCTCTCCCGAAGGCTGACACAGACAGTTCAGTGCGAGTCCAAACAGCAGGGTAGGAAAATGAAATAAATGAAAAGATCTTCCAGTAAAATAATAACACTCAGGGAGTGTGGTCTTGAGTATCCCCACTACAGAATGGGACTAAAAGCCAAGGGTGGAGACGGCACTTAAGAATTTAACAGTATAGTCATAAAAAGGAATTCAAAATGTGAATAAATGGCTTTTTCCAAGGCTGCTGTGCTAATTCCCACATGTTCTGTTGTCTCACAGGTGTCAGTATAAAGAAGATGATCAAAGCGATGCAGAATATTTTGCTGTCTGTTTCGTTTCTGTATTTCCATATGACTATACGTTAAAGTTAGTTAAAGTCTGTCCCGAGTCTGATCGGCTCATCAGGCCGGTGTTTATGCCAGTTTCCGTGGCGTGAAGCGACTGAGAATATATCACTCCCCCGCCCCCCCGCCCCCCCGGATAGGACGCTAGTCTATTGCGAGGTTAACCCCCAACATTTTGCAGGTACCCATTTTCAGCTGGGTGGGCTGGAGCAATGTGTGGTTAAGTGCCTTGCTCAAGGACATATAAACAATACATTGAACGATAATTAAGGTAATGTGTCACATTTTGATATGTATGCTGGTAGAATCCATGCTTAGAGTACAAAGAAGGAGTTAAATGCAATGAAAAATTGATAAAACATAGTAAGTTCTACCTCTCTGACTGATCTATTAATTCAGAAAAGGCAAAAAGTAGGGTACATGTTTCACGATGAACTCTTTGTGGTACTCAGACACAGCAGCCTTCTCACACTCTTGTTCCCCTAACTTGGAACATCTAATGATTAATTGCCGGCTGTTCAACTTACCGGGAGCTCTCCTCTGTGATCCTGACTGCAGTTTACATATCACCAAAGGCCGACGTTAAGCAGGCACTCGAGATATTGAATGCTGCCATCAGCAAACAAGAAACAGCCCAGCCCAGCCCAACACCATTCAAATCACAGTCGAGGGCTTCAGGCAGGCTTGTTTGAAGAAATCTCTGCCTAATTGCCATCAGTATATAACCTGCAGCACCGGGGTCCCAACACAGTCGACCAGATACTATACTACAATTAGGAATGCCTAGACCTCATTTCAGGAAATCTGATCACTTGGCTCTCCTCCTCCTACCGCTGTACAGACAGAGGCTACAGAGCAAGGCTCCAGAGATAAGGACAACAAGGAAATTGTCAAGCGAGGCAGGGGAGCGGCTACAGGATAATTTTCAGTATGGAGACAGGGCTATGTTCAAGGACTTAGAGGATTTGAATGAATACACCATCATTGTCATGACTTTATAAGAAGAGTCATGGCTGAGTGTGTCCCTACAAAACATTCAGTCTTCCCCAACCCGAAGCGCTGCGTAAACCATAAGATCCACAATCTGCTTTGGGCCAGATCAGTGGCATTCGGGTCTGGCGATCAAGTAATAGTCCAAGAGGACGAGGTACAATCTCCAAAAAGCTATCTCACTTGCAAAGTGTCAAACTTGGATGACTGAAGGATGCTTGACAGTTGTGGCAGGGCTTGCATGCTATTACCATTTACAAAGTGAAAACAAGCGACAGGCGACAACAAGGCTTCACTCCCAGATGAGCTCAATGCCTTCTATACTCGCTACTATTGAGCACACCTACATGAAGTGTTGTCGAGGGAAAGCAGCCGCCATCATCAGAGACCCTCACCACCCAGATCACGCTCTCGTAGAAAGGAGCACCAACCCAGTAAACCTCTGCTAATAAGTTCTTCAGCAGATGCAACATCCTCATAAGTCCCTGCAGCATACTATCCAATGTCATCACCTTCCTTCCTAGTAACACAGGAACTAGAATTTTACACAGAACTACCTCTCCAATCTTGAACTCTTTGCCTCCACTTGCAATAAAAATATCCTGTATGATCATGCACTTCTGTCCCATGACCTCAAATGATTTATGAGAGTGAAGTCAGGAATGTGAAATTTTCATCAGTGGCCTAGATAGGTACAAAGATCAAAAAGCATTGAAAGAGAGGGGGGAGATCTCAAACTGATTCTTTACATCTGTATTTAGTCGAGATTTGGACAGTCTATTGAGGCAGATTAGAGTGGATAAATGCCCAGGGCCTGATAGGGTGTTCCATCAGACCCTGCAGGATGCTAGTGCAGAAATTGCAGAGGCTCTAACAGAGATACTTAAAAAATGTTGTTCCATTGTTTATGAAAGGCTCTTGGAATAAGCCAGGAAATTATAGGCCAGTAAGTCTGAGATCAGTGATGGGTAGGTCAAGCAGAAGCACTGGGTGAACAATGAAATCCAGAATCTCCTAACAGCCAGATCAGAAGCATTCAAGTCTAGAGATCAAGAATGCTACAAAAGGTGCAGGTATGATCGCTGGAAAGTCATCTCACGGAGGAAGTAGAGATTCCAGATTAGACTGCAATCAATGAGAAATCCCATAACCTGCTACAAAGCTAAATCTTGTGACATAGGGAACAGCAGAGCTTCGCTTCCAGATGAACTCAATAACTTCTATGCTCACTTTGATCACCAGAATAGGGAGGAACCATCGTGCACCCCCATGTGTCCTGATAACCGTTGGTCTCATTATCTGAAGATGACTTCAAGAGAGTGAATCCAAGGAAAGCATCTGGCCTGGACGGAGTGCCTGGCCGAGTACCGAAGACCTGTGCTGACCAACTGGTTAGTGTATTCATGGATATCTTCAACCCCTCACTCCAGCAGTGTGTGGTACCCACTTACATCAAACAGGTTTCAATCATAGTAGTGCCCAAGAGGAGTGTGGTAACGTATCTAAATGAATATCACCCGGTGGCACTTACACCCACAGTGATGAAGTCTTTTGAGAGGCTGGTAGTGAAACATCAGCTCTTATCTAAGTGGCGACCTTTGTACTTTGTCACTGGAAGGTATTTTAAGGGACCAAACATGTAAGTCTTTGGATAGAGAGGAACTGATTAGGAGTAGTCAATATGGCTTTGTGCATGGTAGGTAATTTCTAACCAATTTTAGTGGGTTTTTTTGAGGAAGTGGATGAAGGCAAGGCAGTGGATGGTGTCTGCAAGGTCTTTGACAAGGTCCCACGTGGGAGGTTGGTGAAGAAGATTCAGTTGCTTGGTATTCAGGATGAGGAGGTAAATTGGATTAGATATTGGCTTCTCAGGAGAAGCCAGAGAGTGGTAGTAGAGGGTTTCTTCTTTGACTGGAGGCCTGTGACTAGCAGATTGCTGCAAGGATTGGTGCTGGGTCCGTTGTTCTTTGTCATCTAGATCAATAATCTAGATGGTAATGTAAACTGGATCAGCAAGTTTGCAAATGACATCATAAGTGGGGGTTCAGCAGCCAGCAAGGCAGGCTGTCAAAGGCTGCAGTGGGATCTGGACCCTCTGGAAAAATGGGCTGCAAAATGGCAGATGGAATTTAATGCAGACAAGTGTGATATGTTGCTCTTTGCGAAGACCATTCAAGGTAGATCTTAAACGGAGAGTGGTGGAGCTCCGAGGAGTGTGGTAGAACAGAGGAATCTGCAAATACAGATCCATAATTCCTTTAAAGTGGTGTCACAGGTTAATGAGTTCACTCTTGAAATGCTGGCCTTCATAAATCAAAGCATGGAGTGTAGACTTAGAATACTATGTTGAAGTTGTAATAGACTTTAATGAAGCCTAATTTGGAGTATTGTGTGCAGTTTTGGTCACCTATCTACAGGAAAGATGTCAAAAAGATTAAAAGAGTGCAGAGAAAAGTTACAAGAAATTTGCCAAGACTTAAGGACATGAGTTATGGGAAAAGGTTGAATAGTTTAGGACTATATTCCCTACAGCAAGGGGAATTGGGGAGAGATTGGATAGAGGTATACAAAATTATTAGAGGTTATGTAGAGTGTAAATGGAAGCAAGCTTTTTCCACTGAGGTTGAGTAAGACTAGAACAAGAGGTCATGAGTTAAGGATGAAAGGTTAAATGTTTAAGGGGAACGTGAGGGGGATATTCTTCGCTCAGTGGGTGATGAGAGTGCGGAATGAGCTGACAGCAGAGGTGATGAATCAGGGTTTGATTTCAGCATTTAAGAATAATTTGGATAGGTATGTGGATGGGAGGGGTATAGAGGGCTACAGATGCAAATTGGTGTTATTAGGCTGATTAATAATTTGGCATAGATTAGTTGGGACAAAGGGCCTGTTTCTGTGCTGTAGTGTTCTATGACTCTATGTACGATAGTGCAGTTCACTTGAGTTGTTTCAGTCAGTAAAATTAATGCCCATAGTCTTCCAATACCAATATTTTCTGATTTCTGTAATTTTTATATTTTCTGATAATGTAGCATGAGTCATGTGGTCAATCAATTCTGTACTTGCTTACAGAGCAATCTCATTCCAACACTAATTCTCACATATTCTCAGTTGGCCACTTACCTACACACTGCAGACAACTGGGATGTCGGAGAAAACAGGGACACCCAGGAGAGGACACAAGATAAAGAGCAAACACCACACAGCCAGCACACAAGATCAGGATTGAACCCGAGTTGCAGGAGTTCAGGGAAGCAACTCTACAAGTAGTGCTACTCTGTTGCCATGTGAAGATCAGACACTGCAGAAGCTTCAAAGGCTTATTTCATCTGCACCCCAATCCTCTAAGAATGCGACCACTAAACGACAGTAGTAGCAATATCATGCAAACCTCAAATTCAAGGAACAATAGTCTGCTGGTGGAACTGAGTGAATTCAGCAGCATCTGTTGGAAGAAAGATATTGTGAATGTTTTGGGTCAAAGCGAAAATGCTGACAATTCCTTTCCTTCCACAAATACTGCATAACTCACTGAGTTCCTCCAGCAGACAGTTGCTCCAGATTCCAACATCTGCATTCTTTTGTGTCTGCAATTCAAGGGAAACATCCTTGAGAAATATGTTCTTTTTAAATTTCCATACAGAAGCAAAAAACTTCAGGAGCACAAAATCTAAAATTAAAATGGAGTTCTGACAGGAGAGAATCAATATGAAATATTGATTCTGTTTCTTTACCCAATAATTCTATCTGATTTGCTCTATGTTCTCCTCTCTTATCTTTATTCATACAATTTCCATGATTGAAGGAGGGGAAAACACAAACCAATATGCATAGATAATAATGATTTAATTCAACAGAATTTTGAATTTACCTTAAAACTGGTTGTAATGGATGCAAACTTGTTGTCAGCTGTTTCAGGATTTCCAATTAGATAATCCCAACTAGTAAACATCTTCCAACTGAAGTTGAAATCCCCATCATCTCCATCAACTCCACTTTCATCTGCATTCCGTGCCATTCTATATAGGATCAATATTTTTGTAAGACATAAATATTATTTTAAATCAGTATTTTCAACACATAACTTCATATCTCAGCTGATGGCTTGATGACAGGTGATAGTCACAAACAGTTCAGGCTTCATTGCTTAACAAGTCACTTGACTGCAATTCTCCATTACACCCTATGGAATAGGTACTCTCTCATTGTCCTGGATGAACTCATTAACAGCTGCACAAGAATGTAAACAGTCAAAGCTTAATCAATACTCACGTTCTGATCACAACCATGAGGCTGTATCCGAAGGAACCCACGCCAACCATGAAATAAGACAAGGGTAATCTGTACTTGAACACACCAATCATTCGTTGATTATTGTAGTATCCATAGAAAAGAGCTGAATATTTTATATAACCCTGTAAAATTTTTGTGTTTATTTTAAAATCATCCTGTTATATCAATGGTTCATATTTTATTGTTTGTATATCATGAATTAATCTTACAGCATATCATGCACACAAGGTACTGAAAAACATTTTTCTAAAACATGTCATCGCATAAGTTTTTCTAGACATCATTGGAAAAATCAATTTCAAACTAACTTGCAAAATTCAGATTTTAAACATGTATGAGAATATAAAATACTTAAGTATTAATCTGAAGTTATTGGTTTAAAGTTTCTTTAATGACTCATATATGAGCACATCAAAGCAAAGTCATAGTACTCATTTGGATGTGATGGAAGAATTAAGAAGTTAACCAGACAATGACATGCTTCACAAGATTTTGTCAAAATATATGAAAATCTATAATGTAGATAGATAATAGATATACAATACATGAATCCATTTGTTGCATAATTCTTAATTGTTAACAAAATATTCAAAACTAAGATGTAGGATACACTCTAAAAAACAATCAATAGGCAGCTTAGATTTAGAGTACAAAGACCCCATCCAAGCAATATCTACATCTCCTGTCATGGACTGACAATGAAAGGCTGATGAAAGTCTTAAGGCATATCTGCCTAGAAATTCATTCTTGGATCTGTTGTATTAAAGATTTCACATTGTAATATCTGCATAATAAGTAACTTCTGATGTTTAGTGGAACCAGATTTTGGAAGTAAAGCGTGACACTCACCCCAAACTCCCAAAGTACTGAAAAATCCATAGCAGTTGGCTGTTCTGCCCTTGGAACGGTCTTCCGAGGAATACTGCCATATGGTAGGCCCATCAACACCTGAAGTAAAACAGAACTGTTACCATTTTGTTTTGCTTTCTTTGATATTCAGCTAATAGTTTTTCATTTTGGATCACTTTCTCTTGGCAAAAAAGCAAAAATATGATCAACAAAAGTTATCCTAGGACTGAACTTTGAATGAGCGAGACAGAGCAAGACATGAAGTTAATTTTATTTATTTATTGAGATACACCGTGGAATAGGCTGGGAGCCCTTTGAATCATGCCAATTTATTCCTAACTTTATCACAAGACAACTTACAATGACCAATTAACTTAGCAAACGTTACGTCTATGGACTATGGGAGGAAACCAGAGCACCTGGAGGAAACCCACATGGTCACAGAAAGAAGGTACAGACTCCTTGCCAGCTGCAGTGGGTGGCAAATGGGATTAGTATAGTTAGGCATGATAGTTAACATAGAAACGGGGACTGAAGGCCCTGTTACTATGTTAGACAATTCTATTATTCAATTAATCATCTGCATTATTCATGAAAAATTCCTTTTTCTCTTTTCTAGCACTTTTTTTAAAAACAGTTCTTCCCTTCACTGCACACTGTTTTGTCTTCACTAGTACTCTTTCACATGAACTTCCCATAACATCTATAGGGAGTAAATTGGACGGCCTCAAAACACAGACACTGGGTCCAATGGTAAATGATTAAATGATGCCTATTGTTTCCACTGTCAGTCATACTGCATAGAATTGTGCAGTGCAGAAGCAGGCCTGTTAGCCCACCCATCCATGCCATTTAGACCTACTATACAATCCTATTTGCTTGCATCTGTCTATATTGTATCTGATTCTTCCACCTCATTAGGCAACTAGTTTCAGATATCAATCACACTTTGTGCAAAAATTTTCCCTTCACATCTCCATTGAAGCAACTTCCTCTCACCTTCAAATTATGCTGTCTTGTTTTTAATAACCTGACCACCTGAAAAAGATTCTGACTGTCTACCCTATCTACTGTATGACTGTCATAAACTTCTTTTTGGCTGCTTCTCAGCCTCCTTTGGTTCAGGGAAAACAACCCCATTTTATCTAATCTCTCTCTACACCTAAAGTAGTCTAATCCAGGCAACATCCTGGTGAATCTCCTCTCCAGGAGATATGGTTGCACATCTCTGGTACAACCTTGTCTCTTCTGGAGTGCAATAGCCAGAACCACACACAATACTCCAAGTGCAATCTAATCAACTCTTACGTTATCATCTTGCCCCAGTGCCCCTCCTTCTTCGCTTTCCTCTCTGGTGTACTCTCCTCTTCTATCAGACACCTTTCTCTCCAGCCCTTTACCTTTCCAACCAACCTGGCCTCACTTGTCAAATTCTAGCTAGCCTCCTTCTCATCCCCCACCTACATATTTTGTCATCTTCCATTTCCAGTCCTGAAGAAAGGTGTCGGCCTGAAATATCAACAGTTTGTTCATTTCCATAGATGCTGCATGACCTGCTGAGTTCCTCCAGTATACTGTGTGCGTCTTTGGATTTCCAGTATCTGCAGGCTTTCGCATGTGTAAAAGATGAATTTATTTTAATTGCATACAATTTTATAAACTTAAGGAGAAGTATAGTTGAAAACCCAAAACCCACCTCTGGAATAACAACCAGTCCAAATGTTAAACCAAAAAGAACCAAGTTGATCCCATAGAGCCAACGTAAGAAAATAAAGTATGAAGCTACCGAAGAACCAAAATGACCTGTGACAAAGGAAAAGACTTTATGAGTCCTGTGGCATTTCGATTTACTTTCCAAAAACTTATTATTTTTCCACGTATACAATAGTTTTAACATAATAAAATGTTTCATGCTATTTCACAATTAAATCAAGGGGAGTCAATAGGCACCGCAAGAGAAATGAACTAGAGAGGAGAGCAAAAACATGGTCAAAGAAATAGTTTTAGAAGGTCATCTGAGATCTACTGAATACTGAGTGCTGAGTTCAAGAGTGACAGGGATACAGTCTGACTCTCCCAGTGATCACATCATTACCACCAAGTCAGTGGTAAGAAACATTAATTACACCAGGAGTTAAAATATCCCTTAACCAGAATGTTCATCACCCAATTTGGTCACTGCATCCTAGATCTTAAGTCCAAGTCATAACTGTAGTGTGTTACAATGCACATGGCAGGTTCTCAGTCATGGCTCGGACATTTAGATTCAGTTTTCATCAGTTTGCTTAGGGGACGGATGGTCTCAATGTACAATAAGATTTCCCTCATCAATGTCAAAGCAGTTTCTCAGTGGCACGTCAGGATACAATTACAAGGATGCAGATCCAAGTAAATATAATATAATGATGAAAATGAAACTCAGTGCTTTGTAGATGTTAGTATAAAACGGGCATCATTACAGAAAAAATAGGCAATAAAAACTCAGTGTGTTTAACACATATCTGACCTAAATACACCTATAGTGCACCATTTTCTAAACTTTTCTCAACAAAACCACTAAAAATGTTGCAGATATATAAGTAGAAAGATAATTTTCCATACTCTTATATTCATATATAGTCATCGTGTCCTAATGTTTATTTGGAACATCAAACTTTTATTGGTAGAAATAGAACCATAATAAATGGTTCAATTGGGAGAAGAAAACAAAACACTGCAAGAACTCAGTAAGAGAAGCAGGATTTGCATCAAGAAAGAAATGGTTTATGTTTCAGAGGTTTAAACATTAGAAGGAATCACTTGAATCATTGGTATTTTGTATATATATTCCAGAATCACTGAAATCTCTCCACTGTCCAGTTGCTCCAACTGGAGATGGGCAGTGTTGTTAGTTACACAATGACCTGCTCCTTCTCATGAGATTGAACAGGACAATAAGAACAGAATTTTGCACAAGGGATGCACGTGTGTTGCTGTGGAATTGAAGGGTGTGCAGATATTAGTGGTGAGGCAAATTAGGATGCAGACACGTCTGGAGATCTAAGGAGTAGGTCTTTTCACAGAGAGAGGATAATATTTACAGTATGTGCATGAGCTGACGGAAGAGGTGGTAGAAACAGATACAGTTACAATATTTGAAAGGTACTTGGATAGGAAGTCTGCAGCTATCATAGGTGTATATAGCAGTAATGTGGACAGTACTCTGTTGGCATAAACAAGGTGGTTCAAAAGGTCCAATTTCTGTGCTTTGTGATTCTATGATTCCATGATACACTCTTGGGGCAATTATCAACCTGCATGTCTTTGGGATGTGAAAGGGAATCAAAGTGTTCTTGCAGCCTCAGGGAAAATGTGCAAACTCCACAAAGACAGCACCCAATATCAGGATTGATTCCAGTTTATTGGAGCTTGAAACAGTGTTCTACCAGCTAAATCCAACTCTTAACATAAATAATTTAAACTAATTTTAGTTAAGAAAGTTGGTTGAATTGTTGTGACCAGTTTTGGCCCCCATGTCTAAGAAGGGATGTGCTGGCATTGGAGGGAGTCCAACGGATGTTTATGAGAATGAAATGGTTAACCCATGAGGAGCCTGTGTTGGTGATTCTGGGCATCTACTCACTGGAAAGAAAGGGGATCTCATTGGAACCTATCAGATACTGGAAGTCCTGGATTGATTGGATGTGGTTCCAAATGGGGGGAAAATTCTAGGACTAGGGTGCATAACCTTGGGGTAGCTGATGTCCTGTAAAACAGATTTATTTTAGCCAGATTGTGGTGAATCTGTGAAATCCATTGCTAAAACTGGTTGTGGAGGCTATGAAGACACTGGGTATACTTAAAGCAGAAGTTAATAGGATTAGTAATGGTGTCAAGCACTACAAAAAGGCAGGAGAATGGAGTTGAAAGAGAAAATAAGTCAGCCGTGAGTGACTAGCAGAGCAAACTTGATGGACTGAATAGTCCAATGCTTCTTCTACAGTATGTCCTATGGTATTATGGTCTTAAATTGTGTTATCCAAATTTATAAATATATTTTATCTGATTACTTAAGTCGATTTCAACTGCATTGCAATGTCTCTGAATATCAAGGACATTACTGAACTGCTACCACAACCTATAGACTCGCTTTCAAGGACTTGTTATCTCATGTTCTCAATATTAATTGTTTATTTATTTATCATTATTATTATTACTTTTTTTCTTTCTTTTTGCATTTGCACAGTTTATTGTCATTTGCACACTTATTGAATTCCCAAGTTGGTGCAGTCTTTCATTGACTTTATTATGGTTATTGGATATATTAAGTATGTCCACAAGAAAATAAATCACAGGGTTGTATTTAGTATCATATATGTATTTTGATAATAAATTTACTATGAAATTTGAATATTTAAGACACTTGTGAAAGCAAAATGAGTCATGAGGGCACACTGTGAAAGGGCCTCGACATCCACCACCCAAGGCCTAGTCACCACCCGAGGCCTAGTCACCACCTACACTTTAGGGAATAGTTGTGGTAGCAAGGCTTCCAACTATAGTGGATCAACAGAGCCACAAATCATTAGTGTTGAGCCAGAGATTGTACAGGGACAAATATGAGAGGCAGTTCTGGTCAAGTTCAATACAACCAATTATTGAAACATGATGTTCAACGACAATATATTTATTTAACTAAGTGAACTTACTCTCAATTTCTTTTATTTTCATCTCCCATGGTATGCATGAAGTCTTAAAATTTTCAAAGTCCCTTTTAAATTTGATCCATTTCTGAAATGTTCAAAATCGTATAAATATGAACTTCGAAGTTTGAAATATCCCTGAAGAGTCACATCCTGTAACAATGCCCTGAATAACTTGATTAAGGACATGGTCCTTACAATATTCACTTCAATCTTCCTCCCTTCATCCAGCAAAAGAAATTTAAATGTTTACTATAAAGTGCATTCAGCCAATAGTGCCTCAAGCAAAGGATCTTGAGGCCCCATTCTCAGAATGAAAAAAATAGCAGAATTAAAATTACAGAATTAGAGCTTGAATAGTAAAAGAAAATGTTCAGTAAATGGGGAGCTGTTCACTGTACCAATCATTGTTTTGATTGAGAACTGCTACAAAATTCTGTCATATACACATGTCAAAGAATATCATGCACTCCAGTACAGCTTTATTGTGAAGGAATCAGTTTTGCACTTCTGTGATACAGAAATTACACCTTCAGTTAACTAAGTTGCAATTTAGCACCGAAATTATTATTTCTAGTCTGCATACTCAAAGAGATTTTACACTCTGCAATAAAATATACAAAAGCCTCCAACAATTTCCTTCATCGTAACTGCCACTACTTCATGCCATTGTTTCCTTCTTCGAAAGGTTTTCCTCGAGTTGTGAGGTACTATGAGTTTGGTGGCTGGGAAATGTTCCTGACACCTTTAAGGAATGACATAATTATACAAAGTTTCTACTTTGAGCCACAAAGTACTGATTTCATTCTATCATTTTGTTGACAGAAGCACAGACCATTCGTATGAGAAGAAATGTGAACATTTAACCTCCTTTAGGAGATAGCAGCAGCCATTGCAAGCTCTCTCAGTCCATAGGTACAGAGCATAGCTATCAGGTATGCTACTGGTTGTTATCAATGCCTAAATTTTATAACAACAATATAAAAAGATACTGTCTGAAGTAAGATGGAAGTCAGATACTAACCTTCATCATCATCACTTTGTAGGCATAAAACTTTCTACCTTTCCCCTTACCCAGAGCGCCTTCATATTTCTCTACAAATGCTTGAGATTCTCTGATAAACACAAATCAAAACTGATTAGTTAAGTCGTACCACTGAGAGGTCATTTTATATGTCCAAAAGAGTGAGATTTTTCAGTGCTTGAAATCTGTTGAAGTGACCCTGACTAATAAACATGATATAAATTGTTGGCTATCAAATTCTGTAAAACATCAATTTAAATACAAGATTTATAATATTTAATTATTACGCATAAGCTGCAAATCTATTACTTCAACATTGTAAGTTTTCTTTCCATGCGCCAGGCTTTGTTCCGTATAGTTGCTATTAGTTTCTTTTTCTCTTCCACTTCTTCCAAAACCTTAGCAAGCTCTCCCTCTGACAGAGAATCTTCACTGTCTGATGAATCTGATGATGAGCTGCAACAAAACAGAAGTAAAATTGCCAGGGATGGAAACAGCTCGGGCCCTGGAGGTCACTCTGGGAATTTTCTATTTTGTTACTTGAGCATGAAGAATTGCAGGGTGGATTGAAAGGAGCAATATACATTGACAAGCTTGAATGAATAGGTGTATAATCTGAAGAGAATGAACATAAATTTTATGTATATTACTGTCTGAATAACAATGCTTCAAGTTTAATTGGCATTCAAAAAGAAATGCGCACTGATTTGAGTATAAAGCTTGCAGAAACACTTGGGAGGATTCTCTATAGTAAGACCCTGTGTGATAAGGACTCTACACCAGAAGGACCATCATGTAGAGTATCCAGTTCTTTTTCTGCTGTCAAAATAAGGGGAAAAAATACATTCAGCAGATGTCCTTAAACAATTCCAAAGCTATGGAGTCTGACACTGAGAACCCAATCAGGTAGGTGTTAAGGATCCTGCCTGAACACGGGATCGAAGGGCCTCTGCTGGTAGCTCTTTAATTTCTGCTTTCTTTCTCCAGGCCATGTGGGCTTTGGCCCAGCCCCTTTCCTTTTTGGACTTTCTCCAATTACCTACTTGTCTCCTCACCGGCACCCACCTGTTTCTATTTTCACTCATCACCCTGTCCATTTCAACCCTGCCTTGACTCACATTCTCTACCAGTTTGTCCCAGCTTTGACTTGTGTTGTTCTAGCCTGTCATTGTGACTGCTGCCAACCGACTTTGCCAGATTCTGTGTTTTTGGATTTCTGCCTGTGCGCTCCGGATCCTCTGCCCTCGCCGGACTGCCTTTCCTGGGTAAGACCTCTGCCTGCCATTTTGGATTTGTGCCTGCCTCCTGTTTTTTTTTGAAAGACTGTTGCCTTTGTGCTCCCTAATAAATACTGGTAAAAGAGCTTTCATTGGCCTGCACTTGAGTCCCACCGTAACCCGACAGAACAAACTGGCAGAGAAAGTGAGTCAAGGCAGGGTTGAAATGGACAGGGTGATGAGTGAAAATAGAAGCAGGTGGGTGCCGGTGAGGAGACAAGTAGGTAATTGGCGAAAGTCCAAAAAGGAAAGGGGCTGGGCCAAAACCCACATGGCCAGGTGAAAGAAAGCAGAAATTAAACAGCTACCAGCAGAGGCCCTTCGATCCCGTGGTCAGGCCGGATCCTTAACAGGATGTCCTTCCATCATTAAGGTTCCTGCTCATCACTGACACTCTCCATCAAGGCTTGCACCACTCTCAGCCCACACAGGTTGTTACCCTTATCCAACCTTCAACCCACATTCCAATCACCCCTACTGATCTTCAGATTAATCACCCCTCATTACTGATCTCCTGATCAGTCACATCCAGTCTCATTGACCTGCTACCCAACCCCAATCCCCATACTGATAGAACATGGAATTGAAAGGATTTGGAATAAGTGAGGCCTATTCCAAAACATGCAAAAACTTATGCCTTGAATAAAATCCATGTGGTGCCGGAGGACACCACAGTTTACAATACCTTTACAAGTGTCACTCAATTTCAACATTTAGCCCAACTACAAATAAAAATGTAATGAATTTCTATGAAAATAGAGAGCAGTTATTATTCTGCTTTGTACCCTTCATATAGCCATGCCTCAGAATACACCAGTGTAATATAAAAATTGACATGTACAGAATTGCCCAAAAAATTACCAGCTATGCAAAAAATTGCTTCACTCATTTTGAAAATGAGTGATGCCAACATTACTGACCACTGTAGCCAATCATTTTTAAATCTCATTATAACTACATAAATCTGAGGAGGAACTAAAAGTTGACACAGCAGCATTTAAAGACTAGGAAGTGGACTTCAACCAATTTTATTCCTCAGACAATGTGACACGAATTGAGTTGTCATGGCATCATGGAGAAAGGAAATTGCCACTGAATGATGGAGACATTTTAAAAGACACTTTGCTTGTTTGACTGCATTTTGCGATGTCCTGGCATTGTGAGTAAGGCTGGGTTAAAGTGGGGCCAGCGGACAACTGCGGCTTCCTGCACAGTTCACAACAGTTCAGTTTACTTCTTTCAAATATGATTCTACTACTACTAAGCTGCGTGCAATTGGAACCTGTGAGTTACGTTTTGATATTTGGACTAATTGAGTGATCTGGCACTTCACTACACCGAGGGAATTCAGTGAGTTTGGAGCAATGTGTGCGGCTTGGAGGCTCCCTGCAAGCCTGGAGATGAGAAAAGTTAATGAGGAAGGGAGTGGAAGATTAGCGGGTGTTCAGCACCGTTCCCCTGCGTTTGACTGGTCTTCCTTTCCCTTTTGCTAGCTGCTGCCAGAGGAAAGTGCAGGAGCCCTAGGTTCCATGCTGCAAAGATTGATCGCCGAGGCTGGGGCACTGAGGTTCATGGTGTGTGTATTTTTGGATTTTGGTTACTCTCCTTGCTGTTTTTGAGCGGTTTGATTGGGCGATCGATATGGATCGGGGCGCTTCAGCGAAGAATGACTCCGTGCGCAGCCACAGTGGGCTGAGCTGAACTAAATTGAAAACTACTGGACTTGGTGATTGATATTCTATGTGTGGCTCGCTTGCTTTTTGCCATTTGTGCAATTTGTTCATTTTTCTTGTGTTGGGTGTTTGATGTTTTCTTGTCTGAGTTCTGTGGTGTTCCTTTGCTTCATGGCTGCCTGCAGGAGGATGAATCTCCATTGTATTCTGTATTCATACTTTGATAATAAATGTACTTTGAATCTTGAATCTTTGAAACTATCTTTCTTTCCAATACTGAGCACCCTTAAGATTTGGCTACTTAAATAGCTTGCTTACCTTGTACAGCTCATTGATTGCTGCCACCTACACTACACCACATTTAGTAAATTAATTAAAAAAGTATATTGCACATGTTCTATATTAGGAGTCAGAGTAGAAAATGATTGGAACTCACAATAACATTTTCAGCATTTCAAAATGAAATTAAAATGCTTAAGGACATGTTTCTTAGTCAGTGCCAGTAGGAAGTCCACATCCAAAACACCAGTCTCAGACAGATTGCCAGTTTTAACTACTTTTTTGCAATACGCTTCAAATATGTACTCCTTTATTGATTAAGCAGTGTATGTAAGTTATCCAGATTCCCTTTTCACTTTCTAACTGCAAAAACATAAATGTCTTTGTAAGTGTTTTAAGTTGTAGAAGAGAAGAAAGTGAACAGGGATTAAGCTTTTTGTAGTTTCTTATGTTGGGAATATTAGATTTTGTTCATTGATTATTTTCTGTAACCATATGTCAAAACACAAAATAGGTCTACTGGTTTTCTTCAGCTCTGTTTCCTTATTCATGCATAAAATATACTATGGTTAATTTTCTTTAAATTATATTTTTCATTCATATTTCATGCTTTGTGAAATGGGATAATTCCGAATATAAATTTTGCTTTGTAAAGGTGCAGGTCAATAGGACTAGGCAGTTTAAATGGTTCAGTATGGACTAGATGGGCCAAAGGGGCTGCTTCTGTACTGTAGTTTTCTATGACTTTATGACCCTAAGTGTATAGAAACAAAGTTTGCATGGTAGCAAATGTTAGAAAATAGTGCACTCCTAATCATCTCTACTCCTTACAACCAAGATTTTCTTCATAAGAGAATTGTCGCATCTATTGCAATACATGGGCAACATCCACATACAGTAAACAAATGCCAAGTACCTGGAGCTTTTGCCTTTCTTTCTTCCATTGCTCTTTTCACCCTTCTTGTCACCATTTTTATTTCTTTGTTTTGCCTTATTATCTTCATCTTTCTGCTTCTTGTTCACATTGTTGCTGTTATTGTTGCGGGCTGGGTTCCTTTTAGCTTTTGTACTTCTTCCTTCTAGTTCATTGTCATCATCACTTTCCTCTGTTCTATTATTCTTTTTGTTTCTTGCTTTTATCCTTGAATTCTTAACTGCCCTGTTCTTTCTTTCCTCTTCCTCTTCATCATCATCTTCTTCACTTTCGTAGTCTCTATTCTTGTTTTTCTGTTTACTTCTGCTCTGAACTGGGAGTCTCCTATTATTCCTTGGTTTAGGTTTGGTAGGTTCTTCTGAACTATCTTCTTCATCCTCAGATACTTTGCGCAGGTTTCTGTTATTCTGTTGCTTTCCCTTCTTCGCGGGTTGTCTCTCATCATCCTCTTCTTCTGCATCAATAGAAAAATGGCATTTTAAAAAGGAGATTTAGGAATTTCTGACATGATTCAGTTGTCAAGTAAGACAGTCACGGATTGGTTGAGTTAATTAATTTTAGTAAAGGTTCCATAAATGGTGTCAGCATTTCTGGAATGGAGAATAGTAAATCGGCAATGTTCACTTTAATGACTGGGAACAGTCGACGCTTGTTTGAACTTACATATAAGCAATTCTTAGGGAAAGGCAGATACAGACTTCAGTGCCATATATCTCATGGAACAGCAATTCACAGTTGTTAGTTTCTGAGGGCATAAAGGCCTTTGGGCAAGGTGCCCATTAGTCACAAAAACCAAACCTCTGAAAGTGTCTACATTTGCAGAGGACGAGGAAAGATCAGTGAAGGGAGAGTAATGGGGAAAAAAAAGCACATAGCACTGATTTTAGTGTGTTTAATAAAAAAAACTAACTTTTATTCTACACAGCCATTCAGGTAAATTTGATTTGAGGTCATTGCTTCTCATTAATTGTTCTGGGTGCTGAACTTCAACTGAAATGTGTAATGAGTTAAAATAGCTTCCTGCTGAGACAATAGACATCTAGCTATAAATTATGTTGTAATTCATTTCAAAAATAAATAATATTCACCTGTACTGTACTTTTACAACTTCAAATCATCTTAAACCCAATGAAATAGTTCTATTATAACGGTGTGCTACACGCAGCGCTGCAATAACGACACGGAGTCGGTGAGCTGCAGTTACAAAAGAGGTTTATTCAAACTTCGCGGCCTCGCTTTAAAGCCTTCCTGATCCTGTCCCGCACACGGGCTTTTCCCCTTGCTGGTGAAGCTGGCTTGGTGCCCTCTTTGGGACTGGCCTCAATGCTGGTGCGAGCCGCTTTGTGAACCGGTTTGAGTGCGCTGGGAAGTGGGTCGCCACATAACCCCCCCCCCCCCAAGAACAGGCGATACACACCCCAATGTCCACAGTCTGGGTCGGACTCTGTTTGGGAGGTCTGCCTCCGCGCCGCGGTGCTGGAATCTCGACTGGCTGCGCCAAGAACACATGCGCCGGTTTGAGTCGGTCCACTGTGAAAACCTCCTCTTTCCCCCCAATGTCCAGCACGCACATGGACCCATTGTTTCTGATCACCGTAAATGGCCCCTCGTAGGGCCGCTGTAGCGGTGCCTGATGTCCACCCCATCGTACAAAAATGAACTTACAGTTTTGCAGGTCTTTGGGTACGCAGGTCAGGTTCTGCCCATGCTGTGAAGTGGGTATGGGGGCCAGGTTACCGAGCCTCTCGCGTAGTCTGTCCAGGAGTGCTGTGGGTTCTTCCTCTTGCCCCCTTGGGGCTGGTATGAACTCTCCTGGGACGACCAGGGGTGCGCCGTACACCAACTCGGCCGACGAGGTGTGCAGATCCTCTTTGGGCGCCGTGCGGATTCCGAGCAGGACCCAGGGAAGCTCGTCCACCCAGTTAGGCCCTTTGAGGCGGGCCATGAGAGCCGACTTCAGGTGACGGTGGAAACGCTCCACTAGCCCGTTCGACTGTGGGTGGTAGGCAGTTGTGTGGTGCAGCTGTGTCCCCAAAAGGCTGGCCATAGCTGACCACAGGCTGGAGGCGAACTGGGCGCCTCTGTCGGAGGTAATGTGGGCCACTACACCAAAGCAAGATACCCAGGTAGCAATCAGTGCCCAGGCACAAGATTCGGAGGTGGTGTCGGTGAGCGGGACCGCCTCTGGCCATCTTGTGAACCGGTCCACGATAATCAGGAGGTGCCGCGCTCCGCGCGACACTGGCAGGGGCCCACGATATCCACAAGAGTGTGGTCGAAATGCCAGCGGGTGGGGTGGAACTGCTGCGGCAGAGCTTTGGTGTGCCGCTGCACCTTGGCCGTCTGGCAGTGCATGCACGTTCAGGCCCATTCACTGACCTGCTTGCGGAGTCCGTGCCAAACGAACCTGTTGGCCACCATCCGGATGGTTGTCCTGATGGAGGGGTGCGCTAAGTTGTGAATGGGGTTGAAAATGCGCCGCAGCCAGGCTGCCGGGACGACAGGACGGGTTTGGCTGGTGATAACGTCACAGAGTAGGGTCCTCTCACCTGGGCCTACGGGGAGGTCCTGAAGCTGCAAACCGGAGACTGCAGTCCTGTAACTAGGGATCTCCTCGTCTGCCTGCTGCACCCCCGCCAGTGCTTCATAGTCTACCCCTGGGACAGGGCTTGGATGTTAGGGCGGGAGAGGTTGTCCGCCACAACATTGTGTTTTCCCGAGACATGCTGGACATCCGTCGTGTATTCGGAGATGTAGGACAGATGCTGGCGGGACGAGCAGGGGTCAGATGCTTTCGTGAACGCAAAGGTAAGTGGTTTGTGGTCTATGAACGCAGTGAAGGGCCTACCTTCTAAGAAGTACCTGAAATGCAGGATTGACAGGTATAGCGCCCACAGTTCCCGGTCAAAAGCACTGTATTTGAGCTTGGGTGGTTGTCAGTGTTTACTGAAAAACGCCAGGGGTTGCCGGTAACCCTCGGTGTGTTGTTCCAGCACTCCATCGACTGCCATGTTGGATGCGTCCACTGTGAGGGCAGTAGGGACGTCCGTCCTGGGGTGCACTAGCATCGCGGCGTTCGCCAAGGCTTCTTTGGTTTTAATGAAAGTGGCGGCGGACTCCTCGTCTCAGGTAATGTCCTTGCCCTTACCCAACATCAGGGCGAACAGGGGGCACATGATTCAGGCAGCTGAAGGGAGGAAGCGGTGGTAGAAATTCAACATACCCACGAATTCTCAAAGGCCTTTGATTGTGTTGGGTTGGGGAAAATGGCAGACCGCGTCTACATTGGCGGTCAGAGGGGTTGCCCCGTCTTTAGTAATCCTGTGGCCCAGGAAGTCAATGGTGTTGAGCCCGAACTGGCATTTGGCCAGGTTGATTGTCAGGCCATATTCCCTCAGTCGGATGTAGAGTTGACAGAGGTGGGAAAGATGCTCCTGACGACTGCTGCTGGCTATGAGGATGTCGTCCAAATAGATGAAAGCGAAGTCCAAGTCACATCCCACCGCGTCCATTAACCGCTGGGACGTCTGTGCAGCACTCTTCAAGCTGAACGGCATGCAGAGGAACTCGAAAAGGCCGAAAGGGGTGATGAGTGCCGTTTTGGGGACGTTGTCCGGATGCATCAGGATTTGATGGTATCCCCGGATGAGGTCTACCTTGGAGAAGATCCGTGCGCCGTGCAGGTTTGCTGCAAAGTCCTGAATGTGCAGCACAGGGTAGCGGTCCGGTGTTGTAGCCTCAATCAGCCTGGGGTAGTCGCCGCATGGTCTCCAGCCCCCTGTTGCTTTGGGCACCATGTGCATGGGGGAGGCCCATGGGCTGTCGGACCGCCGTATGATCCCCAATTCCTCCATCCTCTTGAACTCCTCCTTCGCCAGCCAGAGCTTGTCCAGGGGAAGCCTTCGAGCACGGGCATGGAGGGGTGGTCCTTGTATCGAGATGTGGTGCTGTACGCCGTGTCTGGGCCTGGCTGCTGTGAACTGCGGTGCCAGAACCAAAGGGAAATCTGCCAGGACTCTGGTGAAGTCGTTGTCGGACAATGTGATGGAGTCTAGGTGTGGGGCTGGCAACTGGGCTTCAGCCAGGGAGAACGTTTGAAAGGTCTCGGCGTGGACCAGTCTCTTCCTGGGCAGGTCAATCAGTAGGCCGTGTCCCACGTGAAATGGCTGGAGCCGAACTGTAGCTGCACCATACGGGTGCCATAGGTCCTTACTGTGCTGCCGTTCGCAGCCCTCAGGGTGGGACCCAGTTCTCTGTTGTGGGTGTCGTAACTCATCGGAGGTAAGACGCTGATCTCGGCTCCGGTGTCGACCAAAAAACGGTGTTCCAACTGCTTGTCCCAGACATACAGGAGGCTATCCCAATGGCCAGCCACCATAGCCATCAGCGGCGGGTGGCCCTGGTGTTTCCCGAGAACTTGCAGGGCGAGCTTCTGCACCCCACCGCTGGTGGTAGAAGCACCATTGCTCGTTGGTCTCCTCACTCCTGCCTCTGGGGTTAGCGAGCTCTGTGGCCGGGCCGGGTCTGGTTTGCTGCTGGGAGCATGGCCTGGTGATCTGTGCAACAGACGCCCCACTCTCCTTCTTGGCTTTCCATAGCACGTCCGCCCGGGCCGCCACCTTCCGGGGGTCGCTGAAATCCGCGTCGGACAGCAGCAGGGGTATGTCCTTGGGCAGCTCCTCCAGGAATGCCTGCTCAGACATGAGGCAGGGCTTGTGACCTCCGGCCAGGGAGAGCATCTCATTCATCAAAGCCGACGGTGGCCTGTCCCCCAAATCTTCCAGGTGCAGTAAGCGGGCAGCTCGCTCGCACCATGAGAGTCCGAAAGTCCTTATGAGCAAGGCCTTGAATTCTGTGTATTTGCCGTCTGCTGGGGGCGACTGTATGAACTCCTCAACCTGGGCGGCCGTCTCCTGGTCGAGGGAGCTCACCACGTAGTAGTAACGTGTGGCATCCAAGGTTATCTGCTGAATGTGGAATTGGGCTTCTGCTTGCTGGAACCATAGGTGAGGTCGCAGCGTCCAGAAGCTTGGCAGTTTTAACAAAACTGCATGAACAGATGCGGCGTCATTCATCACCGGTCCAAATATCGTCTGGGCCATCGGGGTCACCAATTGTAGCGGTGTGCTACATGCAGCGCTGCAGTAACGACACTGAGTTATTCTAGACTAGGATTTCAACAAACACACTCCTGCCCAAAGGATAAGTGCTCTCACATTGAATAAAAGATGACACCCTTACCTCTCATGTTGCAGAGATTCTACAGTTTAATCTATTGACAAAGGTATTTTGCAGTACATTGTTGTGCATATTTATTTCAACATTTGTTTTGAGAATGGCAGATGTGGATGTGCTCTAATAAGAATTCTGAAAATTAATAATTTTCTTACCATCATCATCATCATCATCATCATCATCTTCATCTGTCTCATGGTCTATCTGAATTCCAACTGCAAGTGAAAATGCAATTTAACTTATTAGGCCAAAAACTTCACAGATGAAACTTTGAATGAGGTAGTCACAGCGTATAGGCTGCAGATAGAAGAGGGGTTAGCACCAATAAAAGTAAGGGGAATATGCAGTCAGTGCAGAATTCCCCTCAGCAACAAGTATAGCTCCTTGGATACTGCTGGGAGGGGAATGAGCCCTCGGGGCACATCAGCAACCAGATCAGCGGCACTGCGGCTGACCCTGAAGCTCAGCTGGCAAGCGTAAAGTCAGGCAGGATACTCAATCAGAGACTCAATGGTTAGGGAGATGGACAGGAAATCCTGTAGCCATGAAAGAGACACCAGGATGATGTGTTGCCTCCCTGGTTTTAGTGCCCTGGGTATTTCAAGGGGGAAGGTGAACAGCCAGAAGTAATAGTGCACATTGGCACCAATGACAAAGGTGGAAAGGGGGAAGAAGTTAGGCGTAGTAGGTATGAGAGTTTAGGGAAGAGGCTAATGAGCAGGATCTCCAAGGTAGTAACCTCTGGATTGCTCCCTGGTGTCACATGCGAATCAGGGCAGAAACAGGACAATAGTACAGATGAATGAGTGGCTGAGGAACCTGTGCAGGATACAGGGATTCAGGTCCTTGGATCATTGGAGCATCTGCTGCTGCAGGGGTGACCTATAAAATAGGGATGGGTCACACCTAAACTGGAGGGGAACCAATATCCTGGCCAGGAGGTTCACTAGTGCTACCAGGGTGGGTTAATGTAGTATGGTGGGGAGGGCGTTGGGAACCACAGCACCAGGTCAGAAAATGGAGGGATACAGAGGAAGGTAGACGACAGGACAAGTAAAAACAGGTAGGAGCAAAGTAAGATGCAGTGGGATGGATAGTTCGACGTGTGTATATTTTAATGCGAGGAGCATCATGGGTAAAGGTGATGAAAATGAGTCAGATCGGTAAGTGGCGCTGTGATGCCGTGGCCATTACAAGGACTTGGTTGAGAGAGGAAAGGGAACGTGCACTCAGTTACCCAGGGTTGTGCTAAAAGATAGAGAGAGAGAGAGAGAGAGAGAGAGAGGTAAAAGAGGGGGGAGTTGCATTACTAATCAAGGACAATATCACAGCTGCAGTCAGAGGGGACGTAATGGAGGGCTTGACCTTTAAGTCTATATGGGTAGGAAGGAAATGAGGGACATCATGGGGGACGTTAATTTCCCTGATATAAACTGGAACTTTCTTAGTGCAAGAGGTTTAATGGGGCAGAATTAGTTAGGTCCATCTAGGAGGATTATAGGGAAGCCAGAAAAGAACTCAAAAAGGAAATTAGGAAAGATGGGGGGTTCTTGGCTAGTAGGATTAAAGTGAATCCCAAGCATTCTATGTGTACAGTACAATGTCTATAAAAAGTGTTTCCCCCACCCCCCACCCCTTGGAAGTTTCATGTTTTATTGTTTTACGACATTGAATGACAGTAGATTTAATTTGGCTTTTCTGACACAGTTCAACAGAAAAAAGACTTTCGAGTCAAAGTGAAAACAAGTCTCTACAAAGTGGTTGAAATTAATCGCAAATATAAAACACAAAAAAAAACGATCACCAAGGCATTCACCCTCTTACTTAGTACTTATTACTTACTTAGTAGATGCACCTTTGATAGTAATTACAGCCTTGACTCTGTGGATAGGTCTCTATCAGCTTTGCACATCTGGACACTGCAATTTTCCCCTTTCTTCTTTACATAACTGCTCAAGCACTGTCAGATTGCATGGGGATCATGAGTGAACAGTCCTTTCCAAGACCATCCACAAATTCTCAGTTGGATTGAGGTTTGGACTCTGACTTCGCCGCTCCAGGGCCTGCTGCGGTGAAGTATCACCACAGCATGATGCAGCCACCACCGTGCTTCACAGTTAGTGTGGTGTTTGGCTTACACCAAACATAGCATTTAGTCTGATGGACAAAAAGCTCAAATTTGGTTTCATCGGACCATAGAACGTTCTTACAGCCTACTTCAGAGTCTCCCACATGCCTTCCGGCAAACCACAGCCGAGATTTCATGTGAGTTTTTTTTTTCAACAGTGGCTTTCTTTTTCTCAATCTCTCATAGGGCTGCTACTGGTGAAGCACCCAGGCAACAGTTGTTGCATGCACAGTCTCTCCCATCTCCGCCACTGAAGCTTGTAAATCCTCCAGAGTTGTCACAGGTCTCTTGCCAGCCTCCCTCACTACTCCCCGTCTTGCACAGTCACTCAGTTTTTGAGGATGGACTGCTTTAGGCAGATTTACAGCTGTGCCAATTTCTTGCCATTTCCTGATGACTGAATTAACTGTACTCTAAGGGATATTCAGTGAATTGTAAATTTTCTTGTATCCATCTCCTGACTTGCTATTTTCAATAACCTTTTTGTGAAGTTGTTTGGGGTGTATTTTTGTCTTCATGTTTTTGCCATGAGATTGTCTCACCACAATTGGACCTTCCAGATCTAGGTGTATTTTCACTATAGTCATTTGAAACACCTTGACTGCACACAGGTCTCCAAAATCAGATCTCCTTTTAACTAATTATGTGACCTCTACAACCAGTTGGCTACACTAATGATGATTTGGTATGTCATATTAAAGGAACTGAATACTTAAGCAATCAATTATTTTGTTTTATATTTGTAATTCATTTGGATCACTTTGTAGAGATCCGTTTAGACTTTGACTCGAAAAAGTCTTTTTCTGTTGATCAGCATCAAAAAAGCCAAATTAAATCCATTATGATTCAACGTTGTAAAACAATAAAACATAAGAACTTCTGGGAGGGTGAATACTTTCTATAGGCACTGTATATACATCAAGAGCATGAGCATAACTAGGAAGAGGGTAGGACCACTCAAAGATAAAGGGGGGAACATTTGTTTGGATGAGGAGGATGTGGGTGAGGTCCATAATGAGGACTTTACATCAGTATTTACCAGAGAAGGACATGGAGGAGAGGACAATTAGTGTCTTGTGTCTCAATGTTCTTGGGCATTTTGAAGTAAAGGAGGAGGTAGTGTTAGGTTGCTTAAAGAACATTAAACTGGATAAGTTGGCAGGGCCTGATGGAATAAAGTCTCTCATGGGAAGCTCATCCAAAAGATTAACATGTATGGGATCCATGGTGAATTAGCCATTCGGATTCAGAACTGGTGTGCCCATAGAAGACTGAAATAGTGGTCAAAGAGACTTATTCTAGCTGGAGGTCAGTGATTAGTGGTGTTCCACAGGGATCTGCTGCTTGTGATGTATACAAGTAACTTGAATGAAAATGTAGATAGGTGGGTTAGTACGTAGTAGATTTGCAGATGATACGAAGCTTGGTGGTATTGTGGATAGTGTAGAAGACTGGTAAAGAATACAACGTGATAAGGATCAGTTGCAGATATGGGCAGAGAAATGGTAGATGGAGTTTAACCCAGCCGAATGTGAAGTGTTGCACTTTGGAAGGGTATACTACTAAAGGCATTTCCTTTAACAGCATTGACAAGCACAGGGATCTTGAGGTCCAAGTTTATAGCTCCCTGAAAATGGCTACACAGGTTGGTAGGGTAGTTAAGAAGGCACATGATATGCTTGCATTAGTCGAGGCATTAAGTTCAAAAGTCAAGAAGTATGTTGCAGCTCTATAAAACTAATTAAGCTGCATCTGCAGTATTACAAACAGTTCTGGTCGCATAATGATAGGAAAAATGTCGAGGTTTTGGAGAGGATGCACAAAAGGTTTACCAGGATGCTGCCTGGATTAGAGGGTATGTGCTATAATGAAAGGTTGGACAAACTTGGCTTGTTCTCTTTGGAGCAGTAGAGACTGAGGGGAGATCTGATAAAGGTTTATAAGATTATGAAAGGCATAGATAGAGCAGACAGGTGGTGCCTTTTCTCAGCATTGAAATGTCTCCACCCGAGGGCATGCATTTAAGGTGGTGGGTGGGGGGGGGGGTAATTTCAAAGGAGATGTGAGGGGCAACATTTTTATACAGAGAGTGGTGGTGCCTGGAATGTTCTGCCTGGGTGGTGGAAAGGAAGGTATATCAGGGATTTTAAAAGACGTCTAGATAGGCACATGAATGTGAGGAAAATGGAAGGATATAGAAGTTATGCAGGCAGAAGAGTTTAGTTTAGTTGGCTAATTAACTATTAGTTGAAATGGATCGGCATAATATTGTGGGCCAAAAGGCCGATTCCTGTTCTATAATGTTCTATGTATTGTTTTAGTCAGTGTACAATAACGTAAAGCAGTGGAATTTTGTTATGTTCTGTCACAACTTCCACTAGTGAATTTCTCGAAGTCTCAAAGTAAGGCCTAGCAAAATGTGTGTGAAAAAGAGACTGTTAAGAGGTTCTTGACCCAAAGTGTTGACTGTCAATTTCTCTCCACAGATGCTGGCTGGCCTGTAGAGTTGTTCAAGCAGTTTAATATTTGACACAATTATAGATACAGCTAGATTGCCTGAATATGTAGAAAACATCCAAAGATAGAAGCAGGGGCAGGTCATTTGCTAGTCAGCCTGCTCTGCCATTTAATATGATTTTGGCAGTTTATCCTTAGGAAATATAAACCACTTCTTCAGTATTCTCAATGCATGTCTATAGATCGAGGGGGAAAAAAAGAGACTTAACAGACCAATTATCTCTAGCAGTTGGTGAAGTTCTGGGAAATGAACAATATGTATGCATCCTGTACATTGGAGGTCTTTCTGGAGAGTACCTCTTCAGTAGGTAGTACAATACTGAATATTGTATTTCACCTGATGATGAGCCAGCTTACTGAGGTCCCCACACATTGTTGCAAAAGCAATGTAGCACTTAATGAAGGCAATGAGAACTTATACTTGTTAAATAAATTTGCATTTCAGGTTAAAAATAAAAACAGTACACATAAGCAGTACTGTATGCGTGAGAGAAAACATTTCACTCTAATGTCCTGACATTATAAATAGTCTTGCAATGTAATTAAGCAGTAGCAACTTTAGAATGTTATTAGCTTTTGCTATCAAGAATTTAATGCAATCGCTGCCCCAAGACTCCCAGCTTTAATAATCTAATTTCCACTACTTTCTAGAATAAACTAGTTATCACATTCTCTCCCAGGATTTCCATCATCTGGGGCTTCCTGGCATCAATGCTCCAGGTGCACTCAGCAAAGCCTGAATTATTGCCAGCATAGCTCATTCACCGATAGATAGGCCAGGACATTCCTTGTTCCCTGAGCACAATGAAGTACAAGGCTCTGACTTTGCGAGGAGCAGCCCCTTGGAATGCTACTGGTTTAATAAGCAGGAAGCCTCTCCGAAGATCTGGTAATCTTTAAAACAGAACACGGAACATTACAGCACAAGAGCATGCCCTTTGTTCCATGGCACCTGTTCCAAATACAATTCCAAATTAAATTAAATCTCCTCTGCCTGGACTTGATCCATATGACTCCATTCTATGTATGTTCATATTTAGAAGTTAAATGCCACTGTCATGTCTGCTTCTACCACTGCCCCTGGCAGCCCATTGAAGGCACGCACCGTACGCCTCTCTGTATATAAATACTTGCCTTTCACAGCTCCTTTAAACTCCCCTCCACCACAACATTAAATGCTTGTCCTCTGATAATTGACATAAAACTCAGTAAAAGGCAGTCTTAACAGATCATCTGTTCAATCTTTTTCATGATGATATTGCTACTAGATTGGGTCTGTGGCAGGTGGTGAGGGAACAAGAGAGAACATGTACTCGATATTATCCTCACCAGTCTGCCTGTTGCAGATGCGTCCTTCTGCGATAATACTGGAAGAAGTGACTACCATACTGTCCTTATGGAAAAGAAATCCCATCTTCACAATCAAAATGACTTCATGTTGCACAACTACCATGTAAATGGGGCCCTGTGACATGAGGTCTCGCAGCCCAGGACTGGACTGCAGAATTATACCCAACCATCGTCTGGAAACTCGTGGCCTGCATTTACCCACTCTTCCATTACAATCAAACCAGGAAAACAACCCCGCTTCCTTGAAGAATCAGAATCAAATTTAATATCACCAGCCTATGTCATGAAATCACCAGCAGCAGTACAATGAACTACATGATAAAAATAGAGGTGTTACGTGTCCCGTAACTGGATAACTTACCAGCAAAGATAGAGAGGTCTGTTGAAGTCTGTTGTCACTATTTTCAAATGTTTTTATTTATAAAGGGACACAAAAGTAGGGTTAATACATACATTCAGATTGTGCACATCGTCAACATTCAATCTAAAGCACGGGTATAGTAATAATCATCATTAAGAAGTGAGCTCTGCTGGTGTCTAGGGGTTAATAGATTGTCCGTTGGATAAAAGTCACTCTGAAAGTCTGCAGGCCTCAGCCCTTTTAAAATCGCTGGGTTTTGCGTGGGGCGACCGAGAGAGAGAGATTGGGGGGGAGAAGAGAAAGAACTTGCTGAGTCTTGATGAAGCTTCCGTGAAATTGGGGGAGCGTTGGTTTCCTCTCCCTGATGTTAGTTAAAAGCGGTTTTCTGTGATTCCAGCCACAAATTCCAATCCCGGAATCTAACGCACGTGGCTTCCTTCAGAATGGCTTCCCGCTGCTGCGGGATCACTCTCTCATGTCTTCTCGGTGCGTCTGAGGGGCTGTGTCCCTGAGACTCTCCTTTATACTTCCTCACGGGGTCGCAGGTGTCAATCAGGTTGGGATGATGCAATCTCTCTCAAAACCAGCCCACCTTGCCCGAGGGCTTTTCACGTGGTCTCCATGAGACAATAGTTGCTGGCATCTTATTCTGTATCCCTGGTGGGACGTGCAATTTTTCACGTTTCTCTCTCTCTCACTTCCTGGGTCTACTGACCCCCCCCCCCCCCAACGGGTGCTCTTGCAATTCTCACAAAGGAGGGGGCTGGGATCATAACACCTCCCCTCTTAAAAAAACGTTCTACCAGCGGTTAAAACGGAGTGGTTCACAGTCTTACAGGAGTTTTGGATCTAACACAATACACAAGTTTTTCTTTTCACAAAATACTACCGTTATACATTCAAGTCAGTATCTAAATAGTTAACGATTACAGTGTCCCTTTCTTTCATATCTTAACATTGCGAACCGTACATCAGACTTCAATTCAATAACCACTTATTTAATTTTTTTTTCTAAGCAACAAAACTAAGGAGGTGTGACCTTAGCTTAGGTGCATTTACAAAAGTTTACGCGACTACTAATCGTTTCAGTCGTTTAACTTAACCGGCAGGTCTCCAAAAGGGCTGTATTTATTATTCACAGGCTTTAGCGCAAACCTGTTCAACCTGCCTGGCTGTCTAACAATGGCATCTCCATTAACCGTCGCCTCTTTTTCAGCGAGCCCCCCGTGGGGAACTTGAGTAATTTTTCGTGGTGAACTCTCACCAGCCTCGTTCATCGGGGTTATTTTTGCAGCACCATGCCCCAAACTTAGACCCTTTTCACCCAATTCTTCGATTTTACCCAGGTGGCTGGCCCTTTTATCAGTCCCCTTCAGGTTATTGGTGTTTGATTCGAACTCTTCGCTCAAGTAGCCTGTCGAAGGCAGCCTTTTCACACCCCATCCTGGCGTAACAATAGAGTGGGGGGCCCCGCTATTCCCTGGCTCACTCTGTGAGCAATCTGCCAGGTTTAAGATTTCTTCCTTCGATTTGGAAACTACAGGCTTTCCGTTTCCTTCGCCAACAATCCTCACCCCCCCCCCATTCTTAAATTCTGCATTAACTTCGAGTACAGACGCCGGGGAACTCACACTTTCCCCGGTTACCAAGGTTAACCCTTTTCCCACTGAACCGAGTCCATCTGACCCACAAGGACGGCCGCCCCGTTCCACTGGGTCAGATACGTCAGACTTCTTCTGAGCTCCGTTACTAGGTTCAGCCCCTCGGGCATCCCCATCTTGGACACACTCAAACGGGACATTGGCCTCTTCCAGGCTTTCAACACCCGTACCTTTTTCAAATTCTAACCTCCCCCGATCCTCCCAGTTACTCTCTGGGCAGCTCCCACCCGGGGAAGTTCCCAGTTACTCTCTGAGCAGCTCCCACCCGGGGAAGGCGCAACCCTGCGAGCTGAAACAACCTCCTCGGCCTTTTCAGCAGACCCCTTCGAGGCAAGGGTATCCTTTCCATCTAGGACTGCCCTCCTCTCGTTATCGGGAACACCTTTAGAACTCTCAAGTTCTTCAAACAATTCTGCCAAACCAGATAGATCATCCATGTCCAACTCTGGACCTTTCAACAGCTTTATCTGTTTCTCATCTTTATCTCCTACCTTTAGGACCTTTCTCTTCGCTAAAGGCAGATCTATCTCCTCTCCCTTACCCCCTTTCACTTTACTACTCTTCGTCTTACCACCCTCGAAACCCTCATGGCACAGGGTCGGCAAAGACGTCTCGGCCAAATCAAAACTGGCCAGATTTAAACTGCTCTCGTTCACAGCTCTCTCTCTCGACAGGCTGCGAGTGACCTCGCCGGTGAGATGGTCCTTGTGCGCTAGGGACGGGGCCACCGTACTCGCCGGTCGCCAGGTCGGCAGCATGGCTGACCAAACCTTACCCCCTGCTAAGTCGTTTCCCAGCAGTATGTTCACGTCAGCTCTCGGGAATTCTGAGGGCACCCCTATTTCAACTGATCCATACACCAGCTCACAATCCAGAATTACCTTATATAAGGGCACCATTTCTATCCATTTATTTATTCCTTCCACCTTTACCATGCCCGTTTCTCGACCAAATTCTAGTACCTTACGGCTAACCAGGGATAATTCAGAGCCCGTATCCCTCCAGATTCGTACGGAAACTGGTGGGTCTCCCTCCGTCACAGACACAGTTCCGTGTGACAGACAACTCCCAGAGCCCTCTCGTACTCTGTCTACCCTCGGCTCTCTGGTCGATTTGCTGATTACCACGGCACACCCGATAGGGACTGTGGCTTTCCCTCTTCCTATCTCTTTCCTCGGAGCAAAGCATCGAGATGCAATGTGCCCCTCCTTTCCACAATTAAAACAGGTCAAACCTGGAGCCCTCTGGCCGTCTTGCTTTTCCCCCTCAACCTTACCGCTAGCTCCCGGTGGGACCTCTGCCTCACTCGTCGGACTTTCTCGATCGTTCCCACGGTCTCTCTGGGGACCTTTATTCGAGGATGTCTTGTGGGTTAGGACATATTTGTCCGCCAACCTGGCAAATTCTGAAATGGACTTATCCGGCTTCTCATTCAAATACACCCGGATCTCCTCCGGAACAACTTTTGAATTCCTCAATCAAAAAATAACTCCCTGAGATGCCCATAATCCTCGCCCACTCTTTCCGTGGTGCACCAACGGTCCAAGAGCACCCCCTTCTCATGGGCTAGCTTGGTATACGTTTGATTCCACCCTTTCCTTAAATTTCTAAACTTTTGTCTGTAGGCCTCAGGTACCAATTCGTAAGTCCGGAGAATTACCTTTTTTACCTCATCATAATTCTCCGCTACTCCCTCCTCCAGGGACAAGGCCGTATATGCTCGTTGGGCTTTCCCCTTTAACACACTTTGTAACAACGTCACCCACTGCTCTTTTGGCCACTTCTGATTTACTGCCACCTTTTCAAAAAGCAAGAAATAGCTATCGACATCTGTCTCCTCGAACGGGGGCACCAATCTCAACTCCCTACTAACATTAAACCGCTCTGCTTGTCTAACCCTTGATCTCATTGTTCGTTCTTCATCTTCTCAATTTCCTGGTCATGTTGCCTCTGTTTCTCATTCTCGGCCCGTTCCTTCTCTTTCTCGGCCTGTTCCCTCTCTTTCTCTTCAGCTTCTAGCTTCTTTAGGTTAATTTCATGCTGCCTTTGCCTTTCCCTCTCTCTCTCTTGCCTTTCCCTCTCTCTCTCTCTCTCTCTCTCTCTCTTTCTCTCTCAGCCGCTTCCAGCTCTTTTAACTTAATTTCATGTTCCAACTTCAATTTCTCCACCTCTAACTGAACCGTCCCACTTGATGGTATCTCTTCAGGGATATCTCCCAATACCTCAGCTTCAAACACCTTCTTCCCAATGTAATACTGGGTTATGGCCCTTCGTACCTCCCACTTTTTCATGGACAACCTCACTTCTGTGAGGTTCAACCCCTTCGCCAAATTTAACAAGTCTGATTTGGTGGCCGCCTCTAGCACCCCCACCATTTGGTTTTCCATAAATTCCCCCATGTCCATCTTTGCTGGTTTCCCGTCTGGCTACCCGCGTAACCAGATTCAAGTTTTTTTTTTTATTTACAAGCCCAATTCACTGGCCTCCCAATTTGGTGTCAAATCCCGGACGAGCCCCCAATTGTTACGTATCCCGTAACTGGATAACTTACCAGCAAAGATAGAGAGGTCTGTTGAAGTCTGTTGTCACTATTTTCAAACGTTTTTATTGACACAAAAGTAGGGTTAATACATACATTCAGATAGTGCACATCGTCAACATTCAACCTAAAGCGTGGGTATAGTAATAATCATTATTAAGAAGTGAGCTCTGCTGGTGTCTAGGGGTTAATAGATTGTCCATTGGAAATATAAAAGTCACTCTGAAAGTCTGCAGGCCTCAGCCCTTTTAAAATCGCTGGGTTTTGCGTGGGGCGACCGAGAGAGAGAGATTGGGGGGAGAAGAGAAAGAACTTGCCGAGTCTTGATGAATCTTCCGTGAAATAGGGGGAGCATTGGTTTCCTCTCCCCGATGTTAGTTAAAAGCGGTTTTCTGTGATTCCAGCCACAAATTCCAATCCCGGAATCTAACGCACGTGGCTTCCTTCAGAATGGCTTCCCACTGCTGCGGGATCACTCTCTCGTGTCTTCTGGGTGCGTCTGAGGGGCTGTGTCCCTGAGACTCTCCTTTATACTTCCTCACGGGGTCGCAGGTGTCAATCAGGTTGGGATGATGCAATCTCTCTCTCAAAACCAGCCCACCTTGCCTGAGGGCTTTTCACGTGGTCTCCATGAGACAATAGTTGCTGGCATCTTATTCTGTATTCCTGGTGGGACGTGCAATTTTTCACGTTTCTCTCTCTCTCACTTCCTGGGTCTACTGACCCCCCCCCCCCCTCAACGGGTGCTCTTGTGATTCTCACAAAGGAGGGGGCTGGGATCATAACAGAGGGAAAAGCTGAGTTACATTAACTATATATTAAATAGTTAAGTTATAATAAGTAGTGTAAAATAACAAGTAAAAAAAGTAGTGAAACAATGTTGATGATTTCAATGTCCATTTGGAAAATGGTTGGCAGAGAGGAAGAAGCTGTTCCTGAATCTCCAAGTGTGTGCCTTCAGCTTTCGGTACCTCCTTCCCATCAGTAACAGTGTGAAGAGGGCTTGTCCTGCATGGTGGGAATCCTTAATGATGGATGCCACCTTCCTAAGGCACTCCTTGAAGATGTCTCAGATACCATGGATTCTGGTACCGATGACAGAGCTGACTAATCTTACAAGTTGATTTCAGTTTTGTGCAGCAGTGCCTCCATGCCTGATGGTGATGCAGCCAGTCAGAATGTTGTCCACGGTATACTTGTTGAAGTTTTTGAGTATGGATGGGTCCCAGGAGAAGCACTGGGCATTTCTCAGAATGAGAAATTAACCTGGACAGGAGAGAATTGCCTTGCATAGTAAACAGCATTACCAACATGAAATAGATGGGGCTAAGTAATTCCATAACGAATGGATTAGAATTTTGCTCTGAAGTCCTGCTATATCCAGTCATGAATGCTAATAGACAAATAACTCTCTGGAGGACCAAGCTCCATGGTTTCTCATGTCACAAGAAGCAGGACAAACCCAACCTGGCCATTTAACGCCCAATTAGTCTGCTCATGATCATCAGCAAAGTGCTGGAAGAGATCATCAACCATGCCATCAAGTGGCACTTTCTTAATACTTTCTTACAGAAGCTCAGTTTAGGCTCCATAAAGTCCTCAGATCTTGAGTTCATTACGGCTTTGGTCCAAACATGGACAAAGAGCTTAAAATGAGAGTAAACACAAGAGATTCTGCAGATACTGTAAGTCCTGATGAAGATCTAATTGTTTTATAGTCTTATTGTTCTCGGCCCAAAACATTGACTGTTTATTCCCTTCAGTAGATGCTGCTTGACTTGTAGAGTTGCTGGAACAGTTTGTGTGAAATGAGAGTAACTGCCTTTAACTTCAAAGCAGTTTTTATTGAGCATAATATCAAGGAACCCTGGATAAATTAGGGTCAACAGAAATCAGGGGGAAACCTTCCGCAGGTTGGAATTGTAGCTGTAAGGAGTTGTGGTATTTAGAGGTTAACCATCTCAGCCACAGTGCATCTCTGCAAGGGTTTGTCAGGGTAGTGTCCTAGGCCCAACTATCTTCAGCTGCTCCCTCAATGACCGTCTTTCAGTCATAACGTCAAAAATAGGGATATTCACTGATGATTGCACAATATTCAGCACATTCTTGACCCCTTTGATAATGAAGCAGTCCACAATCAAATGTAGCAAGACCTGTACAATATGGAGGCCTGGGCTGATAGGCAGCAAGCATAAGTGCCCCACATAATTGCCAGCCAATGACAATATCAAAGAAGAGAAAATCCAGCTTTCACCTCCATCACTCAATGGCATTGCAGCAGCTTTTCTCAAGAGTCTCGATCCAGAGGCAGAAACAAGAGGACCATAGGAGGAGTAAAAGAAATAAATGAAGCAATGAAAATCATCACCCAAGTGAACGTTGAAATCCTTACAAATAACATAAAAATCCCCTTTGATGTATTAGTAACACTAACCACATTGGCAAGGAAAAAATGTAATAATTGGCTGCACAACAATCTAGAGTTACTCAGTAAACCACTGAAGATCTCATCTTGGATATCCGCATCTGCAGAGTTTTTCATATTTGTTACATTATGGAGTGTGGAATTGATATTTTTCTAAGTTGCAGTACAGTTGGTATTTGAGGAGGTTTCCCATATCACACTTCGCTTTCTTGTGAAATATTCTTTATATCTGTTCTGTACTGTTCCCTTTTTCTTTTTTGAGCATCTGTCAGTCCTAGTCCACCCATGATGTCATCTGCTTCATCAGCCATGCAGTATATCAATGTGCTTACTTGATGCTCTTCTGAAGCTTGAGTGAAATTGTTTGCAACCCTAACTTTCTCAAATCATCCCAGCTATCTCTCAAAGTCCCCTAGTTTAGAAAAATCAAATATCTTGTGAGTCTTTATTAGGTAGGTACTGCAGGTGTTTGAGTCATTTTCCTGCTTGTTTGTTTGTATTTTTAATTTATTTGGACTACAAGAGTCTTCTTCTCTCTCCCTGACAGTTTGACTGACTTCTCTGCTGTGTCACTGTGCACTTCCATAGACTAGTGGCTCATAGATTATTAAAATGTATCTGGATTGTCCTGGACATTGGGAGCCAGCCAGCGGAGGGGGCGGGTGTTGGTTCCTGTCAAGCCTGTCCCCACTGACACCTCCAAGCACCTCCCAGTCTCTACCTGTGCAGGCAGCTCCCAGTCTCTACTCAGCTAATAGGATTTGCCTGCTGCTCACTCCAGACTCATTACCTGCAGCCTACTTAACCCCATCATTGAACCAGTAGCTCCTAGCTTTCACTCTCCCTGCATAAAGTTTACCTTGTTGCTTGTTGTATTTAGCTTCTGCTCCCTCTTGCTTTGTGGTCCCCATACGGCTTGTTATTCTGTGACCTATTACTAAACTTATCATTTACTGCTTTTTGGTGAAGCCTGCTCTATATTTCCTGACAGAATATATATTGAACATAGAAGATGATAATAAAAACATAAAATGATGTAAACACTCATCAGGGCAGGCAGTATCTGTGGAAAAAGAAACAGAGCTTAAGTTTCAGGTCAAGGATCCTTCATTCAAACTGTTTCTGCTTCAACAAATGTTTCTGGGTCTGCTGTATTTCCAACATCTTCTGTTTGTTATTTCAGACTTTTGACTTCTGCAACTTATCGAGTTTCAATATCGATAAAATGTTAATAAGTATACCCTTCCTTTTCATTTTCCATCATCCCACCATCTATTCACTTGCAAGCTATCAATACCCCCATGCCCATGCTATCATCCTGCTCTTGTAGTTTCTTTTCCAAACTCAAGAACTTTCATTTGATCAAACACAAATGATAAAGCCTTTAAAGAGGAAGTCAAAAGTTAATCACCCTATCAATATTATCAAACAATTGTTTCCAATAGTTCAGACTCTGACACTCTTCATGATGTACATAGCAAACTACTTCCATTAACACATACGATATATTGCTGGGCTCATGAGTTACAACCATATCAGGTGGTCCATCTGCCCACATCCTGGAGAAGGAGGTGTGCTATACACAAGTTCTATTGCAGAAGCCTCAACTAAGGATTTTGATGGAACTAGCTCCAGAAGAATGGTGCTGAACATGTAAAATGATCTACCGATTGTTTGAGACCAGACACTATTGTCAGACAGTAGTTACTAGTTAATGTCTGAACTGAAGATCATAAATAGTGCTAATTTCCAACCATATGGATTTCAATCTAAATTTGTAATTAGTTGTCAAGTAATTTGGAGGCATAATTAGATCAGATACTAAAATCTAAATATTTAACCATGTCGATCCATTGTTTCAATCACAGAAAAATCAATTTCTAATTTTAAAAAGGATTCCATTATCTAGGAAAAACATATTCTTAGATACCGCCAAAGATAATTACTAGTGTCTTAGAGCAATACAGTACAGAAACATATTCTGTGGTCCACCAAATCCACAGCAAACATTTCCATTTTTAAAACCAATACTACCATGACTCATTTTATTAACCCCATTTACCTACTAACTCTCCTCTCCATTCTGGTTCTACTGCTTTTCTAACACACTAGGGACAATTTTCGATGACAATTCACCCACCAACCCACAGTTGTTGGGACGTTGGAGGAAACTGGGGAACCCAGAGGAAATTCATGTTGGCACAGGCAACATGCAAGCTCCACATTACCATCCACATAGGTCAGGATTGAACCCAGGCTGCAGAAGCTATGAGACAAGCTGTTCCTCAGTACTTTCTGTGTCTTAGAAAGTACTGCTGAAAAATGGTTTTATAATAAATAAAAGCAAAAGTTTCAGGGAAAAAATCAAAACTGCAGCAAATGATGTGATAGAAAGATCTTTTATTATTAAATCATGTAGACAATAATAATTATAACACAGATGCTCAATTTTTGTTCATGCATCACTGAAAAAGCATTTGACAAACGTGGAAAAACTTATGATCGCAATAAAACCTTCAGTAATCATTGAATCAATGTAAAATAAGAGCAGGGCCAAAATCCTATCATATCTGTTGGAGCTATTCAATCTTATGTCCCGTGGCATATGATTTATTCACCTTTGAGCATTTATATAACTCCATTTGAAAAGTACTACTGGAATTTTCTTCATTGCCCTTTCAGTCACTGGATTCCAGTTCATAATAATGTGGCTTAAAACAGAAGTTTCCTCAAGCCTTGGTCCTTCTGCCATTCAGCTAATGTTGATAAGCTATTTGCCACCAGAAATGGTTTATCGTCAATCTCTAGGGTGCTGCAGTGTTCTGTTCCTAAGTACTGTTCAAAGGGTGGAAAAATAGCAAAAATAGAATGAGGGAGAGGATCATAGAAGCAGCTGTACCCAGTTAGTGAGAAAGTGCAGAAAGAGTGGTTACTAGTCATTACTCAGTGTGTGAGTGCATCTGCTCTGTGGTCATAGCTATGCTCAGCCAGGCCAAGCCCCCAGTAGTTAAAGCTCAGGCTCAGGGGGGTGTGGTGAGAAGGGGTGGTATGAATTGTGTCATTGCGAAGAGAAGGCATGTAAAAGTGCCCCATTCCCACCCAGTGGAAGATGACTGCAGCCCACAGCAGTCGGCAAATACATCCCCATCTATTTCAACAGCCTCTCAAACACTGGGCTATCCATTGGCTGTGCCTGTATCCTTTTTTCACTCTATTTGAGACCTATTTTCAGATCTTTGCATTATTGCTTCTGCACTCAGTAGAACAGCTGTTTCTTTTCCTGTCCCCCACCCCCACCATATGAGGTCACTACCACTTTACTATATATTTTCTGCATTTTGCTTAGACCTTGCTCTTCCTAAAGTATGGATCTGAGACTGTAGGATAAAGGATTTTATAAATATTTAATATAGCTTCCTTCCCTTTGTGCTCAATTACCACTGTTTATATTATTTCAAATTCCATTCATTTTTAATAGCCTCCTTCTAAGGTTTAGACACACACTCAATTCACAGACCCCCTTTTCCCCAGGCCAACCTTTAAAATTGTACCAACTATTTTATATTTGCCCTCCTTAGCTCTCCACCTTTACCCTTGTCTCAGTCCAGCTTCCTCTACTCAGTGTTCTAGTTATCATCCTGCTCCTTGGGTTCCATATTTTTGAGTTTTGCATCCATTGCCAATTTTACCCTGAATTTATACTTTGCATAAAATAGCCAAGATCATCAAGTACATTAAAGAAAAAGTCAATAGTCCGCTGAGGAACATCACTGGCCAACTCCGAGTAAACAACTGTTCCCCTCTTCCTATTAATTTTGATCCACTGCCACCGCAATTCCTTCCGTTTTAATTTCACCAGCAAGTACTCTTTCATAAGAATGACACATTCACCTCTGTTCCCCTTAGAGCCTCCCTCACAGATTAAAACAATGAAGACAAACATCACCTACACACTTGTTCGAAATATCTATCAAGGAGATTGAACAAGTGTCACAATTGATCGTTGACCAAAGTGAATGACGTGCCATGTAAATGAATCGTATTGTGCTAGCACGTTTGGTACAGTTATAAAAAACACTGTAAGTGCTCCAGAGTCGATTCAGATGAACAGCTTCTCGCAAAAGCATAAAATACTCACCCTCTTCCAAATCTTCAAACTTTTTCTTCTTGGTCTTATTGGTGTTCACCATGATCACCTCGTTTCGCCAGCTTCTCAATAAAAGGGGTGTTTCTCCTTGCTTCAGTCTGTGAGCTTACGTCCTGTGCGAGGGCAGCCGGTACCTGGGTAGCGTTGAATGCAACGCTCATGGGTGTTGTGACAGCCAGCACCGTAAGTAACTCGGCAACAAACGGACGACCAGGCTACATGGCAGGCATGACTATCATCATTTATTTCAGATTTATAGTTCATACATCGCTGATTATTCTATTCAGTAACGTATTTTGACCCATTTCATGAACCTTAATTGAGAGCAACGCTCGGCTTTTCACACTTTTCATATACTGTATATAAAACGTGTTAGCTGTCCAGTTCTGAAGCAAGGCCGAAGTCGGAGAGCAGCTTCGGTGGTAAACACAAACATTTCTTTAATGTGACCTGATATTTCAGAGCCAAATAACAAATAAAAAAAATCAGAAATGCACGATAGAAATGGTGGGAAGGACTTTCATCTCCCCACAGTAATCAGCAATCTTCCCGCAAACAGATAGTTTAATTTGAGCTGGCAACGCAAATGAGGACTCTTATGTGCAAAATCATTAGATTTCGGAAACGTTTTCTTTTCCGCCTTCGCTCTCTCCCTCATTCTTTCTCACTCACAGGGGTTCAATGCTCTCTTTATATTTGAGTTTGTATTTAATTTTCCTCCCACCTTGCTTCCTGTTCCTCTCTTCCGCATTCGGTTTTAGTTTTACCTAGATACGTATGTAGTTACACTCTGCATTCCCGCTGATTTCATTGAGGGGGAACGGGAAACTGGACCAAGACGTTGAAACAGGGAGAGAGCGGGCGCCAGAAACGACTGCAAAATTATTTTGCCGATATATGGGAGATTGCAACAAATTCTTATAGTTTAGCATTCTTCTGACAGCTACTCATACATATTACCTTACACTATCAGTTCCTAACATGCGCTGTTTCCTCGTACACTGTCCTCACTTTCACAAGCACCCTGTGAACTGTGTTGCCATGTGACTTACAGTGACTCCCCAGACCATTGGCTCTCAATATTCAAGTTTCAAAATTGTCTATTTTCACACTTTAGTACAAGAGCTCAAAAGAGCAAGAATTGGTTGTTTGTCTGGATCCAATGCAGTATAAAAAAACCACCATAAGCCAAACAAACACAATAAATGTAAATATAAAAACCAACCTATGAAGCACAATGTACAAGTAACTGTTGTATACATAGCCTGATTTTATGTACATAAAGTGACACAAGGTGATGTGTATGTAGTGGTGTTAATGGGTGGACGTGTTGATCAGATAGACAGACATACTTTATTGATCCCGAGGGAAATTGGGTTTTGTTACAGTCATACCAACCAAGAATAGTGTAGAAATATAGCAATATAAAACCATAAATAATAAGTAAATTATGCCAAGTGGAAATAAGTCCAGGACCAGCTTATTGGCTCAGGGTGTCTGACACTCCAAGGGAGGAGTTGTAAAGTTTGATGGCCACAGGCAGGAATGACTTCCTATGATGCTCAGTGTTACATCTCGGTGGAATGAGTCTCTGGCTGAATGTATTCCTGGGCCTAACCAGTACATTATGGAGTGGATGGGAGATGTTGTCCAAGATGGCATGCAACTTGGACAGCATCCTCTTTTCAGACACCACCGTCAGAGAGTCCAGTTCCACACCCACAACATCACTGGCCTTACGAAGGAGTTTGTTAATTCTGTTGGTGTCTGCTACCCTCAGCCTGCTGCCCCAGCACACAACAGCAAACATGATAGCACTGGCCACCACAGACTCGTAGAACATCCTCAGCATCATCCGGCAGATGTTAAAGGACCTCAGTCTCCTCAGGAAATAGAGACGGTCTGACCCTTCTTATAGACAGCCTCAGTGACCAGTCCAGTTTATTGTCAATTCGTGTCCCCAGGTATTTGTTATCCTCCACCATGTCCACACTGACCCCTTGGATGGAAACAGCGGTGCCTTAGTCCACCTCAGGTCCACCACCAGCTCATTAGTCTTTTTCACATTAAGCTGCAGATGATTCTGCTCGCACCATGTGACAAAGTTTCCCACCATCGCCCTGTACTCCGCCTGATGGCTTGGGAGAACCAACTGTTTTCTTTTGTCCTCTTTATATGCCCCTTAATATGGGAGAAATAACTGTTTTGTCCCCTTTATCTGCCCTGTCATCATTCAGATTGATCCAGATGCTGCTTTCAGTGTTGTTGTTTGAACAATGTTGTTTGTTCAATGTTGTCTGTTCTGTCCAAAATAGTGAATTAATAAGGAAAATGCAAAAAACAATGTGTGCATTGCAAGGATTATACATGCAACAGCATGGTGAAATGCTGATTAAATAGTCTTATTTATGTTAGTTGAGGGATAACTGGTAACCAATTCTTTGGGGAATCTTTCTTTTCTTCAAATATGTTAATGGGAACTGATATCAAACTGACAGGACGGAAAGGGCCTCAATGTATTGTCCCTGCTTCAAAGTTACATGGAAGTGTCAGCCTATCTGTCTAAGTTACGGGAAGACAGTTTAAACCCACCATATTTGTTTCTGAAGTGAGTGTACCTCCACCATGGTTATGTCCCTGAATGTGTAAAAATTTTATAGCTTAAAAGCAATTTCACCTGACACATTTACCAGCAACAGCTTAAATACATCACCATGTCACTGTTATTACATCCAAGTTCCCTCTAAGAGTTCCTTCCAATAATGAGCGCATATCACCATTCCTCCATGGTCATTTGGTAAATACTCCTGGATTTATTATTGTACATTTTAAGGTCTTAATTACCTAACAACCGAATAAACTAGTGGATATCACTTTATTATCTTCTCATGTTAATGGGGATCAACAATAATGTAGTATGTGTCTAAGTAAAGGAAAAATCTGAGCCTATAACCATTATTTGTGTCCTTTGTTGTACTATGTTGTCTTTAAGTTATAGTGTCTTCAAAACATGTAAAACTTCTGAACACTAAGGGAGAAAATATAAAATTCATGTGAATGAACCTGTAATACTATAATCTTGTATGTAGCAAATATAATATACAACTGAATTTCTGTGGGCAGAAAAACTAAGAAAGATGCATCTCAGCCCTTTTTAACACTTTTCTTTATCAGGGAGCTTGCCAATTACTGAGGCTGGATGAAATACTTTGCTGTGAAATTTAGCCTAGAGTGCTCATGTTAAATGACTGGCAGCTTGATAGGTGACATCATCAGTGTTTCTTTCAGCAGATGATAAGGCAACTGGCCCTTTATTGGTGCTAAGTTACATTATTGCCCCAAGTTTTTCAATCATTCCCACCGCAATACAGAAGAAGAAGAAGAAGAAGAATTTCATTTTTGTCCAGAACTTCCACTGAAGTGTGAAAACTGCCATTTTGAACATCATAGCAGAACACTTTTGCACAAGCATGGTCAAACACATAGGCCTTGTACAAGCGATTGCTACGGCTTCTTTTTGGATTTCTTGTTTTGTGGCTGCCTACAAGGAGACAAATCTCAAAGTTGTATAATGTTTACATAATTAGACAATAAATATATTTTCAACTTTAATTAGTATGGAGAAAAATGGCTGTGAGGGAGAAAAGTATATCGTTTTTAAATTCCTTTTAATTTAAATTCAATTAATTTAAATGCAAGTTCTGCAGTTCTTCAGTTTCCAAAAAGTTTAATAAGAGTCTATGTATGTAGATGGTTACATCATGATCTGCAATATCAGGATTTAGTTACATGATAAAGTCAAGATTTAGCCATATGTTTGTCATCAACAGATAACAAATGACTTATAAATGACTTATTTAGGCAATGTTTATGTAAAAACAGAATTTAGGGCTAATTAATTGCAATGTTGACATCAAGACTTGCATCTAAGTTTTTACATTTCATGAATGTATTGTGTATTATAATGCACCTATTAAATAACCTATGAACGCTGCAGTAATTTACCTTGTGTCAGGTGTTAAAGGTGATATGTGTCATGTTTTCGAACCCAAGTCAGGTTTACATGCAGTTTTTCCTTAGTTTCCCTACTTCATTATGAATATTAAGGAACCTTATGTGATAAACAATTCCTGTGAAAACTTTATTAAAATGGTTCAACTATAACTTCCTCTTCTGCTATCTTCATTGTTATAGAATTCACACTTCAGAGGTCTAAATAATAATCTATTTTGGCAACACGCAACTTAATACCAGAGGCATAATGAGGTAATCACTTTAAATTTTAATTAGGCTACAAGTTCCCTTTCATCACCTTGTAAGGTTATATTTCTCAAGCATAATTGCTTGAACATAATTAAAACATCAGCTCAAATTTCATCCAAAATATATAACAATAAATAGGTATATTTAAAGATTTTTAAAAGTATATTAATGCTTAAACAACATAAAAATCTGAAAAAGAATTAATTGAACTGATATTTGGCAACAAAATTTTTAAAGAAGAAAATATATTTTATCTTGATTATTGCAGTAGAAATAATGATCAGGGATGACGATTATGAATATCAGGAAGAACAAAACACATAATGGTCACTATTGCTATTAAATTTCCGATATTTGTTTGGTGAGAAAATGGATAGCAATAAATAAATAGAGCTTGTTCAATAAAAAGACACCATGCCATCTACCAATCATTGCTAACGTTATTTGTAGAAAAGTTAATCGAATTCACCAAGAGATATGAGTTATTAAAAATACTGAATCATACTGTATATAAAATTAGGGATGTCATTAAACACAAATTCAAAATTAATAGATTTATCATTCAGTGTCTTAGTGCCAGCTATCAGACATTTTCAAATGGATATCAGCTGTTTACATAAAAAGTAGATTATGTATAATGTAATAATTTTTGAGTTAGTCCTTCTCCACCTCACAACAATTTAATGAGAATTTTGGGAAATCCATGCGGTGAGTGTTATTCATACAGACACTTGTATATACTGAGAAGAGATCCGTTTGGCTCTCTCCAAACCTGACCAACACATTTTTATTATGAGTCTGTAGTAGTCTGCTTGAGGAACCTGAAGAGGCCAGAGAGCACTATTTTCTGAATGGAAATGGAGCTGTACTGGCTGTGTTAAATACACACAATTTTACATGGAAGTTGCAAAACGAGGGAAATCCACAAGTTACATATAGAGAAACTTAATATCAAAGCACCATATATAACAATTTGTTGTTCACATAACAGATGCTCAAACTTTCGAAGTGGTGGGTTCTGGAGGTGTGCCACGTATGCATGGCACAACTCCAGAACCCACACGTCTATAATCTCCAGCAGAGGAACACACTTAACAATATCCCAGCTGAGACCTAACCTGAGATTTATAAAGGCTTATGTACTTTATTTCTCGACTTATAAAGCAAAGGACCACACATGTTGTTCAACAATATTGTTGACATCTTAGTTCCTTCAAATATTTATAAACATGATACCAGACCGCCTTGATTCTAGACAATAGACAATAGGTGCAGAAGTAGACCATTCGGCCCCTCGAGTCTGCACCGCCATTCTGAGATCATGGCTGATCATTCACTATCAATACCCAGTCCCTGCCTTGTCCCCATATCCCTTGATTCCCCTATCCATCAGATATCTATCTAGCTCTATCTGTACCCCTTTTGAAATTATTTCATTTATATTTGTTCCTTGCTTTATCATTCCTTCCAAAATGTATCATTTCATTATTCTGCAAAAATTTCCAGCCATATTCCCAATGTGAAATCTCTCACTGTTCTCCTCACTGTCTACAATATTTCTGTTTATTGTTGCATGTTATCTGATCCCTTAAATAGTCCAGTCTAGACGATTTGGTAACTTAAGAATCTCTTATGACTAATTGGACCTGGTGTGCCAGGTGAGTGCTAGAATCTTGGGGAGCTGACGGGATCTTAGGGAGAAGGGTCCACAGGGAATGGGATAACTCTATGAGCCAGCACAGACTCAGTGGGCTGAAGTGACCACCTTTTATAACAGAAGGAAATATGGTATGGAAAGAAATTGAAAGAGCAGTGTTTTTCTCGGCGCTTCCATGGGTATCCATTAAGTATAATATACCTTATAAGGAGCATGCTGTACCTATAGAGGAATGGTTCTCACAGCATTCACAACCCTTTGTCAGGACCAACTTTATAGTGAATGTGGATGGAATCAAGAAGTTGAAGTTTGTATAAGAGAGACATGCATTGTGCAGACTGAGGGAACCTGCAGCCACACATCCAGAGGGGAAAGGAATTCACTGCTTCTCAATATATTTGAGCTATTGTAAGAAGTCCTTCAAACTCATAGTATTAAGATCTGTAGAAGTTTCACAATTCACGCTCTACCACCAGATTTCCTCATGTAATTTCCTACCTGAGTGTCCACATGGAGAGCTGTGATTCCATCCTAAAATGACTCTTCTGGTAAAGTAACACACCCTTTGCAGAGAAGAAAATAAGAAATATATAGTACATTATTATTCTGATGCTGCAGGCTGTTTAAAACAACATGTTAAATTGCATTTTATGTTAAGTTGTGATTCTTTCATAGGGGCAATGTAAATCATCCAAACCTAGCCAAACCAACACCAAAAGTCAAAAAATTGGAAATCATGCCTATTAAATATGGACCCATAATCCATTGTATCAGTTTACTAACTCTAACTCCAACCCCCTCCAAAACTGCTAGCTCCCCAAACTCCATGAATCATGAAGGAGAACTTCTTTAAAGGCCCATGTACAGAATTTCAATCTTAATAGCTCTGTTGATTTCCAAGTTAGCAACTGCACATGGTTATTATCAATGGTAGCACTCCCTATTTTCTACAAACAGATGTAGTTAGTTCCTCAAGTTATTCAATATCTCTTCATTTGAGAGCAGTTGTTCCCAACCTGGGGTCCATGGGCCTCTTGGTTAATGGTAAGGGTCCATGACATAAAGAATGTCAGGAACCCCTGTTCTAGTGTACGAGGGGTGATTGATAAGTTTGTGGCCTATAATAGGAGGAGTCCATTTTAGAAAACCCAGCATATATATTTTTCAACATAGTCCCCTCCTCCATTTACACACTTAGTCCTGCAGTCATGGAGCATACGGATCTTGGACCTCCAGAAAGTGTCCACAGATGGGTGATTGATAAGTTCGTGGTCTAGGTAGAAGGAGATGAGTTATACAGCTCTCATTACATGCACATGCAGTTCAACTCTTTGAGTGATAATGCAGAAAGTTTGAAGTTAATAACTCATCAGGGGTGATTTCGTGGCCAAAGGTAGACGGAGATGAGTTATTAACTTCAAACTTTCTGCCTAATCACTGAAAGAGTTGAACTACACGTGCATGTAACAAGAGCTGTATAACTCATCTCCTTCTACCTTAGCCCATGAATTTATCAATCACCCATCTGTGGACACTTTCTGGAGGTCCAAGATCCATATGCTCCACGACCGCTGGACTAAGTGTGTAAATGTAGGAGGGGACTATGTTGAAAAATAAATGTGCTAGGTTTTCTAAAATTGACTCCTTCTATCTTAGGCCATGAACTTATCAATCAGCCCTCACATTTCTGCCTTTGCCTTTCTTGACTATTATGTACATAGTTGAAGAAATTCTCAATTGTAACCTTGAAATCATTCATGCAAATGCACATGTCTAGCACAACATTCTGTTCACTGTATTTATATCCTTCTCCTGAGCAACATACCCCAGATCTACCTCTAATCATAGATAAGAGGAGAGGAAGACACAGAGACTGCAGATGTTTGGAATTTGGAGAAACAATCTGCTGGAAATATCAACATTTTTTTCCTTCCAAAGATGCAGCACAACTTCCTGAGTTCCTCCAGCAGATTGTTTGTTGATGGGTCTCCAATAATGGTCTCTCTTCTGGCCCCTACATGATCCATAATGTAGGCAGCCCATGCCATGGTACTTCTCATGGTATACATAGTGATCTGTATGGTGGAGCTGATGGCTTTGCAGCCAGGTTTGCGGATGGCATGAAGATAGGTAGAAGAGTAAGTAGTGTTGAGGAAGCAGGGAATCTACAGAATGATTAGTAAAAATTAGGAGAATGAACAGATTAGGAGAACTGGCAAATGGACATCATTGTAGGGAGTGTATGATCATGCACTTTGGTAGAAGGAGTAAAAGAATAGACTGTTTTCTAAACAGGAAGTCAATTCACAACTTGTAGGTATGAAGGGGCTTTGGAGTCCAAGTGTAAGATTTCTTAAAGGTTAACTTGCAGTTACAAGGAAGGCAAATGCAACAATAGCATTCATTTCTGGAGAACTAAAATATTTGTAAAAAATCATTGAAATGCTTTAAGGCATTTGGAGTATTATGAGCAGTTTTGGACCACCATATCTATGAAAGCATGTGCCGGCATTGGAGATGACCAAGAAGAGGTTTACAAGAATGATGCTTGGAAAGAAAGGGTTCATGTATGAGGATCATTTGATGGCTGTGGGCCTGTACTCGCTGGAGCTTAGAATAATGAGAGGGAATCTCATTGAAACTTTAGATACGATCAAAGGAGATGACCTGCCGGGGGAGGCACAGTGACCAGGTCTCTGGCGCTGAGTCTGGTGCTGTAGCTCAGAAGAGCAGAGAGGTGAAGCAGACTGAGTGTTGATAGGAGATTCCTTAGTCAGAGGAATAGATATGAGTTTCATTGAGTGCAATAGAGACACCCAGATGGTATGTAGCCCCCCTCCCCGAGCCAGGATCACAGTGTCTCTGATCAGTTCCATGGCATTCTGAAGGGCAAGGGTGAGCAGCCAGAAGTCTTAGTGCATATTGGCTCCAATGACAAGGTACATTGGTGAGAAAGTCCTCAAGAGAGATTTTAGGGAGTAGAAAGCTGAGAAACAAAACCTCCAAAGTACAAATCTCTGGATCGCTGCCTGTACCACGTGGCAGTGAGGGTAAGAATAGAAAGGTTTGGCAGATGAATGTGTGGCTGAGGAAGTGGTGCAGGCGGCAGGGATTCAGAGTAATGGATCATTGCAATCTCTTCTGGAGAAGGTGTGACTTGTACAAAAGAGATAGGCTGCACCTGAACCCAAGGTGGTCCAATATCCTTGCAGGTAGGTTGACTAGAATTGTTCATGTGGGTTAAAGCTAATTTGGCGAGGCAATGGAAATCGGAGCAATAGTGCTGAAGATGAAGTAGTTGGTTTACAACAGAGGCAACGTGTAGTGAGACTCTGAGCAGGGAGAGACTGATGAAAGGGCAAAATTGCAGCCAACAGGATGAGTTGCAATTTAAATGGTGGACAAAATCAAAAAGGGAAAATACAGGACTGTATGCAGGCAGTATACAGAATAAGGTAGATGAACTTGTAGCGCAGTTACAGATTGCCATGTACATTGTTATGGGTATCACTGAATCATTGGTGAAAGAAGATTATAGCTGGGAACTTGATGTCCATGAATGTCCATGAATGCACATTGTATCGAAAGGACAGGTAGGAAGGCAAGTGGTTGGTGGTGCTCATTTGGTAAAAGATGAAATCAAATCATTAGAAAGAAGTGGAAGTTGTTAGATCATCATGGATAAAACTAAGGAACCGCAAGAGTAAAAAGACCCTGCTGGGAGTTATATACAGACCCCACCAAACAGTGGTAAGGATGTGGTCTACAAATTACAATGTTACAATATGCAGGCAGATTGGAAAAATCAGTTTGGTGCTGGATTCCATGGGGGGGGGTAGATTTCTAGAGCTGCTATTTAGAGCAGCTCATGGTTGAGCTCACTAGTGGGTCACCTATTCTACATTGGGTGTTGTGCAATGATCTGGAATTGATTTGAGAGCTTAAGATAAATAAACACTTAGGGGAAAGTGATTGAATTCACCCTGAAATTTGAGAAGAAATTAAGGTGATATTTATCAGCATTATGGTGGAGTAAAGGGAATTACAGTGGCATGAGAAAGGAGTTGGTCAGAATTGACTGAAAAAGAACACTGGCAGGGATGATGGCAGAGCAGCAAGGGCTGCAGTGTCTGGAAGCAATTCAGAAGGCACAAGATATATACATTCTAAAGAGGAAGAAGTATTCTAAAGGGAAAATGACACAATCATGGCTAACAAGAGAAGTCAATGCCAACATAAAAGCCAAAGAGAGGGCACATAATAGAGAACAAATTAGTGGGAAGTTAGAGGACTGGGAAGAAAGCAACAAAAAAATTACTAAGATGATAAAGATGGAATACAAGAGTAAGCTAACCAATAACATTAAAGAGGCTACCAAAAGTTTCCTCAGATACATAAAGTATAACAGAGAGGTGAGAGTGGATATCAGAATACCAGAAAACAATGTGTTAGAAATAGTAATGGGAGACGGGGAATGGTGGAAGAACTGAATAAATATTTTGCATCGGTCATCATTGTGGAAGATATTAGCAGTATGGTGGAAGTTCCAGGTATCAGGGGTCATGAAGTTTGTGAAGCTGCCATTACTAGGAAGAAGCTTCTTGGGGAAGCTGAAAGGTCTAAAGTAGCTAAGTCACCTGGACCAGATGGTGTACACCTCAGGGTTCTGAAAGAGGTGGCTGAAGAGATTGTGGAGGCATTTGCAAGATGGTTGCAGATTAGAAAACTGCAAATTATCACTCCAAGAAGGGAGAGAGGCAGTAGAAAGGAAATTTTAGACCAGTTAGTCTGATCTCAGTGGTTGGGAAGATCTTGGAGTTAATTCTTAAAGATAAGGCTGACTGGCAGGAGTCAACAAGTGGAAATAAGGGAACCTTTTCTGAAGAGCATTTGCTGGCTCAGGGCCTGTATTCATTGGAATTCAAAAGAATGAGTGGTGACCTCATTGAAACCAATTGAATGGTGAAAGGCCTTGAGAGAGTGGATATGAAGGGAATATTTTCTACAGTAAGAGTCTAAGACCAGCGTACACAGCCTCAGAATAGAGGGGGGTCCTTTTAGAATGAAGATGAGGAGAAATTTCTTCAGCCAGAGAGTGGGGAATTTGTTGCCGCAGGTAGCTATGGAGGCCAAGTCTGTATGTATATTTGATGTTGATAGATTCTTGGTCAGGGAATAAAAGGATATGGGGAGAAGGCAGAAGATAGGGGCTGAGAGGAAAAATGGATCAGCCATGATGAAATGGTGGAGCAGACTCGATGGGCCCAGTGGTATAATTCTGCTCCCATGTCTTATGGTCTTATGGTTTTATGAAACCTGGCAAATGGTTGAATAGTTTAAAAGACTATCTTATTGAAACCTACCAAATATAGAAAACCATGGACAGATTGAATATGGATCTGATGGTTCCAACAGAAGGAGAGTTCTAGGACTAGAAGACATAGCTTCAGAATAGAAGGATGTCCCTTTACAACAAAGATTAGGAGGAATATTAGGAATTAGGAATATTAGGAAGATTAGAAGGAACTAGGTCTCTATTCATTGGAGCGTAGAAGATTGAGGGGGGATTTGATCGAGGTATTTAAAATTTTGAGAGGGATAGATAGAGTTGACGTAAACAAGCTGTTTCCATTGAGAGTATGGGAAGATTCAAACTAGAGGACATGATTTGAGAGTTAGGGGGCAGAAGTTTAAGGGAAACACGAGGGGGTATTTCTTTACTCAAAGAGTGATAGCTGTGTGGAATGAGCTTCCTGTAGAGGCCAGTTCAGTTGTGTCATTTAAGGTAAAAGTGGATAGATATATGGACAGGAAAGGAGTGGAGGGTTATGGGCTGAGTGCGGGTAGGTGGGACTAGGCGAGATTAAGGGTTCGGCACGGACTAGGAGGGCCAAGATGGCCTGTTTCCGTGCTGTGATTGTTATATGGTTATATGGTTAATATGGTGAGCCTGTGAATCGCTATGGAGGCTAAGTCATTGGGTATATTTAAAGCTGAAGTTAATTGGTTCTTGATAAGCAAGGACTTCGAAGGTTAGTTTTACAGGATAATAAATTGTACTGTAGCTGCATTGGCTGTGTCTTAATTTGAAATCAAAAGTCATCAGTAACTTGTTCGAGCAATTTATGAAAAATATTTAATCACTATTGTTTTGTAACAATGATCTCTCAGATTGTATTCCAACATCAGACACCTTTCAAACTTGGTACAAATTAGCCAAGGGTTTGAGGCCTGAGAGAAGAGCTGGCCAAAGTTGGAAGGAGACACTATCAGGGATGACAGCAGAACAGCAATGGTTCGGGTTTCTGTCAGCATTCCGAAGGAACAGGATAGATACTTTCCAAAGAAGTACTCTAAAGGGTGGATGAAGCAACCATGGCTGACAATGGAAGTTAAAGACAGCATAAAAGCCAAAAAGAGATGTTGGAGTCAATAATTAAGGATGAGGTTTCAGGTACTTGGAGGCACATGATGAATTAGGGCAAAGTCAAAATGGTTTGCTTGAGCGGAAATCTTGCCTGCCAAATCTGCTGGAATTCTTTGAGGAAATAACAAGCAGGATAAACAAAGGAGAGTCAGTGTATGTTGTTTACTTGGATTTTCAAAAGGTATTTGACAAGCTGCTACCTAAGAGGCTGCTTAACCAGATAAGAGCCCGCAGTACTACAGGGAAGATACTAGACTGCATAGAAAACTGGCTAACTGTAGGGGGCAAAGATTGAGAATAAAGACCTTTTGTGGTTGACTGCCAGAGACTAGTGTTGTTCCACAGGGGTCGATGTTGGGACCACTCTTTTCACATTACAGGTCAATGATTTAGATTGTGAAATCGATAGCTTTTTGACCAAGTTTGTGAACGATATGAAGATAGGTGACGAGGCAGGTAGTGTTAAGGAAGCAAAGAGTCTGCAGAAGGACTTAGACAGATTGGGAGAAAAGGAAAGAAGTGGCAGACAGAATATAGTGTGAAGTGTGGCCATGCACCTTCAGAGAAGGAATAAAGGTATAGACTATTTCTTAAACAGGCAAAAAATTCAAAACTCACAGGTGCAAAGGAAAATGTGAGTCTTGGTACAGAATTCCCCACGGGTTAACTTGCAGGTTGAGTCATTGGTAAGGAAGGCAAATGCAATGGCAGCATTTATTTCGAGAGGACTAGAATATAAAAGCAGGCTTGTAATGCTAAATCCTTATAAGGCATTGATCAGACTGCACTTGTATTATGAGGGGGGATCTCATTGAAACCAATCAAATAATGAAAGCCCAGATAGAGTGGATGTGCAGAGAAAGTTTCCTGTTATGGGTGATTCTAGGATCAGAGGGCACAGCCTTGGACTATAGGAACATCCAGTTAGAGCAGAGTTGAGGAGGAATTTCTTTAGCCAGAGGATTCATTGCCACAGACAGCTGTGGAGGTCAAGTCATTGAGTATATTTAAAGGGGAGATTGCCTTCTAGTGTTTTGATCTTAAGGGTCAGGATTATGCAATGCAAAATACTCCCAGGAGCTTTCTTTCTTTTCTTTCTAAATCTTTTTATTATTATTAATAATATGGACAGAATACAAATGATATATTAATAAAGAAATTACAAAACTACAAATTCCATCAAGATGAAAAAAGACATAAACAATAGATACAGTATAAATACAGTATAAAAATACAGTATAAATAGTTACAGTTTACCAAGACATAAGCCATACAGTATATGTATGAACATGGTAAGTCTAAATATTTCATAATATATGATATATAAAAAAACAGAAAAAAGAAAGAAAAAAATATAATGCAAAATTAGCTAATCTACTAATCTAATAACTAATAACTAATAAAGAAGAAAAAAGAAGCAAAAAAAGAAGAAGAAAAAAGAAACATTGGAAAAAGAAAGAAAAAAAAGGGGGCTGTTTATAATATCTCACAAGAATAAATATTCATCAATGCCGTCACTTCATGGTCCTCTCAACATACATAAGCTAAAAGCTGGGAAATCAAATGAACTTGGCACAGGGTCATATTACATCATATGAAAATGTTGAATAAATGGTCTCCATAACTTTTCAAATTTAATAGAAGTATCAAAAACACCACTTCTAATTTTTTTCTAAATTTAAACATAACATAGTTTGAGAGAACCAATTAAATACAGTGGGAGGGTTAATTTCCTTCCAATTCAACAATATAGATCTTCTAGCCATCAGAGTTAGAAATGCAATCATTCGACGGGCAGAAGAACTCCCAGGAGCTTTAAGTTCTCATATTTACATATCTCCAGAATTATCCAACTGATCTTTCTCTCCCACATTGAAAGTTCCTGTAGGAACAAGATTCCTCTCTCTGAGCATGAAGTTAATTGCCTGTACTTAGCTAATGTTATGATTGAAAATGTACTTATTCCATAAATAACCTCACATAGCCAAACAATTTGTGCTTATATAACAACATACTTTGTTTGTGCACATACGTATTTTTGGCAAATTATTGCACACTAATAAACTATTTCCATAACTGTTTAATGAAGTTTCAAATTTTAAAAAGAACTTTTATTTACTGTAGCCTGACATCAGTGAATCATATGAAGACAAAATAAAATAACATTCTGGGTGATCGGGTCCTCAATGAGCAAGGGTGACACATGAAAGCATAACAAGCTATCTTGAAACATCGGCATTACAGACTACCTCTAATTTAATCTTAGAATGAGCAACGCGATCTCTATTTCCTTTTCCAGATCATATGCTAAGTAAGTCATTAGATTATGAGAGAGGGGCAAAATGAAAGTAATTCCCATAAGATTTGTCAAATTGCATTCTCCTTACTATCAATTATTTATCATTTGGAATCCTGTGCACTTAGTGAATGATTTAATTGTTGGCTAGATTGTATAAATATATGCTTCCTGTTTCCCAATATTTATACAAATTTGAAAAATAGAAATTGGGCAATAACTGAATGAGGTAAGGCTGGATGTGCTGAATGAGCTAAGGATACCCAGTTTTGATGAGCTGCTGTTGCAATCTTGATTAAGCCGTAAATATAGGCGTGAATGCCAAGAATAACTCCACTTCTCTTCTTTGCTACACTTCAATCGAATGTAAGCATTCTCCTGAGAGAACAGCAGACCTCATTTTGATATCTCCTTGGAAATATGGCAATTTTATCAGTGTGGCTTTGAACCAGGTTGTATTGTCTATTCAGGTCTTGTGTTGAAGACTTAATTCATTGTTTACAAGTTCAGAGCCAGAAGTCATATCAACTCAGGCTCAGCTCTAGGTACTTGTTGCAATGAACAAATGAAGCAAACCCACTTGCAGGACACAGGCACGGAGATTGAATCAGGATGCTTACGCGGACGTGAACGTTGAGCAGCAAACAGGAGGGATCTTGACACGGAGCCTTCACACAGAGAGACGGAGTTTCATAGGTAAACCTTGAAACTGAAGCAAAACTTAGAACACACAGTCCTAAGTGGCCCAGAAACATTAATTACCACACAGACAAAACCAACGAGCTGGTGACTGTGGTTGTAACACTGGGGTTCTTATGCTGCAGGTCTTGATGAAAACCATGTGTGCCATCATCAAAGAGAATTAGAAGCAAATGTGAAATTAGCAGTTGGAACCATGTCACAATCAAAGGAAGTAATGAGAAAGATGGGGAATTAACGATAGGGACTGTGGCAGTATTTTTTTTGTCTTATAACAGTCATCTGCAACATTTTGAACAAGAAAATTATGTAGACAGAAAGGAAAAGTCAAGAGAGGATAAATAAATTCAACTTGATTGATTTGAATTCTGAGTCAATAAATCAGAGTCATCAAGTGATCATCCAGATTGTGCTTTTGGCTTTTTTGGTAGATTGATACAGTTTGCTATTGGATATCTATTTACATCATACAAATATGCTATAACTCAGCACAAACTAACAATGAGCTATTTGGTTGGTCCAAAAAATGGAAAGCCTCCTAAAAATGTCAGACTGTATTCAAGTAAAATTATTTAGGGTAGAAGTTGATCTGCTCCATATCTGAGTGTGATTTTATGAGTTAAATGTATCTAGTGCTTATACAAAGCAAAGAAATTGGATTTTCATAGAGCAAAGGGTAATTCAAAAATAAATTTAATTTGCTCCCAAACCAGTTGTAGCAGATGTTTCCCTATTTACCGATATGCATTTGACAAAGATGGCCAAAAAAAAACAGGTGGGGTAAATGCCAGCAGCAGTCAAATCTACATTGAAAATGTGCATAACGCAGGCTGATGCTTCTGTCCCAAATGTTTCATTCCCAGCTACCAGCTGTGTAGAAACTTATTACATTGCAAACTAACATTACTAACAATTAGGAGCATCAAAATGTGGAAAAATTCATTCCAGAAATTACAATTCAAATAATGATATATAACTGTTATATTTTCTTTATTGTATACTTTCAAGCTCATAAAATAATAACACATCACTGATGCTTTATCCAGTTTCATTTGTGCTAGTGTGAAATGATGTGAAACATTAGCTATTTAATTTCAGCCACCACAGTTTTGCATTGACACTCAAGTACCAATTTATTAGCGTGTGTAGCCAAGTAACAGTGCAATAAATTTTGCATGTGGAGCTGATCAGTTTTGCAGTCCTCATGAAAATTTTACATAAAGCATTCAGTGAAGCAAGCGATAACCTTTTTATGAAATCATCTCTTGTTATTTTCCACAATTAAAACACTGCATATTTTTCCAATTATCTTTCTTTAAAATATGTAAGATTTTCAGGTGTACAAAATATTCTTTAGAATGCTCTCTATTAATTCTTAATTGATCCTACTTGTATGGTTTTTAGCATCACATTAGTTACTTTGCTCTGCATTTAACAACTGAAAAAGAAAATTTTGGAAACACTCAGCATAACAAGGAGCACCAACGGAGAGAGAAATGGAGTCAATGTTTCAGAGTTAAGGACTCTACATTAGAAATGCAAAAATAAATAGAGACAAAGGGAATTAGAAATCATCAGTGGACATAGCAGAAGAGAGGACAGAATCCAATCAGTAAGAGGGGAAGAACTTCAAGGTGGGCATTTCGACAAGAGAATGGACAGTGTATTGACTAATTTCATGAAGCAACAAACTGCGGGTCCTGGAAGTGCTTATTTCTCGCTTTTCCAGTTCTGATGAAAAGTCCTTGACCTGAAGCGACAACTTTGTTTCAGTTGTGTATTTTGATATATCAGTAATATTTGAGTAATATTATAAATCTATCATTTGACTAAGCAGTCTTTATTATTTAAATAATTCATTATTGTTATATGTACGAAGAACGTGAATGGCATATGTCATCATGACACTGCATAAAAGCAAACCAAGACATTCTCCTGGGCTCCTATCTTTCTCTTGCAGTTAGTGCTATGTTTTGGAATTGCGAAACATAATAGTGCTGACAAGGAAATTTTAAACAAACCTGAGACGACCACCTACCTGTTGAAGCACAGCAAGACGTTCAAGTTAAAAAAATACCACAGTGAGAAATGGTCAAGTTTTTAAAAGTGCAGCATGTTTTATTTCCAAAAGGAAAGACAATTGAGTTTTTACAAAAGGCAGAAAATGTAAGAATTCACGGTTTCATAAACAGTGAGTACTGGGTGATAATAATCATAAATTTTAACAAGAGCAGAAATGGCTGGCTACATTGGAAACATTAATGTGTTTGATTACACATCAGATAACTGGATATTGTACACAGAGCGGATTGTGCAGTATTTTAATGCAAGTGGAATGGATAATGAGAAGTGAGTGCCAATTTTGCTGAGGGCATTGGATTTAAAGGCATTCAGTTTGCTTACAAGTCTAATTGCTCCAATCAAACTAGCCGAAACAAGCTTTGGTGATATAATCAAAGCAATGTAGGATGATTTAGAAACAAAGCCATTGTTGATTGCAGAATGATTTAGGTTTCATAAGCAGAATTATATGGAAGGGAAGACGATTTCAGCATATGTTGCTGAATTGAAGAGATTGTCTGAGCATCGTCAGTTTGAAAATGGTTTAATGATGCACTAAGAGATTGTATAGTTTGTGAAATCTTACAAGAAAACATTCAAAAATGGCTCCTAATGAAGCACAACATACATTTAAAAGAGCAGTTGAAATAGTTGTATCAACGGAAGCAGCAGAGATAGATGCAATTAAGTTGTATTCAGGACCTGGCCCTCACCCACCTGGACAAAAAGGACACACAAGTTCGAAAGCTGTTCATAGACTTCAGTTCAGCATTCAACACAATCATCCCTCAGTAACTGATTGGAAAACTGAGTCTACTAGGTTTGAACACCTCCCTCTGCAACTGGATTCTAGTCTTCCTGACTGGGAGACCTCAGTCAGTCCGTATCAGGAGCAGCATCTCCAACACCATCACACTGCAGGGCTGTGTGCTCAGTCCACTGCTGTTCACTCTGCTGACCCACGACTGTGCTGAACACACAGCTCGAACCACATCATCGAGTTCGCCGATGACACGACCATGGTGGGTCCATGGTGTAGTGGCTAATGGACTGGTGCAGAGCCAACAACCTGTCTCTGAATGTGAACAAGACAAAAGAGGTGGTTGTTGACTTCAGGAAGGCACGAAGCGACCACTCTCTGCTGAACATCAACGGCTCCTCAGTAGAGATCGTTAAGAGCACCAAATTTCTTGGTGTTCACCTGGCGGAGAATCTCATCTGGTCCTTCAACACCAACTTCATAGCAAAGAAAGCCCAGCAGCATCTCTACTTTCTGCGAAGGTTGAGGAAAGTCCATCTCCCACCACACCCCACCATCCTCACCACATTCTACAGAGGTTGTATTTAGAGCATCCTGAGCAGCTACATCACTGCCTGGTTCGGAAATTGCACCATCTCGGATTGCAAGACCCTGCAGCAGATAGTGAGGTCAGCTGAGAAGATCATCGGGGTCTCTCTTCCCGCCATTACAGACATTTACACCACACACTGCATCTGCAAAGCAAACAGCATTATGAAGGACCCCAAGCACCCCTCATACAAACTCTTCTCCCTTCTGCCATCTGGGAAAAGGCACCGAAGCATTTGGGCTCTCACGGCCAGACTATGTAACAGTTTCTTCCCCCAAGCCATCTGACTCCTCAATACCCAGAGTCTGGACTGACACCAACCTACTGCCCTCTACTGTGCCTATTGTCTTGTTTATTATTTATTGTAATGCTTGCACTGTTTTGTGCACTTTATGCAGTCCTGGGTAGGTCGGTAGTCTAGTGTTGTTTTTTTGTGTTGTTTTGCGTAGTTCAGTGTAGTTTTTGTACTGTTTCATGTAGCACCATGGTCCTGAAAAACATTGTCTCGTTTTTACTATGTACCATACCAGCTGTTATGGTCGAAATGACAATTAAAAAAAAGACTTGACTTGAATTAAAATGAGCATGACCAAAAATTGCAGTGTCTAAACAGAAATCAGCCTGGCCAACCAAATTGTGTTACTGCTATGGCAGGTGCTCACATACCCCAGAACAATGCAGTTTTAAAGGCAAAACTTATACAAAATGCAACAAAGCAGGACACTTACAAAGACCATCTTGGGCAGACAAAAATAAATAGACTGCACAGGAAAGAGAAAAAGGGAGAAAGTCAAGTTGCAGAATCAAAAAGATGCTGTTGATGAATGGGACAATTTAAAATTTTGTATGCTGTGAATGTCTGTACTGTATACAGTAGTTGTATACAATATTCACACTGGATATTCACACATACTGCATTTCATTGAGATGCATTCTCTATTGAGTTTGAGTTTATAGCAAAGCAGGGAAGAGTGTTGTGTATTTAATATTTAAGTAATATTAGAGTAATCTTGTGTATATATATACATAGATTGATTGTGTTCTTAATTATTTAAATAACTAATGACAAGTAGTATGTATAAATACATGAATTGCATATGTCATGACGCTACCAAGCGATATGTATGCACCTCACTTGAAGTTAAAAAAGTGAAAAACTAAGTTAGACACATCTTGGACTTATCCTTTGAATTGGTTTAATGTTTTGAAGTTAAAAAACATAATAGTAGCCTCTTTCAGGGAGCTATGAACAAAGTTCCTCTGCTCATCAATGCTGTTAAGGGGCTTGCTCTTAAAAATGTACAGTTTCTTTATATTTGACCTACCTAGTGCAACACTTCTAAGTTGGCCAGATTAAACTCCATCTACTATTTCTCCAACCATATCTGCAACTATTGTATCCTATTGTATCTTTGTCAGTATTCTATGCTATCCACAACACCACCAATCTTTATATCATCTGCAAACTTACTAACGAACCGATCTACATTTCCATCCAAGTCATTTATATACATCACAAACTACAATCCCAGTACAGATCCCTGTGGAACACCACTAATCACAGACCTCCAGCTAGACTAAGTCCCTTTGAGCATTACCTTTGTCTTCTCTGGGCAAGCCAGTTCTGAATCCAAACAGCCAATTCACAATGGATCCCACCTACGTTAATCTTTTGGATGAGCCTTCCATGAAAGATCTTGTCTAACAACTTACTAAAATCCATGTCGACAACATTCTCAGCTGTACCTTTGTCAATCAACCTCATTACTCACTCATATTAATAAGACATAACTTAGCCCATACAAAGCCATGCTGTCTCTCCCTAATTAGACCATAATTTTCCAAATGCTCATGATTTCTATCCCTAAGAATTCTTTCCAGTAACGTCCCTACCACTAACATGAGACTCACCACTTTATGGTTTCCAGCATTACCTTGGATAATTAAATAACATTAGGTACTTGACAGTCCCCTGGGATCGTGCCTGTAGCTAGAGAGGACACAAAATTATTAGTCAAGGCCCTGGCAGTCTCTTCTTTTGCTTCTATTAACAACTTGGGGTATATCCCATCAGGTCCTGGGGACTTATCCGTCTTAATGATCTCCTCAAAATGCCCTTACATATCAATATACTTGGCATTGATCTCCCTATCCTCCACATCCTTCTCCTTGGTTGTTACTGATGTAAAGTCCTAATTAAGGACCTCACGCACATCCTCCACATCCAAGCAAATGTTTCCCCCTTTATCTTTGAGTGGTCCTACCCGCTCCCGAGTTATTCTCTTACTCTTGATATATGTATAGAATGCCTTAGGATTTCCTTTAATCCTACCCACTAAGGACTTTTCATGACCCCCTCGTGTCCTTCCTAATTTCCTTTCTGTTTTCTTTTCTGGCTTCTTCACATTCTTCAAGGGCTCTGCTTGATTCCAGCTTCCTAAACTTTACATACAGTTCTGTTTCTTCTTGACAAAACTCATCACCTCCCTCGACTTTCAATGTTCTCTTATCTTGCCATCTTTGTCCTCCCCTCAGACTGGAGAATGCCTGTTCTGAACATTGTGCAGTTGGTCTTTAAGCACCTCCATGTTTTGGATGTGGACTTGCCCAAAGTCAGTTGTTCCCAGTGAACTCTCCCTAGTTTCTTCCTAATACTCTCATAATTTGCCCGGCTCCAATTTAATACTCCCCTGCAAGGACCATACTTCTAGATAAGTTCATAATTATCCTTATCTATAGCTATCTTATAACATAAGGTTCCTAACTACTAACAGGTCACTGCTCACACACTGAAAGGTCAATCACCCAGACAGACTCTTAACCCAACATTTGGACCAGTACAGCTCCTCTTCTATTGATCTATCTACAAGCCAGTGTGATAAACATATTTTTCATAAAGCTCACTTGCTAAGTGAACTGTCTGAAAGCATCATTAAGATTAAATGATACTAATCTGTATTGATAGAAGCATGATGCAGTGCTTGGAATGATTCAGGATTCATCTCACCTTATCAAACATACAATTATAATACGGGTAACTTCAAGATAAAAATTATTATGTATTACTATCAACTTGGTACTTTATCCTTAGTACACAGATGATGATTTTAAAACCCTTAAATACAATCTGACGGTTTGGATCACAGTCCACAGGAGGCTCCAAAGCACAGTGTCACAAGAGGCTACACAGAGCTGTAAACTCAGCCATCTCCTTTACAGGCACAATGCTCCATAACAGCAAGGCATTGACCCATGAAGGCGGTATCAATCATGAATGACACTCACCGTCCAGAACATGTCCTCTTCTCATTGTTATTATTGGGGAGGTGATAGAATCATAGTCATAGAGAAGTACAGCACATAAAAAGCCCCTTTGGCCCATCAGTCCATGCTTAAAACACTTAAACTTCCTACCCTCAATATCGTACACCAGGATCATAGCCTGCTATCGATGTTCTATCTAAACTTCGCATAAACATTGAAATTGAGCTCATATGGACCACTTATGCAGGCAATTCAATCCACATTCTCATAGCCCTCTGAATGAAGAAGTTTCCCCTCATGTTACCATTAAATCTCACCTTTAACCCTTAACTCATGAGCTCTGATTGTAGTCCCATCCAATCTCAGTGGAAAAAGCCTGCTTGCGTTTACCCTATCCATACCCCTCATAATTTTGTATCAAATCATCTCTCTATCATCTATTTTCTAAGGAATATAGTCCTAACCTATTCAATCTATCCTTATGTCAGGACCTCCAGACACAACAACACCATGGAAATTTTCTCTGCACTCTTTCAACCTTGTTTACATCTTTCCCATAGGTAGGTGGCCAAAACTGCACACAATACTCCAAATTAGGCCTCACCAACATCTTATACAACTTCAACATTACATCCCATTTTCTATACTCAATACAGAGATTTATGAAGGCCAAGGTGCCAGAAGTTTTTTATAACCCTATCTACCTATCATAATTCAATGAATGATGTACCTGTATTCCCAGATCACAGGTACTCCTCACTGCTTGATGCAGTTGCATTCACTGTGTAAGACTTACCCCAGTTGGTTCTACAGAAGTGCAAAACCTCACACTTATCTGTTTTAAATTCCATCTGCTGTTTTTCAGCCCACTTTTCCAGCTGATGCAGAACCCTCTGCAAGCCGTGATAGTCTTCCTCACTGTCCACTGCTCCCCCATTCTTGGTGTCTTCTGCAAATTTGCTGATCCAATTAGCCACATTGATACAGATGACAAACAATAACGGACCCAGCACCGATCCCTGTGGCACACCACTAGTCACAGGCCTCCAGTCAGACAGGCAGCCCTCTACTACCACTCTCTGTGTTCTCCCACAAAACCAATGTCTAATCCAATTTACTACCTCATCCTGAATGCCAAAGCGACAGAACCTTCTTGACCAGCCTCCCATCCCATCCATGTACGGGGTCCATAAAGTTGATGCCACTTTGCCTCGCTTCTATAGACTTCGTATCCATCTCCTGAGTAAATACAAATGCAACGAATGCATTTAAGATCTCTTGAAGCGATCTTAAGGAGCTTGAAGACCCACCCTCAATGCTTTAGGAATGTATTATTCCTCTTTGCCATCAAATTTCTACACAGTCAGTGAACCCATGATAATTCTGAATTAAGCACAAACATGAAGGAATGCACACTCCACTATTCCTCAAGGGAAAATAAATAGTTTTATGGGCAACAGCAGAAATCTCTTGATCTTAAGAACAGATGCTGGATTAAGAGGGTTCATTGGGCCAGAAACGTTACCTGAGGGCCTGTAAATGTGATATGTCTCTAAATTCAGAGATGTGATGCTGAAGAGAGCACCAGATTCACACTAACTCACTGACAGGGATATGAGTGGCTTCTTCAGCTTCATCTAGGCAATCTGTGGCCTAAACAACAAAAATTTCATCCAACAAGATCAAAGACAGAGGGGCAGTCAATACCCACTAGATGGAATACTTCGGAAAAAGTCCTCAGGTCTTGAAGAGGCACCCTTGACTCCATTCCTCAACAACCATCTGGGCTAGCTTGCCACTGGTCTCTACCGACAAGAAGTTGAAAATACTGTGCCAACTGAGAAACAGGAAGGTTTCAAGACAGACAGTGGAGCTCCAGTCAATAACCTCAGCTTTATTGTCCACGTCGCTGACGAGAACCGTATACCAGGAGTCCTTACAGATGCTGTAATTGTGACCATCTGCAAGGAAGAAAACAAATCTGACTGTGGTAACTGCAGAGTGCTTTCCCACTGACACAAAGGCCCACCATGGCCCTTCTCTGTATCATCAAACAGCTGCTCACCATGTTGCAAAATAGATTCCATTTATCAAGAGGTGAAATGGACTTGATCTAAATCATGGAGCAATTCCAAGACAAAGGGTGGCAGCAGTACTTGCCACTATAGATGGCCTTTTTTGATTTCACTGATACCTTTGATATTAAGGGTGGTTTTGAAATACCCTGCTAGTCAGTGTCCTTTCTCAGACTGACAGCTTTAAAACTGAGACTCTTGGACTCATGGGCAGACCTCATTATCCATATGGTCAACACCAGACTCCAGAAACAGGGGTGCTGTTCTGTTACAAGAAATTTCTAGGTGGACAGAGGAAGATCTTCAAGGAAATACTCAGAGCACCCCCGAAGAAATGTAATATTTGTACGGATTTTTAGAAATCTCTAAGCCAAAGTGCAGATGGGGCATTCAGGTTGGAGTTAAAAACCTTGACTCTGTGCATTAGGAAATGGAAAGAGTACACATTCGCACAGACTATCCATTCACCCAGAACATTCAGCATCCTCCTGGTGCATCTGTGAAGAGTCTGCAGCTCCCTATCAACCTTATTAACCATCTCAGAACCCACAACATCTGAGTAGAAGCAAGGCTCCTCAATCCTAAAGAATTGCCAAAAATGAAGAGGTTTGTTACTTCAAACCTTGTGGGAGAACAACAGTGACCCCTAGTGGAAATATTTCACATTTCATATTTTATACTATTTTCAAATACTTAGCAACTAAAACAATAAAATCAGATCATATATTGTCAATGTATATCGCCTGAGTTATCAAAAAACTACTTAAAATATCTTAAACATGAGAAAGTCTGCAGATGCTGGAAATCCAAAGCAACACACACTCAATGTTGAAGAAGCTCAGCAGGCCAGACAGCATCTATGGAAATGAATAAACAGTCAATGTTTTGGGCCAAGAAGTGCCTGAAACATCATCTGTTTATTCATTTCCTCCAGCATTTTGTGTTTGTTACTTAAAATATCTTGGCAGCTCAATATTCCAGAGTTCAGGTGTTTCATGCACGATAGAGAGGGATGTAATAGAGATGGAGTTGTGCTGTTGATCAGGGAGCATGTCAGAGCTGCACTTACAGGGGAGATCTTTCAGAACTCAGCCAGTGAGGTACTATGGGTGGAGGTCCAGAACAATAAAGAAATAAGCATTATGATTAAGTTTTATTAGGGCCCCCTATTGGGGGTAGAAGAATGCATATGTAGGGAAAGTATGGAAAGATATGAAAACAACAAGGATGTTATGTGGGTGAATTCAGTTTCCTCTGTATTGACTGGGATTCTCTTGGTGCCAAAAGCTTATGGGTGGCAGATTTGTTAGGTGCATCCCAGCATTACTTAACATATTAGGTAGATAGTCCAACCAGGGAATGGAATGTACTTAAGCTTTTGTTGGGACTAAGCTTGGTGAAGTGATCAGAGTTTCAGTAAGAGTTTTTTTAGGAACCATGATCATAACTCCGTAAAGTAAGGATAAGACCAGACCACTGGAAAAAATGCTAAATTGGGGAAACGTTAATTATGATGGTATTATGATGGAATTTAGGACCAACAGGTTCACATGAGGAAGAAAGACAATATAGGATAAATGAGGAAATATAGGATAATCAAAGATGTTGTAAGTTCAGAAAAAAGAAAAAAATACATGTAAATAGATGCTTTAGGGACATGAAATCAGACAAGACCATTGAATAATATAGAAGTATATCAAATTATGAGAGGTATAGATAGGGCAGATAGCCATCATCTTCTTCTCAAGGTGGAAATATCAAATATGAAAGGATAGAGATTTACTCTGACATGGGGAATGTTTAAAGGAAATTTATGATGCAAGTATTTTTATACAGAGTGGTAGATGCCTGGAATGTGCTACCAGGGGAAGTGCCCTTTCTGAGAGGCAGCTTCTGGGATATAGGAAGTGTTCCATGGCTGACAGAGATTCAGTGTGAGGACAGTGTGGTGCAGCAGCAGAGGATTTTAGTCTTACAGATGTGAGTTTAAGGCCTAAGTCTCATATCCTGCAGTGACTGGGTGAAGAACGATGCCTTGGTGCTCAGCCGCCAAGAATGTGTAAGCATAAGATACATGAAGTTGCATAGTGCAACTCGACAAGTGAGAAGCAGAGGACCTTACTTCAGGAGTGCTGTTGCTATAGGTTCAATAATTTCCCAGTATTGCTAAAGATAAGACCAGCACCATAAGAAGTAGAAGTGGAATTATGGAATTACCTGATAACAAAATGATAAAAATTCCCATTAAAACAGTCTTTTCACTTTATTGCTTCACTTCAAGGAAAATAAAAAATTACCTCTACGAATTCAAGATATTATCTCCTGAAGTCTAAAAGGAATAAAGCTGTATCCAAAATAATCAAAATAACTGCTTGGCCATGAAACATAAGAAATTCTGCAAATGCAGGAAGAATTCGGCAGGTCAGGCAGCATCTATGGCAGGGGTTCCCAACCTGGGGTCCACAGACCCCTTGGTTCATGAGAGGGGTCACTGGCAGTAAAAATCCATGGAGAGGAATAAAACCTGTTGTTTTAGGTGGAGCCTTCATCGGGGGTCTTGTTCCAAAACGTCAACTCTTTATTCCTCTCCATAGATGTTATCTGACCTGTTGAGTTTCTCCAGCATTTTCTGTGTATTGATCTGTCTTAACTGTGAATTTGTTTATAAGAATAACTTATTAACACATCCAACATTTTTAGACCTATGGATATCAAAATATCATGTTATAATCCAACACATAAAGAGCTCATTCATGATATTGTAAATGGGCCTATCAATTAGTCCAACTTCCCTGCTAAATTCTCACATGTATTTGTTTTTCTTCTAAAATGACAGGTAGGTCTTTTTCCAAACTCAAACTCAAATTACTCAAGGCACTGCACTTCATTTCATAAAAGCTGTTTGCTTTTATATAAATTTCTTCAAGTTCCTGGTGGTTATTTTGCCAAAAACCTGTACTTTACCTTTTGCTTCTAGAACAGTCTACTCCTGGGTGTAGTTTCATCACTCTGCCAACACAATTCTTAACTCTTAAAGTCCCCTTTATAACCTTTCCAGTTCAGAGCAGAACAATCTCAACTACTCCATTCTGTCCATACTTCTGAAATCTCTGATCTCTGCTACATTGTTTTTGTAAATCACTTCTTCACTTTCTCCAAGGCCTTGGCACCCATATTAAGGTGTTTTGTAAGTAAAGACAATTCCCCAACTGAGGACCAACAGGTGGCTTATAAAAGCTTGGTATAATTATCATCTTCAAAATCATTATGAATATTTTCTGATATTCTCAACTTCTCCTGCCCAATTCACATGTAAAGGGGGTTTCTTCTTTTTTCTTTGTTACTGTGTATATTAATCAAAATGGCTTCTTTGTTTTGTTAAAAGCAGGAATGCTTCTTTGTTGCAAGAGAGTGCTAGAAGCTTGTTTGGGTTAAGATTTACTGATAACGAGAATTGTATTCCTTTGTAAACCGATTGGGATTAAACCATTTGTTCTTTCTTTTGAGTCTGTAAGCTATTGTTGGCGGGCTTTTGGAGAGATCGGTGTGAGGGGTTGAGAGAGAGAGAGTACGCGGTGCTGTAAGCTGGGCAAGGAATGGACCCCAAGCGGGGGTCCGAGGCCAGGAGGTACTCCGAGGAGAGGAGATGAAGCTAGATGTGCTTGGTTGACCACTTCGGATGGTCCTAAGCTGCGAGTCGAGGAGTTCAGAGGGGATCAAATGGTGGCCAGAAGACTTCAGTAATTGAGCTCCAACGGCTGTGCACAAAGTGGTTTGGACTTTGATAAGTTTGGCGCCTTTTCTTTATTTTTTTTCTCTTCATATATACTGTATCATTATTAATCACTTAGTTATAGTAACCATTATAAATTGTACTCATTTAATCGCATATGGTGTACTGTCTGTCTTTGGGCGAGGCAGGGACATCACACAGCATCCACACCAGCTGATTACCCAGTTTGGCGGGGCCAAAGGCTGCTCCCCCTAGACGAGAACAAGCTGAGCGAGCCTGAGGCGACCCAGAAGGGTTACATTGTGGGGGCTCGTCCGGGATTGATTTCTGCGAAAGCTGTGTGATCGCCCTCTTTAAGTTATGTCTGCAGTGAAGAGCTGGTGTGCCTTTGTGGGTCTGTGATTGCTGGTTATCACTGCATGTGTGTTGGGTGGGGTGGCTGCTGTTGGTAGCCCAGAGGTTGTTTCTTGAGTTCCGACTAGTGCTGACGAAATGGTGGTGGGACCACAGGTTGTCCGTACTGTTTGGAGAGTGAACAGTGACAGGTTGGGATGTTTCAGCAGTGGTAGGCTCCGCCCGGTTGTTGGAATAATATCCAGCCCTAAAGGGCTGGAGGCGTGGGAGGAGCAGACCTCTCAGTTGTTGGGTGAGTGGCAGTGCTTGGCTGAGGGAAAGTGACAGGGACTGGTTGAAAGTTTGACTAGGTGGGCTGGTGACGTTTGTTAGAACTGTCGGGCACAATTACCTCGAAGTCACAGCTGCCAGTTCTGGGAAAGTGTGGGAAAATGCGTTTGGTTTGACTGGAAGTCAAATGCCGCAGCTGGGGGGCTTATCATATCTGTGGCAGGAGATTGGTGGAAAGTTTTTAGGGTATCCCTTTTGGCTAGGGGGGCAGATAAATTGCTTGCGGAGCCAAGGGGATCTGTCAAGGGGATCAGTTGTTCCGTTGATGCGAGAGGTGTCGGGAAACTTAGAGGAGGCCCAGTGGGGGAACGGCTTGGGGTCTCTGGGGGAGCACGTTCCCAGCAATGTAATAAGGAACTCCCAAAAGGAACAGACTCTATTCCTGAAGGCTTAGAGGGGCCACGCGCACAGGTGTTGTTACGGATGGATGGAAGTCAAGTTAAAGCCATCCTCGGCACCGGGGCGCCAGTTAAGTTGCTGTACAGTTTGTTTTATAACCGTTATTGGAAGCATTTACCCTTGACGACATTGAGGACACTGGAGATTTGGGGTACTAGTGCCAGTGATTATCCAGACGACGGTTGTTGGTCAGTGAAAATGGAGTTCTTAAAGGCAATGTGGAGGAGACTGAGGTTCATGAACCGTTAATGCTGATGTGTCCAGACCCTGTTGAGACGGGCAGTGTTTCTGTTCTAGAGAGAACCAATATCCTGTTGGTGCACTTGGGGGCCTGCCCGGAGGAGGCGGGTGAGAGCTGTTTGGAGGCATTGTCGATGCACCCAGAGTTTCGAGCTGCTTGTGCGGATGTGTGTAGTAGTATTGGGCTGATACCAAATTCAAACAAGAGCCAGTGGCGGTACGGCCTGGGGGAAGTATCTGAGGGTGAGACCCTCTTCGTGGACGCTGCGAAATACCACAAGGGAGGGGAGTTGACTGCTGAAGACACCTCGGTGAGAGAGAGGTTGCAGCGACTGGCCCCTACAGCCGTGGAAGACGTAGGCAGCATATGTGTGGATTATATTGCGCTGAAGAGGCGCACTGTCAGTGACCAGAATATGGCCCTGAGGGCCGAAGAGGCGATGGCCTGTTTGTGTGGTGCGATGTGGTTTAAGGTGCTGGATCTGAGGAGTGGATGTTGCCAGATCCTGATGAGTGGGGCCGACAAGGAGAAGACGGCCATTATAAATTCCCTAGGAGTCTTCCGGTCTGAAAAGATGCCACAGGGCATATCTGGAGCCCTGGCAACCTTCCCGCGGGACATGTGGAAGACCATGGGGGATATGGAGGCATTTGGAGTTTTGGCGTATGTGGATGATCTCTTGGTACTTGGATTTGCCTCGGGAGAATATGAAGTGAAGTTGTTGCAGGAGCGGCTGAGAACTACAGAGTTAAAGTGTTTTCTGGACACGTGCCAGGGCTGGCGAAGGTCGCAGCTCATGAGTGACTGTCTCTACGGAATCAAGTTTGAAATGAAGACAGAGAGACTGGAGAGAGTGATCTGGAACCATCTGGAAGACTTACAAGTTGGAGAGAGCGAAGAAAGTTGTTTGACTGAGGGCAACAGCAAACTGAGAACCTGGAGAGGGGAGTTTGCGGAGGTGAAGAAATTACAGACAAATCTCGGAAGAGGGAAGTGGAAGCTTGAAGGGAACTTGAAGATGACCATCGACAGTTCAAATGAAGTGCAAAACCTGAAAGTTGATCTGGAAGAAGTCATGAGGAAGAAAAAACTGGAGAGAAGTGCAGTGAATACTGAACTGGAGGCTGACCAATCTTTAACTGCTGCTTTTCAGGTCGGGGTGGAAGAAGCTGTTGGAGTAACTGCGTCCCAGATTGAGATGGCCAGGATGCGTGAGTCAGAACTGCTGAGCCTGTGGCGAGAGTTGCAGGGGCCAGAGAAGAAGCTGATATCTCGATTGCAGGAGGCTGAAGAGATTGCAGGAACAGTGCAGGCCACGTGTTTCCGGTTGGAGAAGATCAAACTGCAGCTACCGATCACAGAAATGAGGAAGAATACAGATTCGATGGATAATGTGCTGGATGTTTGGTACGTGCTGCCTTTTGCTGACTTTCCCTTGATTGAAGAAGAGACCTTTGGCCCTTTCTCCCACTGAGTCAGGTGTAGTGGGGAGGGTTAGCTGTGTGCAGTGGGGGACATGAGTGAGAGGTTGAGAGAAGAGTTGGTAGCGGGCCCGAGGTATCCCCAGCTGTGTCCGAGCCTGAAGGGTTTAGGTGAGGGGGTACAGAGGTCTCAGGTTAGGGAACTCCCAGATAGTTGGCCTATGTAGCGCCTGAGGAACAGGGCATGAGGTTTACTGTGTGGGGAGGAGATGTCACTGTTTGTGCTTGGGTTAGGGTGTGTTGGCAGGAAAAGTGGCGAGTTATTTAATAGTCATGAGGACATGACTTTTATTTGGTGGGGGGAGAGTGTAAAGGGGGTTTCTTCTTTTTTCTTTGTTACTGTGTATGTAAACAAAATGGCTTCTTTGTTTTGTTAAAAGCAGGAATGCTTCTTTGTTGCGAGAGAGTGCTGGAAGCTTGTATGGGTTAAAATTTACTGATAACGAGAATTGTATTCCTTTGTAAACCAATTGGGATTAATGTTGTTCTTTCTTTTGAGTCTGTAAGCTATTGTTGGCGGGCTTTCGGGGAGATACTCCGAGGAGAGGAGATGAAGTAAGATGTGCTTGGTTGACCACTTCAGATGGTCCTAAGCTGCGAGTCAAGGAGTTCGGAGGGGATCGAATGGTGGCCAGAAGACTTCAGTAATTGAGCTCCAACGGCTGTGCACGAAGTGGTTTGGACTTTGATAAGTTTGGCGCCTTTTCTTTATTTTTTTTTGCTTCATATATACTGTATCATTATTAATCACTTAGTTATAGTAACCATTATAAATTGTACTCATTTAATCGCATATGGTGTACTGTCTGTTTTTGGGGAGGCGGGGACATCACACAGCATCCACACCAGCTGATTACCCAGTTTGGCGGGGCTGAAGGCTGCTCCCCCTAGACGAGAACGAGCTGAGCGAGCCTGAGGCGACCCAAAAGGGTTACACAGAGATTTATATTCAGACCTCGTTGTGTCTCCCTGATTACACACTCATTGGAAAGCTAATCTATTCAGGTTATCTTACGTCTTCTCAATCTTCCAACCAAAATGGTCTAAATTTAACTTGCTGACTCTTCCACTTTCTGTGTCCTCCTGGTGTCTCTCACATTGTCCATCCTGTGTAAAACGTTCTTGACTCTCATGCTATCTGTGAATTTATATGCTTTTTCAATTTTATATATATATATATATATAATTGCACGAGCAAGGAGCTTCATATACCATTGAGAATATGCAATATAGTTCCATCCAGTTCAAAAATTGGCTTTCATTACAGTTCTTTTTATTTTGTTTTAACTTCCAAAGTCTAGCTTGTATTGATATTGCTACTGCCCTTCAGATTCATTATGTCACATTATCTGACAAAAAAATACTGATTTTTCAGGTTCTTTGACATATTTGCACTTTGTCATAGCAGGCTGTATCATAAAGAATTTGTACTGTACCATCCCTGTTGCCTAATATCCCTCCAACAATACATAAATGAATATTTTATTTGGTTCTCCAAATTCAACTTTACTATGATTTTATAGGGATTCTATCTCTGTTTTTAATACTGTATCCCTTTTATGATACAATCCATGACCCTTTAGCTTTCTTTCAGGTAATATCATTATTCTATTGAAGTATGGTTTATAAAATCTGAAATCCTGACTCCTAAAAGCTTGCAATTTCTCTCTAAGCATTGACTATTCAATGTGTAATAATTGCTATTAATCCATTAGTTAAGTATACCATCTAATTCTTACTGACATTGAATTCCAGACCATGAATAATTTCCATAGCCTCGTTCTCTCTTTGTGAAAGCAAGTGTAGTGCTGACCATTCAGAAATATACAGTATATTGACTCTCAATAGAAATGTGAAGCATTTTTTCTAGGATTTCTGCAATTTCCTCATCCTTATTTGTCACCTTCTTCCAATACTTTGCGTAATTTCATATTCATTTCCTCTTTAGCTTAACTTCTGAATTGAACTCATTTTGTTTCATGACCCCATTTTTTTCTTTGCACAAACATCACATCACCTATTCTTCATATATTTTCAATATCTTCTTATATAAAAAAATTTGCACAAAGTGTAAACAGAACCAAAAAAAGAACTATTTACTGTAACTGTTTTCAAATGTTGGTTAAGGTTTTATCTGCAGACACATGAAAGAGATAGAGATAGACTTAATTTACTGATATTTGTATACTTATAGCAGAAAATAGATTGTTTCTGTAAATTCTCTCAGAATTAGGAGATGCAAAAATTGGACAAGACCATTAAATAAACAAAACATAAATATTCTACCTAATTTATGAAGTAAAGCTATCATTAATTATCACAGTATGATATTATCTGCTATGGTGTCATTCACATCAGTGAAAGCCAAAAGGCTCCAACTTACCTCAGAATTTGATCGCTTCATTCAAAACCGTTTCAGAATCCTTATATTTTGCTTCTGCTGCTGAAGAATTTGATGCACTGATAGCGCGATGGCTCATTCACAATGCTGCAGCATTAGAGTAAGCCATTGTATTCAGATTGATTTTCAGTTGAGTGTAATATAATCTGAATCCCACAACCCTGATTTAGTTTTAATGAGTTGAGCGAGAGGACAAACAAGTGCTGGATTTTATGTCAATTGAAAATGAAAGTGGCTTCTGAATAATTTACCTGCCTCCCTCTGATCTATTCCAGAATTTCAAATAAACTTCATGAATTATTTTTGTATAGTTGCAACATTGTTTATGAAGTTGTAATGAACCGAAAATATATCATAAATTGAACTTCTGCCACAACTTCAGTGGAAGTCTGACAGAATAGTTCTCTGACAAGGACATCATGCATTGAATCCTGACTTACCATCTCCAAAAGTTTTTCATCAGCTAGGAAAAGGAGATGATTACTATACTAAATGCCAAACCATAGATCTGACTTCCCTTTTCAAAAATTCTTGGTTTTCTGACCCATACATAATGAAGAGAGTGGATCAAGAAATATGAAATGTGTGAACTTCAAGAAAAACACTTTAGCCATTCCTGCAGCAAGTGTGTATTAAACTGCACCTACATTAAATGTTCTCAGAGATCTGTAAGGTTAAGCCGTAATGTATTTATACCCCATAAACGTATAAATTACCAAACATGAGAAGGACGTATGAGAGGACCAGACATATAGTTGTTGAATTTTAACCACCTTTTCCTGCTTTGACCACCAGTGGATTGGTTGTCCGTGTGGTTCACAGAGTCACACAACACTAACAATTTTAATTTCAATTCTGAATTTATCCCAGAAAGCTGTGAATATCTGTGCTTAAGCTCATAACTTAAGGGAGAGAAAGTGTCAGATTGTAGTATCAGGTACGACATGAAATTATTGTGGCCCTTCAACTCATGTTTAGGTAGATCTTCACAAAAGAAAAATTGCTGATCTGTCATGTTGCACTATCAACAAATATTCAACCCTGAATCCTTGTAAACCTAGGTAGATATAGTTCTACAGCATGGCTGATCCATGTAGGAAAGCACACTGGGCTCTTAAAGACTTTGTGAGCTGTCATGATGTACTCTGGCCTCTCTAACAGCAGCAACTCAAACCAGTGGCCCCTCCAAGGAAAGCAACATGAATCAGCAGTCTCTCTGAGAACTCTTAGCTCTAGTCCAGATTTGCTTCAATGTTTCAATCTTCCTTGACGTTTTAATCAGCGAGAAATGCAGTCGATCATCGCCCCTCGTCTCTGAGCTTCTCCACATGGTAGCTCATGCTTGCATTCCTCTTCTGGAATTTTCTTGGGGACAGAAGAGCACTAGCTCACTTCAAAGGTGATGATGAATAGGCATAAAGCAGGGAGGTTGGAAGTCTGGTTGAATGGTACCATGACAAAAAACTCTCACTCAAAATCAGTAAAAAAAAACAAGGAGCTAATTATTGACCACCAGAAGAAGAAATCAGAAGTTCATGAGGCACTCCTCATCATGGGAATCAGAGGTAGGGAGGGTCAGGAATTTAAATTCCTTGGTGTTATCATATCAAAGGATCTGTTCTGGGGCCAGCATGTGAGTGCCATTGCAAAGAAAGCACATCAGTGCTTCTATTTTCTTACAAGTTTGCACAGATTCGGCATGTCACATAAAACTTCTACATAAGCACCGAGGAGAGTACCCCGACTGGACGCATCATAGCGCAGTACGGAAACACCACTGTCCGAGAATGGAAAGCTGACAAAAGGTGGTGGATACGGGCATCTAAAAGGAGCATTAGCACTAGAAAGCAGCACCCATCATTAAGAACTGTCGCCCTCTAAGCCATGCCTTCTTCTTGCAGCTGGCATTCGGAAGGAAGTACAGGAGCCTTAAATCGCACACCGCTAGAATCAGGAACAGTTATTACCCTTCAGCCTCCAGGTTCCTGAAACAGTGCGGATAACTTCATTCACCTCAACCCTGAACTGCTTCCACAACCCATGGACTCATTTTCAAGAATTCTGCAACTCATGTTGTCAGTATTTATTTGGGTATTTGCACAGATTGCCTTCTTTCGCACGTTGGTTGTTTATCATTCTTCGCGTGTAGTTTTTCATTGATTCTGTTGTACTTCTGTGAATGCCTGTGAGAAAATGAATCTCAGGGTAGGATATGGTGATATATCCAGCATGAACTTTGGTAATAGATTTAACTTGCACTTTGTACTTGGTGCTTTGGGGAAAAACAGGGTGAGCTGCAGCTACTGTGGAAGAAACCATGGCTTGTTGGAGCTACAATGAAGGAAGCTATGGTATGTTGGAGGTACTATAGAAACCATATAGAGTTACTGCATCTTGAAGGTAGTCCACATTGCAGATAAAATGGGAAATGGGGGATAAGCCAATGATTAATTGTACCGCTTCATCCTCCATGTTGCTAAGCTGCTTGAGTGTGTTGGAATTGATCACCGAAGCAAGTGGAGAGTATCTTATCACTGACATATAGAAAATAGTTGATGGAAAATTTTTGGGAAATTGCTTGTTGTTTCTCTCCCAAGAGTAAATGACCTTTGTAGCTAAGGGGGACTGACTAGTAGTAACGTCAATTAGTAGCACAATAAAAATAAACTTTCTTTATTTGGGATGACCACTGCCTGATCTAAGTGCACAATGACATATTACAGAACAGTGGACCTTCTCAAGATATCAGTTTAGCATACGAGTAACGAGATTCATGCAGTAATCAAGTGGTGCAGCAGAAAATACACGGCTTCAGCGATCCTCAGCTCAATCCTGACCTCAATTGCTCTCTGGGAGGAGTTTGAACGTTTTCTCCGTGACCGTGTTGGCTTCCCCGTGAAGTTTCAGTTTTCTCCGACAACAAGCAGGTAGCAGTAAACACGAGGAATTCTGCAGATGCTGGAAATTCAAGCAACACATACAAAATGCTGGTGGAACACAGCAGGCCAGGTAGCATCTATAGGAAGAAGTACAGTCTGACTCCTGATGAAGGGTCTCAGCTCGAAACATCGACTGTAATTCTTCCTATAGATGCTGCCCGGTCTGCTGCGTTCCAAGTAGCAGTCGATAGTTGTTTTACTCTAAATACATCCCTAATGTTTGTGACTGATGAAAAGGATAAAGCAAATTTAAGATGCTTCCTCTACATTGGTAGAGCTCAGTGTAGATTGAGGGGCTGCTTCATCAAGCATCTTCATCCTGTCTGCCACTGAAGACAGGAAATCCTCATGTCCACCCATTTCAATTCAATTTCCAATTCCCTCACTGACGTGTGAGTCCATGGTCTCCTCTATTGCCATGATGAGATCATGCTCAGGTTGAAGGAGCAACTCCTCATATTCTGCCTGGGTAACTTCCAGCCTGATGGCATGAATATTGATTCCTCTAACTACTGATAATTTTCTCCCCCTCCGTCCCCTTCTCTCTTTTTCCATTCCCAATTATGACTGCCCCCTCATCCCTTCTCATCACCTGTGCAACCCGTCTCTCTGGCGCCCCTCCTCCTACTCTTTCTTCCATAATCCATTGTCCGCACCTATTAAATTTCTTCGTCCATTGACCACTCCTAGTTTCTTACTTCATCTGTCCTGCCTCACCCACCCACTTCGCTGTTCACCAAGTTTCTCAGATCACCTACCAGCTTGTCCTCCTTCCCCCTAATCCACATTATTCTGGCTCCCACCCATCAACCCTGCCCCTCCACCACCACCCCAAACACCCCCCACTTCTTTTCCAGTCCTGTTAAAAGGCCTCGGCCTGAAACACCAACAGTTTATTCTCTTCCATAGATGTTGCCTGACTTGCTGAGTTCATCAAACATTTTGAGTGTGTTGCACATGATTTCCAACATCTGCAGAGTCTTTTGCTTTGAAATGTTTCTGGGCATGTGTGTGAGAGAGAATAAGTTGCTGCAATACAGGAAAATAAAGAAAGGTGTCAGTGGACTCGTGGGTTTGTTCACCTGGATACCTTCACAGATTTTAATGGCTGAAGACTTCCTCCTTTGTCCTGGAAGTCCAGGCTCTAATTTTTAGACTGTGTCCTAACCCTAAATTCCCACCTAATCTGAAATTATATAGCACTTCAATTAAATATCTCACTCAGTATTTCTGTGCACTCTTCCTATAAGCTGCAAAAGGTTTTTCTTTCCAGGAGAGGCACTTAAAAATAGATAAAAGTAAGAGGAAAATCTAGATTACTAACTATAACCTAAGCAGTAATGCTAATTGCGAGGAAACACGAGGTGTCAGTGAAATCCAGACAGTATTAGTGTAGTGTAGCGGTTAGAGAAATCGCTTTACAACACCAGATGTAAGATTGGGGTTTGATTCCCACTGCTGCCTGCAAGGAGCTTTTATCCCAGGAATGACAAAGTTAATGTATGAGGAGTGTTTGAGGGCCTACACTTGCAGGAGTTTAGAAGAATCATGGGGGGGGGGGGGTTCTCATTGAAACCTATTGAATATTGAAACGTCTAGATAGAGTGGATGTGGAATGTATGTTTCAAATAGTGGAAGAAGTCTAGGACCAGAGGGCACAACTCAGAATAGAAGGATGTCCCTTTTGAAAAGTTATGAGGAGGAATTTCTTTTGGCCGGAAGGTGGTAAATTTGTGAAATTCATTGCCAGTGACAGCTGTGGAGGCAGTCATTGGATATATTTAAAGCAAAGGTTGATAGGTTCTTGATTAAAAAGGATGTCAAAGGTTATGGGGAGGAGGCAGGAGAATCTGATAAATTCTCCTTCAAATTTATTGAAGTACATATATTATCTAATAAAAAGTTACATGCAGTGAATAACTAATTCTTCAATTTTGGAAGAGTGGGCTAACAAAAGAAACGAAAGTGATAAATGAAATAAATTTCAGGTCATATTGATTAGAAAATATTTTAAATTACTTAACTAAGTTGTACACTAAATGGAATAAATGTGGTTGATGTTAAAAATATTTTTAAAAGTCCATTTGATCTTTAATACTTTGGACAATTAGTTGAGAGTGCAGAAAGGTAATATAATGCAGTTTATCTGTGCTGTGAGGACAGCCACAAGGTACACTTAATGGTAAGCATAATTTTAGTTTACATGCCCACTTCCTCTGTTTCTCAAGATAATGAGGAAGATTTGAACTAAAGGCTCTATCCCACCAAACTGGAAAAGGGATGCTTTGTTCCCAAGAAAGAAGATTCCTCTACAATCACCCAGTTTAGGACAATCTCACTACTTAGTGTGGAGTGCAAGATAGTCTTCTTGGCGCTTGTGAGAAGGCTGACCTCTTACTTAATGGAGAACCACTATATCAACACATCCATCCAGAAAGGTGGCATCCTGGGTTTTGCTGGGGACCTTGACCACACCTCAATAATCAGCCAGTTGATCTGTGGGGCCAGGGAGAAGAAAGATAATCCAACAGTCGGCTGGTTAGACCTAGCCAATGCCTACAGATCAATTCCACACACTCTCACCTAGGCTGGCCTGTATCACTACCATATCCCACAGGTATCGCAAGACGTGATCATCAGCTACCTAGGAGGATTCAGGCTATGCAACCAGGTGGCAAGACCTCCAAAAAGGGATTCCAACTGGCTGTACCAGCTCCCCCATCTTGTTTGTCATGGGTATGAATCTCCTCATATCAGCAGCAGTGGACATTACCCAAGGCCCAGTGTTGGAGCCCGGCATCCGACAACCTGCAATACAGGGTTCATGGATGACACCACAGTAACCACTGTAACCCATGTCCAAGCAAGATGGAAACCCTGGCCAACATAGCTACCTGGGCTAGGATGATCTTCAAGGCCAGGAATTCCAGACACATGGTGATCAAAAAAGGACAAGGTTACTAGCAAGTTCAGTCTTCAAGTACAGGGAGAAGTCATTCCATCCATAGAGTACAACCTAGTCAAGTGACGTGGAAAGTGGTTTAATGCAGCAATGACCGACAGCGTTAACATCACCAACACTGTAAAGTAGTCTGAAGGGTGGCTGAAGAAGATCAACAGAACCAGACTCCCTGGTAAATTAAAGGCGTGGTGACACCAACATGTCTTCCACCAAGGCAGCTCTTGCTTATCATGGTGTACTAACTCCCCAAGATCACTATGGCAGGCTTCAAGAGGAAAGTCAACAAGCACCCGCGAAGTGGCTGGAGATCCACCCAAGTTTTTCTTCTGAAGAGCTACGATCAGGGCAGCTACGGTTCTCGTTGTCATCCGTAGTGGAAGAGTTCAAGGTGGCAAAGTGTAGAGCTGTGTTAGCACTGAGGGGCTGATAAATCAAGTAGGAGTCACAACAATATCAGGCTGAGAGTGGGCTGCCAACTCGGCCACAGACCCAGCAGTGAGCTCCCTGCAATTGAGAGACATCACTGGCAACCCTTGCCTGGAAAGTCGAGGCCTTGGCTCCTCAGACCTCCAATGATGGGAGAGTGCAAGTGCAAGGGATAGGCGTGACATGGTCCAGGCAGAGGTACGGAACTGCAAGGACGAAAGGTGGTTATTGAAGGCAGTGGATTTGGGATCACAGGGTGGCTGGACAAAATGGGATCTTCCCAAGTGCAAGATCACTTGGGCAGAGCTTTGGAGACTGGAGCCCTCCCTACGCCAACACAGCTGCACACATGGGGGCCGAGAGAAGACCTCAAATGTAAGTTTTGTGGTCAGCAAGGTTCACATGCACACATTATGTCAGGATGCAAAACAGCTTTAACACAAGGACGATGTAGGTGGTGGCATGACAAGGTCCTGCTGTCCCTTGCTGACACTCTGGAGTGGGAGAGGGGTAAGTGGGACCAGCTGGCAGAGAGGCAAACAGGACAGTCATTTTCATTAAGAAGAGGGACACACCAGTCATATCAAAAAGGATTAAATCCAATCTGCTGCAAACTGCCAAATTATGGAAGATAAGAGTTGATGTGGGGAGGAAGCTGCTGTTCCCGGAAGTGGTGGAAACCACATGGATCAGACATCATCCTGTGGTCCACGGAAGACAAGAAAATCATCCTGGTGGAGCTCACAGTACTATGGGAGAAAGAACGCGAGGAGGCTCATGAGAGGAAGGCGCTGAAGTCCCAGTCCTTAGTCCAGGAGTCCTGGGACAAGGAACAGCAGATGTGCCTATTCCCTATGGAGAGCAGCTGTAGAGGGTCCCTGGTTAGGACGGCACGGAGGTTGCTGTCTATGTTGGGCCTTGATGAAAAGAGCAAAACCAAGCACTTGGAGGATGAGGGAGGAAGCAGAAAGAGCCTCTTGCTGGATATGGAGCAGACAAGTGAAGTCGAGCTGGAAGTCAGAAGCAGATGGGCAGTGACTCGGCTACCACTGCTGACTCACCAACTGGACTGTGTAGTGGTTAAGGGCTGAAACATTCTGTGAAGGTTGGACACCACCTGTTCCTGGCTAAAGGCCACGGTTACCTCAACAAGTGACTGTAGAGAGCATCCCTGTGTATGATGCAAGATTAAGAGTATCATTTCTATTTCTTACAATGATCATTGACAACTTTCTTGTCATTCATTTGTAATGTTTACACTTCCTCTGAGCAAGAAAACAGAAATTGAACATTCTGTTCTGATATTCTTACAACCTCTCCTTTTAATCTAATCTTGACTGTTACCATTTCTCTCCCCCAGTCACTCATTCTGGCAAAAATATTCAATGCTCACTAATGTCAAAGAGTATCCTTACAGTTAGTTTTAGACCTTTTATAGTTATCTTGAATCTATATCAGTTATTCTAGACCATCCACTTCTACGTATCCCTGTCTTCTCCTTTCACAATCTTACACACTTCCATCACAGTGTCCTGTAATATCCACCTAGTCTAAGTAGTTTTCTCTTTTTCTTAGTTCTGATGATTGATCTTTGTCCTCAAAGATAATTGTACATTTGTACATTGTAAATTGGATTATTATTGTTACATGCAGAGGTACCGTTACAAACTTTGTTTTGTATGCCATCCACACATATTGTTTATCCTCATCAGTAAAATTATACAGTTACAGAGAAAGTGCAGTGGAAGGCTATAGCAAGACTGATTGACATCTAGGGTAATCTTATTGTACCGGATCACTATTTAATACTCTTTAAACAGAGGGATAGAAGCTGTCCTTGAGCCTGGTGGTACATGCTTTCAGGCAGTTGAATTTTCTACCCAAAGGAAGATAAGGATGATGAGAGAATTTCTAAGATGAATGGGATCTTTAATTGTGTTGGTTGTTTTACTGAGGCAGCAAGACAGAGTTTATGGAGGCAAAGCTGGTTTTCATGATGTGCTGAGTTGTGTACATGACTCTACAGTTTTATTGTGATCGTGTGCAGAGTTGTTGCCATATCAAGCCATAATGTATCCAGATCGAGGATCAAGAGCCTCTGTCAGTCAAAGTTGACCATGGATATTGCATCCTAGCTGTCTAGCTATGCAAGCCTGTGTTGTACAATATGGAGAGCAAGCTGTTGCCCATGGAGCAAGCTCCCCCTCTCCACGCTTCTGATGAACCCAAAGTGAACGTCAAAGACCAATACAGTTTAGTACCAGCAGCGTCACAGGAGTTGCCAGTCAGGATTAAACTCAATGTTGAACTGCCTTAGGGACTCCAACTCCAGATTTTTCTCTCAGGGTTTACTCCTGAAGCCTTCCCCATGAGAAGGTATAGCCACAAGGCAACTAAGATTTGAGATCAGAGTCTTTTTTTCTCCTAGATGAGCTGCCAACCATGGCTGACAAGCCCCATCTGCCCGGTGATTGACTTTAAGGCACCAGTAACCTGCCTTTGCCCCTTTACCTGTCAGTAGAAATGGCTCTGCCACACATGAAGACCAGGAGCTGGACTTTGTTGTCAGAGGCTATTTGAGACACACGCTATTAGGAGCTTTAAATAGGTAGTGGGAGCTTATCCCCATTACCACCCCCGCTCTAATAACCTTAAGAACCATGTATCCCGAAATGTTGCTTTTTATGGTGTTTCCAATAAAATTTGGTAAGTGTTCGTTGGGAAATTTTTTAGCTTCCTGAGGAAGAAGAGACACTGCTGATTATCTTGGCCATAGTGTCTACGCGGTTGGGCCAGGACTGGCTAATTACTCTTAAGAATTTAAAGTTTTCAACCACCTTGACTTCAGCACCATTGACGTAAACAGTAGCGTGTGCACCACCCTCTTTCCTGCAATTAATGACCACCACTTCTGTTTTGTGGACATTGAGCGAAGGTTGATTTCCTGACCCCATGATACTAAATCCTTTCTGTAATCCGATACACCATTATTTGGAATACAGCGCTCTGCAGTGGTATCATCTGCAAATTCCTCAATGGAGTTGGAGCAGAACATGAGTGTATAAGTATCTGAGGATGAAGCAATGTGGGACATCACTGTTGAGGGTAATCGTAGCAGATATGTTCCTGCCAGTCCTTACTGAGTGTGGCTTGTTAGTAGTAAGTCAAGGATCCAGTTGCAAGTGGAAATATTGAGACCAGCACAAGTAGTTTGGACATAAGCTTGCCTAGAAATATGGTATTGAAGGCTGAACAGTAGTCAACAAATAATTACCTTTCTGCAGATGCTGCATGACCTGCTAAACTTTAATTCCACCATTTTCTGTTTTTATTTCACATCTTATGCACAGATTTTGTTTTATTTTCAGCCTCTGATGTGAATTTGCATTTTTCTTACCTTTATTTCCTGTACAGAATTAAAATTTTTGATGCCATACTTCCTTTGAAATGATTGAATTTTAAAAATGTAAACCAGCTAAGCTCTATGATGTGTTCTGTAATATCATGAAGTGTGGGTGGCAAACACAATGGTAACAATTTAGCAGAACTACAAAGAATGCAGGACTACTTAAGAAAACAGAACCCTTCAGCAAATAGGCACAAATATAAAGAAATGACATAGCTATTTAAGCATTCCTAATATACTTGATAAAGGAAGCAAAAATGTACTTTAAATTTCTACATACCTACTGAATCCATTTAATGGCTCCAGAACTTTTCTCATTTTCAAAACAAAAACAGCGAAGCATAGAAACATAAGGTTTAGTTTTAAATTTAACAATATAAATGAAAAGGACAAAAGAATTAAGCATTGCAAAGTGCAAATTCAAAGTAAATTTATTATCAAAACATGTCTATGTCACAATATACAACCTTGTGATTCATTTTCTTGGAGGCTTTAACAAGAAAAAAGAGAAATACAATGGAATTTAGTGAAAAACTATGCATAAACAAGCAAAGGCTGACAAAAACCAATGTGCAGAAAAAGACAAACAGTGCAAATAAAAATATTATTGAGAAGATGAATGGTAAAGAATCCTTGAAAGTGAGTCTGTAAGTTGTGAAATCAGTTCTGAGTAGTGGAGATGAAGTTACCCTCACCAGTTCAGTAGCACGAGGGTTGTTGGATAATAATTGCTGCTGAACGCGGTGGTGTGGGATTGAAGGCATCTCTACTTCCTACCTGCTGGTCATAGTGAGAAGAGGGCATGGCCTGGATGATGAGGGTGTTTGATGCTGGATGCTGCTTTCTTGTGGCAATGCCCATACAAATTTACTCAATAGTCGGGAGAGCTTGTGACCGACTGGGCTGTACCCACTATTTTCTGGAGCTCTTTCTGTTCCTGAACATTGGTGTTTCCACACCAAGCAAGGTTCCTTTTGACTGCAACAATATAAAATAAGTGAAAAGGAATCTGAAATCTGTTTAACATTTCTCCCAATTATACTTTCAATACTTAGTCAATAATATTTTAATTTCTTTACCCAAAGAAAAATACTGTATGTCACTTTTCTGTGTGGGTAAATATGATGCCTTCTAAGCTGCCTAGTACCAATGTGATAGACTCAAGTAGTTCCATAGAAGTAGATGGAGAACTAATTTATACCACTTGTCTGACCCACTAATTAACTAACTGGCAGATTAATTCAGGTATCCCCGATAATGAGTGGATTATGTAAACTGAAGTGCCTGCAGCTACAGATAATTTTCCCAAGACGGTTCCATTACTGTCCAGTTGTTAGTTGTTTTTTATTCTTGCCTGTAATGAAATGAAGTCGTATCTAACAGAATCTAATCAATTACTGAGGTTCTGTAAATTAAATCCCATCCATGCCTGGATAGGTTAATGACCTATTAATGACTACTGTACACATTCAGGGCAGGCTGCTTGTCGTCACTGGTTCCTGACATTTTGTCTGTAATCCTGTTGTTTCAGCAGATGGCAGTCTCCTGAGTCCAACAACACTGACCTAGAAATTTCCTCACACGACTCCAAAGAAACACTCTTGGGCAGTAAAAAATCAGCAAAACCTGGAAAAGGGTCATTTCCCACAAATTTATGGGGGCCTGTTGAGAAATGTAGCTTCTGCCTTCTTTGATGCCCTGGTATTTCTCTGCAGCCTATGATTCCCCTGAAATAACATCAATACTATGCAAAATAAAAATGTACATGCAATAAGATTTTCGCAAAATCTCAGCTGCCTAGAACTATGATTATGTCAAGTTTTGGTGGCCTAGGCTTTGTTACACTTAGCATTGATGCCAACTGGAGCCCTTGCAAGCTATCACGAAATTGACCAAAACAGCATTTTTTAATGCAGCTTACATTCAAAAACAAGCACTAAAATGGCAGCTGTGTGGACTCTAAAGGAACATTACCAAGTAGAAAACAGCTCCCAATACTTTGATGTATAACAATCAAAGAATGATGTCAGTCCTTTAAGGCACTGAGTAGCAAAGCACACTTCATTAGGACAATTTTTTTTAGCCAGAGTGTAGTGACACAGTGCCACAGACTGCAGTGGAGGCCGAGTCCATGGATATATTTATGGCAGAAGTTGATCATTTCCTGGTCGCTCAGAGCATCAAACGATATGGTGAGAAGGCAGGTGTATGGAGTTGAATAGGATCCGGGATCAGACATAGGGAATGGCAGAGCAGACTCAATGAGCTGAATGGCCTAATTCTACTCCTTTGTCTTATGGTCTTAAGATCCAAATAAATGTTCTAAATCAGATAATTGCTTAGGAGTTTTCACAGATTTGGCATGTCACCTAAAACTGATAAACTTCTATAGAAGCACAGTGGAGAGTTGCATTACAGCCTGGTACAAAAAGACCAATGCTCAGGAATGAAAAAAGTCTACAAAAAGTGATGGATGCAGCCCTATCCATCGTAGATTTATATTGTATTTCTTTACTTTCCTGCAAACACCTGCAAGAAAACAAATCTCAGGGTACCATATGGTGACATATATATGCACTTTGATAACAAATTTATTTTGACTTCTACTTTATCTTTGAAATGTTAGGACAACTGTCCTATATACTGTGAGATATGGTGAGAAAAGATGTGGGAGTGCTAGAATACCAGGGCAGGAAGTAGTCTCCTCCAGGAGTGACAATCTGTTCAGATTTAAATTCCTCAGTGTTATCTTTTCAGAGGATCTGTCCTGGGCCCAGCACGTAAGACCCATTATGAAGAAGGCACGGCAGTACCTCTCCTTTCCTTAGAAGTTTGCAAAGACACAGCATGACATCCAAAACATTGTCAAACTTCTATAGGTGTGCAGTGGAGAGCATATTCACTGATTGCATCACAACCTGGTGTGGAAACACCAATGCCTTTGAATGGAGAATCCTACAAAAATTTGTGGATATGGTCCAGTCCACCAATGAGCACATCAACACAAAACACTGCTGTAGAAAATCAGCATCCATCATCAGGGATGCCACCACTTGGAACATGCTCTCTTCTCACTGCTTCCGTCGGGCAGGTGGGGCTTGTCAGCCGTGGATGGCAGCTCATCTAGAAGGAAGACTTTGACCTCAAACTTCTGCTGCCTTGAGGCTATACCCTCTCTTGAGGAAGGTTTCAGGAGTAAAACCCAATGGAAAAATACAGAGCTGGAATCCCTAAGACAATCCTACGTTGAGTTCAACGCTGATTTGCAACTCCTGTGATGCTGCTGGTACCAAACTGTGTCAGCCTCTACCATTCCTTTGGGTTCATCAGATAAGTGGAGAGGGGGAGTTTACTACATGGGCAACAGCTTGCTCTCCATATTGTAGTGCCCAGGCTTGCATATCTAGACAGCTAGGAAGCAACATCCATGGTTGACCCTGTCCAACGGAGGCCTTACCCACTCACTCTTTCCTGTTTATCCTGTATTATTATATCCGGACGGTTATTATGGATTGTCCTGTTTGTAATAATGGATCGGTCATAATATAATTTGTGGTATTCTGACTCTAAAACTGGATCAGGCTTGTATTTATAGTAAGGTATGATTTATTTTATGAATTTGTACTTTAAAGCAAGATTTTGGTGAATGATGTTTGAAACTTGATTGTGCCTGTGTAAGATTGAGTTAAATTGCAACAGAGTCCCATAATCTGTTGGATTGTTTTTGATCCTTCTTGGCATTTTCTACATTTATCATCTTGAATTTGGCAGTCTTTTATTAAGTATTTTTGATTTTTTTTTGTGTTGACCACCTGGTCCTGTATTGCCACAAGGAACCCTTTGTTTCTGGGATGAGGTCTCCAAGTCTGAGCAAGGCGTTTGATACTTCCTTCTCAACATCTAGTCTGCTCAGATTGTGGGGATGTCTTCCATGGAGGGTCATGCTCTTCCATTGGTTAACTTTTTATTCAATAGTGATGATGTCTTCATTTTCTGGGTTGTGGTGTGTACTTCTTATCAGAATTGCATATTCTTGCTTGGAGTGCCAATTACTACTATTAGTAGTAGTAGTATTAGCATAATAAAATAATTTCTTCTTTTTCTTTTCATATTTGCACATTGTTCAAATCTCAGGGTTGTATATGGTGACATATATGTATTTTGATAATAAATTTACCTTTGGACTTTGAAATAAGCCATGCTGAAAGAATTTGCATGTTTTTCCAAAATATGCCAGTATAAGTTTCACGCTATAGGCACCTACAGAGTGGAAATCAACACTAAAAATAAACTTTATGCAATGGTCTAAGTTTATTGTTGGTATTGGTGCTAAAGATTAGTGCAAGTCAGAGAGTCATAGAATCATACTGCATGAAGATGTCTCCTTTGGCCCAGGCTTTCAAGCATCCACTTACACTAATGTCATTTAATTCTCCCTGCTTTCCCATCAACTGACCACCAGGTTCTACCAATCCATTGCACATAACATGATTCATACATTCTTACAGCAGTTGCTACCGTACGATATGCTTTTGTTTAAGATCAGAGCAACCTTATTGCCCTTAAAGAAACTATATGGTATATGAATGACACACTAACATACACACATAACAGTGATTAACAACTAGGAGAGTTTATATGAGCTAATTTCCCAGTGACCAATAACTTCTTTTGTTGGATCTCTTCAAGAATGCATTAGTCCATTGAAACAAGTTTTTTACCATATAAGTATCACTTTGTGAAAAGCAAATTCTGATGCCGAGTCTGGATGCCTCAGTTCTCATTCAAAGCATCCAAGCAGCAATTCACACTCTTAATTAGAATTAGACTTTGGATTTAGCACAGCTAAGAATAGATGGAGAAAGTGGCTTTGTGTGGTAAATTTCTGTTCTAGCTTGTGTCTACCTGTGCTGAAGAAAATAGGGACAAATTCCCAGCATTTCAAACAACAAGCCTTTGAACTGAGATGTTAATTACTCCAGCACCTTCCATATTTCCACCCTGATGTGCCCAATGGAATTAGCTATGAAACTGCTGCCTAGTCATCAGCTCAATGTGGGATAATCTTCCCTCGTATTTCATAACACAAAAGCTTTTAATCCTGGATTTCGCAGGAAAATACCACCAATCTGGGATTGCCATGTGCACATATGAGCTATTGGGAATATAGGATCAGTGCAAGATTAGTTTAAATGGGTGCCTGCTTCTTAGCATGGATTGATGGGCTGAATGACTTAATTAATTTTATAAACTTCAGTGAATACACTTGAAAGCAGATGTCACACAGTAGTGGGCATCTGTTCACCTGTGTTGTCCAAAATGCTCAAATTCCATTGTATATCCAAATTTCTCAATGTGTGGCTGTACCACAATAATTAAGCCAGAGAATGTATACCTTGGAAGGATATTAGGTTTGGCCTAGTTCAGGATGGTGCGTTCATTCTTTTGAATAGGGGAACAATGGCTAAGAGTGACCAACATAAAGTTTATTTACATATTTTTGAATTAACTGAGTTTTGCTAATTGTTCTCAGTACACTCTTCTTTGCAAAACTTTCACCATCTTCAATAGGATCCTACCACTAAACACATCTTTGCCTACACTCCTCACCCACTCCCTCCACTTTCCGCAGGGATCACTCTCTCCATGATTCCGTCTATTCATCCCTCCCAACTAATCTCCTTCATGGCATGTATCCCTTGTGAGCAGAAGAAGTGTTACACCTGCCTATTCACCTCCTCCCTCATCTCCGTTCAATGCCCAAAAAAGTCCTTCCCAATGAGGTAACACTTCACCTGTAAACCTTTCCACCAGCATTTTTTTTATGTTACTCTAGATTTCCGGCATCTAGACACTAGAACTAGACACTAGAATACTACAGCACAGTACAGGCCCTTCAGCCCTTGATGTTATTCCACCCTATATATTTCTTTTAAAAAAGTACTAAACACTCACTACCCCGTATCCCTCTATTTTTCTTTCATCCATGTGCCTGTCCAAGAGGCTCTTAAATACCCCTAATGTTTTAGCCTCCACCACCATCCCTGGCAAGTCATTCCAGGCACCCACAACCCTCTGTGTAAAAAACTTACCCCTGATGTCTCCCTTAAACTTCCCTCCCTTAACTTTGTACATATGCCCTCTGGTGTTTGCTATTCATGCCCTGGGATACAGGTGCTGGCTATCCACCCTATCTATGCCTCTCATAATCTTCTAGAGCTCTATCAAGTCCCCTCTCAGCCTTCTACGCTCCAAAAAGAAAAGTCCCAGCTCTGCTAACCTTGCCTCATAAGACTTGTTTTCCAATCCAGGCAACATCCTGGTAAATCTCCTCTGCACCCTCCCAATAGCTTCCACATTCTTCCTATAATGAGGTGACCAGAAATGAACACAATACTCTAAGTGTGGTCTCACCAGAGATTTGTAGAGTTACAACATGACCTCCCTACTCTTGAATTCAGTCCCCCTATTAATGAAGCATAGCATCCCATAGGCCTTCTTAACTATCCTATCAACTTGTGCAATGATCTTGAGGGATGTATGGATTTAAACCCCCAAGGTCCCTCTGTTCATCCACACTCTTAAGAAACCAACCATTAACCCTGTACTCAGTCTTCTGGTTTGTCCTTCCATAATGCATCACCTCACACTTATCTGCAGAATCTCATGTGTTTTTGAGAAGTAAAAATTATCAGTCATATATTGTAAATCTAAATATTAAAAATATACAATTAAAAACATCCAATCTATGGAAATACATTAATAATAATGATAGTTAAAATGAGAGTAAGAACGCAGTGATCTTCATTTACCTTTGTCAACTAGATTAACAATTGCATTCAAATGAATGTGCCGTTGTTTTGCTTCAGTTATTGTGGGCATAAGACAGACAGGCTAGATTCTTTGAACTATCCCATCCTCTAATTGGCAGCCTTGGGTAACGGCCTGTACTTGGTACAGTGCACATCTGGCAATCACTGCATTCCACGCCACAGAGTGCAGCTGTGGTAGTCAGAATGTGCTGCCACATGCACTGGAGCCAACAGAACTGTCCTAATGAAGTGTCCTGACCCAAAACATTGACTGTTTATTCTGATGCTGCCTGACCTGTTGAGTTCCTCCAGCATTTTACCTGTGTTGCAATGCGTCTTAGTTTTGTTTTTGACTATTTTAACATTTTAAGTATTTTTGAAGTTAGTTTCTTCATGTCAGAGACATTAAGGCTATTTGGTGGAGCTTAATTTTCCCTGCCCATGTGTTGTCATCGATATGAAGGTCCTAGCCCCCAGACAAGATCTCACTACTAAGAAACAGGCCAGAACTTTGCAGCAGGTTGACACCAGATTCCCATTGAAGTTGATTGCCTATCTAACACAGAAATCAATAACAAGCACAGGTGGCTCCCTTGTACCAGGAAGTTCTGTGTTTGATCAGCATCAAATAAGAAGAAAATATACTGGATATCTGTCATAGCATGCAAAGGCATCTCTGGTGGACAAGGCAGATGAAATTAATGGGGAGATTCAATGGCCAGGAAGACAATTCTGCAACACTTTGTGGAGAGTGATGGGCACAGAGGTCATGGTCATCCATTGCACTCAAGGAAAACCCCAGTTGTGACAATTGCTCATACCTCTGGTCAAGAGAGTGGAAACACCCCAGTGCAACAGTTTTTCCATTTTAAAAATTCCTCTACACATGTTTTTTCATGCAGTTCACATCTTCTATATCCAACATCAAGTCTTGCCAAGTAAAAGTTATCTTCCTTGGGTATGACAGACAAACAAACATACAGGATTATGTCTTGTTCTAAAATCTATCAGTAATGCCTCCAAAATGCAAAACAAACAATTTATATTCTAAATAAAATTTTATTTTTGCAGCGATCTGATACATGCAATTTTGCATTTTGTACTTGAATTATCTTCTTCAATCACAAAAAACAATTAAAATCTGTTGCAAGTTGTTTGGATGTTTATTAGTTTAAATCACAGTGAACCATTCATCAGTTACTTCATCCTGATCATCTATAAGCAGCAGCCCCTCTGGGAATCCGTGGGCGAGCTCCATAATATTGATGTGGACCAGGATACCGCGGTTGGCCTTGGAATTGGCCAGGATTCCTTGGCCTTGGTGGTCCTGTGATAGCTACTCGTGGGGGAGCCGCAAGCCTCATTCCTCTTTCATTGGGCAGACTAGCATTGTGAGTTAGAGGCTGGTTAGCAGAATTAACACCACTTGGTTTCTTGTCCACCTCAACAACTGTTTCGCTGTTGCTGTCTGCACGGAAAACAGGAAGGCAGATTTTCTTTACTCAGAAATACTTAACTTATATTCATTTGCCTCAAAATTGAAAAGAAACATGTTGTTAAACCACACTGATTGTAAATAGCAAGCACAAGGAAAGCTGCAGATGCTGGAAATTCAAGCAACACACACAAAATGCTGGTGGAACACAGCAGCTCAGGCAGCATCCATAGGGAGAAGCGTTGTCAACATTTCGGGCCGAGACCCTTCGTCAGGACTAACTGAAAGGAAAGATAGTAAGAGATTTGAAAGTAGGAGGGGGAGGGGGAAATGCGAAATGATAGAAGACCAGAGGGGGTGGGGTGAAGCTAAGAGCTGGAAAGGTGATTGGCAAGAGGGATACAGAGCTGGAGAAGGGAAAGGATCATGGGACGGGAGACCTCGGGAGAAAGAAAGGGGGAGGGGAGCACCAGAGGGAGATGGAGAATAGGTAGAGTGATGGGCAGAGAGAGAAAACAAGGGGGAAGGGGAGAAAACTAAATATATCAGGGATGGGGTAAGAAGGGGAGGAGGGACATTAGCAGAAGTTAGAGAAGTCAATGTTCATGCCATCAGGTTGGAGGCTACCCAGACGGTATATAAGGTGTTGTTCCTCCAACCTGAGTGTGGATTCATCTTGACAGTAGAGGAGGCCATGGATAGACATATTAGAATGGGAATGGGATGTGGAATTAAAATGTGTGGCCACTGGAAGATCATGCTTTCTCTGGCGGACAGAGCATAGAGCTGATTGTAAATAGCTCCTTTTCTCAGTTCCTTTCTACCCCCAACTTACCAAAATAAATATTGCCTGTGGCTATCTGTCCCCACCCCATTTCATATTCATATGCAGCCCCTTGACAACAACATTTGAGAGTATAATCACAGATTTCAATTCTTACTGATAACCTGGAGCTCAGTGTTATCATCACCTCATTTCACCCCTGTAATGTCTCTGATTTGTCGTACCCTCTTTGCAAACTCTGCTGAAAGATGACCAGAAATTTCCAACTAAGTACCTGAAAAATCAATTCCTGCTTTCATTCCCCATCTTCTAGCCATCATTTCCATTGCTCTCTGTAGCCATTATACGAAGTAGAGGTGGATTACCCCAATCGTTGATCCCATATGGAATTTCTGATCCAAACACCATTCCCAATCAGACCATTTACTTACATCCTTGTTTTCTCACTTGGCTTCAATCCCCTAACTTAACTGCTGCTATCCTAATCCACACTTTGATGATTGGTGCACTCGGCCATTACAGTATCTGGTCAGCCTTTCATCTTCCACCAATGTCTACTGTTCATTTTCATTTATCAAAATGGTGCCATGTGTGTCTATCTGTGCCAGTCCAGCCAAAATACTTCACTTAACACTTCTCATGAAGTCATCTAGTCATAGGGAGATTCAGCACAGACCCAAATCCCTCAACCCACTAAATACATGCCAACAATGAAGCACCAGCTTTTACACCAATCCTAACCTAGCCCAGTTTAGACTTCCCATATTCCAACTATTTCCCTTGATTGCAGCAATTTATAGTCACCAGTCAGCTTACCGACTCATAAGGATTTGGGATGTGGGAGGTAACAGGAGCATCAGGAGGAAATCATGTAGTCAGAGGAAGAGCATGCAAACTCCACACTGACAGCATGACCAGAGGTCAGGATGGAAACCACATTACTGCACTTAGGAGGTAACAGCTTAACTAGCTGTACTATTGAGCCACCTCCAACACAGAACGACATTTGCCAAGATTCATATCCTCCTTATCCCATCTATTGCACCCTGGAGCCTTATAATATCCTAGTTATTATCAACTACACAATCAAACGTGGCATCATCTGTGAACTGAGGAATACTGCAACTTCCTTGCACTTTGCTTTTAAGAAAACTGAAAAGCAGATTGATGTCACAATCTTCCTCCTCTGCACACTTCAAGTTGCACAGAGGCTAATTTCCCTATCAAAAGCTATCCAGGACAACTCCAGTTAAAAAATGTGCAGACACAAATGGAAATGGTTTTCCACTCATGCTCTGCGAAAGACTTGTGTAACAGAGCCAGATATTGCAGCCAATTTTTGTTTTGATTTATGTGATTAGAAAATCAACTTTCTTCCATCCATAACTAAGGAAGTAATGAAAATGCCTTTCCAAATCACAGAACAAAGACCTATCTTCTGCTGTTAACCTTGATGAATTTTCCATACCTTTATTCAAAGAATTTTGCAGTTCTTCCATTTGATTTGCTGCAGCTTCAGCGTTCATTTTGCTTCTCTTTTTATTTTCTTCACTTTGCTATTAACAATTCCAAACAAAAACAAATCAGTTCTCATTTTAAAGCTCAGTGGGGTAGATATTCACCTTTAGTTGTTCCTACTAAATCCACTATTTGGAACTGGCAACATGCTTCCAAAGTTTGTTTCTGATGGTAACAGAAGTTCTAGAACCATTGACTTGGCTGGAAAACAGCATTTCACTCTGCTTTTCAAGAATGATGAGAATAGAAAAGCAAGGAAAGAGAAAATGACAGCTTCTATGAAACTGACTGGTCAGGAATTTACTGGATGACAGACAATGGGGATGATATGCAGATGCATCTGTAAGTGGCAAAATCAGGCAATCAGCTTTGCACTGGATTTATATTGGCAGATACAATATATCGCTAATAATCCAATTTTGCCAATGATTCATTAACAAGCATAATTATTCAATTAATACAAAAGAAAACAAAAAAATTGCAAAGTTATTATTAAAAACTGGAACATAAGAAATAGCAGCAAGAGTCTCCACAGACTCTCTTGGATCATTAATTAAGCACCCTATCCTAAATGGCTGACCCTTTTTGTAACACTATGACCCTTAGCTCTGGACACATTAGCCAAAAAAAATGATCACCGTTTGAATTCAGAATCAGGTTTAATATCACTGGCATATATCATGAAATTTGTTGTTACAATACATAATAATAAAACACCTTTAAATTACAATAATAAATACGTATAAAAAATAAATTAAATGCATAGTGCAAAAAGAGAACAAAAAGGGGGAAAATAGTGAGGTACTGTGGACAATGGTTTCATTGTCCATTCAGAAGTCTGATGGCAGGGGGAAGAAACTGTTGCTGAAGCATTGAGTGAAATAAGTGTACTTTGATTTTAGATTTTATTCTGCAGGTTTCACTTGCTGTCTATAAAACAATACAGTTTAAATTTCCAGGCGATTGTGGGAAGTGAGGGAGGAGATTGCTGAGCCTCTGGCGATGATCAATGGGGATCATCAATCATCAATCATCAACAATGGGGACAGGAGAGGTTCCGGAGGATTGGAGGGTTGCAGATGTTGTTCCCTTATTTAAGGAAGGGAGTAGAGATTGCCCAGGAAATTATAGACCAATGAGTCCTACTTCAGTGAATGGTACGTTGATGGAGAAGATCCTGAGATTTATGAACATTTGAAGAGGTATAATATGATTAGGAATAGTCAGCATGGCTTTGTCAAGGGCAGGTCGTGCCTTACAAGCCTGATTGAATTTTTTGAAGATGTGACTAAACACATTGATGAATGTAGAGCTGTTGAAGTAGTGCATATGAATTTCAGCAAGGCATTTGACAAAGTAACCATGCAAGGCTTATTGAGAAAGAAAGGAGGCATGGGATCCAAAGGTACATTGCTTTGGGGATCCAGGACTGGCTTGCCCACAGAAGGCAAAAAGTGGTTGTAAATGGGTCATATTCTGCATGGAGGTCAGTTACCAGTGGTGTGCCTCAGTGATCTGTTCTGGGACCCCTAATCTTCGTGATTTTTATAAATGACCTGAATGAGGAAGTGGAGGTATGTATTAGTAAATTTGTTGATGACAGAAAGGTTGGGGGTGCTGTGGGTAGTGTGGAGAGTTGTCATGTGTTACAGCAGAATATTGATAGGATGCAAAACTGGGTTGAGAAGTGACAGATGGAGTTCAACACAGATAAGTGTGAGGTGGTTCATTTTGGTAGGTCAAATATGATGGCAGAATATAGTATTAATGGTAAGACTCTTGGCAGTGTAGAGGATCAGAGGGATCTTGGGTTCCGAGTCGATAGGACACTCAAAGATGCTGTGCGGGTTGACTGGTTAAGAAGGCATACGGTGCATTGCACTTCATCAATCGTGAGATTGAGTTTAAGAGCCGAGAGGTAATGTTGCAGCTACATAGGACCCTGGTCAAACCCCACTTGGAATACTGTGCTCAGTTCTGATCGCTTCACTACAGGAAGGACATGGAAACCATAGAAAGGGTGCAGAGGAGATTTACAAGGATGTTGCCTGGATTAGGGAGCACGCCTTATGAGAATAGGTTGAGTGAACTCGGTCTTTTCTCCTTGGAGCGACAGAGGATGAGAGGTGACCTGATACAGGTGTACAAGATAATGAGAAGCATTGATTGTGTGGACAGTGAGAGGTTTTTCCCAGGGCTGAAAGGGCTAGCACAAGAGGGCATGGTTTTTAGGAGCTTGGAGGTAGATACAAAGGAAATGTCAGGGGTAAGTTTTTTTACGCAGAGAGCGTTGAGTGTGTGGAATGGGCTGCCGGCAGTGGTGGTGGAGGCAGATACGATAGGGTCTTTTAAGAGGTTCCTGGATAGGTACATGGTGCTTAGGAAAATATGGGTAAGCCTAGTAGTTCTAAGGTAAGGACATGTTCAGCACACATTTGTGAGCCAAATGGCCTGTATTGTGCTATAGGTTTTCTTTGTTTCTATGTTTCCACCAATGTATCTGCTATTTGAGAGCAGAGCAGGGAATGAAGATAAGGTTAAAAAATGCTCGAAGCCCTCAGCAGGTCAGGTAATAGTTTTGTTTTTAATCAAAGTCTTGAACATAACCAGTTAAATAACTTGATCCTTTTCTATTCCCACCATAAATTGTGTTATTTCAACACACTATATGTAAAGGATTTTGGCAAACTTTGTTGGGACATCGCCTGTTGTTGTCAAAAACTTCTTGATGTTCTAAAGTTCTATTGTTCTAAAATTCAGGAAGTGACATTGCCAGATCAGCTCACTCTGCTCTGTCATAACAAATCCTCTTCCGAAAATTTCCTAATGCTGCTTATCTGCTTGTTTCTTAGCCATGTACGTTGTTTTACGTAATTCAAAGTGCACGATTTCTAGCCATGATGTCCAGTCCTAGCTAATTAAATGAGATAGCTGTACAGAGTTCCTGTCGAAGAAAGAAATGATACAATGCTTCAGATAGTATTTGAAATGAAACTGGGGTCTGCGCCAGTTAAGAACAATTTCCTCATGCAGGGTACCGTGTCCTATGTATGGTGAACAAAGGACTTGCTTTGTCATTCCCTGCAATGTGAGATTCCCGAATTTAGAAGTGCAGCCCACTGGCATGGCAAAACTCTAACAGTGGTGGCTTTCATGATAACTGCTGTTTCAAACTGTGAAGTGAGCATGGCTCAGCTTTTGAGTAAAGTAGTTCATCAGGGACTGGACAGAAAATGCATTCAGTACATCCCAGTATCATGGAGGCTCACTTGGAGCAAAGCTTGGCTTGTTTGCCCCACCACCCAACAATGAATATCATGTCCAACATTTAAGAGCATTGTTTTCACCAGTGGATTCCCCAGCTGTGGCTTGAATAAGAACAGGACCATTGACTCGTAATTAAATAGGCTTTCTTCCTACCTTTAAGATCTGGTCTTGACCCATACGGTTTTAAAAATGAATATATGCGCTTAACTGTGGCAGTGGCATTGCCACGCATGCATTATGCATCAATTGACATTTTCTATATGCCAGCAACCTCAGTAAATTAGCTACTTTTTAACTGCATTAACTGTGCACAAAAGTGCTGTTTACGGTTTGTGATCAAATTTTCCAACAGTCTGCTAGAAAACAAGCACTATGCTTCATTGTTGAAGTGATTCTTACATTTTGTAGTTTCTTCTTTAATTCCAGGTTTGCGGCCTTGTATGATTTAGAAGTTGTCTGAAGATAATATATTGCCAAACTAGAAAACAACAAAAATTATGTTGTGGTTAAGTTCTGTAATTTGACAGCAAGAGTTCAATTCAAACGAGCATTAAACTACATATATTAAATACGTATAGCAGAAGTTTTGGCATTCAATTTCCCCTGCTGAAGGGCCTTGGCCCAAAACATCAGCTCATTCCTTTGCATAGATGCTGCTTGACCTGCTGAGTTCCTCCAGCATTTTTGTGTGTATTACTGTGGATTTACAGCATCTGGAGAACCTCTTGTGTTTATTCAATTAACCCCACGGGACTTTATTTTACATTACAATTGTTAAAATCCAATTGAACATTTTTTTCACAGACATAAAAAATTGTAATTTGCTTCAAAAGCAATGTTATTTTCATTTTTATACAATTATTCCCAAATGCATTTGGAGAGGGCTCAATGATTCTTTTCTCTTCTCCCGTCCCAAATCAAGCCAGTCACTGTCATCCTTTCCTTTATCAATGGCTTGCTGGGCTTTGATCTGTCGCCTTCTACAAATCAGTGTATTATGATTCTTTGCAATCTTATAGGACTATTAAATTGCAGAATGCATTAGAGGAAAGAATAATATTACCCTTGCTCTAAAATGTAAATGTAACAGAGGTTTTTGATTAGCGACACAGATTATTTTGAAAAAGTGATACCAATCTGAGATTTTCAACTCTTTATGTCTCAACAACTCACTTTTCTAACAGCTAAATGACTAGGAGGATTTCAGTATCAGGTACAGTTGAAGAGTTGTTTGATAAAATAATATAAGGCACCAATTCTTTGAAAACACAGAAACTGTAAATGAAAAGTTAAGATCAAAATACTTACACCATAATCAAAATAAAAGAAAGAACCAAACCAGGGTTGCTCGCAGCACTGAAAACTTTTGCGAACCAGGCTGGAAAATCATTTTCCAGTGTTTCTTGAATAACATCAAACATTCTATTTTTCCCACTGCAAAGGAAAAATTAAAAGTGATGACTTTCCTCTTTTTTAAAATTTTACTATGATACTTGCTTGAAAGCCCAAGAATGTGAAGAGTCAGCAGTTTCTTTAATGGCTATGTTTGCAAAACGGTTCTTTTGCTTTTCCTGACTCATTGATAGAATCATGAAAAAATCAGGCCTGCAGTTCTGTTTTACTAGGAGTTTGAAGCCAATGCTCAAGTTTGCAAACAGGCTGCAGAGTGTTGTAGACTCAGTCATGGGTACAACCCTTCCCAGCATTAGGGGTATCTTCAAGAGGCAGAGCCTCAAGAAAGCAATGTGAACCTATGAACACTACCTTGCTTTTTGCTCTACTTATTTAGTTTTTATATTTCTTATTTATGTATTTCACTGTACAGCTGCTGCAAAGCAACAAATTTCATGACATATGCCAGTGAAAATAAACCCGATTCTGTGTAATCCACCCACAAGAGCTCTCACCATTCTAGGAATGCTCTCTTCTCATTTTGCCATCAGGCTGGAAGAACAGAAGCCCGAATATCCACACTCAGCTTCTTCCCCTCCACCATCGGATTCCGTGAATTAATAAACATTGCCTTTTATTTTATTTATTTTATTATTTATAAAAATTTTATGGCTTTGCACTGTACTGCTGCAGCAAAACAGATTTCACATCACATAAAATAGTGATAAGGCGTGCCTCTGAATTCTGACTGAAAAATTACCTGTGCTCTTCCCCAGGCTGCTATCTAGTGACTCTTTTTGGATAATGATTATGTGCGGCCAAATTGCGAATGGAATCAGAAAAATACTTGTTAGTTATGAAGCAAAGTTATTACCTAAATGGCCCGCAATCAAAAGATGGTGGTATTGAAACAATTGTGTAAACTGCAGGCAGTGTTGACAGAAACAGAATAATCAGCAACATAGCCATATAGAAGTTATTGGATCTTGATGCCTTAAACACTCGCTCATGTGGAACATTGGTACACATGACAGCCCAACATTGTAGGTACATTGAAGCCAGGAGTCGTAAAACATTGATAGCTGGAAGACATGGAGCATAAAAGGCACCCATCCTGAGGAGAAAAAAAGGAAAAGGAATTGTTGCTTTATGTTCCTGTTGTACAACTGCATGTTTTACAATTAAAAGTTCTACCAAACAAAGTTAATCCAGAAGTTTATTCTAATAAACGTTCATGGTGTATTAGATTAAATCAAGAAGAATTTTATCTAGAAGAGTGCTAATACCATAGAAATTATTATATTAGTAAAACTTAGTAATAAATTCATTGGAACAAATCTGTGTGATAGTTATACATTGTTCTTCTTTTCCTGTCATTCCCTGTGGGAAATGTGCCCATTTCATGAATTTCTTTTTGGTACTTCTATTTAAATTACATGTTAAGGATTGGTTTATTAATTAAGCAAATCTTAAACATCTTCATGCTTACACCGTTTGGTCAATTAAAACAGGGTTTATGTTAAAACATGAAGTACAACTGAAAATGATGTCAGTATTTTCTTCAAAAATTTCTGGAGCCCCAGATAGTATTTAATTCAATTATTAATTGTGATACCATCTGCATTCATATTTCCATAAACAAACTCCAGAATGACTGGGATCTCTGATAGCAACATGAGGTTTGAATGTTGCTGTTTAGAACTCCAAGAGGGCCATCACTGATGAAAATCTTAAATAAGAGGAGCAATATTAGATTATCTTGCTACATTCCTCTCCTATCTCAATGAACCTTTCATCTCTATTCGTGCAAGGAACTTGAAGCTGAGGCACACAGAATATGATAATAAACTTATATGTCTTCAGTTTCTGTGAGGTTATGTGAGGCACAAGTTTAAAATAAATATTTTAGAATGTACTTTATGCTCCACCTACCATATCATGCCTTGATTGAAGATCAAACCCAAAACATTCCCACTAATATCAAATTCTCCATAGGAAGGCTAAATGAAAATAATAGCAATTTTTCAATCATTACTGAAAAACAATGATTACTATTTATAATTCTTCATATTGTATTGAACTTTGCGTGTGTGAGCGCGTGTGCGTGTTTATATAAAATGAGTTAGCTCTTACAAATCCATACTCGAGATCCCAGCACCAGCAATAGTTAAAAAATCTGACAAATACAGCACGAAGAAAATCCCCGACCAGTATAGTTATCACTGTGGTCAAAGTATCTGAAACTGTGAGCCGCACAAACTCCTGTGAGAGAGTAGAATTGAACATTGACATTTTTACATTTCTCAGTCTCAATAACATATCAGTCTGAGTTACAAAATCTTATTTCATAATTTGTTTTTACCTGAATAAGATCAAACACAATCATTTTTTCAAGCAAAGTGAAAAATTAAAATATTTATTGGCAGAAATTATACTTATTCAACTGGAGGCAGTTCTAAAACAAATACAATTACAAACCTCAAAACTATTTTCTGTTCCTGATCCAATTCACAGACTTGATGCCAGCATTTTTGATGAGGGTTATTACAAGTAAGATTAAAATGGGTCTATCCCTACATCAAGCTTATAATCCTAAGTATCCTTGCCTACAATAGTCAGAGGGATCTTGGGGTCTGAGCTCAAAGTAGCTTTGCAGGTTGACTCTGTGGTTAAGAAGGCGTATGGTGTATTGGCCTTCATCAATCGGGGAATTGAATTTAGGAGCCAAGAGGTAATGTTGCAGCTATATAGGACCCTGGTCAGACCCCACTTGGAGTACTGTGCTCAGATCTGGTCACCTCACTACAGGAAGGATGTGGAAGCGATAGAAAGGGTGCAGAGGAGATTTACAAGGATGTTGCCTGGACTAGGGAGCATGCCTTATGGGAATAGGTTGAGTGAATTCGGCCTTTTCTCCTTGGAGCAACGGAGGATGAGAGGAGACCTGACAGAGGTGTATAAGATGATGAGAGGCATTGATCCTGTGAATAGTCAGAGGCTTTTCCCCAGGGCTGAAATAGTTTCCACAAGAGGACACAGGTTTAAGGTTCTGGGGAGTAGGTACAAAGGAGATGTCAGGGGTAAGTTTTTTACTCAGAGAGTGGTGAGTGCATGGAATGGACTGCCAGCAACGGTGGTGGAGGTGGATATGATAGGGTCTTTTAAGAGACTTTTGGATAGGTACATGGAGCTTAGTAAAATAGAGGCCTATGTGTAAGCCTAGTAATTTCTAAGGTAGGGACATTTTCGGCAAAACTTTGTGGGCCGAAGGGCCTGTATTGTGCTGTTGGTTTTTCTAATCCCAATGAAAATTTCTTTCCAAAAACTGTTTTCTAGGAGCTGCCCTGACGCACTTGCTTCAAATGAACAACTCAACTTCTTATTTAAAAATGGCTTGGCCCTCTGTTTATTGCACAATCTGTCTGTTAGTACATTCCATTAATCAAACACCTGGAAAATTAAAACCAAATCCAATGTATTAACATGGTTCTGCAGATCTTGCGAACTTGGCCACAAATTACAGACCCCTTGGCATTGAAATGATTAATGTCAGTAACAACTATTTTAGCAATAGATACCTGTCCCACCATCGTCTCCCAACAAGGTCCTCTGGGTACAATGGCAGGATCTACGTCTATTGATGGACGTGCTGTTGAATTCTCCAACCATGTTCCATTGTAAAGATTCTGCTCCCAGATAGTAATATTGTATTTAATTACCTTCTCTTCTTCGAGCTGGAATTAAAGATGCAGTGTGGAGAACTATAAACTCCAACAGCTTAAAATAAAATATCTATTGCATTAAATAACTGTCACATTATTCTTACCTTGAGATTAATTTCATCCAATAAAGCAATAATAAATGTGTAGAGATTACCAAGAAACAAAGCAAAAATGCGGCCCAGTTGCCATTGGAGTGCAATTCGTGGGTGATAGTTCTCTAAAGGACTGATGATGTCAAATAGCATCGGACAGAACATACCCAGCAGTGACATGACCATATTTACCTAATGAAAACACATATTAGCCAAAATATAATAACACATAAAATGGAAACAAACGATTACTGCTTATAATTTTTCAATAATTTTAAATAAAATTATCTGAAGCCACAAATACAATCCTCAGAATAATCTCATCCAACTGTCTCTTTTTAATTTTCAAATAAATTTAATAAGGCAATGCCTCCAAAAGCAAGAGTTATAGACTAAGTGCAGAGAAATCATAATATCTAATTATGTAACTTATTGCATATGTCAAAGATTTTTTAGTTTAATGAAAATTATGCTGTGCACTAACTTCATTTCTTTCCCACCATCCATAGTCCTCCAGTCCTTCCTGCGCAAACTTCTGAGACCTCCTGACGACAAAGAAAATCAGGTAACCACTTCCAGCCAGAGTGAGGAGCACCAAGAAATTGGCAAGAACCCGTAAGAACCTGGTTAAATGGATGTTTCCTTCTTTCCGATTCTCTTGTTCTTCAAGAATAGATTCCTGCATTCAAGGCAACTTTTTAAAATCATACGTAAGTGTTTAAAAATAGCTATCTACAAGATGAAAAACAAGGTATGCAAAGTTTGCATTAACCTGTTACTCTAGATATATATTTACGTTCAATAATTCATTAGTATGCCACAGAATGTGAACATTAGTGAGCATTCCTCTGTCGTTTCTGGAATATCTGTGTCTTATCAATAGGTAACTCTGAATGGGGATGTATTCAGCAATCCTGCATAAATCAAAGAGCACATCAAAGAAGATAGACTGAAATATTACTTAATTTTTTTTCGTAACAGATTTTAATATATCATTAGTAAAATGCACAACTATCGACCATCAAGGATGTTGCCTGGATTGGGGAGCTTGCCTTATGAAAACAGGTTGAGTGAACTCGGCCTTTTCTCCTTGGAGCAACAGAAGATGAGAGGTGACCTGATAGAGGTGTATAAGATGATGAGAGGCATTGATAGTGTGAATAGTCAGAGGTTTTTTCCCAGGGTTGAAATGTTTGCCACAAGAGGGCACACAAAATGCTGGTGGAACACAGCAGGACAGGCAGCATCTGTAAGGAGAAGCACTGTCGACGTTTCCTGCCAAGACCCTTCGTCAGGACTAACTGAAAGGAGAGATAGTAAGAGATGTGAAAGTAGTGGGGGGAGGGGGAAATGCGAAATGATAGGAGAAGACTGGAGGGGTTGGGGTGAAGCTAAGAACTGGAAAGGTGATTGACGAAAGTGATACTGAGCTGGAGAAAGGAAAGGGTCATGGGACGGGAGGCCTCGGGAGAAAGAAAGGGGGAGGGGGGAAGCACCAGAGGGAGATGGAGAACAGGCAAACAACTAAATATGTCAGGGATGGGGTAAGAAAGGGAGGAGGGGCATTAACGGAAGTTAGAGAAGTCAATGTTCATGCCATCAGGTTGGAGGCTACCCAGCCGGTATATAAGGTGTTGTTCCTCCAAGCTGAGTTTGGATTCATCTTGACAGTAGAGGAGGCCATGGATAGACATATCAGAATGGGAATGGGACATGGAATTAAAATGTGTGGCCACTGGGAGATCCTGCTTTCTCTGGTGGACTGAGCGTAGGTGTTCAGCGAAACGGTCTCCCAGTCTGCGTCGGGTCTCACCAATATATAAAAGGCTACACCGGGAGCACCGGATGCGGTATACCACACCCCATCCCTTCCCACCAATCTCCCTCCTGGCAGTTATCCTTGTAAGTGGAACAAGTGCTACACCTGCCCTTACACTTCCTCCCTCATCACCATTCAGGGCTCCAGACAGTACTTCCAGGTGAGGCGACACTTCACCTGTGAGTCGGCCGGTGTGGTATACTGCGTCCGGTGCTCCCAGACCTTATATACCGGCTGGGTAGCCTCCAACCTGACATATTTAGTTGTTTGCCTGTTCTCCATCTCCCTCTGGTGCTTCTCCCCATCCTTTCTTTCTCCCGAGGTCTCCCGTCCCATGACCCTTTCCCTTCTCCAGCTCGGTATCACTTTCGCCAATCACCTTTCCAGCTCTTAGCTTCATCCCACCCCTTCCGGTCTTCTCCTATCATTTTGTATTTCCCCCTCCCCCCACTACTTTCAAATCTCTTACTATCTTTCTTTTCGGTTAGTCCTGACGGAGGGTCTCGGCCCGAAACGTCGACAGTGCTTCTCCTTATAGATGCTGCCTGGTCAGCTGTGTTCCACCAGCATTTTGTGTGTGTTGTTTGTATTTCCAGCATCTGAAAATTTCCTCGTGTTTGCCACAAGAGGACACAGTTTTAAGGTGCTGGGGAGTAGGTACAGAGGAGATGTCAGGGGTAAGTTTTTTTACACAGTAAGTGGTGAGTGTGTGGAATGGGCTGCCGGCAACTGTGGTGGAGGCAGATACAATAGGGTCTTTTAAGAGACTTTTGAATATGTACATGGAGCTTAGAAAAATAGAGGGCCATGGGGAAGTCTAGTAATTTCTAAGGTAGGGACATGTTCAGCACAACTTTGTGAGCTGAAGGGCCTGTATTGTGCTGTAGGTTTTGTATGTTTCTAACATTACAATAATTTTGTTCTATATGTTTGGAAAAATATTACTAAACAAACTATCAACTAAAGGCTGCTCTTGAAAGGTAATTTCAAGACAAAATTGAGTGATATAAACAGATACCAACCTGAGAAAAGATGAAAAATGTGGTAGGTGTACCACAAAAGGTTGTTGAATATGGCCAATAGTCAATTAGAACCAGCTTGATTTATATCCTAACATTATCCACCCACCTATGTCTGTAATCGTCACAGATATTAAGGTAAATGTTCTAATTTGCATTTATCTTTTGATGCAGCCTCAACAGCTTTCTGTGGAGAGCCCACATTTTCATAAACCTTTGTATGAATAGATTTCTGATATCTCTGAATGGTCCAATTTTAAGACTATGTTCCTTTCTTTGGTTCCTTTCTTTCTTTGGCCGAGGAAATAGCTTCTCTCTATCTTATTTACTCACTTTAGCAGAGCAGCAAGCTATTTAGCCTATGGAGTCCATTTCAGCAATCACATAAATCCCATTGCCTCTTTTCTTATTTCCCTGTGGCTGTCTAACTTTATCTCCCTCATATACCTATCAGCTCTCTTTTGATTCCTTTTTGCCACCTACCTGCACTAAAGGACAATTCATCAGAGCCAATTAAACTACTGGTGTATTTTAGAGATGTGGGAAGAATGGGAGCATTTGTGGAAACATACCTAGTCAGAGTGAGAATCAGAATCAGGTTTATTATCACCGGCATGTGTCATGAAATTAGATAACTTAGCAGCAGCAGTTCAATGAAATACATAATATAGAAGAAAAATAAAGTATATGTATATTGAATAGATTAAAATCATGCAAAAATAGAGATAATATATATTTGAAAAGCGAGGTGGTGTTCTTGGGTTCAATGTCCATTTAGGAATCAGATGGCAGAGGGGAAGAAGTTGTTCCTGAATCACTGAGTGTGTGCCTTCAGTCTTCTCTACCTCCTACCTGATTTATAACAGTGAGAAAAGGGCATGCCCTAGGTGCTGGAGGTCCTTAATAATGGACGCTGCCTTTCTGAGACACCGCTCCTTGAAGATGTCCTGGGTACTTTGTAGGCTAGTACCCAAGATGGAGCTGACTAGATTTACAACCTTCTGCAGTGTCTTTCAGTCCTGTGCAGTAGCCCCTCCATACCAGACAGTGATGCAGCCTGTCAGAATGCTCTCCAAGGTACATTTGTAAAAGCTTTGAGTGTTTTTGTTGACATACCAAACCTCTTCAAACTCCTAATGTAGTCACATGCAAATGCCACACAGAGACCATCAAAGATTAGGATCAAGCTCAGATCCCTAGAATCTATGAGGCAGCAGCACTAATTGATGTATGACCATGCTATCATATCCTTTAATAACCCTTTATTGTTTTAGAAAATTACCTGATTGATATCAGTTTACTGGTCAGATAGTTTTACCTTCTTCCACAAACGCTTCTACATTAATAAGATACAGGATAGGCCACCTGTCTCATAATTCACTGGCTTCATACTGTCACAGAAAGCATTACAAAGAACGAGTAGCCGTGCATGAAGTGAAATTCGCCATTTTGTTGTAGATAATACAGTACGAGCAACATACATTATTTACTCAAGGTACAACCTACAGGATCATGAAGTGAAAATATGTTTAGAAATACTTCTAGCTGATAGCAGAGAACAAGAGTGCAAGCTTATGATCTGTAAGAATTTTCCACATATTCAATCAAACATGCGATATTTCTCAATTAATAACAGGACACATCTTAAGGGATTTTTGATTGCATTCATTTTAACTTCAAACATTGTTTGATTCATTGCATGTAATGAGCTCAATCTTACACTTAAAAACTGACATGGAAAGACTCCTCCTTCTGACCCCAAAGTGAAAGGAACCAGGATTCCCAGAAGAGCACTCAGCAAAGAATGATAATTGCTTAGAATAGACACTGAACAAAAACTTCAGTTGTCATTTAGAACTGAGCATGTTGCAATTGAAAGAAAGCAATAAGAAAGGTAATATGATTCAGTCTTTAAAATGGAGTGTGGTTTGCCTCTATTAATTATGTGATCATTAGGAGATATAATTTCAGAGAGTGACCGTTTTATTTGTTAGTCCTTAATGTTAGGAAGCAGTTTGGCAAATCGACTAAAATTTTGCAGTTGCTTTTCCTCTAGCCAATTCCCTTCTTCAGGCAGTTTAATAGAATAAGTAGAGCAAACTACATGGTCTTGCTGATCAAAAATACCCCTTTCTGCTTCCAGTCAAATTTTTATATTATTTGTTCATATGACAAAGAAATCTATACAAACTATAGACACAATTATGGTGTGGGCCTGTTACAAAATTTAAAAACCAGGTAATTCACTTGAAGTTTGAAATAAAATGCTAATTACCGGGAATTAAACACTTTGAACGCACAGATGACAACAGCAAAGTAATTCAATACCTTAAAGCTGGTAGTAATTGATGCAAATTTGTTATCTGCAGTTTCAGAATTACCAATCAAGTAATCCCAGCTTGTGAACATCTTCCAACTAAAGTTAAAACTTGTGTCGTCTCCACTCCCCTCCTCATTCGCATTGCTTGCCATTCTGTGAAGATATATTTAAAGAAGCGGGTAGAGCAAGCACATAATAAAGGACTTCCGCATTACACCTAATGATAAAACAATTTCTACTGGATTATTTATTGTATTTTTGACTATTTGATACTGATCATGGCTTCCATTCAAAATTATTCAATATGGAAATTGGCCTAGATATTAATAATCAGGTATACTAGTGTTTATCTAACTTTATCCAACCTTTCCTTATAGCTCATATCTTCTAATCTAGGCAGCATCCTCATAAATTGCTGTACCCTTTCCACAATCTCCAAATCCTTCACATAACAGGGCAGTCAGTAAGTTTGGACTTACTAAAACATTATATGGCTGCAGCATAACTTCCTTACTGTGGCAAACATGCCATATGTTTTCTTTAACATTGTATCTACTTGTGCAGGCACTTTCAGTGAATTGTGGACCTGGACTCCAAAATCTCTCTCTACCTCAATGCTACTAAGATACCTGCCATTAATTGTGTACTTTCTCCTTCTGTTTGACCTCCAAAGTGCAACACTTTGCACTTACCCAGATGAAACATCTCCTGCACTTCTCTGTTCATACCTATAGAGTATTCTCCTGTATTCCTTGATAACCTTTTACACTGTCCACAACTCCACCAATACCCATGTTTTCTGCAAACTTGTTAATCTACATTTTCAACTGAGTCGTTGATAGATAAGCACAGGCAACAGAGCTCTCAGCACTGATCTTTGTGGGACACCACTAGTCAGTGACCTCTGGCCAGAATAATAGTTTTCCACCCCTATTCTTGATCTTCTATGGTCAAGGCAGTTTTGAAGCCACACTTACAAATCACCCTGGATCTCATGCATGTTTATCTACTATATTAACCTGCAATGAGGGACCTTCTTAAAAGCCTTACTAAAGTCCATAAGAGTAACATCCCATGGTATATCCCATGCTTTGTCATTCCTCACACTGAGGTTACTTGCAGGTGCACCTATCCTGCTTTATCTGTTTCTCAGTCCCCATCTGTCCAGCCATTATGACATCCACCCATCTGCTTAAGCATTGCCTTACTGTTAAGCACAACAAATGCCATCCATCCACCCAGACAAAATTTGCCATAACCCTGAAGCACAAGTCCTCTTATTCCTTCCTGTAGGAAAAGAAAAGCATGAACTATATCTGTCAATGAAATAGATACAGGGACAGACAGAAATAAATAAATGAAGCCAAACAGTGCCCGACTTGCATGGATATTTTGAATAATGAGTAAGCACTTCTATTCTACACAATTAAGAATGCTCACCAACACTTTGAGAGGCTAAAGACAGCTGGACGATGCATATCAATTCTCATGTCTGTCTACAAATGCACAGAAGAGAGCATCCTAACATGCTACATCACTGCACGGTACTGCAATTGCACTGTGGCTTTACAACGGGTAGTCAAACCTGCTCAATGCATCATTGGCACCAGCCTACCAGCCATGATATATACTCAGAGAGGTGCCAGAAAAAGACAAGCACATCATGAAGGATCTCACCCACCCTGCTAATTGATTGTTTCCCCCAGTGCCATCAGTGAGGAAGCTACGTAGCATCCAGCCTCAAAAACAGCTACTTTCCGGAAGCAGTAAGACTGATCAACACCTCTACTTACTAACCCACCCCACCATTATGTTGTCACCTTATGTACAGACAATCCTGTGCCAACCATTACTTTATGGACATACTATTAATCTATTTATATAAGCCCAAAGAAGAGAAAACCTGCAGATACTGGAAATCCAAGTAACTCACACAAAATGCTGGATGAACTCAGCAGGCCATCAGCATCTACGGAAAAGGGTAAACAGTCAATGTTTCGGGCCAAGACCCTTCATCAGTCCTGGCCTGATGAGTTCCTTAATATTTTATGTGTGTGTTTCTATGCATATAAGCTTATCGCATGCACATATATTTATTGCGCTTTTTTATTATTACGTTCTTTATCTTATTGTGATTTTATTTGTGTTGCATTGGATCCAAAGTAACAATTATTTCATTCTCCTTTACACTTGCCTTTATCTTGAACTTTCTGTTACTGTGGAGGTGATTTAAAAAAGGTGATGGACTGGCATTAGGAAGTGTTAACTACAGATGAGACCAGAAGCCCAGAGTAAAGGAGACAAACAACACTTGTTAACAAAAATCAGAGGTGCAAAGGGACTTGGGAGTCCTTGGGCAGAATTCCCTAAAAGTTAACTTGCAGGTTGAGTCAGTGGTAAGGAAAGCAAATGCAATGTTGAAATTCATTTTGAGAGGACTGGAATATAAGAACAAATTAACAAACAAGAGTAAGGGATTAATAAAAAGCTATAATTAACTTGTCCAGGTCATGCTGGAAAGAACAAGCTATGATTAAATCAAAACTTGAGTAGGTCTGCTTGTCTTGACTGAGTGTGGTGATGCAGAAAGGAGTTCCATGAGATGACACCAGACACTGCAATCTCCCCATCATCCACCTACACAACCGAGTTCTTCCCTTTATCACAGTTTCATTTACTTTAGCTGAATAGGTTTTCAGATTCCCTAACTAGATTTACATTTTGTTATGAACATTTATCCTCAGAAAATAGAATCCATGTTGCTGAACAGGCTGGCCACCATTCATTTCTGCCAAAAATGACCCATCAACTCCACTGGTCCAATTTAGTAAACTGATCCCTAATTACCAGGAGAAATACAGAATGAGGCTTAACCCTGGTCTGTTATTTTGTTATGTTAATAAAAAGACATTGATGCACAAATGAAGTCTGGAATAATTCAACAGGACAACTCTATGATCTGAACAGTTCTCAACGTACAGCCCAAAATATATCATTCTAAGTTCATGCTGACCCACATTCAGATTTTCTGCATTTATTTTTCCCTCAGTGGCAATCAGTTGCTTAAAGTAATCTAAATGAAGGGTGTGTAAGAAACAAGTGTTAATACAAGTCTATTAGACCATAAAATATAGGAGCAGAATTAGGCCATTCGGTCCATTGAGTCTGCTCTACCATTCAATCATGGCTTTTTTTTTATCCTTCTCAGGTCCATTCTCCTGCCTTGTCCCTGTAACCTTTGATGTTCTGACTAATCAAGAACCTATCAATCACTGTTTAAATATATTCAATGCCTCCACAGCCTCCTATGGTAATGAACTCCACAGATTCCTCTTCATGTCTGTTCTGAATGGACGTCCCTCTTGTCTAGAGGTTTCAAATCTTTTTAATGCCATGGTCCCCTAACGTTGACAGAGTGATCCGAGGGGACCCCAAGTTGGGAGCCACTGCTCTAGTCGGAGGCTGTGCCCTCTGGTCCTAGACTCACCTACTATAGTAAACATCCTCATTACATCCACTCTATCTAGACCTTTCAATATTCAATAGATTTCAATGCGAACCCTCCTTCATTCTTCTAAACTCCAGTGAGTACAGACCCAGAGTAATAAAAAACACTCTTCATGTGTTAACCCTTTCACTCCTGGAATCAATTTCATGAATCTCCTCTTGACCTCTCCAATGTCAGCACATTTTTTTCTCCGATAAGGGGTCCAAAACTGCTTTCATTGCTCCAAGTGTGGTCCAACTAATGCCTATAAGGCCTCAGCATTGCATTGTTGTTCCTATATTCTAGTCCTCTCAAAATAAATTTTAGCATTGTATTTGCCTTCCTTACCACCAATTTAACCTGCCAGTTAACTTTTAGGGAATTCTGGCCAAGGATTCCCAAGTCCCTTTGCACCTTTGATTTTTGAATGTTCTCCCTGTTTAGAAAATAGTCTGTGCCTTTATTCCTTCTACTAAACTGCATGACCATACATTTCTTGACACTATATTCCACCTGCCGCTTCTTTGTCCATTCACTCATCTGTTTAGATCCTTCTACAGACTCCTGCTTCCTCAACTTGCCCATCTTCTACCTTCACATCATCCACAAACTTGGCCACAAAACCATCAATTCCAGCATCCAAATATTCACATATAACATGAAAAGAATCAGTCCAGACCACCACTAGTCACCGTCATCCAATCAGAAAAGGCCCTCTTTATTCCCGCTCTTTGCCTCCAGCCAGTTAGCCAATCTTCTATCCATGCTAGTATCTTTCCTGCAAGAGCATGGGCTGTTAGCTTGTTAAGCAGCCTCATGTGTGGCACCTTGTCAAAAGCTTTCTGAAAGTCCAAGTAAGCAACTTCTACTGTCTCTACTTGTCTGGCTTACCTTTATTTCCTCAAATAATTCAAACAGATTTGTTCAAAGATTGAAGTAAATTTGTTATCATAATTGAAGTAAATTTATTATCATAGTATATATGTCACCAAATACAAAACTGAGATTCGTTTTCTAGCAGGCATACTCAATAGATCCAGAATAGATCAGTAACCATAACAGAATCAATGAAAGATTGCACCAACTGGACAATCAACCAGCGTACAAATACAAAACAAAATAAATAATTATAATGAATAAATAAATAAATAGATAGATAGATAGACAGACAGACAATAAATATTGAGAACATGAGATGAAAGAGTCCTTGAAAATGAATCATAGGTTGTGGGAATATTTCAATGGTAGGGCAAGAGGCAGATGGTTGAGGGTAATAACGGTCCCTGAACCAGGTGGTGTGTGCCTTAAGGCTCCTGCACCTGCTTCCTGATGTCAGCAGCAAGTAGAGAGCACGACTTGGGTGAGAGGGGTACTGCTTTCCTGCGACAATGCTTTGTGTAGATGAGCTTTACCCATGATGGCTGTATCCACTACTCTTTGTAGGATTTCCATTCAAAGGCATTTGTGTTTCCATACCAGGCTGTGATGTAGCCAGTCAATATACTCTCCACCACACACCAATAGAACCTTGTCAATGTTTTAGATGTCATGTCGAACCTTCACAAACTCCTAATGAAGTAGAGGCACTGCCATGCTTTCTTCATAATTACACTTATGTGCTGGGCCCAAGACACGTCCTCTGAAGTAAAAACACAAATAAATTTAAATCTCCAAATCTGATCCTCTGAAGAGGACAGGCTCATGGACCTCTGGCTTCCTCCTCCTGAGGTCAATAATCAGCTCCTTGGTCTTGATGACATTGAGCAAGAGGTTGTTGTTGTGGCATCTCTCAGCTAGCTCTATTTTCAATCTCCCACCAGTACGTTGGTTATTCAACATCTTTGATTCAGCCTATGGCATGGTGTCATCAGCAAACATGAAGATATTGTCAGGCAAGATATCCCTTTAAGGAAACCATGGTTATTTTATCATGTGCCTCCAAGTACCCCAAACCCTTATCCTTAGTAATGGACTCCAACATCTTCCCAATCACTGAAGTCAGGCTATCTGACCTAGAATTTCCTTTCTTCGGCCTCCCTTCCTTCTTACAGAGTGGAGTGACATTTGCAATTTGCATTTTGTGCACTCAGTGATTTGAAAAAGATAACTAAAGTTTAAAATATGCCAACACGATAGCCAAGAGCAATGACAAGATTATTTCAAGTTCCTTATTATGTGACAGTACATGTACACAGTACAACCAAGTGAAACTGTGTTGCTACAGTGCACCCATAATGCTTATACATAACAAAAGTCGCACATAAAACAAAATATTACTACAAATAAGTTAATAATTGTAAGCTTGTGAAATGTGCAGCAAAGGTAAACAGTAAACAACTCGCTGTTCAGTGACAAGACCTCAATGGTGGCAGGGCATTCATTTGTCTCATCACCTGGGGGAAGAAACTGTAACCCAGTTTGGCTGTCCTTGTCCTGGTGCTCCTGTACCTCCTTCCTGGCAGTAGTGTGTCAAAGAGATTGTGTGATAGGTGGTAAGAATCCTCGTAATGCTTAAGGGCCTTCAAATACAAGGATCCTGGTAAACGTCACATGTAGTTCTCCACGTAGAACTTCAATCTTGTTTCCCAAGATCCTGTCGACTTTGAACAAAAATTCAACCACAGTGTCAAAGAGATCAAAGAAACGCTTTATGTAGCAGTAATTTGACAGCCATCACACTTCAGTGTGAAGAAACAATCGTTCAAACTCTTCATCGTTATCTTGGCATAAATGGTGACATTCTGCTATTTAATGAATAAGCTTTAATTTTGTTGATAGCAGATGTTACAAGGGTCATGCTTGAAAACAGTCACAGGCTGAGGTTTTTGGTTGTGAGATAGATTACACAATAGATCGCAAACAGACTTGGAATTTCTTTTCTCCTACTTGCCGTTAGACTAGCACGGCGACCTGTTATATATAGTGTCCCATCTGTTGCACAAGAAATCATGTTCCTATTCAAAATACCTTATTCTTAACATACATTTTGAACTCATCGTAGATTGATTCTCCATTGATATTTGTTTTTAACTTTTTACAAAAAAGAATCTCTTCATAAACTTTTCTATTTTTGATAAACCATACATATGCCATTCACAATGTCTCATTGTCTCATATAGTTGACACATCCAGTTGTATCCCAAATTCTGTTTTTTGTAGCTCTGTGCATAGTTGATACTCAATGCCTTCACTCATTTCGTTAATACGATGAGATACAGAGGTATTACTCAGAGGAATTGATTTTAAAACACTGATATCCATTTTGAGAAAAGTGGTGAGCACTTATGATAGAGCAGGCATCATTAATCTTTCACCAACTGTAAGAGATTTTCCATATTTTGCTCTCATTTTGGAAATGTTATAAGAAGCAATGAGACCACTATTAAGGTCATTTTTAGCTCTCTCAGCAAATGACTCAAGTTTGCAATGTTTTTCAAATGCTTCTTTCATCTTCTGGAACTGAGTAATACCATATGTAGCCTTTTTAGAGTGTCTTTTATTGAAGTGTTCCTGCGATCTTGATGATCATGGCTTCATTAGACAGTACAGTATTACAAATAATTACATGGAGTGACACAGGTCTGACAGAAATAGTATAAAACCATACTATAGGTACGTAACCGTGTATTGATGCACTTTCTGTAGTTTCTGGTTCTTAGCAGGATTAGAATTCAAGGCTTCACTGCCTTCAGACTCAGATCACACTATACCTATTTATCCATCATTAGCGGGGCTAAATGAAAATTAAAAATTAGCACAAACTGGGAATACTTTTTGTGTGTTAACGAGACAGCGAGTTGACATGGTTGGGCAGATCTCATGTCTCAAGCTAGGGTGCCATTTACCAGCCCCATCCCCAACAATCTATTTCCCTTAATGCTCCCCGTAGAACACTTAGGAATCACTGACTTAGAGTGATTAATTTAGCACCATGATTTTATTGTATTGTACTCCATATTGGTGTGTGGCTGGATTTTGAGTAAATCCAGTGTTCTGGTGCCTTTGTAACCAGAAGGTGAATTGCTGGCAATGGGATTAGTTTTGTCACAGCTAATACTTCTGCTGATTTTATTAATATAATTTCAAAAATGGAAGGCATGTTCATATCAATTTCAGTTTCAATTGTCAGATTTATATAGCTTGGTCTGACCATAGCCCATTAAATACCAATCAAAAACTCCAGTATTATCATCGCAGATGAAGCCACCATTGAAGAAATAAAACAGCCCATTTTATTTATTCTTTTCCTATGTCTTTTTTTAACCTGTTTCCCATTAATTCATGGTGTTCTGCATTTTAATTGCAATATTTAAGAGAAGTTTGGATAAGTACATGAATAGGAAATGTATGGGGAGCTGGTGTTTATCGATGGGGTTAGACAGAGCAACAGTTTAGCACGGACTAGATAGGCCAAAGAGCCTGTTTCTGCACTGTAGTATTCAATGATACTATACTTTTTGGCTGATTTGTGACTTGGTTCTAATACTAGATACAACCATAATGCTTAATGTAGCGGTGTGCTACACGCAGCGCTGAAATTACGACACGGAGTCGGTAACTGCAGTCGAAGAAAAACTTTATTTGAAATACCCAGCCTTGCTTTTAAGCCTCCCTCAACCTGCCCCCCGTGGCGCAGAGGCTCCAAAGCTCTGTGCTCGCAAACCCCCGTAGGCTATCTCCCTTAGCCGGAACGCTGGCCAATTGTGAGCCGGTTCGGATGTGCCAGGAAATGAGTCGCCACGATGTGTCTCATTCAGGTATATAGATGACACTGTACATTTTATAAACAGTATTGCACTTACCCCAATATAGAGCAAATACCATTTTCGTCCATGTTACAGTTGAACTGCCATCACCTCAGTAATTATAAGTAAACTGTTTTATTGTTGTAATGGTTCATTTGAAAACCACTTTGATCCAATTATTCTAGTTAAATAAATTTCAGTTCAAAGACAAAAATATTCAAAAAACATAAAGTTTGACCTTACTCAATGGATGACTTGTTTGGACTCATTTTCCAAGAAAATATTCTATTCCTGATGATGGAACTTACGTTCTAATCACCACCATGAAGCTGTATCCTATTGTGCCAATTCCCACCAGGAAGTAACTCAAAGGAAGCCTGAACTTCAACCATCCAATTGACCGCTGATGATTATAATAACCATAGAAGAGGACAGAATATTGTGCATAGCCCTGGCAAAAAGAGAAAAAAAAACTGTATTTTAAAACTGTGTTCTTCACAACAAATTAAAAACTCTGCAATTTAGTGCATTTATATTTCCCTTCAATGAAGAAGCTATTGACCCCATTGAGTCTATGCCAATGCTCAGAACAACTTCACCAACCCATTCATATGCTTATCCTTTGCTACCCATGCTCTCTCACACCTTAATTAACTCCTCTCACAACACCAATTTCTACCACTCACCTTCTCACAAAGGGTAGCCTACAATGGCAGATTCCCCTATCGAACTGCACGAGTGTGGATGCGAGATGAAACCAGAGCACCCAGAGATATCCACATGGTTGCAGGGAAAATGTGCAATGTCAACACAGAGAGTGCCAGTGGTCAGGATCAAATCCATATCATTGGAACAGTGAGGCAGAAGTGTTGTCTATGCCATCTGCATATATATAACTAGGAACTGAAAATATTCTGATGCGATATGTCTTTTCTACAAGGTTTATTCTCCAAAAAAAATCTTACCCCAAAATCCCACAAAGTGGCAAAATTCATGGCTGAGTCCTGTTCACTCTTTGGAACTGTTTTTCTAGGCATACTACCATATGGCTTTCCCATCAGAGCCTAAAATCAAATATGAAATATTGAAATTATTACTGAGAATCATTTAACCAGTCCAATCTCAAACTTTAATCAAGTTAAAAATATCTAAGTCAAAAAAATAAGTTTCAAACCTCGTTGGTCCATTGCAATGCTAAATCAAAATAACTAACAACAGAAATTAAATATTTCTGCCTACCTGCTTGTTACTCACGGACAATATTTGAGTTTGAAGCTTTTCTGGTTTGAGACCTCGGTAATAATTTCCAACGCTTACAATTTTGTTTGACTATTCCCAATTTCTAACTGTAATTTATGCTGAAGTCTGGTGAAAATCCAAGCTACTGTATATTAATAGGGTTTCTCTGATCTTATTACAGTCGTTCAGATATGATGGGTAAGATTCTGGCCACTGGCCTTAAATGACTTACTTTACCTTTTCTTCAAAGGGCAGCAGCAGGAAGGGTTTAACCCCATTCCTTGTGCATGATATTCTTGTCACCAGACTAACAATCCTGCCCAGACTGAGCAGGAATGTGAATGTCCAGCTTTCTAATAAAGCGGTTAACATGAATACATAAGCAGCAGTAGACAGTGATACCCTGTAATTTAGTCTAAATGTCATATCAGCAAGCTATAAACAAATTAACCACCCACCCTGCCCCCCTCGATTTTAACCGAGCGATATGAACAGTACAGTGTAGACCTAATTTGGTACCTAATTTGATGAAGTAAGTTTAACTTCAGGATCGTAGAAAAATAGTCAAGGCAGACTCCCAGCTGAACTCAACAGCAAAAGTGTGATGGCTACCAGCAGCTGGACAGGCAGCCAAAATGGAACTACAAGGCTGGTCCTTGCCTGTTACCAAAACGGTTCAGTAATGTTCCAGAATGTAACAGTCTATTGCCATTTGATTACTATCTTGGGCAAATTTCCTGCAGTTCCACCCTCAACGCCAATTTTAAAGAGTTCAACAATTCATATAAACTAAAACAACTAGTTGTTTTGTCAGCTTCATATACTCTTCAAGAAGGTGCATTTTTTTTTAAAAAACTTGACTTGATAAAAAAATTACATTCCAGAATGCAGATATGTAAAACAGGGGAGGAAGTCACAGTCTTGTTCCTACTCATTGTCAAAGAATTATTTGTTCCAGGCATTACACTGATCTGGTTAGATAAGGAATGGTACAGTTGATTGAGACAATTTCAATTTAAACGTCAAAATTGTCACTGTTAAACACCACTGGTGACTTGGTACTTGGGTATCTCAGCAATAAGATACATGAATCTGAGCACCAATTGCTACAGTAGATATGTAATGCAATGATCTACAGTCCTTTTGAATGAATTCTCCTTCAACAATGAAGGAGACAATATAGCCACTGCTGGGATTCTCCTGTCTTTCAAATTACTTGTTTGAGAGCTTGTCTGGTATAAACTAGTCAGATAACAAGAAATTGTTATTGTCTCATTGTCTGTGAAATCCTATTTGTTTTGTTGAAGAAATTCAGTTAGCAATTAATTAGAGGCTTTTTTAAAATACAGCTTTAACCAGTAATTGCATTTACCTCGGGGATCATGACCAAACCAAACGTTAATCCAAAAAGAACCATATTGATCCCATACATCCATCTTAAGAATATGAAATATGAAGCAACAGAAGAACCAAAGTGACCTGGTAAAGCCAAAAAAAGGTGGTTACTACAAGCTACACACAGTGATATTCTTGTGCCAATATACCTATCAAGCAATTATAGAAATGAAAAAAAAACGGGATCAGTATTATAGTCAGTGAGGTAGGAAACATTCATTTGAAACTAGGAAACCAGGAGTGATGTTTTGGGGCACTATGAAGGCTGTTAAGAAAAATGCCAGAACTTGCCCTGAACATCAGCCACTATCTCAAAGGATATAGTCTCAGAACAGCATAGGTAAAGCACAGCCCTCCAATCTGCACTTACTGCACGAGCATTTTCTCAATGACTTCCCTGACTTGCAAATGTGAGAACAATATGTATTCACATTAATTTTGTTGCTAAGTGTTCACACAGCATCACTCACACTTGTTCACAATCCAGCTAGGTCTTTGAATTGCAGACAGTGCTGGATAAGATCTTAGACCTATTGTTTCCGTACACTACACTTCCAAGAAAAAAAATAGATCAGATTATGAAAGTGAGAGCAAGCATTTTGAGCTCTGTTCATATGATTAGATTGTAAAAACAATCCCCTCTTGGGCAGGTTGATATTAGAATTCGATCCTGAGATGTACCGTACATCTTCAGACTCCAAATCAGCCTGAATCTATGCAGTGGTAGAATGGAATATTTTAGTTCATTTTAATTTACTTACAGATAGCACAATAGTTATAGGGTTGTTTTTTTCTCTTTTTCAATCTTTTTATTATTATTATCAATATATATTGGGATTACAAACTTACAAATTCATACTAAGCATGAAAGGATACACAAGCAATAGTTACAATATAATTAAGTCTTCCTAAATCATGAATGATACAAACAACATATAAACAAAGCAAAACTAGGTTATATCATAATATATATTTAAAAAAAATAAAAAAGAGAAAAAGAAAAAAAATTATGCTAGAAAAACTAATCTAACTACTAATAAAGAGAAAAAAATATTTTTTTAAAAATGGGCTGTTTATAATATCTATAAAAAATACAAAATCATCAGTATCACCAACTCCAATCCTCTCAACATATGTATAATCAAAACTGGAAAAATGAATAGGTTTGGAACAGGGTCTCATTACATCATATGAAAATATTGAATAAATGGTCTCCATGTCTTTTCAAATTTAATAGAAGGGTCAAATACAACACTTCTAATTTTCTCCAAATTTAGACATAACATAGTTTGAGAAAGCCAATAAAATATGGTAGGGGGATTAATTTCTTTCCAATTCAACAAAATAGATCTTCTAGCCATTAATGCAAGAAATGCAATCATTCGACAAGCAGAAGAGGATAAACGGAGTGAGTCCATCATTGGTAAACCAAAAATTGCAGTAATAGGATGATGTTGTAAATCAATGTTCAATACCGTGGAAATAATATCAAAAATGTCTTTCCAATATTTTTTCAGAAGCGGACACGACCAGAACATATGAGTTAAAGACGCTATCTCAGAATGACATCTGTCACAAATAGGATTTATATAGGAATAAAAACAAGTCAATTTATCCCTAGACATATGAGCCCTATGCACAACTTTAAACTATATTAATGAATGTTTAGCACATATAGATGATAAATTGACTAATTGAAGAATTGTATCCCAATTCTCAGTAGGGATAGTAAGGTTAAGTTCTCTTTCCCAATCATTTTTAATCTTACAGAAGGGCTCTGAACGTATTTTCATAATTATATTGTAGAGTTTTGATATTACACCTTTCTGAGAAGGATTTAGTTCTAACAAATTCTCCAAAATACCCGAAGACTCAAGATTTGGAAAGGTAGGAAGTACAGTATTTAAGAAATTCCTAATCTGTTAATATCTAAAAAATGAAATCTAGGCAAATTATATTTATTAGATAATTGTTCAAAAGTCATAAAACAATTATCCAAAAATAAATCAGAAAATCGTAGTAATCCTTTAGTCTTCCAAGCTGAATAAGCTTGGTCTATAATAGAAGGATAAAAAAAGAAATTGGATACAATAGGAATAGTTAAAACAAACTGATTCAACCCAAAAAATTTCCGAAATTGAAACCATATACGTAAAGTATGTTCAACTATTGGATTGTCAATTCATTTCTGCAATTTAGAAAGAGCAAAGGGAAGAGACATCCCTAAAATAGAACCCAATGAAAATCCTTGTACAGATTTAGTTTCCAAGTTCACCCAATGAGGGCTAAAAGATAAATCCCAATCCTTTAATCAACATATCAAATATCGGATATTAACTGCCAATAAAATCTAAAATTAGGCAATGCCAATCCACCTTCCTTCCTTGCCTTCTGTAAATATTTCTAATCTAGGATTTTTATTCTGCCACATATATATGAAGAAATTTTTGAATCAACATTAGCAAAAAAAGATTTTGGAATAAAAATTGGTATTGCTTGAAATATATATAAAAACTTGGGTAAAATGGTCATCTTAATAGCATTAATCTGACCTATCAGAGATAAAGATAATGGTGACCATTTAGTGAACAAACATTTAATCTGATCAATTAAGGGTAAAAAAATTAACCTTAAATAACTCCTTATAATTTTTAGTAATTTTAATCCCTGAGTATATAAAAGAGTAATGAACTAATTTAAAAGGTAAATTTACATAAATTGGAACCTGTCTATTTAAAGGAAACAATTCACTTATTAAGATTTAATTTATACCCGGAAAAATTACTAAATTGAGCCAACAATGCTATAACTGCAGGAATGGATTTCTCAGGATTAGAAATAAATAATAACAAATCATCTGCGTATAATGATAACTTATGTATATCCATCCCACGAGTAATGCCAAAAATGTTCTGTGATTCTCTAATAGCAATTGCCAAAGATTCTAAAGCAATATCAAATAATAATGGACTAAGAGGACAGCCTTCGTACCCCGAAATAAACGAAAAAAGGGAGATCTTTGATTGTTGGTAAAAACTGAGGCTACTGGAGTATGATATATCAGTTTAATCCAGGAAATGAATGTCGGACTAAATTTAAACTTCTCAAACACAGTAAATAAGTATGGCCATTCAACTCTATCAAATGCTTTCTCCGCATCTAATGAAATGACACATTCTGAGGTGCTACTTGAAGGAGTATAAACTGTAACGTTCTCCTTCGCGTGTAATGAAACGCCGAATTAAACGTCGAGATAAACCACAGTTAATAAGAACCAGATCGCAGTAAGATTAACCATTTACTGTTCACTCTTCACATTAACATATAGTGAAAACTGTTGATAAAACAATACAAGATTGATACAGTATTTGTTCCTTCCTTAATATCACATTTCAATTGTAAATACTTGCAAAGGTGACTATAACTACATTACACTAAGGTGCAGTATACAGGGAGAGTTTACCTGCTCCATTGACTACTTTAAATACACTTCCATGCAAACTATCCGCGACTCTTTAACTAACGAAAGCATAAACATTATCGACCGTCGTTACTTCTAACAGGATCGGCATTAACATCTTAGTTCAATATATCGATTATCTATTAACTTACAGCGTTGCTCTCATTGTGATTTCTCATGCCTGCAAAACAACTTCTGCTCGGGTCTGCCTCGTGGTGAGCCCCCACCCTCGTGTTAATTCCAAACCGGTATTTTCCCACAAGACGCGGCGAAACCGGATGTGACGTCATCGCATGCCGATATATTTTACATGCAATGAATATACTTTAAACACTTCTAATTCTAACTAGAAAATACTATCGAATGAATTACTAAGCAAAAATATTATAAACTAAATAACTGTCGTAAAGACAGCACATAAACAATATTCAATAATCTCCTAATATTGAAAAAAGAATAGCAATTTTTAATAAAACCAGTTTGATCTTCCGAGATAATTTGAGGTAATACCTTCTCCAGCCTGGACGCCAGTAACTTGGAAAAGATCTTGGAATCTACATTCAATAAGGATATTGGTCTATAGGATGCACAGTCAGTAGGGTCTTTATCTTTTTTCAATATTAAAGAAATGGAAGCTCTATAAAAAGATCGTGGCAGTTTACCCAATCTAATTGCTTCTTCAAAAACCCTGCATAACCAAGCAGAAAGAGTAGAGGAAAAACACTTTAAAAATTCCACAGTATACCCATCTGGATCTGGTGCTTTCCCAGAATTCATAGAGGAAATAAACCCTTTAATTTCTGCATCTGTAATAGGAGTTTCTAATATTGAAGGATCATCTGATGATAATTTTGGAAAATTCAATTTCCCACGAAAATCATACATGGTATTATGATCATGAGGGAATTCAGAATGATACAGGGAGGTATAAAAATCTTGAAAAGATTTGTTTATCTCATCATGGTTAACTGACAATTCACCAGTCTGTTGACAAATCTTAATAATTTGACATTTAACCAAAGCATTCTTCAATTGATTAGCTAACAGTTTATCTAATTTATCACTATGTATATAAAAATCAGATCTGGTTTTCATTAATTGATTTTCAATCAAAGATGTAAGTAATAAACTATGTTCCATTTGAAGTTCAACCCTTTGTTTGTAAAGCTCCTTCCTAGGAGCAGTCGACTATTTCTTGTCAATTTCTTTAATTTTATCAACCAATAAAAGAGTTTCCTTCTTAATATGTTTTCTCAAACCAACAGAATAGGAGATAATCTGTCCATGTATATATGGTTTAAAAGTGTCCCAAAGTGTTCCGCAAGAAATATCATCCGTGGAATTAGTTGAAAAGAAGAAATCGATCTGTTCCTTCATAAATTTAATGAAATCCGGATCTTGCAGTAAGGTAGAATCAAATCGCCATTGCCTAACACTAGAAACTGTATCCATAAATTTAATAGAAAGTTTCAATGGAGCATGATCAGAGATGACTATAATATCATAATTACGACCAATTACAGATGGAATAAAATGACAGTCAGTAAAAAAATAATCAATTCTCGAGTAGGAATGATAAACATGTGAGATAAATGAAAACTCTTTCTCCTTAGAATGCCGAAATCTCCAAATATCGAAAATTCCATTATCAGTCAAAAAAGAATTAATGTAAGTGGCCGACTTATTAGGTAAGGTCTGAGTGGATATAGATCTGTCCAGCAAAGGATTTAAACATTTAAAGTCACCATTCATTAACAACATATATTCATTTAGATTAGGTAGAGAAGTAAATAAGAACTTTAAAAAATCAGGATAATCCACAGTTGGAGAATAAACATTAACCATAGCAACCTTTTTGTTAAAAAGTAACCCAGTAATTAACAAAAATCTACCATTCAGATCCGAAATAATATAGTGTTGGACAAATGTAATAATCAATAAAAATTGAAACTCCCTTTACTTCGGCATTCAAATTCGAATGGTACTGTTGATCCCTCCAAAACCCAAAAAAACACTGATTGTCCTCTTTCTTCACATGAGTTTCTTGTACAAAAATAATATGTGCATTCTGTCTTTGGAATACTTTGAAATTTTTTTTCCATTTAATCGGATGGTTTAAGCCATTAGTATTCCAAGAGACAAAACTAATGGTCTGAGCCATATTTCTAAAATCAACCCTCTGGTATATAAAGAGTTAACCAAATTATGAACTCATGCACCCGGAAGAGGAACAAAAATAAGGGGCGGTCCTGGAAGTAACAACATCGCAGATATTTTAGTAGTTTAAAAACAGCCCAAATGAAAAAACTAAAAAAAAACTGGTAAAAAGAACAATAGATTTAGAAAAGAGACCTCCACCCCCCACCCATGAAGAAAAAGCCCATGCCAAGCCTGGAGAAGGCTGGGAAAAAAAAGGAATTATACTAAATCTACCCCCATGTCAGCAGAAGGCAACTCCAAATATATAAAGGAGAGAAAAAAAGATCCACCCAAACTCCAAAAAAGTAATTATCACTATACTAAAACAAACTTCTTAATATAATTGCTAGTAAAAAAAACAAAAAGAATATAAACACTAGTAACTTATAACCCAAACGAAAAGTTAAAATGTGATAAGAAATGCATTATTGGAAGAAGACGAGAGGGAAAAAAATGGCGATATCAAAAAAAAACAAGAAATATTTTAGAGAAGAAACCACCATCTTAGTCACACAAAAAATGAAAAGGATATATATCAAACCGTGAAAAAAAAATTCACCTTCAAAGGGTTAATAATAATGACCAAAAATAAAGTACAGTGGTTAAAGTAAGTAAAATAAGAAGATTAGTATGTCGAAAAAAAAACTTTAATTAAAATATAAAATATAGAATAAACCTACACCAATAGCCAGAAACAAAATCTGGTTTTGGAAACAAAAACTCTCTTATAACAATCAAAATCACTCATTTATTAGAGACGAGAATCCCAAACAGTAGGGTAGTTCTTATCCAGAAAGCTTCGAGCTTCAAATGTGGAGAGAAAAACACGCCATGGTGCATTCGGAGGCAAGATTCTAAGCTTCGCAGGGTATAGAAGCGCTGGTTTTAGATTTTTCTCATAACATTCGGACATCAGAGGTTTAAAAAGCCTTGCCTTCATTACTTCTGGGCTAAAATCCTCCACTAATCTAAACTCGAAATCTTTGAATTTAATCATCCCTAAATGCCGAGCCACACAAATAAATTGCTCTCTGACATGCACATAATGAAATCGAACAATTACAACAGGTGGTTTAGATGAAGAACTTAATAATCAACGCATAATTCTGTGGGCACGATCAAGTAACGGTGGACTGTCTGGGAATACAGAAGGGAACGCATCCTTTAAAAGTTTAGCAAAATACTTCGAGGGGTCCCCTTGTTCAATACCTTCCGGGAAACCAAGTATGCATAAGTTCTGTCTTCTGGACCGATTTTCAAAGTCGACACTCTTGGCTTTAAGTGTTTCCACCTGTTTAATCGTCGAAGATAATTTCTGCTCCAGTTTTTCAATTAACAAGTCTCGCTTCCGAGCGTCCTCTTGCAAAGTTGCGATTAGAGCTTGCTGCTGGTTAACTACTGAATCAGTCTTATCCATATAATCCTGAAAAGCCTTTATATCTTGTTTGAAAATTTGGCGTTGTTCTTCAAATTGTTCATTTAAAAGCTCCAATAACATTTCATAAGTTAATTCAGTGCGCTTAGGATAGGACTTTTTTTTCTTTCCGTTGCCGTTAGAATCTTTCCCAGGGTCTCACCCTTTAGATCTCAAAGCCATTTCTGTACTCATTTCTTCAAAATTCACAATACACTCTTAAAGATAAGTCCAAAAAAGTAGCAAGAATCTTTTGGTGTAGGTAAAAGTAAGTTAAATAAGGGTGATCATAGGTTAAGAAAAGTAAAGGTTATGGAGCGAATCTGAAACAGTACTCACTCCATGAGCGCCTCCTGGTGACCCTCTATAGGGTTGTTTTACCTTCCAACAGATGCATGAGTATAGAATGAATGGAAAAAGTAACAACTGCCCAAATTTCTAAGCCAAATGTTTGCACTTCTGAGAATCATCAGCCAGATTCTTTTCAACTGCTTGTTTGAAACATGAGCAAAGTGAGACAAGTGTAGGTGTGATAGTGTAGAGAGGGTGTCTCTTCTTTCTACCTAAAGGAAAGCTTTCAACTTACCTTGAGCACCTCTTCATCTTCCCATTAGTTACTGATCTACTTCTGCCTGGTGGGAAAGTCAGTTTGGTTTCCTCCTATGTCAAGTGATGATCTTTGGGGCTGTATTTTAGATGCTTTTTTTTGCCAGAAGCTGTATTGTCTACCCTCCTAAATGCTGACAAGTTCATAACTCTCTCTATTCATAATTTTTGTTGAAATTATCTTGTATAATCTGTTACACACATAGGCTTCTGTTGCCTCAATAGTGCAAAATTCATAAGTAAAGCTGTGCTGTCTTTGCGACAGTTGTTTGGTTTATAATATTTTTGCTTAGTAATTCATTCGATAGTATTTTCTAGTTAGAATTAGAAGTGTTTAAAGTATATTCATTGCATGTAAAATATATCGGCATGCGATGACGTCACATCCGGTTTCGCCGCGTCTTGTGGGAAAATACCGGTTTGGAATTAACGCGAGGGTGGGGGCTCACCACGAGGCACACCTGAGCAGAAGTTGTTTTGCAGGCATGAGAAATCACAGTGAGAGCAACGCTTTTTCACCATATGTTAATGTGAAGAGTGAACAGTAAATGGTTAATCTTACTGCGATCTGATTTCATTGACTGTGGTTTATCTCGACGTTGAATTCGGCGTTATTAGTACACCCGAAGGAGAATGTGACAGTGAAAAAGCGGCATTATCAGGTGTTTCAAGTGCTGCAATGTCAGCTCGATCCAGCATCAAGTCGACGCCGCCCAGCGACAAGGGCGGTAAACCGACATCAAGTAAGCCCACCCAGGCGTCATCAGGTGTTCCAAGTGCTGCAGTGTCAGCTCGATCCGGGATCAAGTCGATGGCGCCCAGCGACAAGGGCAGTAAACCGACATCAAGTAAGTCCACCCAGGCAAGAGCCAAGGCAGAAGCCGCCAAGGTGCGACTGCGTTACGCCAGACAAGAAGCAGTTTTGAAAATGAAACAGGCCACCAGAGAAGCCAAAATCCAGAAGGAAAGGGCCGCCAGACAAAGAGAAGAGGCCGCCAGGCAAAGTGAAGCGGCTGCCAGAGAAGCCGAAACCCAGTTGGAAATGGCAAAAATATCGACAGAGTTGCAAGTGCTGCAGTTAGAAAGAGAAGAAGAAGCTGCCAAGGCGGAAGCAGAGTACATAGAAGAAGCTGAAGGGTCGCGTGATCTGACCGAAGTAAGATCTACTTTAGAAAGGACCAGACTGGAACGCACAAGCGACTATGTACAATCTCAAATAGACAGGCAGGCTCGTCTCTCCTCTCCATACGTATTCGATAACTTCCCCAGCTACGAGGAACCTCAGAGAGTCACGATTGCATCACATCCATACGAGGAAGAAAATTTACCCTCGCGACTCCGTGATGAAGTCAAGAATGAAAGAGCTGACAACCGATACTTCTCGACACCAAACTTACAAAGTTTGATGCGAAGAGATGCAGAGGTCGAATCCAGGACGGCAAATTCCATGAGAAACGTGCGCTCTCAGTCATATAGGCGCCAACGTACTTCTCCAGCCCGCATGCCGCTTACAGCCGATCCCACAATGCAGTATTTAGCATGATGGGATCTCGTCACTTCGGGACTGTACCAGTTTGACGATAAACCTGAAAATTACTGTGCATGGTACTCGACATTCACCAACGCGATCGATGGAGTCCAGCTAAGTGCAACCCAAAAGTTGGACCTTCTGGCGAAATGGCTGGGAAAAGAATCACGCGACCAGGTGAGATGCATACGTTCAGTGTACATCAACAAACCCGAACTAGCCTTAAGAAAAGCGTGAGAGAGACTTCGGGAGGACTATGGGGCCCCCGAAGTTATTGAAGCGGCGCTATATCGACGTCTGGAAAACTTTCCTAAGGTGTCAGCCAAAGATCACATTAAGTTAAGAGAATTCGGAGATTTACTCATGGAGATCCAAGGCGCCAAAGAAGATGGCTACTCAGCTGGTCTAGTATACCTAGATACTCCATCCGGGATTAGACAAGTCGTTGCCAAACTTCCTTTTGGGCTGCAGGACAGGTGGCTGTCCGTTGCTTTAGATTACAAGGAAGAGCACGATGATCAACCACCTCCCTTTGAGCTCCTCACTAGGTTTGTGTGCAGGGAGGCGAAGAAGCGAAACGACCCTAGCCTCGCGGGTCCAGGAAGCAGTACGATTTACACCAAGCCAGGTAGATCCTCTTTGAATGTTTTCAACATTGATAAACCCGTCTCAGTGCTTAAGACTGAAGCCCTTACAACTAACAACGACCCTAGCAAGTATTGTCCATTGCATAACAAACCTCATCCCCTCAAAGGATGCAGAATGCTTAGGGAAAAACCCCTTGCAGAGAGGACGGCTCTTCTCAAGGAGAAAAGAATATGTTTTAGATGCTGTTCCTCAACCTCTCACCTCGCCAGAGAGTGTACGATCGCCGTGAAGTGTCCGGAATGTGATAGCCCAGATCACGTCGGGGCCATGCATCCCGACCTGTCACCGCAAACCGACGATGCTCCTTCACCCCCACAACAGGACGGCGGGGAGGGAGAGGCTCACCCCAGGACAACAGTTGTCAGCTCGAACTGTACAGAAGTTTGCGGTCAAGCTCAGTCAAGCCGTTCTTGTTCCAAGATCTGCCTCACTAAGGTGTACCCTAAAGGAGCCAAAGACAAGGCCATCAAAGCCTATGTGATTCTGGATGATCAGAGCAATCGCTCACTAGTCAGTCCAGAGTTCTTTAAATTGTTCAACATTGAGAGTGAGCGGTTCCCATACTACCTCAAAACTTGCTCAGGCAACATGGAAACCCAAGGAAGGAAGGCAGAAGGCATCCAGATCGAGTCCCTGGATGGTAAAGTCGTCATCTGTCTCCCTCCGCTCTTAGAGTGCGATGGAATCATGAATAACCGCACTGAGATCCCGACACCAAGTGCGGTGCTACACCAGCCACGTCTCCACCACATCGCCAAACACATCCCAGAACTGGATCCAAAAGCGGAAATACTCCTGCTATTAGGAAGAGATGTAATCCGGGTACACAAGGTTAGGCAGCAGGTCAATGGACCACACGACGCCCCCTTTGCGCAACGCTTGGATCTAGGCTGGGTGGTGATAGGAGGGGTGTGCCCTGAAGACGTACACAAACCGACGGTTAACACACTCAAGACCAATGTGCTAGAGAGTGGCCGCCATTCAATCTTTCAACCCTGCCCGAGTGTCCCGTGCATTAAGGAAGCACAACAAGACGTTAACAAGCGTAAAGTAACTGACGAGACGCTAGGTCAGTCAGTTTTCGTTCAAACCAAGCACGGAAATAAACTTGCACAATCAGCTCAAGATGCCATTTCTTTAAAAACAAAGGACACCAAGGTCTTCAGAGATTAAGCAAATAATGGGGTTGCCCCATTGCCTTTCAGAGAACCACGCCAGCGCTCACCAGATAACAAAGAGCAGGCAGTCAAACGATTCACGTCCTTACGGAAAACTCGGGAAAGGAAACCTGAGATGCTGCAACGCACCCGATTGACCCACGAGGTACTGTGCACCCTAATGGCAGAGGTCACAGCCATTATAAACGCACAACCACTCCTACCTGTGTCTTCTGACCCAGAAAACCCCTTCATACTTTCGCCATCAATGCTCCTTACGCAGAAGGCAGGAGCTCCCCCTCCACCAGGAGGCTTCTCAGATGAGGATTTATACACAAAGCAATGGAGACAAGTCCAGGTTCTGGCAAATCAGCTCTGGTCTCGCTGGAGACAAAAGTATCTACCCTTGTTGCAACAGAGACAAAAGTGGACAGAACCCCGCAGGAATCTTCAAGTTGGAGACTTAGTCCTGCTCAGGGACAAGCAAATCGCCCGCAACAGCTGGCCAATGGCCAGAATCACTGCTACATTCCCTAGCGGGGATGGACATGTCAGGAAGATCGAATTGAAGACTACCAACCAAGGCGATGTGAAAATTTACCAAAGGCCAGTTACAGAAGTTATTCTACTTCTACCTAATGACTGATTAAGAGACTAAGTTTTGTACTCTGTTCATTATGACCTTACGAAGGTCAAGCGGGGAGTGTGCTGTCTTTGCGACAGTTGTTTGGTTTATAATATTTTCGCTTAGTAATTCATTCTAGTTAGAATTAGAAGTGTTTAAAGTATATTCATTGCATGTAAAATATATCGGCATGTGATGACGTCACATCCGGTTTCGCCGCGTCTTGTGGGAAAATACCGGTTTGAAATTAACGCGAGGGTGGGGGCTCACCACGAGGCACACCTGAGCAGAAGTTGTTTTGCAGGCATGAGAAATCACAGTGAGAGCAACGCTGTAAGTTAATAGATAATCGATATATTGAACTAAGATGTTAATGCCGATCCTGTTAAAAGTAACGACGGTCGATAATGTTTATGCTTTCATTAGTTAAAGAGTTGCGGATAGTTTGCATTGAAGTGTATTTAAAGTAGTCAATGGAGCAGGTAAACTCTGCCTGTATACTGCACCTTAGTGTAATGTAGTTATAGTCACCTTTGCAAGTATTTACAATTGAAATGTGATATTAAGGAAGGAACAAATACTGTATCAATTTTGTATTGTTTTATCAACAGTTTTCACCATATGTTAATGTGAAGAGTGAACAGTAAATGGTTAATCTTACTGCGATCTGGTTTCATTGACTGTGGTTTATCTCGACGTTGAATTCGGCATTATTAGTACACGCGAAGGAGAACGTTACAAAAGCAGTTGTCAAAACCCAACAGGTATCAAGCCTGACACCAATTGTTGACAGACAATGAATTCAAGGGACAGGGTAAAAATCCAGAGTAAGTGAGCTCAGATCTTATTCATTTGCATCAGACTTTGACAAAAAATTTTAGGCAAGAAATGCTGAGCACTTAATTCTACATTTGTCAACAAGACCACTCTCCAACAGAATATTTTTTTATTATTTTTTATATAAAGAAGTGAATTCACAGCTCATTCCAACAGAAAGAAATCAACTTTGTGAATATAAGTTTATTTTCAAGGTGTTTAACTTCCAAAATTATCCTTGATCAAAAGTCGCACATCTCAAATGCTTTTAATGCACTGAATATTGGAGCAATTTCCCATTCTACACTGCTTCCAAAATTCATCTCTAACCTGCTGCTTTCATAAACCCTTCTTAGTGTCAATGAACCAGAATTAAATTCTAGACATTTATATTGAAATGTTAACTGTCTTATAAATACCAGGCAACATGCCAAAATATTTCATACTTGGAAAGTAACCTAGAGCATTTTGTAAGAGACGTAACGATCACTGTTTTCTCCACTTACTTTCAATCTCTTTTATTTTCATTTCCCATGGAATGCAAGCAGTTTTGAAGTTCTCAAAGTCACGCTGAAACTTCATCCATTTCTGAAAGTTGATATTTGAATCATAGTCAGTTTCTCTTCACAGATACCTGAGAAAAACATTTTCATCATCTCATCAACCTACTGCTCACTAAGTCAGATAGAAGAATGATACCCTGTTTCTAGAGGTGTTTTATTCCCGAATTAGCTGTCACCAAAAAAAAACTTTTCCCTGTACTCTGTCTGAGACTGAGATTGAGGCTGAGTACATCTGTTTTGAGCAGGACTTCTTTGCGCAGAAGACCATGTGACTGCAAATCAATCACTAATGGAAGGCAAGGAATGGCCTAAAAGCCCAATGGATAAACAAGACAGTGAATCCTATTGGGTAGCTCCTCAAGCAGACCACTTTGTCACCAGAACTTCCAAAAGAGCATTGAGACCTTGCTTATTGCAAGCAGTGTGATTCTGGTCATGGAAGGGGCCCTCCCTATCAGATCCTTAAAGCGCAGTTGAAATTTCAACACTTCCTGTTGCCCCATTGGTGGCTGTTTTACAGATCAGAGCATTGTCCAGTTCCGTCCAGAAGACATGTTTGCCAAGAAGATCTGGAAAGAGATGCAGTGGTTTTTGGCAAGGTTCACCCTACATAGCTGTATGACTCTGTGCTCTACATATTCCCAGGAGTTCACACTGAGATAAAATCCTGCTGCACCCACAAGGTTATCAGTTTGGTGAAAAATGCCCTGATCTGAATGAAATTTGTCAGCCTTCCAGTGCACGGGGCTGTATACAAATGAATACTGTAAACTGGTACATTTCAGAGGCACATGATATTGAGCTGAGGGAGCATAATGAAGCCTGCTAGAGCTGCTTCAAAGGAGCACAACTTAGGACCGTGGCTCATAGCCAACTGAGGAACTAGAACTCATGCGAAAGAACAAATAACATTATGCTAATGTGAATCTTTGCAATCTCTGCACTGAGAATGGAGACATTTGAATGTACTGTTTTTATATTTGAAAAGTTATGAATAAAATTCAGTTGTGGGTAAAAATGGTAGGCTGGTTCATGTGGAGATAAGGGAAGAAAACCTGTTCAACCAGAGATTGTTTGGAGTCTGGAAGTCATTACCTAGGGAGTTGGTTGAGGCAAACAACCTCGTCACATCTGTCAAGCCCTTGGTGTGTATGTGAAGACCCTGACCTGCAACTCTATGAACCTGGTGTTGGAAAATGGGAGTAGTCAACCAGCATACACATAATGCACCAAATGGCCTCATTATATGCCATGAATTTTCTGGGCTCTGTTGCTCTGCTTCCCACAAAGTAGCACTGCAAGTGTACCTGAACTACACGAAGGACAGCATTTCACAAGAAGGTGATTTATCTCCTTCTCAAGGACCTAGAGAATATGAATGCTGGCCTTGCCTTTAACTTACTTGTGGATTTTGATTTTTTTATGTATGTTTGTTTAAGGTAAGGTAAGAGAAAACTGTTGGCAACAGCAAATCTTGCATGTTCAATGATATATTGAAGGGCATTCTGCATAGGCTCATTATGACAAGGAAATTCAGCAAATTTCAACCAACAAAGACGAAGTGGCTTTAAAGAAACAAGAGATCAATTGATCAAAGAATATAGTTGTATCTCTCTCCCAATCTTGGGTCACTTACTTTGGTCATCATTACTTTATAGGCATAAAACTTTTTGCCTTTTCCTTTCCCAAGAGCACCTTCAAATTTCTCCACAAATTCCTGTGCTTCTCTGAAAATTGGACAAACATATTTTGATAAAGTAATAGTTGAAACAAATGGAAAAACAGATCTGTAAATTTAGATTCTTCCTGTTGTATGATTAATTTCAACAGGACCATTAGCATTAAAGAACACATCAGTATAAAAATTACATCTTTCAACAGATCAGAAAGATTATTATTTTAATGATGTCTATCAGATGGCCAGATGTCTTTTCATTTCTATCGTAACTGCTCAGCCAGGACAGAAGAGATGGCAGGCAGGATAGTAGAAAGCTCCCCTTGCAGGATGTGGGAAGGTAGGGAGACCTGATGACTACAACTGTGAGAAGTCCATCCAGCTGCATCATCCAATAATCCATGTTCAGGAGTTGGAGCTGGAACTCAATGAACTCCGGATCATTTGAGAGGCTGAGTGGAGTGATAGATCAGACAAAAAGAAAGGTAGTACAGTAAAGGTGAAGGAAAAAAGAAACTGGGTGATAGTCAGGAAAGGGAAAGAGGTTAAGGACCTAGTGCAGAGTACCCCTGTGGCCTTCCCCCTCAACAGCAGGTATATGAGGGGGGTTGACTTAACACAGGAAAAACGCAATGACTGGGTCTCTGGCACTGAGTCTGTCTCTGTGACTCAGAAGGAAACGGGGTTGAAGAGGCATGCTGTGGTATCAGGGGATTTGTTAGTTAGAAGAACGGACAGGAAGTTCAGTGGGCAAGAACAAGATTCCCAGATGATATGTTGCCTCCTGGGTGCCAGGGTCCAGGGTATCTCAGATCAGTCCTCAGCATTCTTCAGAGCGAGGGTGAACATCCAAAAGTCATGGTCCATGTAGGTACCAATTACATAGGTAGGATGACTGTCAAGGGAGTTCACAGAGTTAGGTGCTAAGTTAAAGGGCAGGACCTCCAGGGTTGTGATCTCAGGATTGCTACCTGTGCAACGTGCTAGTGAGGCTAGAACTGGGAAGAATATACAGTTTAATATGTGGCTAAGGAGTTAATGTAGAAGGTAGGACATGAGATTTTTGGATCATTCCGCTATCCTCCAGGGAAGGTGGGACCTGCACAGAAGGGATGGTTTGCACCTGGCCTGGAGGGGGACTAATATCCTAGCGGGAAGGTTTGTTAATGCTGCACAGTAGGGTTTAAACTAAAGTTGCAGGGGGATGGGAACCAGAGTGCCAGAACAATTAGTGAAGAGGTTATAGAGGCAAAAATTGGTAAAACCTCAAAGTTAGGAATCAAAATGTTGAGCATGGTATGACTAGTGTCCTGAGCTGTGTGTATTTCAATGCAAGAAGTATTGCAGGAAACGTGGATGATAGTGCTGAGGATGAGGCAGCTAGTTTACACACAGAGGCAAGGTGTTGTGAAGAGAGGTTGTTGACAAGGCAAAACTGAAGTCAACAGGATGAGTTGCAACATTAAAGGCAAACAAAATCGTAGAGTGAATACAGGACTGAAGATGTTATAATTGAATGTGCGCAGTATATGGAATAAGGTAAATGAACAAGCAGCACAGTTGCAGATTGGCAGGTATGATGCTGTTGACATCGCTGATACATTGCTGAAAGAAGATTATAGCTGGGAACTTGATGCCCGTAAATGCACATTGTATCGAAAGTACTGGTAGGAAGGCAAAGGGTTTGGTGTTGCTCGTTTGGTAAAGAAATGAGATCAAATCATGAGGAAGAGGTGACATCTGGTCAGAAGTTGTTGATTCATTAAGTATAAAGCTAAGAAACTGAAAGGGTAAAAACACCCAGATGGAAGTTATATACAGACACCCAAACAATAGTAAGGATGTGATCTACAATTTACAAGGGGAGATTGGAAATGCATGCCAAAAGGGCTACATTACAATAGTCATGGGGGATTTCAATACGCAGGTAGATTGGAAAATCAGGTTAGTGCTGGATTCCAAGAGGGGGTGTTTCTAGAATACCTACGAGATGGCTTTTCAGAGCAGCCAATGGTTGAGCCCACTAGGAGGAAGTAGAGAGGCTACAGAAAAACTTAGACAGATTAGGAGAATGGGTAAGGAAATGGCAGATGGAATACAGTGTCAGGAAGTGTATGTCATATACTTTGGTAGAAGAAATGAAAGTGTAGACTATTTTCTAAATGGAGAGAAAATACAAAAAACGGAGGCGCAAATGATCCTGGGAGCTCTTGTGTGGGATTCCTTAAAGGTTAATTTGCAAGTTAAGTTTGAGGTGCAGAAGACAAATGTGATGTTAGCATTTCAAAAGGGCCAGAATGTAAAAGCAAGGGTGTAATGTGAGACTTTATAAAGCATTGCTGAGGCCTCATCTGGAGTATTGGGAAAAGATTTTGGCCCCTTATTTTGGAAAGGGTGTGTTGAAACTGGAGAGGGTTCAAAGGAGGTTCAAGAAAATTATTCCAGGATTGAATGGCTTGGCATATGAAGACATTTGATGGCTCTGGGCCTGTATTCACTAGAATTCAGAAGAATGAGGGATGACCTCATTGAAACCTATCAAATTGTGTAAGGCCTCGATAGAGCAGATATAGAGAGGATTTTCCAACAGTGGGAGAGTCTAAGGCTACGTCCGCACTAGACCAGATAATTTTGAAAACGCCGGTTTCACATAAAAACAATAGGCATCCACACCAAGCATTTTTGAAAATACCTCTGTCCACATTAAAATAGGTATGTGGGCTTATCTCCTCCCACTGGGCATGCGCAGGACGCATCTACAGAAAACAAGCAACATGTTTGGTGTCAAATCTCGCCATGAAAATGCACATTTGTGCAGTTACAGGCTAGAAAAACTTAAAATGAAATTGCCAAACAACGGACAGCTGCTTGTTCTCACGCAGGAGGACTTAAAACTAAAAAAAAGACAAATACTGGAGCATATGGAGGCAACTGACAAGGAGTTCATGGACAGTATGACCCAGCTGATGACGAACATTGAAAAACTGACTGACTCTGTTCCATTAATAAAGCACCTTGTTAAATGTATAAAACATGTCTGCATCAGTGTTATCTTGTATTTCCATACAATGTTACATTAGGCTGTTACACATCTACTGTCAAAGTACTTGCATAAATAGGTAAACCACCTTCATACAAGCAAGGACAAAAATTAGGGCAAAGTGAGTATACTTATTTATTCAGTAAGTTATGGGTCAAAGTATTTGGTGAGTACATTTCTAACTCTTCTGGTTTCAGTCTCGTTTCTGTCTGTTCTGAAATTGTTCGGTTGTGTAGGGGGTTGCATTCAGGAAAACAATGAAATGCTGCCATGTGTTCCAGCACATCATGACAGCGTTTTTAGAAATCTCCAGTTACCCCATTCATATTACTCCTGCTCAAGCAGCATCTTCAAATTTAAACACTCTGGAGAGTGTTTTAGAAAAGCTCCGTTTTTAGGAGAGAAAAACACCATTTCAGTGTGGACAGAGGGTCAAAACGAAGAGAGAAAGCTTCGGTTACAAATTTATCCGGTCAAGTGTAGACATAGCCTAAGACCAGCAGGACACAGCCTCAGAATAAAGGGCCATCCTTTTCAAATAGAAATGAGGAGGAACTTATATTGCCAGAGAGTGGTGAAACTGTGGAATTCTTTGCCGTAGACAGCTGTGGAGGCCAAGTCTTTATATATTTTTAAGGCAGAGGTTGATACATTCTTGATTGGTCAAGGTATGAAGGGATATGGGGAGAAGGCAGGAGATTGGGGCTTAGAGGAAATTTGGATCAGCCATAATGAAATGGCAGAGCAGAATCGATGGGCCAAATGGCCCAATTCTGCCCCTTTCTCTTATGGTCTTATTATAACCACATTGGGCCTTCATAACTTGTCAAACCAGCAATTGGCCAATGTCATAGTATTTGAACATCTTAAAACTTTGAAAAAATCATTATTTTATTTAGCAATAATTATTTATTTCAGCTCTGCAATGTAGAAATATTGAGATGTATATTTGCTTTTGACTTTTAATCAGATTTTAAAGGTCCTTCAAATGTAGATCTTAATATGCTACTCTAAACAAGTATATAGGGTGAATAACATGTCATGGTGAGTTCATGGTTTCTGTTGCAGGAAAACGAAATGTTAGAAATCCTCAGGTCTGGAAACAGTAGTAAAATCTGACCAGTAATTAGACCCTGAGAATGTAAGGAATAGGAACAGATGCCAATGACCTCCAGAACCTTTACTGCTATACACACAACCATGGCTGATTTTCCATCTAAGTCTACTTTCCTCTCCAATGTCTCAGCGACTGTGGAATCCAGTTGTTGACTGAATAAGCAACCTATTGAAAACACATAACTCAAAAGAGTCACAATGTTTTAAGTGAAGAATTATCTTTTCATCTAAACTAAAATAATCAATGATTATCTTATTCAATCATTAGCTTGCAGTGGTCAATGTCTAAGCTTGCACATGAAGAATGACAATGAATGACAATTGATCAATATGTGAGTTAGCAGCTTCTGGAGAGGAAGGCAGTAAAGCTAACCGCAGAAGCTACACCTATTAATCTTCAAAGCTGATTTCATTTGGAACCCTAATTCTTAGAAGAATCATTCGACGTTCAGCTCCTATTTAAATTGATCATTACACTCATTACCTTTAATACAGCAAGTAATTGCATCTCAATAAATGGAGCCTCAAGCATGTTATTAAAATCCCTACTTAGTGAATTTAACAGGAAGAGGTTTTTTTATCTTAATATGCACATTTTGTACCAATAAGTGTTATAGCAGTTAAAAATAACATGTAATCAAATCATAATCAATGACCTCTCCAGCAAATTTGATAGAAAAGAAACATAAAAGTATCAATGGGTATTAAACCTAATGAAACATAGGGATTTGCCATTGACACATTTTAAAGATTTTTCCAGTTTTTCAACTTAAATATATTGCAATATGAATGTACGGTCAATTAAAAGTTAAATGTCAAGGTTGAGTTAAAACTTATTTGTCCATGCAAACCGATCAGGTGTCTAGCTAAAGGGCTGTTTACCTTTTCAGATCTTATTCAGCTCCATTCATTTCAAATATTATTCATTTTGGCTCTGCGGGCAGCTGAAGATCCTTCTAAAGCAGGCATGTTTATCACAAATCCTCACAAATCAGAATTCCATCAGCCCTACAAGACCCAATCATAACCTGAACTGAGGTGGTTTAAGTACATCTCGGCAAGAAGGTGTTGCTGACTCACCCTTCGCCTTATTTATTTCATTCCTGAGATACAGTGCGAAATGGGCCCGTCTGGCCCTTCGAGCCACGCTGACCACCAACCCCAGCCTAATGACGAAACAATTTACACTGACCGATTAACCTAACAACTGGTACATCTTTAGACTGTGGGAGGAAACCCACGCAGTCACAAGGAAAATGTACAAACTGCTTACAGGCAGCAGTGAGAACTGAACCCAGGTTGCTGGTACTGTAAGGTGATTTGCTAACCACTACATATCTGACACTGGCCTAAAGGGAGAAGGGCACTTTCTGGTAGGTAAGCTCCATCTCCCTTCCTCATCACCTTCATATCACCATCCTGACAACACCTCCTTGTCATTCATCTATATCTACCGGGTGGCCAAATGTCAGCCAATCTTGACCTGAAATTTAAATGAGGCCTGGGATTCCAGATACACAAGACTGAAACTATCACCAGTCACCCTCCATGCTTTCCTGCCTGCCCACAGTTCACAGTGAATTTGCTATTTATTTCTTATTAAGACTTTATAACACAGCTGTAATCAATTATGAACCAGAAGGATTTACTTCAGTAATTGCAACTTCTGCTTCATAGGTGAGGGCTTATTTCGTAAAGTTGCAATGAGTTTCTTCTTTTCTTCCACTTCATCCTTCAATTTAGCCATATTTTCTTCTGTAATGACTTCACCTTCATCAGATTTTTCTTCAGAGCTAAAATCAAAAGCAAAACACTTAACAACGTATTGTTATGATGGTGACAACCCTCAAATAGAAAAGAACAAGTGATAGAAACATAGAAAACCTACAGCACAATACAGGCCCTTCGGCCCACAAAGCTGTGCCTAACAGGTCCATACCTTAGAAATTACCTAGGGTTACCCATAGCCCTCTATTTTTCTGAGCACCATGTATCTGTCCAGGAGTCTCTTAAAAGACCCTATCATATCTGCCTCCACCATCGTCACCAGCAACCCATTCCACGCACTCACCACTCTCTGCGTAAAAAACTTACCCCTGATATCTCCTCTGTACCTTCTTCCAAGCACCTTAAAACTGTGCCCTCTTGTGCTAGCCATTTTAGCCCTGGGAAAAAGCCTCTGACTGTCCACACGATCAATGCCTCTCATCATCTTATACACCTCTATCAGGTCACCTCTCATCCTTCTTCGCTCGAAGGAAAAAAGGCCAAGTTCACTCAACCTGTTCTCATAAAGCATGCTCCCCAATCCAGGCAACACCCTTGTAAGACTCCTATGCACCCTTTCTATGGTTTCCATGTCCTTCCTATAGTGAGGCAACCAGAATTGAGCACAGTACTCCAAGTGGGGTCTGACCAGGGTCCTACATAGCTGTAACTTTACCTTTTGGCACTTGAACTCAATCCTATGGTTGATGAAGGCAAATGCACTGAATGCTTTCTTAACCACACAGTCAACCTGTGCAGCAGCTTTGAGTATCCTATGAATTTGGACCCCAAGATCCCTCTGATCCTCCACACTGCCAAGAGTCTTACCATTAATACTGTATTCCATCATCATATTTGACCTACTAAAAAGAACCACCTCACACTTAGCTGGGTTGAACTCCATCTGCCACTTCTCAGCCAAGTTTTGCATCTCATCAATGTCCTGCTGTAACCTCTGACAGCCCTCCACACTATCCACAACACCTCCAACCTTTGTGTCATCAGCAAATTTACTAACCCATCCCTCCACTTCCACATCCAGGTCATTTATAAAAATCACAAAGAGTAGGGGTCCAAGAACAGATCCTTAAGGCACACTACTGTCACCAACTTCCATGCAGAATATGACCTGTCAACAACCACTCTTTGCCAACTGCAAGCCACTTCTGGATCCACAAAGCAACATCCCCTTGGATTCCTATGCACCCGTACTTTCTCAATCTTTGCATGGGGTACCTTGTCAAATGTTTTGCTGAAATCCATGCACACTACATCTACTGCTCTACTTTCATCACTGTGTTTGGTCACATGCTCAAAAAATTCAGTAAGGCTCATAAGGCATGACGTGCCTTTCACAAAGCCATGCTGACTATTCATAATCATAATATGCCTGTCCAAATGTTCATAAATCCTGCCTCTCAGGATCCTCTCCATCAACTTACCAACCACTGGCCTGATACGTTACAACTTCTTTTTATTTCTTAGTATCAGTCTTTTCATTATTGCTGTTGCCTCACATCATAGATCGTTCACCTTCAGTCAATTTAAAACAGTAAGCCATTGTAATTCAAAAAAATTAAACTATACTATTTATATCAAATAAACTCAACTTTAATTATCCCCAAAATAGATGTTTAAATTTTCAATTACTCCAACATAGGCTCCTAATACATCTATAAAATGCATTGTGATTCTCTTTAATCCTATTTGCCAAGGACTTTTCATGGCCCCATACAGCCCTTTTTTTGCTTAAGTTTCTTCTTGCTTCCTTTATGTTTCTCAAGGATGTTGTATGATTTCAGCTTCCTAACCCTGATTTATCCTTTCTTTTCTCTTTTTGACTAAACTTACAATATGTTTTGTCATCCAAGATCCCCAGATCTTTCCATCCTTGTCTTTCCTCCTCACAGGAACATGCTGATCCTGAACACTAATCAATTGGCTTTTAAAAGACTCCCATTTGTCGGACGTCACTCTCAAATAGCCGCCCTCAATCTCTTTTCTTCATTTCCTGTCTAATACTATTTTAATTAACATTCCCACGATTTAGCAATTTCACCTAAGGACTAGTCTTATTCCTGATCCATTACTATTTTAAAACTAACAAAATTATGGTCATTGTTCATAAAATGCTGCCCCATTGAAACTTTGATCACCTGAACAAGCTAATTACACAACAAAAAGTCTAGTACAGCTCCACCTACATATTATTTCAAGAAACTCCATAAGGCCATAAGAGATAGCAGCAGAATTAGGCCATTTGGCCCATCAAGTCTTCTCCACAATTTCATCATGGCTGATCTATTTCCCTCTGAACCCCATTCTCCTACTTTCATCCTGTAACCTTCCAGGCACGGATTAATCAAGAACCTATCAACTACTGCTTTAAACATACTCAATGACCTGGCCTCCTCAGCCACCTGTTGCAACAAATTCCGCAAATTCACCACACTCTGACTAAAGAAGTTCCGTCTAAATGGACGTACCTCTATTCTGAGGCTCTGCCCTCTGGTCCTAGACTCCCTCCACTATAGGAAGTATTCTCTCCACATCCATTCCTATATACACCTTTAAATATTCAATAGATTTCAATGTGATCCCCACTCATTCTACAAAATTCCAGTGAATACAAGCCCAGAGCCATCAAATGTTCCTCATACTATACCCTTTTCAAACTTGGAGTCATTCTTGTGAAGTTCCTCTGAACCCTCTCCAATGTCAACACACCTCTTCTTAACTAAGGTGCCCAAAACAGCTTACAATACTTCAGTCTCACTAGTGCCTTTAAAGTTTCAGCATTACATCCTTGCACGTATATTCTAGTCTTCTCCAAACAAATGCTGACATCATATTTACCTTTCTCACCACTGACTCATCCAGCAAGTCAACCATTGGGGAATCCTACATGAAGATTCCCAAGTCGCTTTGCACTTCAGAATTTGAATTTATTGCACATTTACAGAACAGTCTATGCTTTTGCTCCTTCTACAATAGTGCATGACCATACACTTCCTGGCACTGTATTCCATCTACCACTTCTTTGTTCATTCTCCCAATCTGTCTAAGTCCTTCTGCCGACTACCTGCTCCTCCGCCTATCTTCAAATTGCCCACAAATTTGGCCACAAACCCATCAAATCCATCATCCAAATCATTGACATATAACATAAAAAGAATAATCCTCTGTGGGACATTACTAGCCACTGGCAGTCAAGCAGAAAGAGCTCCCTTTATTCCCACTTTTCACCTGCCAATTCATGCTAGTAACTTTTTATAATAGCAGCCTCATGTGCAAAACCTTGTCAATGGCCTTTTGAAATCCAAGTACACAATATCCAACAATTCTCTTCTTATATCCTGCTTGTTATTACCTCAAAGAATTCCAACAGGTTTGTCAGGCAAGATTGTCCCTTAGGGCAACCATGCTTACTTTGGCTTATTTTATCATGTGCCTCCAAGTACCCTGAGACCTCATCCTTAACAATCAACAACATTTTCCCCGAGCACTGAGGTCAGGGTAACTGGCCTATTATTCCCTTTCCTCTGCCTCACTCCCTTCTTGAAGAGTGGAGTAACATTTGCAAATTGCCAGTCCTCGAGAACCATGCCAGAATCTGATGATCTTGAAAGATCATTACTAATGCCTACACAATCTCTGTAACTACCTCTTCCAGAACCCTGGAGTGTAGTTCATTTGGTCCTGATGACCTTTCTACCTTCAGATAATTCAGTTTCCCAAGCACTTCCTGCCTAGTAATAACAATTGCACTCTCTTGCCCCCTGACACTCTCAAACCTTCAGCATACTGCTAGTGTCTTCCCCTATTAAGGCAAATGCAAAATACTTATTTAATTCATCCAACATTTCCTTTCCCCCATTGCTACAACTCTAGCATCATTTTCCAATGGTCCGATGTCCACTCTCACCTCTCTTTTACACTTAATATATTTGTAAAAGTTTTTGGTATCCCTCTTTGATATTATTGGCTAGCCTACCTTCATATTTCATCTTTTCCCTTCTTATGGCTTTTTAGTTGCCTGTTGTAGGTTTCTAAGTAGCTTCCAAATCCTCTAATTTCCACTAAATTTTGCTCCTCTACTTTTATGTTGTTTTTGGATTCCCTTGTTAGCCATGGTTGTGTCATCCTCTTCAATTAGAGTACTAATTCCAGCTGTTGAGTGGCTCGCTGAGCTGGCTTGTTAGCTTATAGACGTTTCGTTACACAGCTAGGCAACCATCATCAGTGCAACTAGGAATGAAATGTTGGTGATCTACAATGTTCATCTTTTATGTGTTGTGTGTGTGTGTGTTTGTGTGACCAGGGGGTGGGTGTATCTGCCATTTCTATTTGTTATTGATTAGGTGATAATTGTTGTTGTTGGGGCTGTGTTAGTTGAGATCATTATATGAATAACGTTATCCTGATAGATTGAGGCATGTAATCAGGTGTGAATTGGCTCCTGGCTCTGGACTGAGGACTTGACAATGACGTGGGATGTAAACCCAATTTCGTTTCTACAGGCTGGTTAATAGAATTCTCTGTGGAAAACAAAGCCTCTAAGAATACTTGCACTTGTCATTGATGAGCTTGGCCTCTTCGAATTGTCCAGTCTTTGGAGGCAGGGCTTCAGATAGCTGGATCATGGGATCTCTTGGCCTAGTGACATTGGTCCAGTCGAACTGTTGTGCTTTGCTGTCACAATGTATAGATATACGGGAAAGTCGATCATGACGGTTTACAGCCAGTTGGTGTTCATGTACCCTTGTTGATAGCTTCCTACCAGTCTGTCCAATACAATGCATATAATCCTTATATCTATACATTGTGACAGCGAAGCACATTAATTCAACTGAACCAATGTCACTATGCTAGGCCAAGTTCATCAACGACAAGCCCAAGAATTCTTAGAGGTTTTGTTCTCCACCCAGAATTCTATTAACTTTAGCATCCAGTCATCAGTCCAGAGCCAAGAGCGAATTCACACCTGATTACATGTGTTAATCAATCAGGACAACGTTATTCCTACATAATGGTTGACTAATACAGCCTGGACAACAATTAGCAACTAATCATATTTTAATGAACTAATCGTGGATTACATAATCGGTAACTGATAGAAATGGCACGTGCGCATGCGCACGCACACACACACACTCACTCACTCAAACGGACTAATGGCAGGACACATAAAAGTTGAACAATGTAGGTCACCAATATTTCATTCATTGTTGCACTGATGATATTGCCTAGCTGGGTAACAAAATCTCTGTAACTCAAAATGCCTTTACTGATTCAAAATCGCGTGCTTTAATCTCCCCTCCCATGGGCCCCTGTGACCCGCAGGGCGGATGTAACGTCAGATTGTCCACGGAAGGTCCACCCGAGCAGGTAGTTCCAAACACGCTACCGAGTGTTTGCCCGCGGCTTCCGACGGTGGTTCGAGTCCTGCGTGTGCGGGCCTCCACCCCCCCCCCCAGAAACGTCCATTGGGGGAGTGGAGCCCCCAGTCTGTGTGGCCTGCCTGGGTGGCCGGCTTCACTGGCGTGGTGCGGGTACCCTCACCGGTTGCTCAATGTCCACGTGCGCCAGTTTGAGGGGGCCCACTGTAAAAGTCTCTTCCCGGCCACCAACCTCCACGACACACGTGGTTCCGTAGTGCTGGATCACCTTGAAGGATCCCTCATACGGCCGCTGTAGAGGTGATCTGTGCATGCTCATGTGAATGAAAACATACTCACAGTCTCGGAGGTCTTTTGGGGTGAAGGATGGCATGGGACCATACCTGGAGGTCGGGACCGGTTCCAGGGTCCCTACCTTGTCCCGCAGTCTCGTTAGCACCACTGCTGGAGTTTCTTCTGAACCTCAGGCCTCTGGTACGAACTCGCCTGGGACTGTCAGGGGGGCACCGTAGACCAATTCCACCGAGGTGTCCAGGTCCTCCTTGGGGGCTGTGTGGATGCCCAGTAGGACCCAGGGAAGCTCATCTGGCCAGTCGGGGCCCCTGAGGTGTACCATCAGGGCCAACTTGAGATGCCGGTGGAATCGCTCTACCAAACCGTTGGACTGGGGATGATACGCTGTGGTGTGATGCAGCTGGGTGCCCAGGAGCTATGCCAGTGCTGTCCACAAACCAGACGTGAACTGTGCCCATCTGTCGGAGGAGACGTCTGTTGGGAGGCCGACCCTGGTGATCCAGTTTGCAATGAGCGTCCTGGCGCAGGACTCGGTGGACGTGTCTGCGAGTGGTATGGCTTCTGGCCATCTAGTGAACCTGTCTACCATAGTAAAGATAAACCTGGCGCCCCGAGAGACTGGCAGGGGGACAACAATGTCCACGCGGATGTGTTGGAACCTCCTGTGTGTCGACTGGAACTGCTGGAGGGGAGTCTTCACGTGCCGCTGGACTTTGGCAGTCTGGCAGTGTACGCATGTCCTGGCCCAGTGTCCAACCTGTTTGTGCAAACCGTGCCAGACGAATCTGTCCACTACCAGCTTGATGGATGCCCGGATGGACGGGTGGGCCAGGTCGTGCCGCGTGTCGAACACCCGGCGCCTCCATGCTGCTGGTACCACGGGTCGGGGTTTGCCGGTAGACACATCGCACAGGAGTCGATCCGCTGGCGGGCCGGTGGAGACATCCTCCAACTGGAGCCCCAAAACGGCGGTGTGGTAAGCTGGGAACTCAGTGTCCGACCGGTGTGTTTCCGCCAGTGCTGCGTAGTCTATTCCTGAGGACAATATGCCTACTGAGTGGAGGGAGGGGCGAGACGGTGTGTCGGCGACGACGTTGTTCTCCCCTGCGATGTGGCGGACGTCTGTGGTGAATTCTGAAATAAAGGACAGGTGCCTCTGCTGCTGAGCCGACCATGGGTCCGATACGTTGGCCAATGCAAAGGTGAGGAGCTTGTGGTCCGTATACACGGTGATCTCCATTCCCTCGAGGAAGTATCGGAAATGCCGGATAGCCAGGTAGAGCGCTAGCACCTCTCTGTTGAAAGTGCTGTACTTCATCTTCGGTGGCTGTAGGTGCTGGCTGGAGAAAGCGAGTGGTCGCCACTGGTCCTCGACGAGCTGCCATGTCGGAAGTGTCGACTGTGAGTGCCGTGGGTACAACGACTCTCGGGTGCACTAGGAGGGCTGCCTTTGCCAGCACCTCCTTGGCCTGCTCAAACGCCTCCGTAGACTCCGTGCCCCATGCCACTTCTTTGGCCTTTCCGGCCGTCAGGCTGAACAAGGGTCTCATGATGTGTGCTGCCACTGGCACGAACCAATGATAAAAGTTGACCATCCCCAGGAACTCCTGCAGGCCCTTGACCATGCTGGGCTTGGGGAACTGTTGGATGGCCTGGACCTTGTTCGGTAGGGGAACTGCGCCATGTTGGTTGACTCTGTGGCCCAAGAAGTCAATCTCCATCAGCCCGAATTGGCACTTCACTGGAATGATTGCCAGTCCATGGTCGCTCAGACGTTGGCAGAGCTGGAGCAAATGTGCCACGTGCTCTTGGTGCGAACTGCTGGCCACCACGATATCATCCAAGTAAATGAAAACAAAATCCGGCCACGTCCATGAGTCCATGAGCCTTTGGAAAGTTTGAGCTGCATAGCTGAGACCGAAAGGCATCCTCAGGAATTCGAACAAGCTGAACGGGGTGACGGGGGCTGTCTTGGGCACATCATCGTGGTGCGCTGGGATCTGATGGTATCCCCTGACCAGGTTGATTTTCGAGAAGATGGCCATTCCGTGCAGGTTCACTGTTAAGTCCTGGATGTGGGGTACCGGGTATCTGTCGGCGGTTCTGGAGTCATTGAGCCTTCTGTAGTCTCCGCAGGGCCTCCACCCTCCTGCGGACTTGGGCACCGTGTGCAGTGGGGATGTCCACGGGCTGTCTGAGCGGCATACGATTCCCAGCTCTTCCATCTTACGGAACTCCTCCTTGGCGAGGTGGAGCTTGTCGGGTGGGAGCCTGCGAGCTCGGGCGTGCAGTGGCGGTCCTTGTGTGGGGATGTGGTGCTGCACGCCGTGCTTGGGAGTCTGCCGTGGAGAACTGCGGGGTGACTATGGAGGGGAATTCCGCCAACACCCTGGCGAATTCGTTACCCGAGAGGGTCACGGAATCCAGGTGGAGGGCCGGTAGCTTGGCTTCTCCGAGCTGGAAAGTCTGGAACATTTTGGCGTGGACCAAACACTGGCCTTTTAGGTCGACCAGGAGGCAGTTGGCTCGTAGGAAATCTGCCCCTAGTAGTGGCTGTGACACCGCTGCCAACGTGAAAGTCCAAGTGAACCGGCTGGACCCAAAATGCAGTGAGATAGCTCGAGGGCCATACATCCGAATACTGGTGCCATTTGCAGTGGTGAGTTCGGGGCCTGGGACTGGGTTACGAGTGTCCATGTTCGAAGGGAGAGTACGCTGACTTCGGCCCCGGTGTCTACCAGGAAGCGCTGCCTGGAGTGTCGGTCCCAGAGGTACAGGAGGCTGACTCGGTGACCAGCCGTCGTAGCCATTAGCGACGGCTAGCCCCGGCGCTGCCCGGAAAAGCACGTGGTGGACGGCACCAGTGCATGCCTGAACCCCATCTTTGGTGATAGAAACACTATTGTTCCAAACTTTCGTCTTTTTCCCCGTGATCCTCGACGGCTTCGGTCGTGGGGCCTGGGCTTTGGGGTGCACAATTGTGGCTAGGCCAATGGAGGCTGCTCCACATTGCTTGCTCTGCCAAAGGACGTCTGCTTTAGCCGTGACCCTGCGTGGGTTGCTGAAATCCTCACTCGCGAGGAGGAGGCGAATGTCCTCTGGCATTTGCTCGAGGAACAACTGTTCAAATAAAGACATGGCTTATGGCCGTCCATGAGTGCCAGCATATCGTTCATGAGCTCGGATGGTGTGCGATCGCCCAGGTCGTCCATGTGTAGGAGCTGCGTGGCCCATTCGCGGTGGGAGAGTCCGAAGGTACGGATCAGGAGTGCCTTAAGCTTAGTGTACCTGTCCGCTGTTGATGGCTGGCATAGGAAGTTGATGATCCGTCTCCTGGTCGAGCGTACTGACCACGTAGTAGTACCGCGTGGCATTGGCTGTAATGTCTCTGATATTGAACTGGGCCTCAGCCTGCTCGAACCAAACATGGGGCTGAGTGACCCAGAAAGTCGGGAGCTTCAGAGAGACAGCGCTGTGCGAGTTGCTCGAACTCATGGCTGGTCGCTGAGTCGCCAGCTCCAGATGCCGTCTGGAATGTCAGGTCACCAACGTAGTCACGCAAAACGCGCTACTGAAGAAACACATGGAGGCAGAGAGAGCTGAACTCAGAATGCCTTTGCTGATTCAAAATTGCACGCTTAAATCTCCCCTCCCATGGTCCCCTGTGACCTGCAGGGCAGACATGACGTCAGAATGTCCCTGGAAGGTCCACCCCGAGCGGGTAGTTCCAAATGCGCTACCGCTTGTCTGCCTGCGGCTCCCGATGGCGGTTTGAGTCCTGCGTGTGCAGGCTGCCTCATTGGATACAATATCATAGTTGTAGTTTCACGTATTAATCCAGGCTCTAAGCTCATTTTACACTTCAGGTCATCATTCCTGCTGTGTTTATTATCCTAGCACAACCTGTTTTTGCTGTTAAAGTTACTTGACTTAACTTCTGATGTACCCTTAATCACTCCACTTGCTGACCTACAATTTCAGTTCCCACTCTCACTACCACACGTGTTTAAATCTCCCTGCAGGAATACTAGCCCCCAGAGTTAAGGTGTGCAAACTGCTTCTCTTTTATAAGTACCATTTGCCCTGAAAGAGATCTCAATGATCCAGTTATGTGAATCCTACCTCCAACACCAGTTGTCCTGTTCTCCATTTTCACAAGCATGTAGCACTTGGGATTACAGCTAAAAATATCCTGCTTTTTTAATGTTCTACCTATTCCTCAGAACCATGGTCTCTCTTCACTCTCCCTTTTCAGAATGTCCATATCTGCTCTGAGAAATGGTTGATCCAGGCAACATGAAGGTAATAACACCAGCCTGGAGTCTTTCTCATAGCCATAGCATCTTCTGTCATGCTCCTGGTTATGCAGTCACCTATCACTACTGCTTACTTGGCCTTTGACATTCCCTGCTGTGTAACAGAGCCAGTTGTGATGCCACTGATCTGGCCTCTGCTACTGGTCCCACTTATGAGGCCATCAGAAGAAAGTATTCAATGATGGGGTGTTGCAAGTGGAATTTCAAGTATGGTACATACTACTTTTAAAAAAGTAGTTAGGATTATTTTCAGATTGCTGCAGGGTGCCATGCCATTGCCATACAAGCTGTTGGAAAACTTGTTACACCTTGAAGAATTCCATACATGTTAGACATAGTACAGTAGCATAAAAGGCTGCCAGAGGTGAAGGGAAACATAGGACAGGGGGCACACATCTTCAATGTACTTTGCCACGTGACCTCGCCCTCCCCTCAGGATGACCCTCTCATGTTGAGTGACCACACTCCACTATGAAACAAGTCCTCATATTTTAGAGGGATTTGGAACATATCAGTGCTATGGATGATGTTGAGGAGCACTGTGAGACTTAAAAATGGCCGAGCTGGAACCTATTCATTCACACCTCCTTACCAACTCACTGAGGAGTTTGCTGAAAGTCATGTTAAAACATGAAAAATAACTTCTATGCACCATTTATTTATATGTAATAGAAACAGGGGCTACATACTCTAATTTTCTTGAGGTTGCAGTTATTCTACTTTTTACATCCATCTTGTTCCAACTTCTACAGAACCGAGTGACCTACCTTGAACTATCTTTCTCTTCAACTTTCTTTTGCTTGCCTCTGTCTTTTTTGCCTTCATTTACTTTAGTAATCTTAATCTTTTTCTTATCCTTTACCCTGTTATCGTCCTCTTCACTGCCACTGTCCACTTGTTTTTTGGTCCTTTTTCCTTTCCTTTTTTTGTCCGCTGCTTCTACAGCATTGTTTTCACTATCTGAACATTTCTTCCAATACTTCGTATTTCTACCATTCTTCCTATATTTAGTCGATTCTTTTTCTGATTCTTCTTCATTACTTTCTTCTGCTTTGTTCTTTCTTTTCACATATTTCTTTCCACTTCTCCCCTTTTCCTCATCTTCTGAATCATCAGATCCCTCCTCAGATTCTTGCTTAGTCTTCTTTCCATTTTCCTTCCTTTTCCATTGTCCTGTTTTCTTGGTGCTTGGTAATTCCACATTTGAGTCATCGGTATCTTAACAAAGAATAAGCAGCATTATGAAGAGAATCAGCAGCTCAAATCTCAGACGTGAAACTGATCAATGAAGAAAAGTGGACAGAACAAAACTCCCTGTTTCGTATATTATGATACTTCGTGCTGTGAAATAAACACTGAGGGAGTTACCATTTCCCTGATGTAAGGTGACTAATTTCCCACTGTTCCACAATTGTAAATAAAGTTGCTTAGAACTTGATGATAATACAAAACAAATTTATAATTTAACGTTTGAAAATGCAAATGGTGGAAGATTACAAAATAATCAACTTAAAAGATAAATCACAGCTTTTAACCAGCTAACAAACATTCAAACTGTTGGACGTGCAGTCCCTCAGTGTTAATGATAAACTCAGTCAATTTGTATGTTCCAGTGCTTCAGATTGCAGTGCTGTTTGAAGAAGCATTAGATTAGCTCCAATTCTTCCCAGAGGCAATATTGGGAAGAATTCCCAAAGGAAAAGCAGATATCTGTAACAAGAAGGAAGGAGAAATGGCTGCCCTTCATGATACAGAAGAAATAATGTCATAAAAAAAATGACAAAGAAAATCCCTTTAACTGCATCAGATAGGAAATGAAACTGGCAATGTTATCACATCGTTACCATTTCATTAGGGGTGTACCCTCTCAGAAAGAATTTCTTCTTTCTGTCAAAAGCTGTAGTGAGCAAAAATCCAGCAGTATATGCCTTATCATTTAGACTTCTTAATGGTGTGCTGCTTAAAAACAGGTAGGTTGCTGAATGTGGGAATCAGGAGAGTGGAATGGAGTGGGTTTGGTCACTACTGGTAGTAAGCATAACTCCAGGGGAAATTTTCCTCTGTAGAAACATGGTTTAAAAAACATCACACATTATATTAAAGGTCAGTTCTCCATGAAGACTACATTTGTAGTATGCTTGCTGGCATAAGTTCAGTGGCCACCTTATTAGGTACACCAGTACGCCTGCTCATTAATGCAAATATCTAATTAGTCAATCATGTGGCGGCAATTCAATGCATAAAGATATGCAGATGTGATCAAGAGGCAAGATGTTGTTCAGACCAAACAGCAGAATAGGGAACAAATGTGATCTAAGTGACTTTAATGGTGGAATGACTGTTGATGCCAGACAGGGTGATTTGAGTATCTCCGAAACTGCTGATCTCCTGGGATTTTCACACACAGCAATCCCTTGAGTTTACAGAAAATGGTGTGTAAAACAAAAATAACTTGCGGTGAGCAGCAGTTCTGTAGGTGAAAATGCCTTGTTAATGAAAGAGATGTGAGGAGAATGACCAGCCTGGTTTAAGCTGACAGTAACTCAGGTAACCAGGTGTTTCAACAGTGGAGTGCAGAAGAGCATTTCTGAATGTACAGCATGTCGGACCTTGAAGTGGACTGGTTACAACAGCAGAAGACCACAAACATACATTCGAAGGTTTCAAAGGTTTCCAAAGGTACATTTAATGTCAGAGAAATGTATACAATATACACCCTGAAATGCTTTTTCTTTGCAACCATCCACAAAAACAGTGGAGTGCCCCAAAGAATGAATGACAGTTAAATATTAGAACCCCTAAGTCCCCCCCAGCTCCACTCCCTCCCATGTGTAAGCGATTCCCCCCTCCCCCCACCAGCAAAAAAAGCATCGGCACCCACCTCCAAGCACTCAGGCATGCAGCAAAGCAACAGCAAAGACACAGATTTGCAGCACCCCAAAGACTACTCGTTCACCTGGTATTCGACATACACAGGCTCTCCCTCTCCCTAATAATGAGAAAGAGGTGCCTCCGTTTCACAGCGAGAGGGGAGACGTAATAAACAACTCGCTGGTTTATGATGTTAAAAGTCTGGTGTGTCGCTTTTTCTGAGTTCTGTGCCCAAAGATCTCAGGTCTCTGGGTACACAGCCACAGATCTTCCGACTCCCACGACACACCGTTCTCCTGTCAGGGCACCGACCTTTGATCCACCCGTCTCCAGCGCCACGAGATCGTGGACCTCTGAAGACAGGCTAAGCTCTTAGGCTGCATCTCTGGCGTGTTAAATAACGGCTAGTCGTGAAACCCCAAGATCAAGGCACATTACCGCAAAGAACCGAAGTCAGCGTGTAAGTCCATGTCAGGAGGTATAGGTGGTATTTAATAAAGTGTATATATTGGATATTTAAGTGCATGTATTGGATAGACAAAACACATGCATAAATGTGTATATGATAAGATCTCACCTATTTCTTCATCCTGTTCTTCATCATTGCTTTCTTCATTATCCACTTCAATGCTCACTGGTGAAAAATAAATAGCAAGACTGTAATGTCTTCCTGTGTTGTTCTTGAAATCTATAACTACTATAGATTTAGGCTCAAACTCTGAACTAAAAAAATAAATACAAGTGAAAACTTACTGGTCTATCAAGTCTGCCCATGCAGTCACAACATAATGATTTATGATAGTTACTGGTAGCTAAGTACTCAATTGGGAGATGCAAAGAATATCTAATTCTCTCTGCAGTTCATGTAGGGAGTAATGAAAACTGTAATGCTCCTTTCTAACTGCTTCATTAGTAATCAAAGCTAAACCTAAAGCTAGATTGAGCATAACGTTTTTTTTAATATATCAAAGCACCTGATTCTTGAAAGCCATATAGCTGACTTAAACCAGGATCCGATCCAAGTCCTTTCAAAGGTATGCAGTTTATCAACATTCCCTACACAAGCTGGTTCTATCAGCATAATACCATTAGAGTACTACTACCTGAAATCTAACTTATTTCTCCCCTTACCCAACGTAAAACCATGTTTCTTCCAACAGCACCAATCTCAAATGAAACAAACTATCTGCGATCCACAGAATGAACCTTCCATCATGATAAACAGCTCTAGAAATTCCTTTGAAATGCTTCCTTCTCCATATTAAAGGACATATCTTCTTAAGCGTCCTTATTTTAAGCTTGAGTCCTGACGAAGGGTCTCGGCCCGAAACGTCGACAGCGCTTCTCCCTATAGATGCAGCCTGGCCTGCAGTGTTCCACCAACATTTTCTGTGTGTTGTTGTTTGAATTTCCAGCATCTGCAGATTTCTTTGTGTTATTTTAAGCTTGCTTGTTTCTGGCTTACTTTAGCATAGATTGAGACATTCCATAGAAACATAGAAACATAAAAGATAGGTGCAGGAGTAGGCCATTCGGCCCTTCAAGCCTGCACCGCCATTCAGTCTGATCGTGGCTGATCATCCAACTCAGAACCCAGTACCTGCTTTCTCTCCATACCCCCTGATCCCTTTAGCCACAAGGGCCATATCTAACTTCCTCTTAAATATAGCCAATGAACCGGCCTCAACTGTTTTCTGTGGCAGAGAATTCCACAGATTCACCACTCCCTGTGTGAAGAAGTTTTTCCTCATCTCGGTCCTAAAAGGCTTTCCCTTTATCCTTAAACTGTGACACCTCGTTCTGGACTTCCCCAACATCAGAAACAATCTTCCTGCATCTAGCCTGTCCAATCCCTTTAGAATTTTATACATATCAATAAGATCCTCCTTCAATCTTCTAAATTCCAGTGAGTATAAGCCTAGTCAATCCAGTCTTTCTTCATATGAAAGTCCTGCCATCCCAGGGATCAATCTGGTGAACCTTCTCTGTACTCCTTCTATGGCAAGAATGTCTTTCCTCAGATTAGAGGACCAAAACTGCACACAATATTCTAGGTGCGGTCTTACCAAGGCCTCGTACAACTGCAGTAGAACCTCCCTGCTCCTGTACTCAAATCCTTTTGCTATGAATGCCAACATACCATTTGCCTTTTTCACCGCCTGCTGTACCTGCATGCCCACCTTCAAAGACTGGTGTACAATGACACCCAGGTCTCATTGCATCTCCCCTTTTCCTAATCGGCCACCATTCAGATAATAATCTGTTTTCCTGTTCTTGCAACCAAAGTGGATAACCTCACATTTATCCACATTAAATTGCATCTGCCGTGAATTTGCCCACTCACCTAACCTATCCAAGTCACCCTGCATCCTCTTAGCATCCTCCTCACAGCGAACACCGCCACCCAGCTTCGTGTCATCCGCAAACTTGGAGATGCTGCATTTAATTCCCTCGTCTAAATCATTAATATATATTGTAAACAACTGGGGTCCCAGCACTGAGCCTTGCGGTACCCCACTAGTCACTGCCTGCCATTCTGAAAAAGTCCCATTTACTCCCACTCTTTGCTTCCTGTCTGCCAACCAATTCTCTATCCACATCAATACCATACTCCCCAATACCGCGTGCTTTAAGTTTGAACACTAATCTCCTGTGTGGGACCTTGTCAAAAGCCTTTTGAAAATCTAAATATACCACATCCACTGGCTGTCACCTATCCACTCTACTAGTTACATTTGGTAGCCATGGTAGCCATGCTTTTTTGATGATTCAATCTGTAACCTAGTGCTGCTATTGACCTCAGGAATTCAGGCCACCATAGTTACAGGAAGTACCCAGCCTGCTCCATGTTCAGAATGTCTCCTAATGAAGGCCCAACTCCTCTGTCCTCTCCTGTCCTCACTATTTGTAAGTTCCTTTGCCCCAGCCCTTTTTCCTAACCTCTGTACTACATTAAATATAGGCTACCAAAGAGATCATTTTAGAAATTGTCCTGAATTGACCGGGATTTGGAGAGGGGGTGTTGAGCATAAAGTTTCTCTTTATGCTGATGACTTTTTCTTTTAAATCCATCTACATCCTTACCTCCAATGTTTTCACTTCTTGACCAGTTTAGCCAGTTCTCTGGCTATAAACTTAATTTTCATAAGAGCGAACTTTTCCCAATTAATGAAGAAGCACAAGAATTAACATTTTGTGATCACCCTTTTAAAGTAGTTCATAATCAATTTACCTATCTTGGGATTACAGTCACAAGGAAGTTTAAAGATCTCTTTCGTGAAAATTTTGCCAATCTTTCATATACTATAAAACAGAGTCTGTTACAATGGTCACCTCTATCTATGTCTTTGGTAGGTCGCATTAATGTTGTTAAAATGTATATTCTCCCTAAAATTTTATATTTATTTCAATCAATCCCAAATTTTATTCCTAAATCTTTTTTTGATTCCTTAGACTCTATTATTTTGTCATATCTGTGGAAGAATAAGCGCTCTAGGATTAATGAAGTCTATCTACAAAAACCTAAAAAAGAGGGTGGCATGGCTTTACCTAACTTTCGTTTATATTATTGGGCAGCCAATATATGTTGTGCTACCTTTTGGTCTTTTTTCCATGGCCAACCCAAGTGCCCTAATTAGGTGGCAATGGAGTTGAGCTCCACTAAAGAATTATCTATCTCTGCACTTCTTGGCTCTGTACTCCCTAATAGTTTGTCTAGATTAATAGTTAATCCTCTTGTTAGACACGCTTTGCGTATATGGGCTCAGTTTAGGAAATTTTATGGTTTCCATGGTTTTTCTGTTTCTAGCCCTATCTTACATAATCACCTTTTTTTACCTACTACGTATGACTCAGCATTCCATGATTGGTATAGGAAGGGCATTAGACTTTTTGAAGATCTTTTTAATGATAATCGCTTCGCATCTTTTCAACAGCTCTCTGCTTAGTTCAATCTGCCCAATGCTCACTTTTTTAGATATCTCCAAATTAGTCACTTTATTGTTCCTTTAATTCCTAACTTCCCTGAAATGCCTGAGAAAAATGTTATGGACTTATTTCTTTCCATTAATCCACTAGGTAAAGGTTTAATATCATTTATTCGAGATAAATTAGCTGCCTTACTACGTGCCCCTGTGGATAAAATTAAAATGGCATGGGAGCAGGATTTAAATACCTCCTTATCTGATGAGAGTTGGGACTCGATTCTCAAATCGGTTAATTCAATCTCTCTTTGTGCTGGCTATTGCCTTTTACAGTTTAAGATTGTTCATAGAGCCCATACGTCTAAATCTAAATTATCTCGATTTTACCCTAACATTAGTCCGCTTTGTGATAAATGCAAGAGGGGCGAGGCCTCTCTCATTCATATGTACTGGTTTTGTCCTAGTTTGGAGAAATTTTGGAAAGATGTCTTCATAACGTTATCATATATTCTGAATCACCGCCTAGAACCAAACCCTTTAATTGCTTTGTTTGGTTTCTGGGGTGAGACAGATTTACGTCTGAGTTCGACTAAGTGTCGAATTTTATCTTTTGCTTCTCTCCTGGCTAGACGTTTAATCCTCCTTAGATGGAGAGATGTTGCCCCGCCCACGCATGCTCAATGGCTTAACGATATTATGGCCTGCTTGGACCTCGAAAAAATTCATTATTCAGTTCTTAATTCGGATTTAAAGTTTCATAAGGTCTGGGGACCTTTTATTGAGTACTTTCATAACCTTCCTCTTAACTAAGGTTTTTTTTTTGGTCCCTTGCTTTCAGCTCCTTTTTCTTTTGGTAGCAGGAATTAATATCTTCTGTTGCTAAGTGTATTTACAGCTTTGGGGGTTTGATTGTCCTGATTTATATTTTCTATATTGTGTTGTGGTTGGTCTGGAGTTTTTTTTGTGTTGCGGGGCTTGGGGAGGATACTTATTTTACTTGTCTTCAATTTTGGTGCTTTTTCAATTATCTTTCTTTGCATCATATTGTTATTGTATGTTTATTTTTGCACTGTATCAACATTCTTCATTTTGATCTGGGGTTTTTTTATCTGTAGTACTGTAGAAAATGTATAAAATTAATAAAAAAAGAGATCATTTTAATAGGACTGACTCTTAATATCGAGTTTTACTCTCCCCATTTTTTTTATTTACCACTCTGGCCTCTTATCTCTGTCACCTCCCCCTGTCTTCCCTCTTCCTCCTTCCTCTTCTCCTGTGGTCCACTCTCCTCTTCTATCAGATTTCATCTTCTCCAGCCATTTACCTTTCCTATCTACCTGGCTTCCAGCCAGCCTTCTTCCCCTCCCCCATTTTTATATTGGCATCTTCTACCTTCTTTTCCAGTTCTGAAGAAGGTTCTTGACCCAAAACGTTAGCTGTTTGTTGATTTCCATGAATGCTATCTGATCAGCTGAGTTCCTTAAGTGTTCTGCGTATGTTGCTTTGGATTTCCAGCAACTGCAGAACTTCTTGTATTTATAAATTTAAAGAAATGGCAAAAGAGTTCAAGGTAATTTAAAGGAGAACAATTCAGATTGCAAGTTTGGAATTCTCTTCCTAAAAGAGCAGAGAAAGCCAATTCAATCTTAGAAGAAGATGCATGAGTTTTTAAAGGAAAGAAGACAGTGCAAGACTGAGATACAGAGTCAAAATAAAGGACTAACTGGATTGTTCTTAGACAAAGATGGCAGGAACTTGATGGGTTAAATGTGTCCTGCTGTGCCACAACAAATCATTTAAATCTATAACTTTATTAGCATTCATGTAGCTGGTGGTGGAAGTCATTCAAATCATTGTTATCTTGCTTGCAGTCATTACTTTTCATTGTCAGAAACCTTAGAGAAGAAGGTCATATTTCTGAGTATTTGTTGTTCAACTTGACCAGGAAAGAAATAATTGTCACGGAAACCATACTAAGCTTTCTTTTACACGAGTCATTTCCAAAATACGCTGTAATGTACACTTTGTGTCAAGACGTACTTTACTACAATGACCTTTGAGGATCATATCATCCTACAGCACATGCTTATGTTCCTGGACAACAGCATTCTTTAATCCATATTTTGAAATGTTTTGTTTGTTAGTTGAAACTGTCATTGAGAATTCAACAATGCTGGTCAGATCAACCTTGGTGCAGTTTGGGGAATAGCATATTGAATTCACTCCATTTAAATTCACAAACCATTCCTAATCCAAACCAGAAATGATAAATCACTTTCCTACGAAAAATTTCTTTTAGAATAAACCTTGTGGTGAACACTAATTGATTATTGAGTTCTCAGGAGCCCTGATCCCAACAGAAACATACATTTGGCAGATTGGTGGGGTGGAAATCATAGATTAAGTCATTGGCACAAAGGCTACACATTCCGCCAGTGGTGTAGTGGCATCTGCACATGACTGGAGGCGAGTGGTCTCAGGTTCGAATCCAGCCGGCTCCCTACACGCTTTCTATCTGTGTTGGGTTGAGTGTCGAGCTAGCAAGTCAGCCTTATGTAAAAAACCAGCAAATGCTAAAGAAGGAGCAAGTTGCTGCCCAATGCACAACAAGGTGCGGAGAGGAAAAACAACAATCTCCAACTCCGTACAAGCACAGCTACGTATAGGCAGAACTGCCACGAGTTTAAACCAATATTAGATTCAATTAAGACATATTGTTCATTCAAAAGGCAAGGTAATGAAAAGAGATTGAGAGCTGGGCCAATTTCTAATGCAAAGGTGTTTCAGAGACATAGAAAATTAATAAAAGATGAAATAACTTGCACATCCATTTCCTCTGTCATTTGTTCTAGTTGGCATGATTTCAGGTTAATTGCTGCAGCATAATAAAAACTCAATGCCATTTTGCTAATATATTAAATAGAGTGATAAATATACTCTGGTACTCCTGTTTGGTGCTACCCCACAGACTGCTGATTTTAACAGGATTCTTGGTTCTCCAGTCTAGTCACAAATTGGTACCACCCCTTTAAGAGAGACCTCTGCCTGGGCTGCCCAGTGGTGTGCTAGGAAGCTGTTTCTGTTACCTAAAATTAGGGAATTCCATATTGAGTCCTGATGCAAATGGAAGATGAGACCTTGTTGCTCAATATTACTAACTCAATCTTTCTTTTAATCTGTATTAGAAATGTTCATTTCTACCTATCATCATTTTGAGTCAATTTGTCCAATTTTTGTACAGTCTAGCTCTGGGATATTTCCCACAGCATTGCAACACATTAACTAGCAAAGAAGTTTAATCTGATTTGAAGTCAGTTATCTCACTCTAGCTGATATATTTCCTTTGCTTTTCCCTCCACTCCCCCATCTTCTCTGTCATCTAAAACTTTTCTCTTTCCCAGTTCTTATGAAGGATCCTGGACCTGAAACATTTAACTGTTTCTCCCTCTACAGATAATCAGTGTCTTTCTTCAGTTTTCATAACTCATATTAAAAAAAATTGGATAGGCATATGGACAGGAAAGGAATGGAGGGTTATGGTCTGAGTGCAAGTAGGTGGGACTAGGTGAGAGTAAGCATTCGGCATGGACTAGAAGGGCCAAGATGGCCTGTTTCCGTGCTATAATTGTTGTATGGTTATATTGCTAGCTAATTCAGGAAACTGAAGAAGTATCTCAAAATACTTCTGCCACTAATAGTTATTAGATTTTCTTACAATTTTGAAAGAGAACTTTCGGCCCTTCAGATCTGTGCAGGGTCTCAAAGCAATCCTCTCAATCCTATTCCCACACTTACTTCGTAGTAATCTATTTTCTCGCTTGCCCATCAGCTATCCCTGATGCTTCTACACCCACCTAATCAAGAGATCATTTACAGCATCTACTAGCTCATTGTTGGGATGTGGATGGAAAGCAAACTACTGGGGAATCCTATAATGTTACAAGGAAAATGTGTAATCTCCACACAAACAGTACCGGATCGTCAGGGTCATTGTCAATGTATTGAGGGCTCTTTATTAAACAGAAACTTAAATAGACCAGCTACTTAAATAATATAGATGGAACAGTAGGTCTTCTTGGTGTATTCTATGATGAGCAACTCATCTTCTAATGCTCCAAAACTTTCCCATCATGTAGAAGGCAAAATTTAGGAATAAGAAGGTATGGTCTTACATATATGGATGAATGCAAGTCCAGCTACACTCAAGAAGCTCAAGATCATCCAAATCAAATCAGCCAGAATTTTCTGCTCCACTCTGGTGAACAATTCACTCATGTGCACTGCCCTAATTTGTCAGGACTTATTCAAAAGCACTTCTGAAAACTTATAAAAGCTCTTTTGAAAATTCTTGCTAAGACTAGCTAAACATGGAATGGCGAGCTCAATATATTTAAAGGTAATTTAACTAGTTTGAATATTAGATCATTTTTTTTATTTTGTGTCTTTTCAATAATTCCTTCCTTATTATTTCACCTCTTCCTGGTGTCTAGGGATAAAATTTTCTGCATTATGTACTTGATTTCTAGTGATTATGACTGAATCAATGCAACACACAGATGGAGCTTTTCAAATACCTTCCACGATTTGATTGTCAATCCTCTATCAGTGGGGGGAACAATCAACATCTTCCACAAATGTGTTAAATGTTTGAAGATGATACAGATCAAACAGCATGAAATTAAAAGTGAAAATGTGATGTAATGCTGTGTTTCTGAGAATCAAATAGCTGTGGCGCAGCAGCTATTTTAATTCTTAAGCAGGGATGAAAATTGTGTGCGTTCTAGTGTGATCTTAATGCCAACGCTGACTCCCTAGAATAGAAAGGCTGACTGAGTTGAAATTCTCTAACGTGTACCCTAACCTTCACACTGAAAATGTCAGTACATGAGAAAAGATGGTTGTATGTCCTAAGCTGCACAGAACAAAGACGTGGGGGGCTTTATTTTCATTTAAAGCACAATGTGGAACATTCAAAGTAATTTGTGCTAAGAAAACATCATTATATAAATAATGATTTGGCTACAAATGCATTAGACAGCAAACAGATGATCCATAACATCACAATGTAAATTAGACCATGAGACATAGGAGCAGAATTAGGCTAATCAGCCCATCAAGTTATTATTCCTCTCAACCCATTTCACCTACCTATCAACCTCTGCTTTAAATATACCAAGTGATATACCCAACTAATACAAATTATATTTACTTATCTACTGGCTCTGTTACTTTCAGTAATCTCATGAAACTTTTTAGTGTCTACTGTTGATTTTAGACTCTCAACTCAATGTTAAACCAATGAAATCCCTATCAATTCTACAGGTAAATGTTCCTGCACATCTGACCACAAATCAAATCGTTGAAATAGTTCTATGCTTATTGGTGATTTGTAAATCCTTTCCTGTTGGGTAGTTGTAAGAAAATCAGAAAATGATGAAAAATAAGTCCCCAGAACAGGCTGCGCACTGTTTTTTTTTTCTCTGCATTTTGATTGCTAGCAACCATCTCTCTTCACTGAAACTTTGCTCCTGAGCAACAGCAGTGGAAAAGGACATGACTCATATAGTTTTCAGCAGAACTAAAAGTTACAGTGGGAAGCACAGGACTGAAGTGATCACCAACTGCACCTCACCACCTAGTGATCCTGTCTTCCTTTTTGAAGCACCCAGACAACAGTGTATAAATTGCAATTATCCTCCAATGTAAACATTGATTTTCAATTGCCAACTATTGCTCAGCTGCTTCTGTTATATCTCAGTGGAAAATATTGCTTCTGAAGTGTTTGTTTTTAGAATGACGTGAGGAAAGTGATACTTCACCTGAGAAATAGTTTGCTTGTCATTGTAATCAGTGCATGTGCCTGGCTATGTAGGAGTTTCACACAACTCATCAAAATATCTGATTTTTAAATAATTTGGAGACAAAATTCAGAACCATGGAATTTGTTTTACATTGTGATCTTGGTTTGTTTTCTTACCAATCCGTCTCCTTTTTTCTGTTCTTTTTCTAGCTGAAACAAAAGAACCTTGCTTTAATGTGTAGGCATGAAGCAAGCAGGAAAACATTTGGCTATTGGCCCTGGTATACTTCGCTGTCTCTTTGAAAGTGCAATTGTGTTTTGTCCTCCATCCTTGTTTTAATGCAATAACCTTGGAAGCCCTATTATGGAGAGTAATATTCCCAGTAAATTAAGGCAAAAAAAAAGGTTATTTAGACCTAAGGCACTCCAAGTCATGCATAGCAGACAATAATGATCAGCATTATTATTCATGGTCATCTTCTGATACCTAGAGCCACCTGTGCACACTAAATTTGAAAGGAAACCAGAATTCACTCCACCATTGAAAATTCCCATTAGGAGGTTTGATGTAAAAGCTCAATTTAAACAAAAACTCTGTATGGACCATTAAGATAGAAATTGCAACAATAAAATTCATTTGGCCAGATTCATACTCATTGGTGGACACAGTGGTGCATTGTATTTTCCCTCCAAAGTTCATGCCATTAACTTCAATGTTAATGGTCCAGAGGAGCATTGTTTCATTTGGTTGTATATATGAACAGTCAGATAACAATAAACTTGAACTTGGAACTTGAATGGAATGAATGTCAAAGATAAAATATTGTATATTGTATACTATAGGCCACTGATAATCTTTGGATTATCAAATGTACTCCAAATTAACAACAGTATATGCATGGAATATCATTGTGCATTAATTCAAAATAGCATTCCTTTCAGGGCAAACTTACTGTGTAAATTCAGTCCAATACCCTACTCTTCTGAAGCAACCCCATTTTGTCCATTTTTTGACAAGATTACTACCACTTTATTCCCATTTACTTGTATATATCCACCTATCTATCATATCCTCCATTAAAAAAACCACCTTTGTACCCTTTTCCCCTCTCCTTGTTCTGATAACTACTTCCTGATCTTCCATCTCACTTTTCTTTCCATTGAATGTGTTGTCACTTCCAAAACTCACACCACTTAGATTTTTCTGACTGACTTTCCATCTCAGACACATCCTTGAAATCGTCCAAATCAGAATGTCAGCCTGTACAAGTGATGCACTGTTCCATTTTGCTTTCCTTAATTGCTCTGATTTCTTTGACGTTCTCTTCTATCGTCCCTTTCAGTAGAATTGCCCATGTTATCCCATCCATCCAATACTAGCTATGAAACTTGCAGAGTCATTTTGCAAAAGTAGGAACTTCCTAGCATTAGCTGGAGCAATATTGATTGGAGTATGATTATAATAAAAGAACCTGTGTTGTGCCTTAATCTCCACATAAGCTCCACTTTCCTGCCACACCTTCATTTAACAGGACTGTCCAGCACACGGTTAAGGCAAGTGATGAAAGATCAGTGGGGTTCAGGCAGATCTTTTTAAACTAATGACAAAGGAGATCATTGGTAAAATAAAACTCAACTTCTGCATAATTAATCTGCACTGGTTAATCACTATGCAAAGATCAACTAAAATTTACAGAAGGTATCCAAAGTCCATTCATTATTGAGTCAAAGACATGGAGGACTTAGAAAAGCCACAGATGACTGTGGAGGCCAAGTAATTGTGAATATATTTAAAGCAGAGATCAATAGGTTCTTGATTAGTAAGGGTCTCAAAGGTTATGGGGAAAAGGCATGAGAACAGTGTTGAAAGAGATAATAAATCAGGCATTATGAAATGATGGAGCAGACTCAATGGACCAAATGGCCCAATTCTGCTCCTGTGTCTTATGCTAAGACTTTGTAAATGTTACTGTAAGTCTACAACTTAATGCATTAAAAAATATTGTCCTATACAACCTAATTTCTAGGCTCTCAGCTCAACAAAGACTTATATAAATGCAACTTGATCTCTTGGACTTTCAGTCAAATGTCCTCACCAATAAACTACAATTGGCCCTCCTTATCCGTGGCGGATTGGTTCCAGGAACCCCCGCGGATACCAAAAAACACAGATGCTCAAGTTGGTGGACTTTAGGATCCGGCGAAGTTCTAGACTTTATTTAACCTCTTTCAGTGTGGTGGAATTTAAGACCCTTTGGAGCTCATTACCCACCACCCACGGTGTTTCTGTTCCGCAGAACGATCACAATTGAAAATAAAGTGGAAATAATAAAGCAATCAGAAAGAGTTGAAATGCCATCGGTCATTATAAAAGCATTATAAAAGTCCGTCAATGATCGGATCAATTTTGAAGGATAAAGTGAGAATAATGGAGCATGTGAAGCCCCGTCCCGATGAAAGCTACAATTATTACTAAGCAACGCAGTGGTTTAATTATTGAAATACATATATTTCTTAAGTGTCATAATTAAGCGTGAGACTGGGCCCAAATGCAGGACGCAGGCATTGAAGTACTGGTGGCAGGATGGGACAAGCTAAACAACAGAACAAGATGTGGAGACCATGGCATGCATGAAGGATGTGGCGTTCAAGGTGATCCTGGGGTTCAGAGATAGTCTTAGAGTTCTAGGATGGTCTAGGCTAGAGGATGGGTTTTTGGGATTAGGAATGCTGGGAGGATAGTCCCCCTGGGTGGGCTGCAGAACTCCTGGGCAGGGCCTAGACCTCCCAAGCAGGACACAGGGACCTGGGCAGGTCGCGGGGCACAACCCATAGGAGGCGAGGGATCAGAAGGGGCAGAGTCCCCTGCCAGGCAATTGCAGTCCGGCCTGGCTTACCCAACAGAGGCAAGGGATAGGAAGGGAGCTCGGTCCAGGGTGACTTCCAGACTCACTCGCAGAACTCATCTATAAATAGTGGGTACTCCAAGCCAGGATGGACAGGACAACCATACAACTATACTCAGTCCCAGAGACCCTTATATACACCACCAACCGACGGGCATCAGGTCCGCCTCCTTAAGCCCAAAGTAGCCAAGATGATCCTCAGTTGTGACTATTTGAGCTCAAGGTGAACCGAGGGATGGTCAAAGGACCCGGAGTCCGGAGTCCGCGGACTGGACCAAGAACCGAAATGTGGGCTCCAGACCAGATCATAACATTAAGTGCTTTAAATGCATAGAAAGGTAAAATACAGTATATACTAAGACAAACATTTACTAACTGACGCTAAATAATAGCAGATGTATCTGTTCCAAGTTAGAGAACTTCCAGTTTTCTTTTGATTCCCAATCAGCAGTAACCTATGCACATCCTCCCGTATACTTTAAATCATCTCTAGGTTACTTATAATACCTAATACAATGTAAATGCTATATCAATAGTTGTTATACTGTATTGTTTAGGGAATAACAACAAGAAAAAAAGTCTATACATGCTAAAACAGGTGCTGGAGAGAGAACTTCCAGGTTTTCCCGATCTGCAGTTGGTTGAATCCGCGTATGCAGAACCCACGGATAAGGAGGGCCAACTGTACCACTGAAGGCAAAAGAAAAACTGCATGCCAGAATATGGAACAAAAGCAGAACACCAATTGAACTCAACAGGTCAAACAGTACCAGCAAAGGTTAAGGACACTTAAATGAAGTGTAGACTAGGCGACTGTTTCACAGAGCACCTGCACCCTAAGCACATTGACCATCTTGAGCTTGAAGATTCTGTTTAACAATCTTCATGTCATTCCAATTCCAACTATCATTTTAACATTCTTTCCCACTCCAGCTTAAACCTGCCTGTCCTCAGCCTTCTCCATTGCTACAGTGAGGCCAAATGTAAATTTGAAGAATGTTGACTACTCTAGATGAGTAGCCAATGTTAACAACAATGAATTTTCCAATTTCCAGTAACTCACATCCATGGTTCGCTCCTCCCACACTCTCAACTGTCCACCTAGTTATCTTTATTTTTTCACTGATCCCATCCCAAATCTTCTGCTCCACCTGTTTCCATCTTTCCATCAGTGCCTCCCATGTGGTCCCATGTACCAACTATCATCGTCTGTCCCATCTCCCTCCCCCCACCCTTTTAAAACCCCATCTTTCCCATCCCCTTTCAGTCCTGATGTACAGTTCTGACCCATAACATTGTTTTAAAAATAAAATTGTCCTCCTAATAGAATAATACACTTTAGCTAATTTTGGAGTCTTTCCAGTTTTTGAATTAAAAATTCTATAGAAAACATAAAGCGATCGTAGAATACAGGGGTTATATAACTAAATTACTCTATCATATAGGAAACATAGAAAGATTGAGCATTTTTACAGCTATTTTAATTTTGTTCTCTATTTACTTAACTGAAGGGTAAAATCAAGAGATGAAAAGGTATAATTGCACCCAAACTCATCATTTGTTCCATGAGTAGATTAGTCTTAACACTATGTACATTCCCTGCCAACAGCTCCAACATCAGACACCATCCCACACACCTACTATTCACACACTTCATTTTAATCAATGGATTTATTATTTGCTCTTGGCTCTCATTTGCTTTGAATTTTACTGATGTTATTAAGAATTATGACATGCACTGAAAGAGCCACACACACTGTTCAGCAAACATTAACACAACAAAGTCTACAGATGCTGGAAATCCAAAGCAACGCATACAAATGCTGGAGGAACTTAGCGGGTCAGGCAGTGTTTATGGAGAAGAATAAATAGTTTACATTTTTCAGCCGAGACACTTCTTCAGTGCTAATAAGGAAGGGGTAAGATGCCGGAATAAAAAGGTGGGTTGGTGGGGAAGGAGGCTAGCTGGAAGGTGATAGGGGAAGCCATGTGGATGGGAAAGGTCAAGGGCCGAAGAAGAAAGAATCTGATAGGAGAGGAGTGGGGGGGACCATAGGAGAAAGGGAAGGAGGAAGGAACCCAGGTGGAAGTAACAGGCAGATGGGAAGGAGCAAACTGTCAAAGTGGGGAATAAACAAAGTGGAGGGCAGGAAATTTGTTTACCAGAAGGAGAAATCAATATTCGTGCCATCAGATTGGAGGGTACCCAGATGGAATATGAGGAGTTGTTCTTCACCTTGAGGGTGGCCTCATCTATTCTGTCAATCATTTATTGTGCCAGAGCTCCTGGTGCAGTCGTCTCTACATTGGTCAATTGGTGGACTGCTTCGTCGAGCTCCTCTGCGGCATTCACCACAAGCAGGACTTCCCGATGGCAACATATTTTAATTCTGACTCCCATTCCCATTCCAACATGCCACTCCATGACCTTCTCTTGTGCCAAGATGAGGTCAACCTTAGGGTGGAGGAGCCTTATACTCTCTTTAGTAGCCTCCAAGCTTGAATATCAGTTGCTCCCTCCAGTAAACAAATCCCCACCTCCTTTTTCTGTTCCCCACTCTGACCTTTTCCTTCTTCTCATCTGCATCTTAATTTCCCCTGGGTCCCCTCCTTCTTCCCTTTTTCCTATGATGCACTCTCCTCTCCTATCAGATTCTTTTTTTCTCCAGCCTTTGACCACCAAATAGCTTCATCTATCACCTTCCAGCTAGCCTCCTTCTCCTCCCCACACCTTTTCATTCTGGCAACTTCCTGCTTCCTTCTCAGTCTTGAAGAAGGGTCTTGGCCTGAAACATTTATTCTTTTCCATTGATGCTGCCTGACCTGCTGAGTTTCTCCAGCATTTTGTGTGTATTGGTCAGCAAACAATAAACATTTTGCTTTTTGATTTATTATGTAAAATTGAGTATGGAATCAAAATTGCTGGAAATACTCAACACATCAGGTAGCAGCTATAGAGTAACATTTCAGGTGAATTATTGTTCAGCAGGATTGGGGAAAGCAAGAAATGAAAGAATGCTTAAGTTGCAGAGAAAGATAGAAGGGTTAGGGAAATCAATAGGGAATAATCATGAAAAGGTGAAGACCTGAGAGAGTGTGTAATACAAGTGGCAATGCCATTAATTGAAAGAGTAGTATAGGCTATTGAGGAACAAAAATTTGAAGATGGTATGACCAAGAGGATAAATGAAGTCTAAAATATTGGAAGGAGACATAAAAAATTAAAGCTGAATTCTGGAAATGTGAGGTGCAAGGGTACAGTAACCAATGAGTCAGCATTGAGTCCAGAAGGCAGTAATAGCATCTGGTCAAAAGGTAAGGTTTGAATCTATCCCTCTAGCTTATGTTGGTTCTTCTTTGTCTAAGCCAGAGACGAAAGTTGGTGTGGAAATGGGCTGAGATTTAAACTGATAGATAACAGGAACTCCTGTAGACTAAATATAACAAATTAAATGTATAATTTAGCACTAATACATGCTTCTTAACTGCTTAACGTTTGTTTCTGTTAATATCTAAACTGGGAAATCCTCACCACTTTACTTTAAAGTTCAATGTTAAAGTAAATTAAACAAGTTAGCCAAAACTATGAGTTAATGTGAATTACCATCATTCCAATCAGAAGTCATTAACCTTACACTCAAAACTTACACTCTGTTTCTTTCTCTAGAATGTTGATAGGTTTGCTGAATATCTCCAGTATATTCTGTTTTCTTATGTCAGTTTTCCAGCAACTGCAGTATTTTACATTCAAATTATTGTTATTATTATTATATCATTCCCTATATATATTAAAATTTCAGCAGTTAACAAGGAAATTGGATTCTGAATGATCACAAGTATGAAAGTTATGGAGCCTGCTTTACACTATGGCTGCATTGAATCAGAATCAGAATCAGGTTTATTATCACTGGTATGTGACGTGAAATTTGTTAACTTAGCAGCAGCAGTTCAATGCAATATATAATCTATCAGAAAGAGAAAAAATAAAACATAATAATAAATAAACAAGTAAATCAATTACATATATTGAATAGATTTTTTTAAAATGTGCAAAAACAGAAATACTGTATGTTTAAAAAAAAGTGAGGTAATGACCAAAGCTTCAATGTCCATTTAGGAATCGGATGGCAGAGGGGAAGAAGCTGTTCCTGAATCGCTGAGTGTGTGCCTTCAGGCTTCTGTACCTCCTACCTGATGGTAACAGTGAGAAAAGGGCATGCCCTGGGTGCTGGAGGTCCTTAATAATGGACACTGCCTTTCTGAGACACCGCTCCCTGAAGATGTCCTGGGCACTTTGTAGGCCAGTACCCAAGATAGAGCTGACTAGATTTACAATTTTTTGAAGCTTCTTTCATCCCTGTGCAGTAGCCCCTCTATGCCAGACAGTGATGCAGCCTGTCAGAAAGCTCTCCACAGTACAACTATAGAAGTTTTTGAGTGTATTTGTTGACATGCCAAATCTCTTCAAACTCCTTATAAAGTATAGCCGCAGTCTTGCCTTCTTTATAACTACATCAATATATTGGGACCAGGTTAGGTCCTCAGAGATCTAGACACCCAGGAACTTGAAACTGCTCACCCTCTCCACTTCTGATCCCTCGATGAGGATTGGTATGTGTTCCTTCATCTTACCCTTCCTGAAGTCCACAATCAGCTCTTTTATCTTACTGACGTTGAGCGTAAGTATGTATGCTTACACTAGTCAGCATATCTCACTCCTATACGCCCTCTTGTCACCACCTGAGATTCTACCAACAGTAGTTGTATCATCAGCAAATTTGTATATGGTATTTGAGCTATGCCTAGCCACACAGTCATGTGTATACAGAGAGTAGAGCAGTGGGCTAAGCACACACCCCTGAGGTGCGTCAGTGTTGATCGTCAGCGAGGAGGATATGTGATCAACAATCAGCTCAGACTGTGGTCTTCCGGTTATGAAGTCAAGGATCCAATTGCAGAGGGAGGTACAGAGGCCCAGGTTCTGTAACTTGTCAATCAGGATTGTGGGAATGATGGTATTAAACGCTGAGCTATCATCAATGAACAGCATCCTGACGTAGGTGTTTGTATTGTTCAGGTGGTCTAAGGCCATGTGAAAAGCCATTGAGATTGCGTCTGCCGTTGACCTATTTGTGGCGATAGGCAAATTGCAATGGGTCCAGGTCCTTGCTGAGGCAAGAGTTCAGTCTAGTCATAACCAACCTCTCAAAGCATTTCATCACTGTCAATGTGAGTGCTACCAAACGATGGTCATTAAGGCAGCCCACATTATTCTTCTTTGGCACTGGTATAATTGTTGCCTTTTTGAAGCAAGTGGGAACTTCTGCCCATAGCAGTGAGAGGTTGAAAAAGACCTTGAATACTCCTGCTAGTTGGTTGGCACAGGTACTCAGAGCCTTACCAAGTACTCAATCGGGACCTCTGCCTAATCTCAAATTATAAAGAGGCAGCCTACAGAGAAGGCATCTCTCTGACACAGTGGTGTCAAGAAAACAACCTCTCCCACAGTGTCGCAAAAACAAAGGAGCTGGTTGTGGACTACAGGAGGAATGGAGACAGGCTAACCCCTATTGACATCAATAGATCTGGAGTTGAGAAGATGAACAGCTTTAAGTTCCTTGGCATACACATCACCGAAGGTCTCACCTGGTCTGTACATGTGTGGTGAGAAAAGCACAACAGTGCCTCTTTCACCTCAGATGGACGAAGAAGCTCGGCATAGGCCCCCAAACGCTAAGAACTTTCTGCAGGGACACAACTGAGAGCAGCTTGACTGGCTGCATCACTGCCAGCTATGGAAACTGTACTTCCCTCAATCGCAGGACTCTGCAGAGAGAGGTGTGGACAGTCCAGCGCACCTGTAGATGTGAACTTCCCACTATTCAGGGCATTTGCAAAATCAGATGTGTAAAAAAGGCCCGAAGGATCATTAGGGACCCAAGTCACCCCAACCACAAACTGTTCCAGCTGCTACCATCTGGGAAACAGGACCATAGCATAAAAGCCAACAGGCTCCAGGACAGCTTCTTCCATCAGGCCATCAGACTGATTAATTCACGCTGATACAATTGTATTGCTATGTTATATTGACTATCCTGTTGTACATGTTATTTATTGCAAATTACTATAAATTGCACATTGCTCATTTCGATGGAGATGTAACTTATAGATTGTTACTCCTTGTGTAAGTGAAGGATGTAAGTAATAAAGTCAATTCAATTCAATTCTATTTCCCAATTTATTATAAAACACAATACTCCATGATAAATAGAACTACCAAAAAAGCCACTGCTGAAATTAAGAATTCTAAAATGGCTCCCAGAAACCTGAGGAACTTCGCAGTTTTAAACTAATGTAATGGCAGTGACCCGAATTTATGTGAACTCTTGATTCCCTCTACGAAACCTACATGAATTTTTATAGAAGTATTTATCTTGGTCCACTTAAAACATTCTTGACTGTAACTTCTTCTGAATGTTTACCAGGCTGGATGCTACTTTTGCTTTTAGTAAAGTGCTTGTTCCACATCTGTATATCCTGATATTTTGCAGAACTGTTTCTAACTTCCAATATTTGGCTTCTGAGTGCTTTCAAATTGAAAGAAAACCATATTATAAGTGTTATTTGGAGGAAAATGGAGAGTGATTGTATTTATAATACAAGCACACTCTTTATGACTTTTATGAGTTATTCTAAACAATGATACATTAAATCATTCTTCCACTTGGATTACTTGAGGAGGCAGAGCTATAAATTTTGTGGTGTAAATTTCAGATCTCATTTCCAAATTTGTGTTGTCTTCCCCACTCCTGACCTGAGATGCCTTTCCTAGCCTTCTATTCCCAACTGCATGCCATTCCTGTTCTCCACTCCCCTTCCTGACTTTAAAACATCCATCCTGATTTAAAATGCTGTTCCTGAGTACCGCCTATATTGATCAAAACTGCCTTGCTATCCAGAATATTGGAAAAAGTACTGGGTGACACATTTTCATGGATGAAGGTCTACAAATCATCAATCTATTTACTTATTATGCAACATAAGAATGCCATTCAGCCCATTGGGCCAGGTCAATCCCATTACTTCCATTCTCCCTCTCCTGCTTTCAGCGTAGCCCTGTAGTCTCTTCTGTGGATGTTTTATCACTTGGTGTGCCCTGTTCTACTGTGCTCTGTGTTGTTTTTCCAAGCATGGTAGTCATGTTCTGTTTGCACCAGACTGCATGGCTACGATTACAGGCTGCCGCCAGCACATCCTTGGTTGTTAATGTAAATGATGCATTTCACTGTAGGTTCCGATGCACACATGGTAAATAAATAAACCTGAAATTGAATCTAAATCTAAATTTCCAGGTGTGTGTCAGTATGTGAGAATCAGCCTTTTAAAGTTTTATCACTATGCTAGGTGCTCATTAAATTCAGCTGCTCCACATTGCTATCACTGGTGTGCGTGGCAGGTATGAGTTTATGTACAATTGATAAATGAGTACTTGTCTGCCTTTAAGAACTGAGTGTCCTGCATGATATGACCTTCATATATTATCCCAGATTGTACTTTTATCGGAGAAGCTCACAGACATAACATTGCTAATGAGATTGTGATATTGTTGCTTGTGAAATTATGGGAGGCTGAAATCTGGTAAAGTAAAGAAAACTGGGACTCCTGAGCAGGAAGTGGAAGTTAAAGGTGCATTGGGATGCTGGAGGAGCAAAAGCTGACTAACGTACTTGCCCTATACAAGTGCAGAGTTTTTCCTGAAGGGAAACGACATCCTCAAGTTCCCTGAAAGGACATGAGGGGGAAGAATGTGACAATATGTGAGAGAAGAAAGACAATATTACTACTGGCAGTATGGCCTCAAATACGTGAGGAGAATCAGGAACTGTGAGCAAAGGTTCCAGAGAGCACTGAGAGGACTTTTAACTCGATGCCAACAGAAATTATTGAGGAAATTCAAGCAGCAGGCCATACAGTGGACCTGATATTCAAGACTGCCAACACCAAGAAGATGACACTTGGGGATGCGAGGCATCTTCCTTCAATATCCAATTCTGAGATGCAAGCAAGAAACACACCTACTGAGCCAGTAATGATAACATTGCCTTCATCAAGGCTACATCACTTAGACTCTGTAAAAGTGCCGAGCAGGAAAGCAGCAGGTCACGCAAGTGCTGACAGTGGAAAGCCACGGGTCACATAGGTAGAAAAGGCTTGCCACAGCTATTCAAGGACAGGCCTGGCCTCAGTATTTCCATAGAGGTGGCATAGAATAAGACACAATGCACAAATCTTCAAGTCTTTCAAAAAGGAAAAGTGGTAGCCCCCAAGTGTCTCAGATGCACAGAGGCAAACTTATGGAACAGTTCCTACATATAGTGGAGCCAGAGATTGGGAATAGGTATATTTATGAAGCTATGATAATATATTGTATATTTATATCATTGTAAGGGAATTAAAGATATGTAAAATTGCATGATGTTTATTAAACTGTGAGGAGAGACACCCATTTCCTCAAGCTGGGGTGGATTGAGACTGTGTAACGATCCAACTCAACAGTACCCTCGCAGTCTGAAGTGACGTGTTCAGCTGGTAGTCTGCAACAATTTATATGTATTGAAATGGTTAACTGATGAGTGAATTTAATGTAACACACATAAAATGCCAAAGGAACTCAGCAGGCCAGGCAGCATCTATGGAAAAGTGTACAGTCGACGTTTCGGGCCGAGACCCTTCAGCAGGACTGGAGAAAAAAGATGAGCAGTCGGAGTTAGAAGGTAGGGGGAGTGGAGAGAGAATCACAAGGTGATATGTGAAACCAGGGGGGGAGGGGTGTAGTAAAGATTGGTGAATTCGCTATGAGGCATGAACATCAATTTCTCACACTTCTAGTAATGTCCCACCCCCTTCATCATTCTCTTTTTCCTCTTTCACCTTATCTCCTTGCCTGTCCATCACCCCCGCCCCTCGGTGCTGCTCTCCTCTTTTCTTTCTTCCATGGCCTCCCGTCCTCTCCTGTCCCCCCTTTCTCCAACCCTGTACCTCTCCCCCCAATCTACTTTCCCTCCCCTTCCCAGTTTCACCTATTTCCTAGTGATTCTCCCTCCCCTCCCCCACCTTTTATATCTACTCCTCATCTTTTTTCTCCAGTCTTGCTGAAGGGTCTTGGCCCAAGACGTCTACTGTACTCTTTTACAGAGATGCTGCCTGGCCTGCTGAGTTCCTCCAGCATTTTGTGTGCGTTGCTCGGATTTCCAGCATCTGCAGATTTTCTCTTGTTTCTGAGTGAATTTAATGTGTAAAATCAGTTGGTGATATGCACTGGTTTATAACATTTTAAAAGAAGAAGCAGTGTGTATGAGTGAAAATGTACTTTTAAGAACTGAGTGCTATGACCTCAATACATTTAGTACTAGACATGGTTTTTTGCTTTGAGAATGACTGCATCCTAAAAATGGGTGTTCTGTTTCTTTTTTCATTTAGTCTTTGAGGTGTGCACATTGCTACCGAAAAGGTATGTTGCTCATTCTTAATTACCAAGGGTGCCATGGTAGTGTAACAGTTAGTGCGACACTGTTACAAGTTAGGGCGTCGGAGTTCGAAGTTCAACTCTGGCATCCTCTATAAGGAAGTTTGTACGTTCTTCCCCCGTACGCGTGAGTTTCCTCGAAGTGCTCCAGTTTCCTCCCACAATTCAAGGACATACTGATTCATTGGTTAATTGGTCATTATAAATTTTTCTGTGATTGAATAGGTGGGTTGCTAGGCGGTGTGGCTCGCTGGGCCTGAAGGGTCTCTTTTACATTGAATTGCTAAATAAATAAATTCCTATTAGGAGGGGATGTTAATCTGCTTTCTGGAACTGCTGCAATCTTTCTGCATCCTTACAATATTGTTGGAGATGGATTCCAGGATTTCGACCCAGCTGTGCTCAAGTAAGACAAAATATTTCTTAGTCAGGACAGTGAGATAGGAACTCGCAAGTGCTGGTGTTCCCATGCACCTTGTGATTTAGGAGGAACCATGGAGCAGTTCGGACAATGTCTTGGGAGGTCACAAACATCATCACAAGTGTGATCCTCCGCTTCTGCCCTTTGACTCCAGTTTTACTAGTGCTCTTTGATGCCACGGTGAGTAAAGCGCTGCCTGATGTCATAAGCAAACCCTTTCGTTTCACCTCAGGAATTCAGCTCTTTGGTCTATGTCTGAACCAAGGCTGTCAAGAGGTCAGAAGCAGAATGACCTGGCAAAACCCAAACTGGAAATCAGAAACAAGTTGGTCGTGAGTCATTGCTACTTAGGAGGTTCACAAATGATACCTAATATCACTGTTTTAATGCAAGAGAGCAAACTGATCAGGTGGCAACTAGTGGGACTGGATTTGTGTATTTTTGTGAATAGGACATTCTGGTGCAATTTTTCACATTGTCAGGCAGATACTAAAGTCATAACTGTAGTGGAACGGATTGTCTAGAAGTGCAGCGAGCTCTGCAGCACAGCAACATTCAGAGCTAAGTTGTTATTCTTATCCTATAGACTTGCCTGTATCCTATGCTCTGTGCCTTTTCTTATGTTCTTGTGAAATCAAGTGAATTACCTGAACTGCCCTCAGTGATGGTGGTGATTGCAGGATGAAGTCTAAGTGGATCAACGTTCTGATAGCCAATGTTTCAGTCTCGGCTTTAGAAATCACAGGCCTAGCTATTATTTACTTTGGACATTCCTGAAGACTCACACTCCTGTTATCTGCTTACATGTTCACCAAAATTAGATCGTTCAAGTAGAACTTTGACCTAATCCAATGTTTAGGGGCTCACTTAGCACCACTGTTGCTTGCAACTTTTAAAAATTTTCTGGAGTTTTTGATCAGTTTTGGATTTTGAAAGTTATATCATTCACAATACAGGCATAAAAATGAAAGTTCCTTCTTAGAAATTTTAAGAGATACTGACACTGAGTAGTTATCTGGTGCGTGTCTAGCAAACTGATGCACCGAGGTTTATAAATTTTTCCTATGTTTTCAGACAGATTATGATATATTACAAACAACAGAGCTGATCCCTGTGGAAAATCACTTGTCCAAGCCCTTGGTCAGAGCAACACCTCTCCACCACCACTCATTTTCTTCTGCACCCAAGTCAATTTTGTTTTCAATTTGATGGCATATCATGAATCAAGTGTGACTCAACCTTCTGGACCAGCCTATCATGAGGGACTTGTCAAATGTTTTACTAAAGTCTATGTAAACTCCATCCATTGTTCTACCTTTATCAATCATCTTCCTTGCTCCCTCATTTTGTTATCAGTGTCTATAAATAAATATGGCCATCAAATTACATGCATGTAAAGCAAGTGCAGTCATATTCCCAATAAATTCAAATAATGAGACTTCTTGGTAGAAGGGCATCTCTAAGCTATTGACAGAAGAATAATTTTAAAATTGCATCTAATTCTTTCTAAATCCCTTCTCCTGGTTACAACACCTTGAGCATAAACCAACTATCCAGTTCTGGTCGCCTCACTACAGGAAGGATGTGGAAATCATAGAAAGGGTGCAGAGGAGACTTCCAAGGATGTTGCCTGGATTGGGGAGCATGCCTTATGAGAATAGGTTGAGTGAACTCGGCCTTTTATCCTTGGAGCGACAGAGGATGAGAGGAGACCTGATAGAGGTGTATAAGATGATGAGAGGCGTTAAACGTGTGGATAGTCAGAGGCTTTTTCCCAGGGCTGAAATGGTTAGCACGAGAGGGCACAGTTTTAAGGTGCTTAGAAGTAGGTACAGAGGAGATGTCAGGGGTAAGATTTTTACACAGAGAATGGTGAGTGCATGAAATGGGCTGCCAGTGACGGTGGTGAAGGCAGATACGATAGGGTCTTTTAAGAGACTCCTGGATACGTACATGAAGCTTAGAAAAATAGGGGGCTATGGGTAACACTAGGTAATTTTTAAGTAGGGACATGTTTGGCACAGCTTTGTGGGCCAAAGGGCCTGTATTGTGCTGTAGGTTTTCTGTTTCTAACTATACTTAAAGGTATTACAAGCCACCAAAGCAGAGAACTAATGCAATTTAGCCTTCAATCAAATTAATTGTTGCAATGCATAGTATCATCTTAAAAGTGTATGCTTCCAAAGCTATTACAAATGATAAAGAGTTAGTGCATTTCATATTAGAATCGTCTAAGTTACCACAAGCAATATTTAAAATGAGAATCCATTACCATCACTTATTTTGGCGATCAGTTTTTCATGTCGCGGCATTCCACAGTTCCGAGGTGTCCAGTTAAGAATGTTAAGCAATAAATTAAATTTTTAGAAGCAAAAGAAATCTTGCAATTTAGGAAGAGAGGCAACTTATCCGAATACAAACACTTTCACCTGCTGTTCACTGTTTTCACTGAGTGAAATGTGATAAAAGGCTATTAAACCATCAACTAAAAGATTCATGAAGTTTTGGGTTACTGTTACGTGCAATAATACAGGGGATGCATCATAAAATGATAGAAAATTTAAAACAAAGAAGAAGCCATTTGACCTATTTTGTCTATGATGGTTGAGAATTTCTTCTATCAAAAATTATTTGCAAGGATAAACCATGCAATGCCTTTCATTCTTATATTCATATTCAATACATTATGCAGTGCTCTATTACATTCCTGAAAACCAATAGGACTGTTGCCACTTACATGGCCCACTGGGGTGGTGCACTACTAAAATAATTGAGAGGCTTCCTCACCCAACCAACCCTCATTGTCTAATAGTGAAAGAACCCTACATTGTGGTCCTTACCCACCGTAGCACTTGATGTCTGTATGTGTATGTGCCCCTGGGAGCAACCCCTAGATCAGAGCGTCAGTCATGCAGCTACTTGAGATGAACCATGACACTGGCCCTTTCTCCAAAGAGGTGAGCAGCCATCTCGTTCTCACTACGGCCATCCCGTGGACAGCTTGTGGTGGAAGCGATGCTCTGGTGATGCAGGAAGGATCTGACTGGGAGGGCCCCTCTCACCACCAGCCAGGCAAGGTCTTGGTGCCAGTTGGTGAGGTCTGTCCATGAGGCATTCTGCAAGATGTTCTAGACAGTCACCTCAAAGAGCAACCCCATGTGTCCATCGTGTCCTTCCCCTGCAGTATCTGCAGGGCACTCCACACTGACCACTGCCTTATGAACTTGTGGTCAAAGGTGTTGGTCCAGAAGAACTTTTCCATGAAGGACAGGTAGCGAAACATTGTACAACTAAGGGAGATAATGGTTCAATGGGCAGAACCACTGTGTTCCATCTCTCAGGATCTGGTTTCTATCCTGACTTCTGGTGCTACTAATTGAAATTTATTTAAAAAAATAAATTTTATTTATAATTTTAAAAATTTAGAAGAATAAACAGTGCAAAGCTTTTTCATTCTTTACATTCACAGTCAATGCTTTCAGTTTTGCTTTGTTCCATTACATTCCTACACATCCACCCACTGCTACTCAAGTGGACCCCTGGGTTGGTATTTTTAGGCCCAAGACCCCTACTAAGGCATAAGCCACCAACCGAAGCTTGCTAGAGCCCTCTATCCTGGGCCAATCTCCCAGGTTTTCCCAGTGTTATGAATGTGGGGCAACTCTGATGGGCCGAAGGGTGCAAAGTCGCCCCCCCCCCCTTTTGAGAATCGCAAAATCGCTATTATTTCGGGTCTGATACCCAGGAAATGAGGGAGATACACATCATGTCAATAATGAGAGAGAGAGAGAGAGAGAGAGAGAGAGACGCAGGATCACAGCAAAGGCAGTTGTTATAGACAATGCAGAATACACAACAAGGTGGAATGTCTCCTAACACAAGCGGAACGGAACCACTGATTACTGCTATTGTCTCTTGGAGAAGGAATTGTGTATTGAGTACTGTACTATTCATTGAAAACCCTCAGGGGACAACCAGAGTGGTCTGGTTGAGGGATTGCATCATCCCAACCTGATTGACATCTGAGACCTTGTGAGTAAGGGTAAAAGACAGGTCTGGGAAACACCCCTCAGACACACCAGGAGAAACGTATGAGACCGGTGGAGGGCTTGTGTGTGTGTGCACCCTTGCCTGGGTGGCGAGTCCTCCACAGAACGGTCTAGCTAAAGGACGGATATGGATCAAGATCGTACCAAGGAAAGTTGGCAAGTTATTCTTCTATTTCTCTCTCTCTCTCCAACAATTGCAACACAGCGACAAACAAACAACGGCTGCAGCCTGTATGAACTGAAATGAACTTTAGATTTCCATCGGACAATTCATTATCTCCTAGACAACGACAGAGCTTAATTCTTATTGAATATTATTATACCCGCACTTTTAGGTTTAGTATTGACGATGTATATTATCTGTATATTTGCATTGATATTATTCTTGTGTATTTTTACTACAAAATACTGTTAAAAATAGTATCACCAGACTCCAACGGACGCCTCTATCTTTGTGGTAAGTAACCCAATTACGGGGTTCATAACACCAGGTATGGCCCATCTTTTTGATGTATTATTCCTCTCCCAGGGTTGAGGTCTTTGAGCTTCTGTTGTTTCCGTAGTACAGAGTTGTTATGGGATGGGGTTCCTAGCCTTAAACCCAGCCCAGCCTTTCTTCTTCACAGCTAGCTTTATGACTGTCCATGGCAGATGGTGTACTACTCAAATAATTGAGGGGCTTCCTCCCCCAATCCAGCCCTTCCCTCTCTAGTGACAGAAGAACCCTACACTGTGGTCCTTTCCCAAAGAACCCTTGTGGTAGCTGCACCAAGCTTCAGTGCATCCCTCAGCATCCCTAAAGCCTGAAATGTGCTAGTTGGCAGCATTCATCCACAGACATCTCAATGTGCTGTCAGACTAGCAAGTTTCAGGCAGACCAAAGGGCGTCCTTCATCAATTAGATGATCTGCCAGCAGCACTTGATGTTCGGCTTTGTGTGTGTCCTGGGAACAGCCCATTTATCAGAGAATCCTCTGTCACACAGCTGCCCAGGATGAACCACAACACAGGTCCTTGCATCTTTCTCCACCACCATCTTCACAAACCCACAGGAATGCAAAAAAGAAGAGCCACCATCTCTTTCCCACTCTAGTTATCCTCTGGGCAGCGTGCTGTGGGAATGATAGTCCGGGGATACAAGAAAGATCTGACTGAGGGGGCCCCGCTCGCTGCCAGAGTGACAAGGTCTTAGTGAGGGTTGCTGATGAGGCATTCTGACAGATTGTTAGGCCAGTCTGCTCAGGAAACCATCCCACTGTGTCCATCGAGTCCTTTTCCTGCTGTGTCTGCATGACGTTCCATGCCGACCACTGCCCAAAGGACTTCTGGTCAAAGGTGTTGGTCCGGAAGAACTTTTCCGAGAAGGACTGTGTCACCAGATGTGGACAGAGCCCACGTGCGGAGTGAGAGACACTGAAGCAGGTTGATATATCACAGACTTTAATGTGAACAGTGTTAAAGGGAAAAAGAAAACAATAAACACTCAGCCAAAACAGGGCCATTAACTAAAACTCTCAAATGGGAAAAAAAGCCTGCACTGCGGCTGAAAAGAACCACAAAGAATTAAACAAATACTGCTCGTCTTCACATTCAGTTGACTCAACAATCTAACTTCTCAGGCAAGGTGGCACACAGGCAGCGAAGTGCTGCTGCATCCTGGCTTCAAGTCTCAACAAACACTACAACAGGACAAATGGAGTTAAGTACTATCACAATTAAATAGTAATTGGCTGACACGTGCATAGTCAGGAGTGCAATTGCCGAATCTGCTGCGCTGCTGAATCCATGGTTGTGACAGACAGGCAACACAGCATCGACCAGCTGACTGGCTTGCTGCGCAGTAATGGGGCAAGGCCCATACCTCACAGCAATGATAATGGATAGCACCTCGGCACGTAATGGTAATTGTTGCCCACATATTTCTGTTCCACAAACAGCCTGATGCAGCCACACACAAAGGTGGTCATCAGCATGATGGCAACATTAGGTACATTTTGCACCCCCCCCCCCATTGTCCAGGAACTTGTGCATCGTTACAATAGACAATAGACAATAGGTGCAGAAGTAGACCATTCGGCCCCTCGAGTCTGCACCGCCATTCTGAGATCATGGCTGATCATTCACTATCAATACCCAGTCCCTGCCTTGTCCCCATATCCCTTGATTCCCCTATCCATCAGATATCTATCCAGCTCCTTCTTGAAAGCTACTTGAAAGTTACCTTCTTGAAAGTTACTCATCTGACCCACCCCCTCTTGGATCCCCAGATGAACCTGAAGGCAGCTCGGGTGATCCCCAAACTGGAGGAGCAGGGTATGAGCCACACCTGCACTGTGTAAAGCAGCCCCGACAGTATCTCACATCTGATGTCCAGGTTCTTCCAACTTATCGATAGGATGTGCCCTCCCCACAGTCCTAATTTTTGATATAACTTCCCAGTGCACTCCAGTCAATCCTTGCTGCACACTTCGACCTCTCCAAACCAGATCGCCAGCCGGCATTGGCACAGTAGTGTAACCATTTACATGTTCCTACTACAACGCCAGCGACCCGGTCTCAATTCTGCTACTGTCTATTAGGATCTTTTATGTTCTCCCCATAGCCATGTGGGTTTTCACTGGGAGCTCCAGTTTCCTCCCACATTCCAAAGACACAGGGGTAAGGGTTGGGCTATGCAGGAGCTGGAAACACGGTTATACTTGCAGGCTGCTGTAGCACAACCCCGTACTGTTGTTGTTCATTGATGCAAATGATGCATCTCCCTTTATGTTTTGCTGTTTCAACGTACATGTGACTAATAAAAAAAAAGCTAAACTAAGCTAAGCTAAAAGATTTGCCAGGATGTGATGTGATCCTTGGTATCTGAGCTACAAGAAACAGTTGCATAGACTGTGACTTCATTCCCTGGAAAGTAGGAGTTTGAGGGGTGACCTGATAGAGGCATATAAGATCATAAGGGGCAAAGAAAGAATGAAAACACATTGTCTTTTTCCCAGGATAGATACGTTAAAAACAAGTGGACATAGGTTTATGATCAGAGATGAGAGATTTAAAAGAGACATCAGAGCCAGGTTCCTCGTGGAAAGATTAGTGCATATTTGGAATGAGGGGCCAGTAATAGTAGTTGAGGCAGATACAATAGCAATATTTAGAAGATATCTAGATAAGTTCATGAATAGGCATAGAGGATCATGGGCCAAAACCCGGACAAATTGGACTAGCTTGCCAGGCAACAGTTGCCATGGATGAGTTGAGCTGGAGGGCCTGTTTCTATGCTGCAGAATGCTATGGCTCTATGATTCTATAGATCCTGTGATGACCTGGTGACGGAATATATTGTGCGAGCTACTATCAGGGTCAATTATCAGCACTGAAATAGGCCTTGCTATTCACATCTTATCTCTCTTTCACCTCAAACAATAAACTCCTCAAACAATAAACTTAGATATGAGTGATTATGTAATATATCTCACATTAAGTCACTTGATTGTATTGAAACCTATTTAATGCATGAGGTAATGACCATGAATGCTGATGAATTCACCAGCTTTAACACAGTAAGCTGACAAAAATTTTGGATTCTGCCCATTCCTGTTCTAACATAGAAATCAGAATGTCTGTGTCAGCAATCAAGTGTAAGTCTTATGCTTCAACTTCAATGTTGGATTGATCATGGGTGCAATAAGTGAACAAGAACTTAAGCTAATTTTCCAGCAGCCACAATATGAGGTCACTAGAGAATCCTGTGCCAGGAATGAACAGGGCAGGGCCATGGGACGAGGGATATTCTGATATTGATTTTAAAGGGACATAATACCTACAAGACTCTAACAGTCTTTCAGATAGACCATTAGGTTGGAAATATTCCTGAAAATTGTTTTGAGTTTTTAAAATCTCCAATGACTTCTTAATTTAGATTTTGAATGACGTCTATAGATGTTTTTAAAAGTGTTGTAATACTTTTTTGATTTTGTTTCACATTAAGTTGTTGAAGCCTTTCACAGTTCCAATTAATTGCTGCGGTGTAATGTAGCTGAGACTTCTTTTGGCCATGTCATGTGCAGATCATGTTTTCTAACCCTTATAATGCTTTGGGGCATGCCACAGTGAATATACCGATTGATTGCCTGAAGTGGGGACGATATTTTTCATCAAAGCATTTTGCACCCACAGCTGACCAAAACTTCTGGGTCATTATGATTTTCAAATTTCTCAGTTGCTGCTTTGTTTCTAATAGTTAATATTCTAATATGCAGCTTCATAAAGGTATAACATGAGTAAGCTCTGCAAGTTATCACATAATTAGTATGTCTGAAAATCAATGTCAGAAAACAGATACCAGAAGCCAAATAAATAATGCCATCTTTTTTCTACAGAACCTTTCTTGAATTTGCAGGATATGGGAAGAGTGCGGGAAAGTGGAATTGTCTGAAACTTCTTTCACAGAACCAAGAACTGACTTACTCTACCAAGTAACCCCCCCCCCCCACCCGGCTTGCTGACTCAGGTAATCCCATCAGCTGGGTTTCTGCTCCCAGTTATTTTGGAAGTTAGTGGTCAATAATGCTTACAGCGCAGCTGAACCTTGCCATTCCAGCACCAATCCCTCTACCATTATAGAACATAGAACACAGCATTTAACAGGCATGCTGGACCACAATGTTGTGCCAATCTTGATGTTAATTTATGCTAACTGTCCTCCTCCTGTGTTTAATGCCTATCTTTCCATTGTTTTCATATTCATGTGTCCACCTAAAATCCTTTTAAATACCACCAAACTGTCTCCTTCCACTACTGCCTCCAGCAACCTTGTCCATGAATCCACTATTCTCGCATAAAAACTCATCTGTCAGCTCCCCCCACAAACTTTAAAAAGCACGTCCTCTGGTGTTTGACACTTTGACCCTGAGGAAAAGATTCTGGCACTCTATCCAGTCTGGGCCTGTCATAATTTTAAAATCCTCTTTCAAATGCTGTAGGGAGAACAACCCACGCCTGTGAGGCCAGTGTTCTGCACAGGGTGTCAGATGTGGGATGTCCGTCCCAAGCTCCCGGACGGCCACACCTGCGCCAGGTGCGTTGAGCTGCAATGACTTCGGGAACTGGAGATGCAGCTCAATGACTTCCGTCTGGTCAGGGAAAGTGAGGAGGTAATAGATAGGAGCTATAGGCAAGTAGTCCCACCAGGGCCCCAGGAGACAGATAAGTGGGTAACAGTCAGGAGAGGGAAGGGAAAGAGTCAGATCCTAGAGAGTACTGCTGTGCCTGTCCCTCTTAACAATAAGTACTCCAGTTTGAGTGCTGCTGGGGGAAGCAACAGTGGTCGTGCCTCTGGCACAGAGTTTGGCCCTGTGGCTCAGAAGGGTAGGGAAAGGAAGATGGCAGCAGTAATAGGGGACTCTGTAGTTTGGGGGTCAGTCAGGCGATTCTGTGGACGCAGAAAAGAGGCACGAATGGTAGTTTGCCTCCCAGGTGCAAGGGTCCGGGACGTTTCTGATCACGTCCATGATATCCTGAAGTGGGAAGGTGAACAGCCAGAGGTCATGGTTCATGTTGGTACCAATGGCAGTGGTAGGAAAAGGGAGAAGGTCCTGAAAACAGACTACAGGGAGTTAGGAAGGAAGTTAAGAAGCAGGACCTCAAAGGCCGTAATCTCGGTGTTACTGCCTGTGCCACATGACAGTGAGTATAGGAATAGGATGAGGTGGAAGATAAATGCGTGGCTGAGAAATTGGAGCAGGGGGCAGGGATTCAGATTTCTGGATCATTGGGACCTCTTCTGGGGCGTGCATGACCGGTACAAAAAGGACAAGTTGCACTTGAATCCGGGAGGGGACCAATATCCTGGCAGGGAGGTTTGCTAAGGCTACTGGAGAGAGTTTAAACTAGAATTGCTGGGGGATGGGAACTGAAGAGATAGAGAAAGGGACAGTTGGCTCACAAGCTTGTAGACAGTGTGAGAGGGTGGATAGGCTGGTGATGTGCTCAAACCGGTGGTTTGAGATGTGTCTATTTTAATGCAAGAAGTATCATGAACAAAGCAGATGAACTTAGAACGTGGATCAGTACTTGGAGCTATGATGTTGTGGCCATTACAGGGATTGCTCAGGGGCAAGAATGGCTACTTCAGGTGCTGGGCTTTAGATGCTTCAGAAAGGACAGGGAGGGAGGCAAAAGAGGGGGGGCATGGCAGAGCTGATCAGAGATAGTGTCACGGCTGCAGAAAAGGAGGAAGTCATGGAGGGATTGTCTACTGTCTCTGTGGGTGGAATTTAGGAATAGGAAGGGGTCAATAACTCTACTGGGTGTTTTTTTGTAGACCACCCAATAGTAACAGGGACATTGAGGAGCTGATAGGGAAACAGATTCTGGAAAGGTGTAATAATAACAGGGTTGTCGTGGTGGGGGATCTTAATTTCCCAAATATCAATGGGCATCCTCCCTAGTGCAAGGGGTTCAAATGGGGTGGAGTTTGTTAGGTGTATTCAGGAAGGTTTCCTGACACAATATGTAGATAAGCCTACGAGACGAGAGGCTGTACTTGTTCTGGTGTTGGGAAATGAACCTGGTCAGGTGTCAGGTCTCTCAGGTGGAGATAGTGATCACAATTCTATCTTCTTTACCATAGCATTGGAGAGGGATAGGAACAGACAAGTTAGAGAAGTGTTTAGTTGGAGTAGGGGGAAATATGAAGCTATCAGACTGGAACTTGGAAGCATAAATAGGGAACAGATGTGAGTTCAAGAGCCAAGAAGTAATATTACAGCTGTATAGGACCATGGTCAGACCCCACTTGGAGTACTGTGCACAGTTCTGGTCACCTCACTACAGAAAGGATGCGGAAACTATACAAAGTGTGAAGAGGAGATTTAAAAGGATTTTGCCCAGATTGAGGAGCATGCCTTCTGAGAATAGGTTGAGTGAACTTGGTCTTTTCTCCTTGGAGTGACAGAGGATGAGAGGTGACCTGATAGAGGAGTATAAGATGATGAGAGGCATTGATCGTGTGGATAGTCAGAGGCTTTTTCCCAGGGCTGAAATAGCTAACACAAGAGGGCACAGTTTTAAGATGCTTGGAAGTAGGTACAGAGGAGATGGCAGGGGTAAGTTTTTTACACAGAGCGTGATATTTGCATGGAATGGGCTGCCGGCAACTGTGGTGGAGGCTGATACGATTGGATCTTTGAAGAGACCCCTGGATAGGTACATGGAGCTTGAAAAATAGAGGGCTATGGGTAACCCTATGTAATTTCTAAAGTAAGTACATGTTCGGCACAGTATTGTGGACCAAAGAGCCTGTATTGTGCTGTAGGTTTTCTATGTTCTATATTCTAAGTTTGTCCAAACTTACAGCTCATGTCCTCTAATCCAAGCAGTATCTTGGTAAACCTCTTTTGCCCCCTTTACACAGTTTGCATATCCTTCTTATCATGGGGTGACTATAAATGCATACAATACTCCAAGTGCAGTCTGACTGAAGTTTTATATACGTAGCATGACTTCCTTACTCTTACCTTACATCCCTACAAATGAAGACAAGCATGCCATTTGCCTTCTTTACCACCTTAACTGCTTGCACATCCATTTTCATTGAACTGTGGATGTGAACCCCAAGCTCCCTCTGTAATTCAATGATATTGGGCGGTCTACCATTAACTTCATTCATTTGACCTTCCAAAATGCAACATCTCACACTTGCCAGGATTAAACACCAGCAGCTCATGTACTATACACCAAGAATTTGATGGAATTATGTTAATGCATTGTGGCAGGTTATTTGGACACAGTTACGGGCTTTGGGTGTAACACTTTGGTTCCTAAGGTTGTCATAGCTGGAATGGTAGTGGGGATAAGCTCCCATGACCTATAAAGCGCTCCAAATGGCGTGCACCTCTGACAACCAAGTCCAACTCTTGGCCTTCATGTATGGCGTAGCTACTAGGCCCAGCAGAACTGTTACTGACAAGAGAAGGGGCAAAGGCAGACCACTGGTGCCTCAAAACCAGTTGCTTCGGGCAGTTGGGGCATGCCAGCCTTGGATGGCAGCCCATCTAGGAGAAGGAAAATTCTGATTTTAAACCTCTGCTGCCTTGCAGCCACACCCACCCACGGGAAAGGCTTTGGGAGTAGACCCCAAGGAAGAAATCCGGAACCGGGGTCCCGAAGGCAGTTTGATGTTGTTTACAGCTTCACTCTGGCAACCTCTGCAACGACACTGGTGCCAAGCTGTATTGGCGCTTGCCCTTCCCTTGGACTACATCAGTGACATGGAGAGGGGGAACACACTGCATGGGCAACAGCCAATTCTTCAAATCTTCCCACCCAGGATTGCACCCTGGAGATGACACAGTCCACCAGAGGCGCACACCCGTGATCTCCTGGGATCGATGGCTGCCTACTCTGCCTCTGCTTTGTGGCAGACTATTTGGACATAGTGATGGGTTTTTAAGCAGAGCTCCCAGCATACTGAAGATCAAATTATTAAATCATAAGTGCTTCCTGTCACTGACTCATTTTGTGAAGCATAAAACACGATTCTCTCCTGTGGTCCCAGAATATATGAATTTACTCCCACACTTAGAAAGGTATCGTGACAGGAGAACCCCAGACATAAGCTCCAAAGTAACGAAAAGGAAATTATGCAACTTGGTTGTCATTTCCTTTGACCAAAAAATGCTTAACAAGGTAAATACACAAGATGATTAGCAGACTCCCGAGAATGGGTCAATGAAAAGAGAGGAATTATCATACCACACAGATTCTAAAATTAACTGAAGGCCATATGTTGCTGAAAAACACGCACAAAATGTAATCATTCTACCATGCTATCATCTGTGTTATTTTTCTTATATTATTAACAGTTGTGTAATTACAGATAAAATCATGATTCACTTAGGCATTTCAATTTAGCATTATTTCATTAAAACTGGTTCAAATGGCTTAGCTGCATCACAGAGAAATTTATGGTTGTCAGACAATCTGCAAATCAACAAGGATAAAAACTGAGAAAGTCAGTCAATAAACTATCCCCTAAGGAATTCTCCAGACATGAGTTTGGAGATTTTTAATTAGCTCCGTATCAGCATGATTCAAAAAAGCAATCAGCCTGCAATTAACAAAGAAATGGACATGGGATGAGCAATTAAAGATTAAACAAATATAGATCAAATAAGCCAGGAGAAAATAGATATAAATTAAACACTACTAGGCACGTCTATATTTAGTTATTTTCTTTTTAGAAATGTGGGCTGTCTTCATCGGCAATGTGTATTCTGATTATCTAAAGATGTGAACTTGTAGATTGACTTTCTGCATGGCTTGATCTTAAATCCAAATTATGGAAGTGTCAATTGCTGTGTTATCTGAGATTTTGCCATTTTTGGCACAGTGGTATTTTTCTTCTTTATTACCTAGTTTGTTCCAAAATATTACTGCCTTTCAAAAGAAATTAGCATTATTGGCAGGTTTTTCACCTCTTGAGGTTATTATTATGCACTTTACAAACAATTTTTTTTACTATAGTAAAACATATACAACTGCTGTTGATAATTTACCCAATTAATAAATAATCAAATAATTATCTTCCAATATAGTGTTAGTTAGTAGTCAAGCTAAGCTCATCACCCTGCAGGGGCTGAGGCCACTGACAACAGCTCACCAGAGTCCTCTATCCTGGGCCAATATTTCAAGTTGTCTCCAGGTGTAGCATATCTTCTTGGTGTCAGCTTCAAGACTGCATTGCCAGATGTTCTTTGGCTGGTGTCTCTTCTGCTTTCCCTGGGGATTCTACTTTAGCCTTTTCCTAATGATGTTGGTACATGGTTTACACAGTATGTGTCCTATCCATCCCCATCTTCTTTTTCTGAACTCTTTGCTCTAGCTCAGGGGTCAGCAACCTTTACCACTGAAAGAGCCACTTGGACCCGTTTCCCACAGAAAAGAAAACACTGGGAGCCGCAAAACCCGCTTGACATTTAAAATGAAATAACACTGCATACAACGTTTTGTTTTGCCTTTATGCTATGTATAAACAAACTATAATGTGTTGCATTTATGAAATTGATGAACTCCTGCAGAGAAAACGAAATTACATTTCTGCATGCAACAAAAACATTTTGAACTCCGAAAAAAAGACGTTGGGTTGAAGGTTACTTTTAAGTAAAATACTCAACGTCTATTTGAGTCCTTCTTGTATTTATGAAAAACGCCAAACTTAAATTTGCCGCCAGCAGCAAACCAAAAATAACGTCAGCCAGCTGTCAACCTGAAAAATAAAAGGACTATTTCACTGAACAATGAAAACATATGAATATACGTAAAATAATAGGCAATTAAAATATTTATCATACTTGTTCAGGTTGACTCACACCTGACAATGCATTCGTATTTAGTAGGGATGGATCGATGCTTAGGGGAGTGACCGGGAAGGATAATGTGTTTTTTTCCTCTCTGAACTCACAGAAGCGTTTCCCAAACGATGTTTGCTTTGCGATGATTGCAGAATGTAAATACTCCGAATTTATCATGTCGTGACCTTGTTTGAACTCTCTCAAATTGGGGAAGTGAGACAATGTGCCTTTCTGTAAATCTCTGGCAAGCAACGTCAACTTGCGCTCGAATGCCAAAACATCCTCCAACATGTGCAGGGCTGTACGTCCTTACCCCGTTGAAGAGCTGTGTTCAGCGTGTTCAGGTGCGCTGTCATGTCTACCATGAAGTGTAGCTTCCAGCCACTCTGGCTGTTCCAGCTCAGGAAAGTTGAGCCCTTTGCTGCCCAGGAAAGTTTTCACTTCTTCCAGACACGCGACAAAGTGTTTCAGCACCTCCCCTTTGGACAGCCACTGGACTTTGTTGTGCAGCAGGTGCCCCATCAGTAGCTACTGACACCAGATGGGTGGTCTTTATTCCTTTGGCTCTTAAACAATTCTTCCTGTGGCCCGGCAGAGTTTACATACCGGCAGAACAACGCTATTTGTTCAATATCACCTTTGTCTTTAGACTCGTCACAGGCAATCGAGTAGGCCACAGCTGAATTGATGTCTTTAATTTGCTGTCTTGTGATGTCTTCTGCCATTTTTATGGTTCTGTCTTTGACAGTCTTTGCAGAGAGGGGCATATCCCTGATTTTCTGCACAATTTCACTCTTGTTTTTAAAGTCCGTGAATAGATGTTCTGAAATCTTAATGAAAGATTCTTTTATATATTCACCATCTGTAAACTGCTTCCCGTGCCTGACTATTTCCTGAGCGTCAATATAACTGGCGTATGTCGTTGATTTTCCAGACTTCATCCATTTCTGGAAATGATTTTTGCTCAGATCAACCTTCCGCATCAGTTCCGAAACGGCTTTTTTTCTCTCATCTCCATCCGGATATTTTTGAGCAAAGGCTGCGTGTTTATTCTGGAAATGCCTTGCGACATTTGACTTTTTGTTGTTTGCTAGTTTCTCATTGCATATTAAGCATACCGGTAAACCAGTCTCGTCAACAGTGAAAGCAAATGAATCTGTCCACGTATCATTAAACGTTCTGTTTTCTTCAGTCACTTTTCTTTTTTTAGAATTCTCCATAGTTGGCTTACCTTGGATCGAAAAATTAAAGAAATCGCGCACTGGCGGGTGTCAGGTATTGGCAGTGGTGACGTATATTAATAGCGATAAAAACACGTTGTAGCGGTGTGCTCACGCAGTCAGTAAACTGCAGTCGAATAACTTTATTCGAACTAAACAGCCTTGCTTTTAAGCCTCCCTCAACCCAGCCCCCATGGACGCAGATGCTGCAAAAGACGCGTACTCACAAACCCCCGTAGGCTATCTCCCTTAGCCGGAATGCTGGCTAATTGTGAGCCGTTTCGGATGTGCCAGGAAATGTGTCGCCACACTTAGATTGTACAAGATCACCATAATCTTCAAATTTAGAATTACATTTCAAAAGCTAACAAACTAACATAAAATACATTTTAATTAAATACTGACCAATTATTTCCCAAAGCCACAGGGAGCCGCAGCACAGAGGTGAAAGAGCCACAAATGGCTCGGGAGCCGCAGGTTGCCGACCCCCGCTCTAGCTGGTGTGTTCTTTGCCATAGATTGGTGCCACTGATGACTTCTGGCCAGTGAATCTGGAGGAGTTTGCTCGGACAGCTGTTAATAAAGGTCTGCACTTTCCTGATGATGGCCTATGTTGTCCTCCGAGACTCTGCAACGTACGGAAGAACTGCCTTCATGGTGGAGTTGAACAGCCTGATTTTAGTGTGTTGTGACAACTCCTTGGAGCACCAGATGTTCTTAACCTGATGAAGGCTGCCCTAGCTTTGCTGATCCTTGCCTTGGCATCCACATCGTCTGTCTGTCTATGATGTTGCCCAGGTAGGTAAATGCTATTACCTCCTCAAGCAGACTTTCTTCAAGAGTGATTGGATCGACACAGGTTCTGTTGATCTTGAGAACTTCAGTTTTCCCTTTGTGGATGTTAAGACTAATTTGCACTGATGTGGCTGCCAGCTCGGTTTTTTCCTTTCCCTGTATCTGCTTGTGAGTATGGAACAGGAGAGCTATATCATCAGTGAAGTCCACATTGTCCAGTTCTTTCCATAGGGTCCACTGAATCCCATTTCATTTATGTGCTGTAGATGTCTTCCTGATCAAGTCTATGGCCAGAAAGAACAAGAAAGGAACCTTTGTCTGATTCCCATCTTCTCCTGAGAGCTGCTGCTGAGCTATCTGCTATGGTTGACTCTGCAGGACATTCCCTCATATGAATTCTTGATCAGTCTGACCATCTTGCCCGATACTCCAAAGTGCCGCAGGATCCTCCACACTGTCTACAACGTTCCCTCTAATTTGTAACAACAAGTGTGCACAAAAATCCTGTGCTGTGCAATTTTTTCCCCAGTGATAAAAACATGTGTGCACTGAGATTTTAAGTGGAACTAAACCTGAAGCTATCCTAAGGATAATAAACTACCATGTCAAGTTTGTTGTTCATTGTTTAAAAGGAATAAAATTATTGTCAATAAGAATTTCGATCTCCCCAGGTTTGATCGATTTTGCTCTCATTCGTCTGCACTCTCATAAAATACACGTAGCAGGCCGGTAACTGGTAATGTAAGGATTTTCTCACCAGAGTTTTTGCACACTAAATGACTCTTCAAAAAGTCAATTTTCCAAAGATCTATCAACACCTTGCCACTTGCAAATTCCCCAGCAACATTTGCATCATGACAATACACACAGCACCCGTTTCTGCATTGTACATAAACATTTCTTGTAGCTGCACATTCCTAACCTCAAGAGCTTTTGATGTAGCAGTTTCTATTGTTTCATTAAGCCATTCTGCTATAAATGAACTAGCAGTTCTTTAATGCTTCACACCCTTTGCTTCTTTGGAATTTGACATAATGAATCAATAACTTCTCCAATAAAAACAGTATAAATAGGCCAGTTCTAAAATCTGCAGACAAATCATCGTGAATTCCACATTGTCAACACCATCCACATCAGAAACTGGAAAAGGAAATGTGATTGTGTACGATCATGAAATATACTTAACATGCCAACGAGGTAGAGGGTGACAACCTTTTGTGCAAAGTTTAAATTCCTTTGTGCGCACACCTTAGAGGGAACATTGACTGTCAAAGACTTTTTTTTATAATCAGCTAAGTTAATGCATAGAGAAGAAAAAGTAAGTAACCAAGTAACTGACTTAATATATTGACTGGCTATAAAACTCTACAGATCAACTGCCTAATTTAGAAAGTGCCTGATTTTCAATGCTTTTAACCACATTGATGGCTGATATGCTTTATCACTTTTAGGTGTAATGGAAATTTAAGGTTATTTTAATCTGTTGTTGGTGATTTGTGATGGCATTAATATTAGCCCATTGAACAAAGTGATTTATTCTTTCAGAGGAAAGTGAAGTAATGTTTGGAACACTGCTCGGGTGTGGATTGTGAAATTTCAAGAATGCCGTTTTGAGTGGCATTTTTGGATTCATTGGTTTTGGTGATTATTTAAATGAGTGAATCCAAACCTGCAGGTAAGCAATAGAATCTGGGGTGGAGTCTGAGGAGAAATTTATAAAATGCATTTACGTTAGGCAAAAAATATAAAGTCAATGTATCACAAGAAAATGAACTCACCATTTCCCATCTAATTTACAGCTCTGAGAATTCCCATTTATACCAAAGGCGATACTGTTGATACAAGCTGTAATCATGGGGCAGCCCCAGTACAAGACACGCAAAAGGACTGAAGGAAAGGGAGCAGAGAGGAAATGCTGTATATTTCCATACTTCATCTTTGCAAGCTCTGGGAATATGTTCATTGCTTTTCAGTCCAGGATTGTTTATGCTTCATTCTATGCGATTGCGATGGTGATACTCTTCTGAGTTTCTACGTATTATAGAGATAACATGAGCAAGGCGACAAGCAGCATTTTACTGAAGGGAGTGTAAACCCAGTGCCCAGAATTATGGTACTGAGCAAAATTAAGCTGCAACAAATTAAGGCATTCCAGTTCAATGTGTAATGACAACTATTCACAAGATGGGAAACCAGTCATAGAAGCACACACAAAATACTCAAGGAACTCAGCAGGTCAGGCAGCATCCATGGAAAAGAGTAAACAGTCAACATTTCAGGCTGAGAGCTCCGTCAGGACTGGAAAGGAATGGGAGAAGTCAGAAGTCAGCTCCAGAGGAATGGAAAATTTCGTATGTCACTCCACTCTTCGGGAAGGGAGAGAGGCAGAAGAAAATAAATTATAGGCCAGTTAGTCTGACCAGTTATTGTGGTCGAATATTAAGAATGAGGTTTCAGGGTAAATGGAGGCACATGATAAAATAGGCCGTAGACAGTATGATTTCCTCAAGGAAAAATCTTGCCTGACAAACCTGTTGGGATTCTTTGAATAATTAACGGGCAGGACAGACAAAAGAGAATTAGTTGATGTTGTGTACTTGGATTTTCAGAAGGCCTTTGGCAAGGTGCCACACATGAGGCTGTTTTACTAGTTACAAGCCCATGGTATTACAGAAAAGATTCTAGCATGGATAACGCAGTGTCTGGCAGGCAGGAGGCAAAGAGTTGAAATAAATTGAACCTTTTCTGGTTAGCTGCTGGGGACTCGTGGTGTTCCACAGGGGTCTGTGTTGGGACTGATTTTTTTTTATGTTATATGTCAATGATTTGGACGATGGAATTAATTATGCAGACGATGTAAAGATAGGTGGAAGGGCAGGTAGTTTTGAGGAAGTAGAGAGGCTACATAAGGAGAATAAGCAAAGAAATTGCAGGTGGCATACAGTCGGGAAGAGAATAGTCATGCACTTTGGTAGAAGAAATGAAAGGGTTGACTATTTTCTAAAAGGAGAGAAAATACAAAAAAAAACTGAGGTGCAAAGGAACGTGGGAGTACTTGTGCAGGATTCCCTAAAGGTTAATTTGCAGGTTGAGCCTGTGTTGAGGAAGGCAAATGCAATGTTACATTCATTTCAAGATGTCTAGAGTACAAAAGCAAGAATGTAATGTTAAGACTTTATAAAGCACCGTTGAGGCTTCACTTGGAGTATTGTGCATAGTTTTGGGCCGCTTCTCTTAGAAAGAATGTGGGGAAACTGGAGAGGGTTCAAAGGAAGTTCACAAAAATGATTCCAGGATTGATTGGCTTGTCGAAGAGCATTTGATGGCTCTGGGCCTGTCTTCAGTAGGATTCAGAAGAGTGAAGGGTGATCCTCATGAATACCACTCAAACAGTGAAAGACCTTGATAGAGTGGATATGGAGAGGATGTTTCCTATGGTGGGAGTGTCTAAGGCCAGAGGACAAAGTTCAGAATAGAGTGGCATTCATTTAGAACAGATATGAGAAGGAATTTATGTAGCTACAGAGTGATGGTTCTGTGGAGGACAAGTCTTTATGTATGTTTAAGGCAGAGATTGATAGTTCTGGATTGGTCAGGGCATGAAGGGATACGAGGAGAATGCAGGAGAATGGGGCTAAGAGGAAAATTAGATCAGCCGTGATGAAATTGCAGAACAGACTCAATGGGCCAAATGGCCAATTCTGCTCCTATATCTTATGGTCTTGCAGTTTTATTTTGTATGTGTTGCTTTGGATTTCCCGAATCTTCAGGTTTACTCATGTTTGTAAACCAGTCATAGAAAATTCATCTTCCAGTGATGTAATACATACAGAGCAAGGTTGTATGCAAACTCCTAAAGAATATGCAAGAAGCAATAAGAATAATTATTGTTTGCTCATCACCCAATATCAATCAACAGGCTTTTAACCACTCCTATATCATAACAGTACCCAAGATGACAACTTAAGCTCACACTTAACAATATAATGAACAAAGAGAATCTCACTTCTAAGCCTTTTTTTTTTGACTTCTTCATTGCTCCATGCTCCACATTCATTTCACATTCTTCTTCAACAAGAGATGCAATGGCATGAGCACCATCACAAGATCTGGAAGCAATTGACTCACTGCGCCATCCCAAGGAATGGCAATTGCCCTGCAATATGTTCAGCATTCAAAGTTCAAGGCAAATTTATTATCTAAGAACAAGTGTGTTACCGTATACTACCGTGAGATTCATTTTCTAGAGGGCATTCATTGTAAATATCAGAATCAGGAATAGGTTTAATATCACCTGCCTATCTCTGTTGTGGAATTTGATGTTATGTGGCAACAGTACAATGCAATATATAATAATAAAGAATAATAATTTACAGTAAGTATATACAGCGGCTATAAAAAGTAATCACCCCCTGCCCCCACCCTCAGAAGTTTTTATGTTTTATTGTTTTACAGTATTAAATTACAGTGGATTTAATTTGGGTTTGTTGACACTGATCAACAGGAAAAGCTTATTTTGTGTCAAAGTGAAAACAGATCTCTCCAAAGTGATCTAAATTAATTACAAATATAAAACACAAAATAATTGATTGCATAAGTATTCACCTCCTTTAATAAGACACACCAAATCACCACTGGTACAGCCAATTGGTTTTAGAAGTCACATAATTAGCTAAATAGAGATCACCTATGTGCAGTCAAGGTGTTTCAATTGATTGTAGTAAAGATACACCTGTATCTGGAAGGTCTAACTGCTGGTGAGTCAGTATCCTGGTAAAAACTTCACCATGAAGACAAAAGAACACTCCAAGCAACTCCACTAAAAGATTATTGAAAAGTACAAGTCAGGAGATGTAATCAAGAATATTTCTAAGTCACAGAATATCCCTTGGAGTACAGTTAAGTCAATCATAATGGAATGGAAAAATTATAGTACAGCTGTAAATCTACCTGGAACTGGCTGTCCTCAAAAATTGAATGACCGCGCAAGAAGGGGACTAGTGAGGGAGGCTACTAAAAGACCTATGGCAACTCTGGAGGAGCTACAAGCTTCAGAACCTGAGATGGGAGAAACTGTTCATACAGCAACTGTTGCCCGGGTGCTTCAACAGTCGCAACTTTATGGGAGAGTGGCAAAGAGAAAACTACTGTTGGGGAAAAAGATTCCCATGAAATCTTGTCTAGAGTTTGCCAGAAGGCATGTGGCAGATTCTGAAGTTAGCTGGAAGAAGGTTCTGATGAAACCAAAACTGAGTTTTTGGCCATCAGACTGAATGCTATGTTTGGCATAAGCTAAACACCACACATCATCAAAACTACACCATCCCTACCAAGAAGCATGGTGGTGGCTGCATCATGCAGTGAGGATGCTTCACTGCAGTAGGCCCTGGAAGGCTTGTGAAGATAGAGTGTAAAATGAATGCAGAAAAGTACAGGGAAATATTGGATGATAGCCTGATGCAGTCTGCAAAAGAACTGTGACTTGGGAGAAGATTTGTTTTCCAGCTAGACAATGGCCTGAAGCATAAAGCCAAAGCTACACTGGAATGGTTTAAAAACAACAAAGTTAATGACCTGGAGTGGCCAAGTCAGAGTCCAGACCACAATCCAATTGAGAATATGTGGCTGGACTTGAAAAGGATGGTTCACTCATGATCCCCATGCAATCTGACAGAGCTTGAGCAGTTTTGTAAAGAAGAATGGGGGAAATTGCAGTGTCCAGATGTGCAAAGTTGATAGAGACGTATCCACACAGAGTCAAGGCTGTACTTGCAGCCAAAAGTGCATCTACTAAGTACTAACTTGAAGGGGGTGGGTAATTATGCAATCAATTATTTTGTGTTTAATAATTGTAATATATTTAGATCAATTTATAGAAATTTGTTTTCACTTTGACATGAAATAATCTTTTCTGTTGATCAGACAAAAAGCTGAATTAAATCATTCTGATTCAATGTTGTGCAACAATAAAACATGAAAGCTTCCAAGGTGGAAGTTGACTGTTTGGCATTGCCATCATTTATGACTCAGCGTTTAAGCACTACCGCTAAGCAGTCTTTGTCTTACACATGTTCGTCACACATCTGTACTTAACAGTAAAAGATACCACATACCATTAATATAATGAAAATATAATGTGTGCAGGGTAACAGGAGCAGCACAACAGCAAAGGGGAAATACCCCAATCAGCTGTTGAACTACAACTAACAACATCAGTCTCCACCTAAGATGCCATGTTTTAATTAAAAGGTTGCAGTACACTGTATTTGCATTTTACTGTTTTCAGATTTTATGTCAGGTACAACAACAGAAGGTTAAATTTAATTACAGATAAATGTAATGAAAACTGTGGGGGAAAAAGTTAATATTTTATTTTTAATGCAATAATGATGCTGGTCATGTTACACTCACATGGGAGTGTAAGCAATCTCATTTACAAAACATGGGATTTTAGTTGGAGATGAAATTCAGATTTCATGCAAAATTAATATGCTTTGTAATTACCAAAAAAAAAGGATATGATCACTTCCAAAGGAAGATGAATAGAGCATCAAACACAGCAACTGCATCAGGTCTGAGAACGGTGAAGGAAAGGGTACATCATCATTGACATCACGTTGAGGAGGAACATCAGAAGCTTTTGTGGGACCTGGAAGCAGATGCCCTCAAGATGAGAAAACACTGAGCTGGATAACTGAGTAATGCACAAACGCCTGGCTATGACGACTGCTGAAAACAAACTGGCACTGACAGAGCCCCACTTGGTACATGAAACCACTTCTTGGGACCGTCTATAGTGTGTGGAGACCTGCTCATCGCTTGGGAACCTTGTGGAATTTTCCAAATGTGGCATCATGTCGGCGCTCAAAAACATTTCAGAGTTCAGAGGTTTTCAGATAAGAGGTGCTCAGCCTGTAGCACTACATTTTTCTATGTTAAATTCCTTCCGCCCCCTATTTGCCTCTTCTGGCAATCTGCTTTTGATTTTGATTATCATTCTATTCACACTATATTACACCTCTAAGTCCTGTCATCTATAAATATTAGTTTAGAAAAAAAGCCATGCTGAGTCCAGAAGAATTCAACTCTACACTTCCCTCCAGTCCAGAAAACAACAGTTCATTAAACTCTTTGTTTCTCGTCCTCTCGCCAATTTTCTATCACTACTGATAGAGCCTCTTTATTCTATAGACCACCCTATATCCAATGTGTTTTGAACAGGAAAGTAATATTTGCAAGTCTCCAGTTCACAGTTATGTATTTACATATTTGGAAGATAATAATCAAATTACTCTTATTTCCAGCTTTGGGTGCATTCTATCTGATCAAAGTGATTTATTTACTTAACTATAATTCAACTTAATAGTAATTTCTCTTCATTTTTACACCATCTAAAATTTCAGCCATGTCTTTCTTTCCTGACATTCCAGCAGCAATGTGCAATTATGAAAGAAAAGAATAATAATAGATAAATAAGCAATAAATATTGAGAACTTGAGATGAAGACTCCTTGAAAGTGAGTCCATAAGTTGTAGGAATAGTTCAGCGATGCAGTAAGTACAGTTGAATGAAGTTCTCCCTTCTGTTTCGAGATTCTGAAGGACAAAACCAGGATTCACTCATTCAATTTTCTTTCTTTCTCCCTGTTGCCAGGTTTGGGTATGGCCCAAATGCAGAGTGAGAGACACTGAAGTAGGTTGATAGTTCACAGACTTTAACAAGAACAGTGTTAAAGGGAAAATAAAGCAATAAATGCTAGGCCAAACAGGACTGTTAACGAAAACTCTCAAAAGGAAAACAAAGCCTACACTATGGTTGAAAAGAGCATCTAAACAGTAAACAAATACTGTTAGTCTTCAGAGTCAGTTGGACTTGAAAGTCCAATATCTCAGGGAAAACCGAATGCAAAACAGCAGCGAAGCGTTGCTCTGCTCTGTCCAAGTCTCGACAAGCACTACGACAACAACTATGTAGTTAAATACTATCACAATTAGCTGACACGTGCAAATTCACAAGCGCAATTGCCGTATCTACTGCACTGCCGAATCCATGGTTGTGACACTCCCTCCCCCCTCCTTCCCTTGTTTTTGTTTCAAACTCCCAACAAATTATGTCTGTTCTGATCATGGAATTCTAGCAGTTCATAAGATGATAGAGAAGCTGCCATCCCTTGTTAGGTCACTATGCATGAACATTTCTGTTCATTAGCATGAGTGGTCCTGAGCTTCATTTTGTGGTATGATTTTAATTCTTCATCCCAGTCCCAGTCCCACTCCCACCCTGATTTCTCTTACAATGTTCCAACCGAGCCCTAACATAAGCTTGAGAAACAACATTTAAATTCTGATGAAAGATCATCAATCTGTGTCATTAACTGTTTTTTTTCTCTCTCCCCAGGAATGCTTCCTCACTTGTTGAACATTTTTAATAGATGCCCTACATCTGCATTGTTTATGTCTCACTGCTCTGGCACTGTTATTTTTTCATCTCACCCATACTCATTCATCTCTTTACAACTCCTCCAGACAGATTAGTTGTGATTAACTAGTCTTTACCATCCACCCTCAGCTGATATATATGACAGTACATTGTGTTCTGACTGAAGGCTTGAAATGATAGACGTAAAAGGTCTTTCATCATCCTGACAAGCAGGCATACTCTTGGAAATGCTGTGGCACTCTCAGTAGAATCTGACTAGATACTGATGTTCTTTTGCACAAATACTCTATCAATCTCCCTGGAGATAACCAATATTTTTGAGATGAGGATTAATAACAGTTATGATCACATTCAGCTGGTTCAATTAGTACAACTTATGTCCCTGTAATGACTAGAACTACAGAACATACACTGAGTCACCATAACAGTGAGTCATGCAAGCAGTGAGTCATATCAATTGACTCAGCTAGGTCTTTTCCAATTATTCTTCCAACATTTCTGACTTACTGATCATCTGCAAAAGTATCACTGCACTTGTTTATATAATCCTACCTTTCCTCATCACCTAGGCAAACATGAGGAAATCTGCAGATGCTGGAAATTCAAGCAACACACCCAAAATGCTGGTGGAATGCAGCAGGCCAGGCAGCATCTATAGGGAGAAGCGCTGTTGACGTTTCAGGCTGAGACCCTTCGTCAGGACTCATGATGAAGGATCTCGGCCCGAAACGTCAACCGTGCTTCTCCCTATAGATGCTGCCTGGCCTGTTGCGTTCCACCAGCATTTTGTGCGTGTTGCTTTCCTCATCACTTTTTCTGTTTCTCAAAAGTGTATTTATCTCACTCCTACCGGTTCGCAAATAGAGATCAGATTAGGTGTATAGATATTTTGATAGTTAGTGGAAATGTGATGCTGTGTTGCTGGGGTTTGGAGTGAGAGAAGGGTAGCATACTTTCCCATAGTGAAAACATGATCATTCTCCAAGAGAAAGAATGGACATACTTACTCACTAGTCTGTGTTGTTCATCCTATGTTCTCTGACAAAGCTGTATTTACATCTGAGCAATGATGTCTTCAGGGACATCTTCAGCACTTTGTTCATCCATCCTGTTGACCCCACATGCTTTGAATTAGCCACCATCATCCCTGCACTAAAGAATGCTACAACTTCAGAACTAAATGACTAACATTGGTGAATCTGACTCCAATCATCATGAAATGCTTTGAATAGCTAGTAACAGCACACATCAAGAACTATATTCTGCCACACTGGACAATCATCAATACGCTTATTCCACAACAGATGCCATTGCCTCTGCCGTGCTTCTGCCCCTGACACACCTAGAAAACAAGGACGCTTGCATCAGAACGCTGTTTCTGGATTTCAGTTCGGCATTCAACACTATTGTCCCACAGACCTCGGTGAACAAGCTCCTAATCCTTGGTCTAAATATGCCATTGTGCAACTGGGTGTTGGACTTCATAACAAAAAGACCTCAGATAGCCAGGATGCACAACTACCTCTCCCTCCCCAACACGGACAACCCTCGGGGCTGTGTGCTGAGCCCATGGCTACACGCTGTGCCTACACACGACTGCGGGACCAAACACCTCAGTAATCATACTGTTCAGTGATGACACAACAGTGACACAACAGCTTCATCAGCAAGAGTGATACAGAGAGCAGCTTGTGGACTGGTGTGAGCACAAAAGTATGAGTATCAGTGCGGACCAGACTAAAGGTATACTTGTGGACTTCTGGAAGCTACAGGCTGACCACTCCCGTCTGAACATCAATGACTCCTCCACAGACAGAGTCAACAGCACCAAGTTTCTTTGAGTGCACACGCATCTCGGATGATTTTTCCTGAACCCTCAGCACCACCTCTTTAGTCATAAAAGCACAGCGTTGCCTCCACTTCCTGAGGAGATTGAGGTGAGTGAGGCTCCCCAACCCCATTCTATCCACATTCCACTGGAACACCATCGCCAGTGTTCTCACCAGATACGTTGCCAGCTGGTATGGGAATTGCAGGGCATCTGACCATATGACCCCGCAGCAGATTGCAAAGACTGCTGAGAGAATCATCAGTGTCTCTCTCCCCCTCCCCCATCCAGGACAAGTACCAAAAGCACTGTATTCTCAGAGACTTCAGTATTGACAAGGACCCACCCCATCTGTTCCATGAGCACTTTGACCTTCCACCATCAGGCAGAAGGTACCACAGTATAAGAGCAAGGATTGTTAGGCTGGGAAACAGGTTCTTCCCCCAGGCTGTGAGACTTCTGAACAACCTGCTCCCACCCATTGCATATTATTCATGACAGCGCCAGCAGCATTGTACTGTCGTATAGTTAATTATAGGTTGTATAGGAACTTTACGTCAACTTGTACATCGAGAGAATTTTTTAAATTATCTGTTAATATTATAGTGTTAATATTGGGGTGCCACGGTAACGTAGTGGTTAGCATGACACTGTTAACAGCCCAAGGTTGGAGTTCAATTCCAGCAAGGAGTTTGTACATTGTCCCTGTGATCACGTGGGTTTCCTCTGGGTCCTCCACTTCCCTCCCACAGTCCAAAGATGTACCTGTTTCGAAATGAACCCGACTGTACCAAGCTCTGGGGTATAGATGCTCTAACCCTCCAGAACATGGAGGGCTGGTGCAGCCCATTTAAAGATTCAGGCCCGCCTTGCTAATTAGCAGCCATGTTTTGGTGCCAGGATTTCAATATTTAAGGAGCACCTGAACGGAAGTTCTGTGCTCAATTGTCAGCTCCACTTTGTATTCTCATCTGGCATCTAGTTTAGAACCCTGTCTTCATCTTGGCCTCGAATTCTGTCTCGATTCTAATCCAGCACTTGGGTACAAACCATCCTCAACTAGGTCTCCTGCCACAGTACGATTGAGCCTAACATGGACCCAGCAGAGTATCAGAGCCTCTCATCTGCTGTGGCCAGCCGCAATGAGAGAATTTCCTCACGGAGCCTGGAGATGCACGAACAAAACATTGTTATAAATATTACATAAAACAACTTTCAAGGTATATCCAATGTAAGTGGATTTTGTGTTCAGTGTTGGGTCTTATCCCCAAGTTATCCCCGTGCCAACTATCGTAACGAGGAAGCCAGAGTCGCTCGGATGAGGCTGTCGTCGCTTTGCGGAGCCATTCCACCTTCCAACTCTGGAGTGGTTCAACAGTGACCCAGGCTCTTGCCACAGCTTCCTAACTCAATGCTCATGGGTACTCGACCTCCAGCCAGCCTGCTTCCCTACGGAGCACAGAAAGGTGACCCTCGTGATCCTTCTGCTGACTGAGTGAGGCCTGACCTGGGCCACCTTGCATCGGGAGCGAAGGTCGGAGATTTGCTCAGCTTTGGAGGAAATTCGGTGGCTGCCATGTGTTCTTTACCCCGCTGGAACAAACTGAGCCGCGGACCGTCTGATAAAGGTGCATCAGCGCGGTTGGTTGGCAGCCGACTACGCTATTGAGTTTTGGACTTTAGCCCAGGCGAGTGGCTGGAACAGGGAGGCTTGGCCACTCTGAGTCACTGCAGACCCCAAGATGAACGAAAGAATGCCCTTTCCTTGGAAGAGTGGATTTGGAGGTTCTGATCAACCAGTCCATCCATCTTAAGGAGCGAGAGTGGGACTACCTCAAGAGGTCAAAGAGGGCTTGTCCAAGCCTGAACTCAACACATTGCAGTTCCACTTCCCAGCCTTGGATAATGACCAGCCCGTCTCCTGCTCAGGATACGATCGAGCCCAAGAAAATCACAGTCCTGGCGTCAGAGTCAAGGTTACTGCTATTATTGTGGGTAGGCAGATTACCTGCAGGTTGAATGGGAGGACTGTTAAGACTGTAAAGTGTTGGGAGGATTATGATCGTAGCAGCCACTATCCAAACCACACAGATTCTGGTGTCACACTGAAGGTAGAGATCTGGAGTAAGAACCAACAAGATGCGAATGCTCTTGTGGACTCTGTGATAGCCAGCAATTTCCTGGAGTTGGGGACTACCCAGCGACAAAACTTACTGCTGCAGAAGTTGAGCCAGCCCATGCCTGCAATAGCGCTGGACAACCATCCGCTTGGTTCCATCCAGATCTGGCCACAGACATTGGTTTTGCAGATGAGGATAGAGGATCATACAGAGGACTTTAGTTTCTATATCTTCGAGTCTCCTCACAAACTCCTGCTCTTAGGGCACCATTGGCTGTCCCTCCATAACCCTTCCATGATCTGGAAGGAAGGGAGGATCATTGCATAGTCCAGTCATTGCAAGAGGGTATGTTTTTGGCTTGGTGTTCCGACTCCCCAGACTCTCTCAAGACCAGCAGCCAATGAGGGACAAGGTTTTTATTTGGGGTAACCTGGAACCTTCAGAAGATCTAGTCCTGCCTTCAAGGGCAGACAAGCCAGCTCCAGCCAACAGGACTATGTAAGTCCCGACCCTGTCCATTCAGAGGTGTGCTAAATTAGAGAGGGAAGATCTCTAATTCAGGAACAAGCCAAGGAGGTGCCCAAGCAGTCTGGAACTCTAGCAGCTAAGCCTAAGGGTTCCAGCCACCAGGTCGTGACTAAGGGAGAAGCTCCTAAACATAGACCTTTGGAGTCTAGTTCCTGGAGGACAAAGACTATTTGTAGCACCTTGTTGCTGTTGGCTGAGGATACAAATGAGGATTTGGAGTCTGATTTGGCCTCAGTTTCAACTAATGACTCTGATGAACCTATGAAGGAGACTCTGAGGTCTGCGAAATCACCCCTGCTGCCTCAGAAGCCACAAGAGTCATCTGGTGAAGGAGGTTTGGGGGTAGCAGCAACACCCAGGCCATTCAAAATCCCTTCTGCCTACAAGGATTTGGAAGAGGTCCTCAGTAAGAGAAAGGCCTCAACTCTTCCACCACTCCAACCATACGAATGTACTATAGATCTACTACCTGGTACTTGACCTCCGCAGGATCAATTGTACACTCCCTCAGGTCGGGAGAAAAGTGCTATGGAAGAGTACGCAAAGGAAGCTCTTTCCATGGGATTTATTCAGCCCTCCACCTCACCAGCAGGTGCAGGCTTCTTTTTTGTACAGAAAAAGTATGGGGGCTTGCAGCCATGCATTAATTATAGTGGACTGAATTGCATAATGGCCAAAAATCGTTACCCCATTCCACTCATGAACACTGCCTTAGAGATTCTCCAAAGGACAGGAGTATTCTCAAAGTTAGACCTGTAAAGTGTGTGCAATCTGGTCCACGTAAAGGAGGGGGATGAGTGGAAGACTGCATTCAACACACCAACAAGGCACTATGAGTACCAGGTCATGCCCTTCAACCTCACAAATGTTCCAAGAGTTTTCCAGGCCTTCATAAACAATGCGTGCTGGGATGTTCTCCTTCAGTATGCCTTCGTCTATTTGGATGATATCCTAATAGTCCATGTGAAGGCAAAATGTGAAGTTCACATCAGGGATAACCTAAAGAAGCTTCTAGACTAAGGACTTTATGATAAGCTGGAGAAGTCTGGCTTTCACTTAACTACCATTTCATTTTTGGGTTTTATCACCTCCAATGGCAATCTCAGGATGGCCCCAACCAAGACCCAGGCAGTCAAAGATTGGCCACAACCATCCAATGTGAAACAAGTCCTACAGTTCCTGGGATTTGCCAGCTTTTACAGAAGTTCATCAGGAACTTCAGCTTAATGGTGGCTCTGCTGACAGCACTAGGAGATCCACGAGCCCCATTGTTTGGTCTACTGAAGTGGAGGCTGCTTTTGCAGGGCTCAGCAGTGGTTCACAACAGCTCCCATTTTGACTTCCCTGCATCGTGCAGGGGGTCACCTTGGATGTCGGAGTGGGTGCAATGTTGTCTCAACAGACACCTTCGGACAGTACTGCACTCGTGTGTGTTCTTCTCCAGGTGGCTATCCCCGACAGAGGTGAACTATGACATTGGGAATAGAAAGCTGCTTGCAGTCAAGTTAACTCTGGAGGTATGGCATCAATGGCTTGAGTGGGCCAAGCATCCTTTTATTACATGAACAGACCACGAGAACCTGGCTTACATTCAGGAGTACAAGAGAGCGAATTCATCCAAACCTGTTGACCGGGGTCAAAAAAACAGAAACCAGATGTCTTGTCTCGTCAGTTAGGTGAACCCAAAAGAAAGGAGTGGCCATCCACCATTTTGTCCCAAGCCAAAGTAATAGTGCCAATTTGTTGCAGAATTGATGCACTTGTTTGCAAGGCCCTGGCAGAAGGGGATACTTCTAAGAATGGCCCTCCAGGTCGTCTGTTCATCCCAAGTTTTGTCAGCTCTCAGGTACTTCAGTGGGGCCACACATTGAGAACACCACTCACCCAGAGATTGCCAGGGCGTGTGAGTTCATCAAGAGGTGGCCTGGAATGGTGAGATAGGTCTGGCAATATATGCAGGCATGTGAGATGTACACCCAGAACAAGGAGCCTCGCACCCAACCTTAAAGGCTCCTTCACCCTCTCCCTGTCCCAGATAGACCACGGGCGTGCATTTCCATGGTTTTGTCATGTGTCTTCCACCTTCCAAGGGGAACACTGTCATCATGGTAATTGTAGATCATTTTCCCAAAGGGATTAAAATTGATTTCCTTGGACAAACTACTATATGTGGTGGAGACCGCCAAAATTGTCCTGCACCAGGTCTTTAGGACCATGGATTTCTGGTGGACATTGTGTTGGTGTTATGATGCGCACCCAACCGTGCCAACTTCCGGCGTTTAGACGCTCTAACTCTCTGGAATATGGACAGCTGTCATGACCCCTTAGCACCAGGACTCAATATTTAAGTAGTACCTGAACAGAGCTTCAGTGCTCAATCGTCAGTTTGACTTGGATTATATGCTAGCATCTAATTTAGAACACTGCTTTTGTTTTGGTCTCACATCGAGTCTTGATTCGAACCTCGGATACACCAGCACTTGGATCCAACCATCCTCGCCTAGGTGTCTCGTCACAGTTGGATCACGGTCCTCAATTCACATTGAACTGAATTGACTTTATTACTTACATCCTTCACATACATTAGGAGTAAAAAGTTTTATGTTACATCTCCGTCTGAATGTGCAATGCGCAAGTTATAGTAATTTGTGATAAATAGTATGTACAGTGAGATATACAACAGAGCAGTCACTATAGCTTAGAAATACAATTGTGTCAGCGTGAGTTAATCAATCTGATGGCCTGGTGGAAGAAGTTGTCCCAGAGCCTGTTGGTCCTGGTTTTAATGCTGCGGTACTGTTTCCCAGATGGTGGCAGCTGGAACAGTTTGTGGTCAGGGTGTCTCGGGTCCCCAATGATCCTTCAGATCCTTCTTATGCATTGTGTGGTGTAGATGTCCTGAATAGTGGGAAGCTCACATCCACAAATGTGCTAGGCTGTTCACACCACTCTCTGCAGAGTCCCGCCATTGAGGGAAGTCCAGTTCCCATACCAGGCAGTGACGCAGCTAGTCAGGATGCTGTCAATTGTGCCCTGTAGAAAGTCCTTGGGACTTCTTTCCTGTAGTCCACGACCAGCTCCTTTGTTTTTGCGATATTGAGGGAGAGGTTGTTTTCTTGACGCCACTGTGTGTCAGGGTGATTCTCTGTAGGCTGCCTCATCAGCAAATTTAATTAGCAGATTGGAGCTGTGGGTGACGACATAGTAACGACGTGGGTATGCAGAGATTAAAAGAGGGCTCTCCGGTCACAGCCGTGAGGGGCTCCTGTGTTGAGAGTCGGAGGGGCAGAGGTGAGGGAGCCCACTCTTACCACCTGCCAGCAATCTGACAGGAAGTCCAGGATCCAGCTGCACAAGGCAGAGTGAAGGCCAAGCTTCTTGTTAAGCCTGGAGGGAATTATGGTGTTGAATGCTGAAATGTAGTCCAGGAACAGCATTCTCACATAAGCGTCCCTCTTCTCCAGGTGTGTAAGGACAGTGTGTAGAGCTGTGGCTATTGTATCACCTGTCAATCAGTTGTGGCAGTAGGTAAATTGTAGGGGGTCCTGTGTGGGTTGTAGTATGCTTTAGATGTTGTCCTTGACCAGCCTCTCAAAACATTTGCTTACTATTGAAGTGAGTGCGACAGGAAGCCAGTCGTTCAGACATGTTACCTTGGTCTTTTTAGGTACAGGGGTGGATCTTTTGAGGCAGAAGGCCACTCTACACAGAGAGAGGGAGAAATTTAAAATGTCTGTAAACACACCCGCCAGTTGTTTTGCGCACATCCTGAGCACCGGCCGTGGGATGCCGTCCGGTCCTGCAGCCTTGCGGCCGTCCACTCATTGTGTCATCATGTTTTTGAAGGGCATTTTGTATGCTGATTAGGGCAACAGCGAGTCTTTCCTCTGGGTGTCACTCGCAGTCCAATGACTAGAAGGAGTGGGTGAACCAGGATATGGAATGAACCTTAAGATGCCTGGCCTCAGAAAAATTAGGCAAGTGGTCCGACCATTTGATGTGGGCAGAGGTCGCCCACAAGACTTTACAGCATTTGGCGCATGGGATATCCCCATTCAAATGCCAATTTTGGTATTCTCCACCACTCTTCCCTGAGCAGGAGGCAGAGGTTGGTGTTCGTGTGGCCAAAGATCTTGTCCAACTCTGCAAGGAGAAATGGATTAGGGCAAGGGAGGTTTTGTTGGCCTCTATCTGGAAAGCTGAAATCAAGGCTAATCACAGGAGAAGGCCAGGACTGGTTTTGCAGCCTGGGCAACAGGTCTGGCTGTCTACTCAAGATTTGTCTCTCCAGGTGGAATCTAGGAAGTTGGCACCCAATTTCATTGGAACCTTCAAGGTTCCCAAGGAAGTAAACCTGGTGGCTTACACCTTGCAGCTCCCCAAGATCCTCAACATCAATCCTACTTTTCACATTTCCAAATTAAAACCTGTTCCTTAGCCCCACCACCACCAGCCCCAACTCCACGCAGGTTTGTCGATGGTCTTCACCTTAAAAAGAATTCTGGATTCATAAACTTTTCAGGGTGTTCTGCGGTTCCTCATGAACTGGGAACTATTTAGACTCAAGGAAAGATGCTGGGTTCTAGAAAGGGACATCTTGGATCAAGTTCTCATCCATGATTACCATTATCATCTCTCCGAGCAGCCAGAGCTGTCAGGAGTCAGCTGTAGGGGAGGGGTTCCTATTACATCATGTACCCGACCGTGCCAGCCTCCGGGGTATACGCACTCTAACTTTCCAGGATATGGAGAGCCTGTGTGACCCTTTTAAAGGTTCAGGGCCAACCCAATAATTAGCAGCTATGTCTTGGCACCAGGATTTCAATATTTAAGGAACACTTGAAATGAGGATCAGTGCTCATTCGTCTGCTCTACTTTGGATTCTCATCTAACGTCTAGTTTAGCATTCTGTCTTAGTTACAGTCTCAATTCTAGTCTCAGATACTCCAGCACTTGGGTCCTAACATCCTTACTGGTCACAGTACCAGTTTGAAGATTAATTGGTCATTGTAATTTGTCCTATGATTAGGCCTGTATTAAATAGGTGGGTTGCTGAGCAGCACAGCTTATTGGGCCAGAGGGGCTTGATCTGTGCTGTATTTCTGAACGAATAAAACTAAAATTATTTTATGTGCTGTATGTGATATATGTACTTTGTTTTGCACCTTGGTCCTGGAGGAATGTTGTTTCATTTAGCTATATACATGTGTACAGTCGAATGACAATAAAGTTGAACTTGAACGTCTCAAGTTCACTAAAGACACGACAGTGGTGGGACTCATTACTAACAATAATGAGACAGCCTTCAGAGAGGAGGTGGAAGAACTCAAGAACTCAAGGTCTGGTGCCAGGGCAAATAATGTCTTCCTCAATGTCAACAAGACAAAGGAGATGGTTATCAGCTTCTGGCAAAGCTGGACCACTCACACCCCATTTCACGTTGCCGGCACAGCAGTGGAAACTGCGAGCAGTTTCAAACAGTTTGGAGTGCTCGCGTTGCACAGCCTCTCCTGGTCCCAGAACACATGCTCCACAATCAGTAAAGCTCATCAGCGCCTCTGCTTTATGAACAAGCTGAAGAGAGCTGGTCTGAGCACATCAATACTCATGATCTTCTACAGATACACCACTAAGAGCAAGCTAACTTCCTAACAGTGCGATATGCAAACTGTACTGCAGCAGGCAGGAAGGCTCTACAACAGGTTGTCACATCTGCCCAGTGTATCACAGCAACAGTCTACCTAATATCAAGCACATATATACACAGAAAGGTGCCGGAAGAAAGCCAGTAATACCATAAAGGATTCCACCCAGCCAGCTCATGTTTGACACACTCCTATCAGGGAAGAGGCTAAGCATCATCCATACCAGGACCACCAGACTCAAAAATAGTTACTTCCCCCAAGCCATCAAACTGATCAACACCCCACACTAGCCCACCCCACCGCACCCCCCACCACCTCTATTATCTCTCATCAGATTGTCACCTTATGTACAGATGCTCCTGTACCTAGTGCTACTTTATGTACATACAATCAGTCTATGTATTTAAGCCAATCACTTATTGTATTCTTTATGCTTATTGAGTTTTTTTTAACTCTCCATCAGATCTAAAGTAACAATCATTTCATTGTACTTTTACACTCGTGCACTGAAGAATGACAATAGATGATCGTGTTACAAGATAATTGAACAATCTTGAATCTTGAATCTAAAGATTCTTCTCTTTGATTCTAGTCCCCAGAATATACACATATTTAGTTATCAAGGAAAATGTTGAACCATTTCGAGACTTTGTCAGTGAAGCAAAGCTTTGCTCTTTCATTACACCACTTCAGTCTTTTGCTGCCCATAGATCAGAGTCTTGAGTTTAGTTTTAAGGCTTTACCTCACTGTTTTAACCAGCAAGGCATTTAGCCATGTGGATGGAATCCAGGGCAAATATTTCAGGGAGATGGTTATCTGTGAATCATATACCAGCCCCAAGTTACATCTTTCTAGTTCAACATTGGTGAAAGCTCTTCAACCATGAAGTAAATTATTACGAATCTGTTTGAAATACTGATATCTCTTGCTGAATACCTGTTGCTCAAGACACAGATAATAATCTTACTAAAGGTGACTGGCATGCATTCAATTTTCTATCAAGACTTATTGAACTCTTATTGAACTAACAGCCAAAACAGCAACATTTTCAATACCTTATTTATCTTGTTTTTGGAACAATCTCAGTATCTAATTGAGTAAATCAAGCACAGAGCAAAAACAAATTAAATTTAAGAAAGGCCAGGTTATCCCATACCTATAGACAATGAATCTCATACAGATCTAATGCATTATTCACAGACAATGTTCAGAAAATTCTGAGTTTCATGAATCACATCAATCCAGCTATCATACTGGAATTTCCTCTCAAAGTTATAGTTTTCCACAGAATAAGCAGCAAGTTTTCTGTACCCTGTTTAAGTGTGCAAGACATTTTTTAAACAAGGCTTTCCATAAATCAGATCTATTTTCAAATAGTGGAGAAAATCCAAGAGTATATTGTCCATTACTCAAGGGTAGTGAACTTGGTCTCCCAATGCATGCTATCAAAAAAATTGATTCTTTCCCAAGTTCTGGAGACCTACTGCAGAAGTGTTATGTCAAGAAAAGGAAAAAGGAGGAGACTAAGTACATGACAACTCTGCTTCTAATTCTGGAAATTCTACATAGAACATGATGGCATTCAACTCTTCTTACAGCCTATTGAATATTTTACCAAAGGGGCTTTAGACAGCGTGGCAGAGGAGAGTGTATGAATTACTTAGATAGCTCAAGTAACCATTAAATATTGGAATTAAAAGAATAGAAAATCGTGTTACTGACTGGATGGATAACTGACGTCATCCTTTGGCTAAAATAACTAGAGATCAAATCTAGCTATTGCAATATACTAAATATCACACATTTTCCCACTCCCACTGAAGTTTCCTTAGTCTATCGCCTATAATAAGGCATAGTTTAAAAGAGCCCCTGCATTGACTTAGAGATCAAAAGAAAAATACATCAGAAAACAACAGCCAGACATGTAACAAGACATTATCGACAGAAGCTGAGAAATTTATTATCACCATTCTTAGATTTAGGAGCAGAATTAATGGTTCAAAATCCATAACATTGTCATACTTTTATCTCATACACCCGATTGGATTATTATACATTTATTTGCTCATAAACATTGTAATGCTGAAGTTCCGGTTAAGATGGTGCTACTGAACTCGTGCTCAGTGGTAGTTAAAAAGGCAAGGAATTTGACTAAAAACACCTTTTCTGAAGTAAATTGTGTTAAATTATCGCTGCAAACAGTGAGGGGGCTTGTGATGGTGAGGCAAGCTTGGGGAATGAGCCAAGCCACTGATGCACCATCAATAACTCACTCTGAGACGTAAGGCAAGATATCGGCTTTTATTGACTGGAAGAAGGAACAAGCAGTGAGTGACCACCACACTATATCCTGGAGACTGAGAGGCCGGCCTCAGGCCTTGATCGCCTTTATACAGGGGTCTGTGGGAGGAGCCACAAGAGCAGTCAGCAGGGAGCGTGTCCAGACAGGTATATGTAGTTCACCACAGACACAAGACAGTGTGTTGCAGAATTGATGCAGAAGGACTGAGCCATTCGGAGAGGAGAAGTCTGGTTGAGGAGTTCTGATGCCCCTTACAACTTAGCCTGGGTGTGAGGTTGAATTGCTCTGAGCACCGAGAGGAGAAGTCAGGGCGAAGGAGATTCAATGCCCCTACAACTGGCCTAGGTGTGAGGTTGGATTGCTAAGCTGATTTGAAGAGCCTGAGAGTGACTTCAGGCTGAGGGGCGAAATTTGGGCCAGGAGTGAGTCACTGGGTGATGTGGTCTAGGCCCGAGCCCTTCCCAGTAGCTGAGTTGTAGCGCGAGGTACAATCTGTTGTTTAGATCATTTAAATGTCAGTCTATATTGGAGGTGAGAGTCCATTTCGCTCACTCCTCTCTCCAGGATGTCAGAGCCTTTCACTGTTCTATTGTTTGGTCAATTGAAATGCCAGCCCAGATCAGCCAAAAGGACAGGGTGTCAGTATCCAAGGTGAGAGCCAATTTCGCTCACACTCCAATTGCTTACTCCTCTCTCCGTGGCGCTGAGGCTCCATGCCTGCTAATATAATGACCTGATGACAAAGGCTCTGGGGCTATTCTGGGCTGCTCCAGCGTTCGGATCTAAGAGCTCAATTTGGTTCAGAATGTTGTTGTTTGAGTCAATTGTTTCCATGACTTGTGTTTTGTTTTCCTTTCTGTCGCACAACAAGAGTTGGTATTTTATATATTTTCTTCTTTAATTGGGTTCTTTCAGGTTCCTTACTTTGTGGGTACCTGTAAGCAAACAACTCTCAAATTTGTACAATTTATATATTCTTTGATAATAGAAGTATTTTGAACAAAAATAGTTTGTATTCATTGCACAAGTCTAAAAACACATTGTTGTCCTGAGGACAATTTCTCTTTTCTTTTTTGTAGCTATTGATTCTGTCTATTTCATACTGCTTAGCTATGAATTTCTCAGTCAATTTAATTCTCTGTAGTTAATTATGAATATTTTGTGTATATTTATCCAGGAATATTTTTCTCTAATTCTCGCCTCTTTTTCATCCCCAAAGGTTATACTAACAGTACTGGCCGCTTCAAATGCCAAGATCCAGAACTTAGAAATTCCTTCCCTAAAAGTCTTTGACACTTAAATCTATCTTTTCTGATGCTTGATCTCAAACTTACCTTTTTGATCAAGCATCTGAACATCTGTTTCAATATCTTTTTATGCACCTAAGCTTTTATTTGTACGATAGGCTCTTGGGAAGCTTTCTCAACAGTGACTACACTCTACTGTATGTTGTCTTGAAAAAACATTTCAGCACTACCTTAACGTTAGAACTCAGTAATTACCGAGTGGCTTCGATTATCAGTCAATCACACTTACAATGCTTTTTCTAGGATTTGAAAGCACATATCATTCAACACAGTACTGAAGACATAAAGTATAAATTGTGGTACCAGCATTCGCAAAAAATTTTACTGGTGCCCCACAACCCTGAAACAAATGTTCAGATATATTTCTTTGGTGATAGGGATCATAGAGGGAGTTTTACAAGGACCCAATGGAATGATGAACACCATCTTTAATACACCCAGTGGCCACTTTATCAGAAACCTCTAATAACCAATAAAGTGGCCACTGAGTGTACGTTCATGGCATTCTGCTGCTATAGCCCATCCACTTCAAGGTCCAGTATGTTGTGCATCCAGAGATGCTATTCTGTACACACTGTTGTAATGCGTGATTATTTGAGTTACTATTGCCTTCCTTCCACTAGTCAGGCCATTCTCTTCTGACCTTCCTTATTAACAAGGAATTTTCACCCACAGAACTGCTGCACATTTGATATTTTCTTTTGTTTTTGCACCATTCTCTGGTGCATGAAAATCCCAGGAGATCAGCAATTTCTGAGATATTTAAACAACATCACCTGGTACTAACAATCATTCCATTTGAGTTGGACTGCAACCAATCACTGATCGGGAGTACGCGAAGGGGGCTAGCTTTTCAAACATGTCCACGCTCAAGATTAAAAAAGCAGAACTTCACTGCAACACACAGAAAATGCTTGAGGAACTCAGCAGGCCAGGCAGCAGGACTGATGAAGGGTCTTGGCCCGAAACGTCGACTGTATTCTTTTCTATAGATGCTGCCAGGCCTGCTGAGTTCCAACAGCGTTTTGTGTGTGTTACTTTGGTTTTCCAGCATCTGCAGATTTTCTTTTGTTGGTAATTGTGACAGGGTCCTGAATTACCCCTATGAACTGTGCTTTTGAAAAGAGAGAGGGAGTTGTTGTTCAACATCAGACACCTTGTTATTAAGAGAGAGAGAGAGAGGGGTGAAGACTGCTCGGAGATGGTGTTATGATTTCTCTGCAAGCATGTTTACACTTTTTCAAGGACACTGTCAGCTTCTGTATTCTTACAGAGAGAGAAAGGAGGAGCTGCTTAATGGACAGCTGGTGTTCAGGACGGTGAGATAAATAGAAGCTCAGCTGATGGACCTACGGACACGTGGTTTTGGACACTGAAAGAGCTTTGTTGTGCCCACAGAAAAGGTGGGTTTTGGAGGGTCAATCAGGCAGATTGATCAGTGGCTCTTGCAGTGTGAGAGGGTTGACCGTTGGGGAGTTATTCCTGTGTCCAACCCTCACCTGTGTTGATAATTCCACCATGGAAGAGCAGTTCCCTTTGTTGTGGTCACAATTTGGTGACTGTAAGCTTCGGGAACAGGAGGACGACGTGAAGGATCGGCATCGGCATCGACATTGGCATTGGAAGATAAACCAACATTCTAACTCTCTCTCCAACTCTACTCAAACCAAATACCAGAACTGGACTGATTACTTACCGTTAGACTGTATCACCTGATCACCTGAGCTGGGGAAGATTGGGAACCTTATTTACTCACCTATATATATGCATATACTTTGCTAACCTGTTTATCTTATCTTGTTTTATATTACTTTATTCACATAGTTATTAATAAATTAGAGTTTATAACAGAAGACTCAGACTCCAGGTGTGTCCATTTCTGCTGCTCCTTTTTAACCCGTTATGAGGTACGTAACAGTAATAATGAAACTTCGCTGCAGTTTTTCAGAATTGGACTGCTACTAATCACCAAGCAGTATTCATTAGAAAGGGCAAATAAAACTAATACAAGTGCAAGCAGAGTGGCCATTCTTGGAGCGGCCACTTTTGTGAGTGGTCCAGTGTTTGGAGCGGCTTTCACTCATTGGGCTTGGGCAAGTATCTGGTGGGTTTCATTTTTTGATCTTAATTCTTCAGTACTCATCTGTTTGGGCATGGTAGTGCAGGGAGAATGGCTCGAGGGGCCATGTTTTGTATTGTATGTGAGATGTGGGAATTCCAGGAGAACTCCAGTCTCCCAGGTAAATACATCTGCACCAGGAGCACCAAGCTGCAGCTCCTCAGAGAATGTATTGAGGAGCTGCAGCTGCAACTCGATAACCTTCAGCTCGGATGGGAGAATGAGGAGCTGATAGATAGGAGCTACAAGGATGAAGTCACCCCTGTGTTGCAGGAGACAGGTAACTGGGTAACTATCAGAGGGAAGGGAAATGCACAGCCAGTGCAGGCCACAGCCTGTGGCCATCCCCTCAATAATAAATATATCTCTTTAGATACTGTTAAGGGGGACAACCTACCAGGGGAGCCACAGTGACTGGGACTCTGGCACTGAGTCTGGTGTTGTGGCTCTGAAGAGCGATGAAGAGGACTGCAATGGTGATCAGAGATTCCATAGTCAGAGAAACAGAGTCAAGATGCTGTAGGCACAATAGAGACACCCGGATGCTACGTTGCCTCCCAGGTGCCAAGGTCAGGGATGTCTCGGAGCAGGTCCATTGAATTCTAAAGGAGGGGGTGAACAGCCAGAAGTCTTGGTATGCACTGGCACCAGTGGCATAGGTAGACAAGGTGAGGAGGTCCTGAAGAGAGATTTTAGGGATCCAGGTAGAAAGCTGAAAAACATGACCTCCAGGGTCATAATCCCTGGATTGCTGCCTATGTCACATGCTAATGAGGGTAAGAATAGGATGATCTGGCAGATGAACACGTGGCTATGGAACTGGTGCAGAAGGTTATGGTTCAGATTTATGGATCTTTGAAATCTCTTCTGGGGAACGTATGACCTGTACAAGAGGGACAAGTAACATCTGAAACCGAAGGAGACCAATATCCTTGTGGGCAGGTCTGCTAGAGTTGTTCGGAAGGATATAAACTAAATTTGGCAGAGCAATGGGAAACAAAGTAACAATGATGTGTGATGAGGGTTACAAACAGAGGCAGTGTGTAAATGAGACTGCTAGCAAAGAGAGGCTGTTGATAGAGCAAAATCATGTCAACAGGATGAGTGGCAATGTAAAGAGTAGACAAAATCAAAAAGGGTGAATACAGGACTGAAGGTGACATATTTGAATGTGTGCAATATACCAAATAATGTAGATGAATTTGTAGCACAGTTACAGGTTGGCATGTATAATGTCATAGGCTTCACTAAATGGTGGCTGAAAGAAGATTATAGCTGGGAGTTTAATGTCCAAGGATACACATTGTATCAAAATGACAGGCAGGTAGGCTGAGGGGTGGTGTTGTTGGTAAAAAATGAAAATCAAATCATTAAAAATAGGTGACATTGGATCCAAAGGTGTTGAATCATTGTGGGTAGAGCTAAGGAACTACCAGGGTAAAAAGACTGATGGGAGTTGTATACAGAACCGCAAACAGTGGTAAGGATCTGGTCTACAAATTACAAAGGGAGGTAGAAAATGCAAGCCAAAAGGGCAATGTTACAAATAGTCATGGGGATTTCAATATGCAGGTAGATTGGGAAAAACAGGTTGATGCTGGATCCCAAGACAGGAGATTTCTAGAATGTCTACAGGATGGCTTTTTAGAGCAGCTCATGGTAGAGTCCACTAGAACATCAGGTTATCTGGACTGGGTGTTGTGCAATAAAGCAGAACTGATTAGAGAGCTTAAGGTAAAGGAGCCAGTGATCATAATATAATAGAATTCACCCTACAATTTGAGAAGGAGAAGCTAAAGTCAGGTGTATCCCTATTACAGTTGAGTAAAGGGAATTACAGAGGCATCAGAGAGGAGCTAGCCAAAGAACACTGAACTTTTCAAAAAGAATTTGGAAAAGAACAGTGGCAGGGATAATGGCAGAGCAGCAATGGCTGGAATTTCTGGAAGCAATTTGGAAGGCACAGGACATATGCATCCCAAGGAGAAAGAAGTATTATAAAGGCAAGATGACACAACAGTAGCTAACAAGAGAAGTCAAAGGCAACATAAAAAGCCAAAGAGAGGACATATAATAGAGCAAAAAATTTGTGGGAAGTTAGAGATTGGGAAGCTTTTAAAAACCAACAGAAGGAAACAAAAAAAAATCATTAGGAAAATGGTAAGCTAGCCAAAAATATTAAAGAGGATACCAAATTTTCTTCCGATACATAAAGTGTATATGTGAAACAAGAATGGATATAGGACCACCGGAAAATGATGCTGTAGGTAGTAATGGGTGACAAGGAAATGGTAGACAAAGATTAGTCTTCACTGTGTAAGACACAAACAGTATGCTGAAAGATCAAGAGTATCAACAGGCAGAAGTGCGTGAAGTTGCCATTACCAGGGAGAAGGTTCTTGAGGAAGTGAACCGTCTGAAGGCAGATAAATCACCTGGATAAAATACCATACTCCCCAGAGTTTTGAAAGAGGTGGCTGAAGAGATTGTGGAGGCATTAGTAAATGATCTTTCGAGAATCAATTAATTCTGGCATGGCTCCGGCAGAAAGGAAAATTGCAAATGTCATTCAACTCTTCAAGAAGGGAGAGACACAGAAGAAAATAAATTATAGGCCAGTTAGTCAGATGTCAGAGGTTGGGAAGATGCTGTAGTTGATAATTAAGGATGAGGTCTCAGGGTACTTGGAGGCACATGATAAAATAGGTCATAGTCAATACGGTTTCCTCAAGGAAAAAAACTTGCCTGACAAATCTGTTGGAATTCTTTGATGAAATTATAAGCAGGATAGACAAAAGAGAATTGGTTGATGTTGTGTACTTGGATTTTCAGAAGGCCTTAGGTAAGTTGTTGCACATGAGGCATGGCGTTACACAAAAGAGAGTGGCATGGATAAAGAGCAAACACGTGGAAATCTGCAGATACTGGAAATTCAAACAACAACACACACAAAACGCTGGTGGAACACAGCAGGTCAGGCAGCATCTATAGGGAGAAGCGATGTCGACGTTTCGGGCCGAGTCGTCAACAGTGCTTCTCCCTATGGATGCTGCCTGGCCTGCTGTGTTCCACTAGCATTTTATGTGTGTTGTTGTTGGCATGGATAAAGCAGTGGCTGATTGACAGGAGGTAAAGTTTGGGAATGAAAGGAGCCTTTTCTGGTTGGCTGCCAGTGGCTAGTGGTGTTCCACAGAAGTCTGTGTTGGGACTGCTTCTTTTTACATTATATGTCAATGACTTGGATAATGAAAGTGATGGCTTCAAAGCTTTCAAAGGTACATTTAATTGCAGAGAAATGTATACAATATATATCCTGAAATTCCTTTCCTTCACAATCATTCACAAAAACAGAGTGTTCCCAAAGAATGAATGACAGTTAAAATGTTAGAACCCCAAACCCCCCCCCCAGCTCCCCCTCCCATGCATAAGCAGCAGGAAAGCAATAATCCCCCTCCCTCACCAGCAAAATAAAAGCATCAGCACCCACCACTGAGCACTCAAGCGTGCAGCAAAGCAACAACAAAGACACAGACTTGCAGTACCCCAAAGGCTACTCGTTCACCCGATAATTTGACATACTACAGGCTCTTTCTCTCTCTCTCTCTCTCTCTCTCTCTAATAAGGAAAAAAGAGCTGTCCCCATTTCACAGCGAGTGGGGAGACATAGCAAACAACTCACTGATTTATAATGTTAAAAGCCCATTGCTTTGCTTTTTCTGACCTCTGTGCCCAAAGAACTCAAGTCTCTGGGCACACAGCCAGCAGTCAGCTCACTGCTTTCGATTTTTTGTCTCCCACGACACACTGGATTCCTGTGGAGGCTCTGACCTTCGGTTTACCTGACTCCAAAGCCATGAGATCCCAGATCTTGGAAGGCAAGCTAAACTCCTAGGCCGCATATCAAATAACGGCTAGTCGTGAAACCCCGAGAGTGGGTCCCATTCCCGCAAAGAACCAAAGTCAGTGTTTAGCTCCAGGTCAGGGTCTTCAAAAGAACCCTGAAAGGGAAAAATAGAGATCTTAAAGATAGAAATAGAGCTGTTTCCAAAGATGCAAGCAAAGGAATCTACTATTAGGTGCCATTGACTCTCCTAAGCTCCCCCTTTGTGGCAAAGTTAGTGGACAATACAAAGATACGGGAAGGGGCAGATAGTTAGATGTTAGGTTTTGTTTCTAAGGGACTAGAATATAAAAGCAAGGATGTACTGTTGGAGAGATATGGGGAGAAGGCTGGAGATTGGGGCTGAGAGGCAAAATGGATCAGCCACGATGAAATGACGGAGCAGATCCAATGAGGTAAACAGCCTAATTCTGCTCCTATATCTTCTGGTGTTATTACCGTCTTTCAAAGACACGTAGATCACATTCTTCCCTATTCTGATGTTTGGTCCAAACAACAACCATGTCTGTTTGCTTTAATGCATCAAATTTCTGCCACATGATTGGCCATGTAGATAAATTTTCATTAACAAGCAGGTGTACCGGTGTACCTAATAAAGTGGACACTGAATCTAAGCAAGTGGTCATTCAATTATTTTGTGTTTGTAAGATCTTATTTAATGGAAAATAGTTCTGTTGTTTGCACAGATGGTAAATCTAACTGCAGTCTGTACGCAAAGTACATCAGCACTAAATCATTTTTAAGCAGTTAGGAAATCTGATTTGCCTAATTGCACAACTGAATTTCTACATTCATAAGTGTCTTGTTCTAATACCAATAAATATTTGTAATGGGTTATTAGGAAGGATAAAGTTAAGCCAATAGTTTTTGCTCGTACTGTGAGCAAAATGGTTTTGCAGTCAGTTTAAAGTGGTATCATTTCATTTGGAGAATTTTAGATATACATTCTCCACTCATTTTATTTTTAATTGAACATTGTTTTCGCCCAGAGGTCACCCCTCCAGGTTAGCACATACTGTCCTACCAGTGATCCTCTCACAGTCACTTGATACATCAGTAAGTCCCTATTGTGTGACATCATTTTGGCCTGTTTGCAACGTGGAGGCTAATTTAGGTGGGGGTTGAGCTCAGTTAATTTCTACCTAATATTTAGGACAGCAGAACAGAGGTTTGTTAATTGTTTTATAAAAAAAACCCAAAACATTTAGATCAAATTCATGGGAAATATTTCTTTATATGCAAGTGATTATGCCAATCAAAAAAAGTGATTATGAAAATCAGGTTCATTTTCGTTTATTTACTTCCCTGTTATATTTGTTTTCTTTCATTTATTCTGATGTAATCTGAGGGAAAGGTTTATTTTTTAAACAAAAGAACATTTTGTGCTGGGTCTCAGCAATATAAATACAATTTCCAAGACAGAGAAAGTGAGAGCAGATGGCTTAAAAATAGCAGGGTAAGCATCACAATTTACTTCTTTGCTTGTATAATTTTGTGAAAATTAACTTGAAAGCACTCTACAGTGGATCATGTACTCTTCTGGAGTTCTGGCAGATTCTAAATACAGTAACAGTTGCAGGACACAGGAACTTCAAACAAGGATGTTTCTTCTTAACTCTTTTAGCCAAGAACTAGCGACATGCAATGCTCACAAATTTACATGAAATACTGACCACATGATTTATTTATCCAACTGTATACAAATACACCATACTTTTTCCCTTTTTGAAGAAAGCATATATAAATATTTTTCACATTTATATTTGCCAACATTACAAACTCAATATGTTGGCTGGCCTCCTTAGCCAGTCTGATGTCTTCAATTGTATACCTGTCTCTAAAACTATATTCACGCTGATTCCATGCAAATGAGGAAACAGTTACTTCTCAATGGCTCACTGTCATTCAATGACTCTTGGAACAGAAGTTATCTCTGCGTAAGCATCAGGAATAGATTCAACATCATGTACTTCTTTGGCCTCAAGATGTTTCAAACCATGATCCGTTGATCTACATGGATATTTCTGATAAGTATATTTCCACTAAGTACCTCTTCACACTGTAGGTTTGGGCTCCTTCACCAAGATCCTAATCTAGCTAAACAAAAAAAGCCAATGACTCTTTGTGAAGCTGAAGTAACTTTGGAACACCTACATCTTCAAGGCGTCATTTATCACATGCACTGGTCTCTCCACTGCCTATTGGAAGGAACCATGTAAACATGGAGGAAATAGCAAGGCATTTGATACCACACATAAGCTCTCAAATAAATGTGATGGGATCGGTGAACCATTGTCAGACACTAGTTCTGCCAGAGTTTCACGTGCAGCGAGGTTGCATCCCTACTCTTCAATGGTATTTTGGTTGTGATCACAAGAACCTCCATATCTGATTTCAGTTCATTTTGAGATTGCATCAATCTGCACAAGCTAATGACTGTTCCACTTTGTCAAAAACCATCATTAATCCATTGAACTTTCTATAGTCATTGGGTTGACTTCGGGTAACGTTACTGTGCATTACTGATGTACAGACAAATCTTTCTTCGATGATAAATCAATTTGCCTGATACACAAAACTCCTAGCAATGTCCTTCATATTGACAAGGCCATGTAACATAAACTGAGAATACTTCTTAACTTCTAACTTTTAACTGGCTCCCATTTTAAATACTCCTTATTATGTTTATTTATGCTTTTCTTGAAAATGGTACTTTTTTGACACAACTCATCATATATGATGATGTTCCTCATGCTGCTGCAAATAGGCTTTTCATTGTACCTGTGCATAGATGTTCTTGTACATACAATAAACTCAAATTTGTCTTTTTACTTTGATCAGTCCAATTACATTAGTAGACCAGATTTAGTACTAAGTCCTCCTGAGCAACGTACTGGGAAATCTTTGTTGACAAGCTGCAATGTGGAAATTGACTCTCCTTTCGATAATCTGAACAGAGCATCTGCTGGAGCCCAGTCAGTTGCTGGCCTTGTTAACTCATCTTTGCCCATCATTGCTGGCCATCAATCACAGTCCATTACAACTACAAGCAAATAAGAGATTGTCTTTTAGTAGATAGAGCTGGTGGGGGGAGTAGTGGCATCAGCACTGGACCTTGAGGCAGATAGTCCTGAGTTCGAATCTGGACAGGTCCCAACCTGGGCAGCAGCAGTATCTGTGTGGAAGAAAGGCCTGGCAATCTACTATCCATACTACATTAACAATAGGGTCGCTGCACTACATTATCTATAGGGTCGCCGTGAGTTGACTACGACTTGATGGCACTCAACAACATATTAGATATAGTATAATGTACATATCAAAACATGCTATGAAGAAGATCTTATGATGATCTTTTTCCTTATTCTTAACAAAAAGTAAATATTTGACATTCATATTTTATGTTTCCTTCTCCCTTCAGGGACAGTCATCTGGGGTGTTAACCTGGGATCTACTGGCTTCCTGTCAATCAGGATTGCAACCGTAAAGACCACATGATCTCATCTTATAGCTGATTGGAACGTAGGTTTTATAGTGAGCACATTCATTGTCATGTTCAGATTCCCTTCTGATAAAGTAGCTGTCTCTGTGCTCACATGTTGTACTTGAGAAAACATTCAGTGGTCAAGGTGCAATGTGTCCATTTGTCTTTCAAAGAACAATTGCTTGGGGAACAGCTGTTGTTAAATGCATTATGTGGCACTTATCACTTGCAATCACATGATGCTAAATTCAACATCTAAACCGAAGCTTTGGCAGTTGTCTTCTGACTGTAGACATCATTAAATTTGTGGCTATAAGGTAGTTTTATTCTACCTTGACACCTCCATGGACATTGTAGTTCTAAACACTAAATCAACTGTAAGGCTCGTTTGTACACAAGACCTTCCACTGGATTCTTTCTGATGCACCATCAATAACTCTCTGAGATGTGAAGCAAGATATAGGCTTTTATTGGCTGGAAGAAAGAACAAGCAGCAATTGACCACCACACTGCATTCTGGAGACTGAGGCCGGGGCGGTGTCCCCAATCGCCTTTATACCGGGGTCCGTGGGAGGAGCCACAGGAGCAGTCATCGGGGGGGGGGGGGGGGGGGGCGTGTCCAGACAGGTATATGTAGTTCACCATACTTTCAAAGTTTCAAGGAAACAAACTGTGCAAGTACAAACAAACAAATAAATACATAGATGAATAATATTGAGAACATGAGTCCATAGGGGAAATCCATTGGAATCAGTTCAGCACCAAGGTAAGTGAATTTACCTCCACTTCATATTTGTTTGTACATTTCAACTTTTTCACTAATTGTAGACATATACCTCTCTCCCTCTCCCTTCCCTTTTCGTCTCTCTGTCCTTCCTCTCCCCCTCTCTTCCCCTTACCCCCTTCTCCCCGCTTACCCCCTTTCTCCTCTCTCACCCCTCCCCCGTTTGCCCTCCCCAGATCCACAGTAATGAAATTACAAGCCCAGGGTGTGGAACTGCAACTTTCCTAACCCAATTTCCTCACTGTTTTCTGATGTTTCCATAGAGTTCTCAAAGCCTCATAATGTGTTGTTCAGAGAAAAATTGATGAAAAGTATAAGAAAGTTTTTTTTCTTAACTTTTCCAATATTCACTGGCAATTCTGATGTTTCCTAAAACAGACATTGGATACTGCTGAGCTCTAGTATGTTCCAGTTACGATACCAGTTGCATGTTTATTCTAATTCTAAAAGTGACACCTCCATCATTTATTTATAATATATTGGGGAATGACCTTGAAGTGAAGGAGCAGCAGCAGTTGTTGAGCAGTCTTAGACTTGGAGAGCGTGCAAGTCAGCAGCTGGAGAGTGGGAAAAGTGCTGAGGGAAGAGGAGTGAGTGCAAGGGAAAGGGGGCTGAAATGGAGGACAAGGTAAGAGAGACACTGGCAGCCAGATAGGGAGGCAAACCATTGCAGGAATGGGACCAGTCTGGATGAGGTTCTGAGCAATTAGTGCGTATGAGTGTGAATGGGAGGTGAGGGTGGGAAATCAGAGTACAACCTTGTCTGTGTATGTCCTTGTGCATGCTATGTCTGTGTTGTAGAGCCTGAGTTTCTTGGATAGCCATATCACTGCGTCAAGATCTGGCTCAGTCAAGACTGTGCTAGCTGGTGTGTAAGCCATAGGCATTCCTCAGACTTGGTGTTAAAGACTGTTTATTCATATTGTATAGTGACGGATTATCTGTGACAGGGTGGAGACCAAAAGAAATGAAGTGATGCAGATTGCTGTTGAGAGAAGAGTCTTGTCAAATACAACTAATCTGTCTGGAGGGTGTGTAAAAAAAAATGGGAACAGGCAGAGAAAGAACACAAAATGCTGGTGCTGTGACATACAGAACACAACAATAGCTTGAAATCTAAAACAAAGGAGGCTGAATATTCCCAGCATTGTTATTATTAATGGACAATTGACCTCCTCTTAAGAAAGCTAGAATAAAAGGATTACCTCAGTTACAGAGGTGTCTGGATGGATACCATTTGTACCATTGTTCCTGTCACTGCTACAAAACAATTATATCTATCTTGTGAGGAGCATAATATCTTTACCAGAATGATACAGGAATACATGGGGAACTTCCAAGAGTCTCCCCAGAATTTATGAAAATTACCAGGTGCTGGTGACTTCCTTGTAAATGATGGTTAACCTAAACTCAGGCCTACACATTTTAGGCAACACACACAAAATGCTGGCGGAACTCAGCAAATCAGGTAACATCTATGAAGGAAAATAAAAGGTCAGCATTTCAGGACTGAAAAGGAAAAGGGCAGAAGCCAGAATAAGAAGGTATGGGGAGGAAGATGTACTATAAACTGGCAGGTGAGACTTTAGATGGGTGAGGTAGGGATGAATTAAGAAGCTGGGAGAGGATAGGGGCAATAGCTAAAAGGCTGAAAAAGAAGGAACTCCGTAGGAAAGGGAAGTGGGCCATGGAAGAAACTGAACGAGGAGGAAAATCACATGGAGGCATTGAGTGAGTAAGAAGGCTACCAGAATGGGGAGCAGAAAGGGGGGAAATTACTAGAAATTAAAGAATGTTAAAATAGTAGAGCAATGGGGTGTTCTTCCTTTGAAAATTGGTGAATTTAGGTCAATTGAATGTTTCAAAACTGATTGTATTTGTCTGGTAGACAAGGTATCAAAAGGCAACACTAGACGCATTACTTTTGATTAAGTTTATGTTAACTTATGTTTGTATTGAGCTGTGCTACTGTTGCAAAAAGTGTTTTTAAGTATTTATACTTTCTGTATCAACGGTCATGGCAATGAACTTGAAATTGGTTTTCAACAAGGATTGGGAGAGGCGGGTGCGTGTGTCTCTGATACATAAAATGAGTCAGTAATTCGAGTGGACAGAAACGAGAAGTAGCTGGGTGTTTACTGTGCTGTAAAGGTCGGGGAGTGTTGAGAGTCTGTCAAGAGGGAGTATTGGATGTGTTGGCTGGGCAAGGTTTCACGGACAAGTTGTGAGTGGTGGGCGCAGGTGGGGATGACAGGGTGACTGTTCTGTTGTGAAGTCTTCTGGCTGTAAACTGAAACTGGTATCCCAGAAGAAACGTCCTGTTTGCCGGCGCCGGCCCCCGCCACACGTGCCTCCGCCCTGGCAGCTCATCGCCGAGCACCTGCTCTTCCGGGAAACGGGGCCGGAGGGGCGGGGAACGCGACGACCCTCGCGCTCGGCGGCCAATCGCACCGGCCTGACGTCAGCGGCTCGGTAAAAGGAGAGCGGCGAGCACTTCCGCCGGAGTAGTTGAGTGGGTGAGGCGGGCGGGCGGCGGCGGGAGTGAGGAGGCCAGGTACACAACGAAGGGCAGCAGCCGGCTACAGAGCGAGCCGTGAGCAGGCCGGGCGGAGAACCAGGGGCAGCGGCCGGAGCGGGGAGAACGGGAAGGCAGACGCAGCTCGACCGAGCGGACAGATTGAGGGCGAGCTCGGCGGACGAGGTGAGCGAACAAAGCGCGGCGGCTGGGCCTACTCCCTGTCCCCGCTGTAAGGAGTGGAGTCCGGCCGGCGCCAGGCACGGTATTCACGCAATGAGGAGGCGCCGGGGTGGGCCGCCGTTTCGGCTGAAGCCCACTGACGGACGACGCATTCGCTTCTTTCCCCCACCCACCCCGTGTGTCCTTGGTGAAGACTGGGAGATATTTTTAGGACATTTTGCTCATCAGCAGATGTGATCGGGTGTTCCTTGTGGAGTAGGACTTGAGTGTAATTTGTCGACTTCCTTTTGGGTGGGGGTTTAAAATCGTGAGCCTGACGTGTTTGTGTGAGAGGACGAAGCCTGTCGGTGATTTGCTGTCCTAGCTGATGTGGGGTGTTTTCCAGTAGTTTCTATTTTAAGTAACCCTGTCCTGTGACGTGTTGCGCGAATAGGCTGCTTGTTTGATACCGGAAATAATTTGGTTGAGAAGTGTTATTTTAAAATGATTGCTCCTTGCCAGAGAGTCGAAGAGGACATCTTCATCTTGATATTATGACGTGATGTGGTTGTCCCTTTGTCCCCTATAAAATAATGAAATGGGTCAACCTTTGCTCCAGCCTACTTTGCCATTTAATGATTGTGACTCCTCCACCTCCATTTTTCTGCGTTTTCCTCCTTCCCAGTCTGTCTCTGGGCTCGATAGCCGTGGAGTGCTGTCAAGCCACTGGCTGTTTAAACATCTGACTCACTTGCTTTTATATAATGGGTGTAATGCATACATGTAGGGAAGGTTTCCTTGATTCTACCAAACTTCAAATTTCAGTGTACTTCAGCAAAATTTAACATGCTGGTCTTCTGCGTACAGCTGGTATCATCAAAGGCATACACCGACCCCCCCCTCCCCCGAGAAATACTTGGCTTGAAGATTTTTGGGGAATAGTGACACCTGAATTGTTTAGCGAATGTTTCGAGCATTTAAAAACGGAAAGAGTTCCAACTTTGAGTAGATCTGAATGCATTAAACCATTAACATACAGCGTTTCAGCAAACTCGGCAATTGCAGATCCTTCATCTGCATTAATTGCCCTGTACTTTCTCAATCATGCTAATGCTTCTAAATCTGCCAGTTTGGTCTCTGGTTTTAAATAGATTATCACTCAACCTTGAACAGTTCGGATGTAGTTCCAGTCTACTTCTCTCTTGTATGGAACCAGTCTAGTATCTCGTGCTCCCTCTAATGGCAATTCCTGGCTAAGGCAACCAGATCTGTACAAAGTAGTCAAGGTGTAGACTTGGCAAGGCCCTACACACACAACCTGTCTTTGGTTCATTTTCAGTTAAATAAGTGGCTTCCAGAACTTTTTGGCAACCTTTTCTACCTGATAAATAGGGTGCCTTAATTTGTCTGTCCCTTCATCACTTTGCCCTCACTGCCTGCCAAAAATCCTAGACTGTGGCAGAGAACCCATCTATTCCCAGGCTCATTCAGCCTGACACCACCTCTAATGCTGACCCCTTTCCAAATGAGCATTTACAATATTTTGGCCACAAAAAAAAGACTGGCATATTCCTTACTGCCAGAGTATGGTAAAGATAAACATGTTAACCTAGATGAATGCCCTTGGTAGTCTGCTGGCTGATTACCTTTTGAGAATGAAGGGAGAATGCCAGCAATTACTGTAATCCTGCCTCTTAAATGATGCTGAATCTTCTTTGGGTAGGATGTTTGATATTTCCTAGTGTAGTCCTTTAAAAAATAAGGAAATAATCCTAGCTAATATTTGTTCTTTGTTCAATGTCATTGAGTTTCCTCTGCAGCAATAACTACCTTTTTGTAAATACTGTTAAGTCTTAATTACTTAAAATGCTCTTAAGTGTTGTTGTTGATTGTATGTTCCTACTGAACGTTGTGAACTTTCAAACATTGACTTTTCACATTTTGTTCCTGCCTCTGTTGGGTGTTGATCTGGCAGCAGTTGCTGCTGAGGCATGGGATTGCAAAACACTTCTTTTGCTTGTGTTTTCCATGACTGTTTTTAGTACAGGCTTCTGGTATTGTGCACTTGTGACTGCTGTCACCACTATGTGGAGGGGAGAGAGAGAGAGAGAGAGTGGAGAGATGAGGAGGGAACAGTACTGCCATTGCTGTCTACTGTGGTGAGATCCAAGTGTGTTGTATTCTTAGCGCTGAGGAAAGTGAATGCAATAAACCAACTTCCATTTACATATTTATTTTTGAGTCATACAATGGTTGTGTTTTGTATGCCTAATTCTGGGAGTTTTCCATATAATAAGGTTTGCTTTAATAATAATTCCCATAATTACTCATTTAGGGGCTTGTTCTTGGAGAGCTATGTTGAAGCCATAGTTTACTATTAGTTTTCCAAATAACTATTACATCCTTCAGCAAATACTTCACTTTCTGGCCATAGAGGGAAGCTGAAGTAGAAATCTAATATAAAACTAGCTGATGAAAAAATCGTATCTTATTTGAACTGGCATAATTTGTGGTCTGGTGTTTCTGAATACTCAGTTGTAGATAGTGTAATTTGCACGGTTGGAAGTTGATTGTACATAAACATTCTAAGATAGTTGCATATCCATTGATTTGAAAGTAGTAGTGGTTGAAGACAACATGTAAACTACATCACTTGGTCACTTTGGAGTGCTTTAACTTAAGTTGTTTTTGTTTTGAGTTATCTGTTCAAATTACCATGAGCAGCACATTTAGAATTGGCTCTTATGAAATGGTAAATTTAGTTTCAGTTTAGTGGTTTGGAATTTTGTACAACCATCTTGTCAATTTAATGTTTAAATTTGCTCTAGGGAACAATAAATGCCATGCTATTTTAATATTGTAATCCCAACAGTAGTAACAGTTACAGCTTGTGTTACAGCCAGAAGATAATTATAACATTTTTTAATGTTTTCACTTGTGCGGCTCTGGATTTTCTTGCTGTGATCAAGACAATGTAGAGTGTATGTGGGTCATGTTATGCCATGTTGAAGGAAATGAAGATGCATGCTGGTGCTGCACATAGCAAAACCTAAGGAGAGAAGTTAATGTGATATTTTTTTTGCATCTGGGGAATTTCTGAAGAGCATAAATACCAATGCTTAGTGAAAATCAAGATTGGTTTGCATTCTAATCTTTCAAGATATGAATGCTCATTCTAAAGTTGATTTAAATTCCCAAGTGAGATGGAAAAATAGTTTTCAGTTGAACCTCATAATTTTTTGTAAACTCAAGAGGCTGAAGTGTGCTTTTTTTGTTGATTTTACTTAATTATGGTAAATGGGAAAGTGCTACTTTTAGTTCTGCTTTTCCAAATTTTATTTTAAAGATTGTTGCTATCTGTCTGGTCTTGATGACTTTCAAACTAACAGCTTTCCTTCAATTTCAAATTTCATACTTTTTAAATTTCCATTCCTCATTTTGCCTTTGAATCAGAAATAAGAAATGTCTTGAAACATCTGATCTGTATACAAGACATAGAGTTGTATAGGTCCAAAATGGCTGTAAGCCATAACATGTATAGATTTATGATTACTGAATTGAACAGGTCCAAAACGTGTGATTCAGTTGCTTCCTGGCTGCACAGAGTTGTTAATTGTCCTCTGCCGCTTGTACCTCGTGGATATTTGGGTCTCTGAAGCAATTTCTTTGCGAGCGGTGAGATGTCTTTGGAATTCCTTATATGGAGTTGTGCAGAAGCTGTATCAAGTGGTCAGATTTCTGGATGTTAAGGGAAGCTGACTATTGGGGTACTACAGTATTGCTAAAAGCAGATCGGTTATAATTGATGAATGATGGAAATGGGTGGTCTACTTTTGACTACTGAAAACCAAAGCCAAGCAACAAGGTGCTTAGATTTTGATCTTTTCATACTGGACACTATAGATGCTCTAATGTAAAACCAGTTTACATTACCAGATGCTTTAGAACCAGTTTTTACAATGTTGTGACAAAGTCCATAATTTGTTTTGTTTATAGTATACAAGCATGGCTCAAGAAACTAATCAAACTCAAGTGCCAATGTTGTGCACTACTGGATGTGGCTTTTATGGGAATCCTAGGACAAATGGAATGTGTTCAGTTTGCTACAAGGAACACTTACAAAGGCAACAAAATGGTGGCCGAATGAGTCCTTTAGGTAAGCAAAATGGAGTATGTTTTTCTGCTCTAAACATTTTTTTGTTTTGTCAAAATTTTCATGAGAATTGTTTTCACTGTAGCATGAAGTTTGTTTCAAATATAGGACAAGTTGGAAGAAAAAGATTGTTGTGCTAATGTGTCCTTCAGTTACACTTTCTGTATTTTTAAATCCTTAAAGTACACAATCTGCAGCATCCAGTTTTTAAAAAGAGCTAGACAATCCTTTAAGGAAAGTCATTTCATAATGTCTGATTTGTTTATAGCTTTTCCAGTTCAATTCCTAATTTGGTTTCTACAGAGAAATTAGTTGGGTGCCTTTATTAAGCAAAATTAAGTTTAATCCCCCTCCCATGTTACAGATGAATTTCTAACTTGTCATTTAAGTTTGGAGGGTATGAAAGAAGCATGTTTTAATTGTTGGACAATATTGACTAAACAAAAGAAACTTTCCCTGAAGACCTTGGGTGCTGCTTTAAACCCAATAGATAGCTGCTGTGGGTGTGGAGGTGATCATAAAATAAACTAATGTTTAATTCCATGTTTGTTTTCAATTTTGTGGATTAAAATCCACTTGTGGGTTTAGTTAATTGGTGATTATACACGTTAGGAGGCATGAGATTCAGAATTGGCTTGGCCACAAGAAGCAGAGGGTGGCAATCAATTGAGCATATTCTGCCTGGAAGTTGGTTACCAATGTTCCACAGAAATCTTTTCTGGGACCCTATGCATGATTTTTAAATGTCTTGGACAAGGAAGTGGAAAGGTGGGTTGAGCAAGCTAGAACTTTCTCTTTGAAGCAAAGGAGAATGTGGTGACTTGATAGATCTCTGAGCGATGACGAGAGGCAATGATAGTGGACAGCCAGAAAGTTTTTCTCCCCAGGGTTGATATTGCTAATATAAGAGGAATAATTTTTAGGTGATTGGAGGAAACTATGGGATGGAATGTCAAAGTTAAGCTTAAGCATGTGTGGGTCATGGGTAGTAGTAGAGGTAGATACATTAAGGACTTTTGTGAATCTCATAGATGATGGATGACAAAAGCGGAAAGCTATGCAGGATGGAAGAGTAAAATTGATCTTAAAGTAGGTTAAAAGTTCTTCACTATTTTCTAAACTTCATTGGAATGATGAATGCAACGGAACCTTGATTACAGCCAGATCAATGCAAGGATTTAATTTTCTGGTTTGTAATATAAGGGTTGGCATACTAAATTTTGAGGGAGGGAGACTAAACATTGATCTGCAGCATTTGAAGGTCCAGTGCGAAGACATAAAAGGGTATTTAATGGTGCTTGGAGGAAACTAGGATATTAGGAATCAATTTCTTGGCATGCTGGAACTAGAAGTCTTTGAAGAAAGGGAATGGGAATGAACTTGGTGAATGAGCACAATGAAGACTATTATGGTTCTTTACAGTGCAGGAGTTTGAAGGCACTTTAGTGTCTTTTTGACTTTTAACAGGGAAATTCATTTGATTGAGGTTAGAAGGGTGAATATCTACAGAGCTATATAAGGAGATGATCAAACATTTGAGACTATAAGAGATGCTATTTAGGTTTTCTTATCATTTGTGTGGTATTTTTTTAAAAAAGAATTATTTGGTCACAATGATGTCAAACCTTAATGCTGAAGCTGTTTAACTGAGGTAAATAGTGACTTGGGGTTCCAAATGGTTGAAGGGGAGGTGGGTTCTTGCCACTTTTGAATGGCAGCAATCTGGTTCTGAGTAAATATAGGTCACTAATCTTTACTCTTCATGTTTAAGGTGCATCAAGTACTTCCAGCAGCTCAGACTTCACTCAGGTGCAGAGATCAGAAAGCTTTAATTCAGAGGATGCTTCTATTAATACTACTGTCAAATCGAGGTAATTGCTATATGAGAATAAATCATGGCCTAATTGGCAGTTATAAATTACAATGAAATGAAATTCTCTCGGGATAATTGCACTATTTTAGTGGTCTGACATGAACATAATTCTTAATGACAATTTGACTTTACCACTTTGCCAAATGAAATGCAATCCAGTATTGCAAATTATCAAGTAGTGATCACATTCATTTTAAGTTTTTGAGTTCAATCTGAAGTATCCATTTGTAAGAATGAATTGGGTTATTTTTTACATTTTTTTAAAAAATCTATTTGTCTCCTCGCCTAGTGTTCACAGGAAGCTACCTAGATAGCTTATTTTGTGAAGGACTCTGGTCAATCAGTTTTTTAAATAGTGAAGAACAGTAAACTATAATCTGGATTTCTCTATTCTAATTTGGGTCATTGCAACTAAACTGATAACAGTTGTAATATTTGAACTAGATTTTGACCTGTTATGCTTACTTAAACTTTCAACAGCCAGATGGCCTGCAATGTGAGATGTAACTTGGGTATTAGATCCAGAGACCCTTTGCTAATTTTTCTCTTGGACTCTTTATGGCTGTCGGTTGAAGTTCTCAATGTCTCTGGTTAATATTTTTAAAAGTTAAGTTGTTTTCTAGCATCAAGATTAAATTTGCACTTTTATTCCGGTTGCACTCCTTTATGGAGCATGGCTGTTTTACACATCCTAATAGCAGTAGTGAATCTGCCTGAGAAAAGATTAGCGTTATTTGTCAAAGCATTGAAGCTAAATAATACATTACTATATTTCAATGATCAACAGTCTAAGATGTGCTGGGGCAGTCCACAAGTGTCATTGGTGCTGACACAGCATGCCCATAACTTGTATATCTTTGGAATGTGAGCAGAAATGCAAGCACCCAGAGGAAAGTCATGGAGTCATCGGAAACACATACAAACAGTGATGGGAATTGAGCTGATCTTGCAGCTAGTGCTGTTAAATATTCTGAACCTGCCAGCATTTTTGTTGTCCTTCAAGTCAGGTGTAACCTATCCCAATTGTTCAGGTCACCAATAGCCCAAAAATACCAGAATCATTACCCCATACTAAATTTACAACCATGATTCATTGTGCATTTCCACTTGTATTTTTATCCCTACTACTACATCGTAGTGGAAGTAATCCAGATATTACTCCCTTCAAGTCCTTTTAACTTGTGTCAATATGCTCACAACTTTGTGTATAGTTTTAATTTCTAGCATCTGCAGATTTTCTCTTGTTTGCCCTCCCCTTTATCATCCTTGACTGCGGTACCAGGGAGACAACACCATTCTGTGGTTCCTTTTGTGACCACAATCTCCTACTTGCCCACCTAGCCACTGAATTCACTATCACTATAGTCCATTTGGCCTTCACCCTTCCCTACCGAGCCTCAGAGCTCAGTATTATGGTCCTGGCTACTACTGCCTTCTAAACAGTCAGCTTCCCAATAGTATTTCCCCTAGTTGCTGAACAGTGGGAATAAAAGGTGCCTTTTCTGGTTGGTTGCTGGTGATAGTCGTTCTTCACATGGGTTGTTGTTGGGTTCACTACTTTTCAGATTTTAAATGTATGTTAATTATCTGGATATACCAAATTGATGACTTTGTAGCCAAGTTTGTGAATGATGCATAGAAGTAGAGGGGCAGATACTGCTGAGAAGGCAGTGTTTGCATTAGAGCTTGGACAGATTAGAAGAATGGGCAAAGTGGCAGACTGAAAGGTGTACAGAAATCAGGTACAAAGGAACTTGGGAGTCAAGTGCAAGATTTCCTAAAGGTTAACTTGCAGTGTTAGCATTTACTTCCAGATGCCGAGAATGTGAAGCATGGATGTAATGCTGAGGCTTTAAGGCATTGGTCAGACCACATCTGGATTGTTAGCAATTTTGGGCCTAGTATCCAAGGAAGGATGTGCTGACATAGAAGAGGGTCCAGAGGAAGATTGAGAATGGTCACAAGAATGAAAGGGTTAACATTTTGGGTGCATTTAAAGTGAAGGTTCTTGATTAGTGAAGGCATCAAAGTTTACAAGGTTAAGATGGAAAATCAACCATGATCAAATGGCAGAGCATACTATGGGCCCAATGGTCTAATTCTGTTCATATTAGTCTTGTTGTCTTATTCTAAACAATATTATAGTTTTCAAGGGCAGTCCTACATTCTGCCTACTCCCTTTCCTAGTGGTTACCCAATTATCCTCTGCCTGTACCATTAGTGTTACACTCTTATCTAGATGCTTTTAACACCAACTCCAAAGGGTGTTCAATTCCAGCTCTTCAAATTTTACCATTGTTTTCAGTGTCCTGATGAGGCTTTTTGCTCTTAACAGTGTTTCTGGTTCAGCTTTGCCTGTGACGCAGCAAATGACGGAAATGAGTATTTCCCAAGAGAAGAAAGATGCAGAAATTGAGGTAACAGAGCCAGGTATGCAAGTTTTAAGCATTTCTGAGATAATGGATGCAACAAATTTGTTTTGCTATGACTTGGCCTGAACATTAATACTGATTTGTGAATGATTCCAGTGAGACATCTGTATTTTAGTTGATAGCAGTATTTCCTCTGCTAACCTTTTAGTAATTTGTTTCTCAATGTCCAGCTCACAAGATGTCTTATTTCACCATATTGGAGGAACATTTCCATATGGAAAAGGAGACAATTGTACTACAGTCCAACTATTGTCAAGGCTAAAATTTCAGTGTCTTATTTTAACTTGACCTTTAAACTTGCATATTAATTTAAGCATATACTATGATACCCATTCTTGGAATACTAACAATTGTCCAAGTACATGACTAGATTTTCCATATACACTGCCTGTTCAGGCTTGGGTCTGAAAAAAAATAGCCCCCGGAGAATTGAGGAACTTTCCCATCTCGCTCGGTATCGGCAAAATTAGAAGCATTCTCAGTCACTATCCAAATCATAATCTAGTTTATTAATAGCTAGGATTCCAACATCCAATGAGTTCAATCTGCTAATGTAGGCACTTGTTAGTCCTGCTAACTTTGGAGTTTGTAGTGTAAGGCAACTTGGTGTTATGTTCTGGTACCAACCAAGTACTTTGTTAATGACCTTCCTCCCATATCCATGGCATCAAAATCTGCGGGTTGAAGGAAAAGCTCAAACTAGTCATAAATAGTGTGTAATATGAAGGCTAATTAGCACTATTCTGATCACCTTCAGGGCACAATTTGGAATGGAATACTCTCCACTTTTGTTGAATGAAGCTCCAACAAATAAAAGCTTGACACCAGTAACTATAATCCATTTAATATCCCGTTCATCATTTTAAACCACTGCTATTGCACATGGGTGCAGTAGGTACCATCTACAAAGTAACATGTAGATATGCATCTACTAACAGCAGCTTTCTGATCCATGTTCACCTAAAAGGGCAAGAACTTCAGATTCATGGTGCAGTGTTTCCTTCAAGTAATACCATCCTGACCTGGAAGTTTCTACATTCTTGTCATCAGTGTTATAGATGTAGTTTCTCCAGAATTATTGTAGCAGTTCAAAGTCAATTAACTACCATCATCTGGACAAGTTGGGGTAGCCAATAAATCTGATCCTGTTTGGAGGATGGGGTTCCAAAGTTTTCAAGAACACATTCTGTTCGTACCAAATGTGTTGTTTTTCTTTTGTTTTACTTGGATGCTCTACAAATGCAGTTTTACCATATACATTTAGTGAGCTTGAGCTTCTAGGATCAATGACTAGTCTTAATTTATTCAGGTGTAAAATTTCAAATTGACATTTGTACACCCACTAATTTTTTGTGTGAAACTGCAAATCAGTTAAATGAGTTAAATTCAATAACACCAATGACTAATTTGGAATGTACATGATTTAAGCTGCAAATTCTGCATTAATGGACTTATTTGTATAGTTGTAGCTGAAGCATCTCCATCTGTGCCTGATACTATGTCAAGGGAAGAAGAAAAACCTGTGGATGTTCCTCGACCAAAGAAAAATAGATGTTTTCAATGCAGGAAAAAAGTTGGTCTTGCAGGTGAGCCTGGTGGGTTAAAAACTAAGGGTATATCTTGTTGAGTTGGGATTTTGCTACTTCTGGTGGCCTGGTTGACTGTTAAAATTGATTTTTTTTAAATAAATCTCAAAAGAACTTGCAAAAGGATTTTTGGTTGTATTGAATACTTTCTAACAATATTAGTATTCTTCTTGGTTAGCTTGCCTTCCATTCTGTAGGTGATGATAACCCACTTTCATTTTAGTTCAACAAAGTGTGTCAACCTGAAACATAACCAAATGTGGGTTAGTTTTGTATTGATAGTCGGGAAGGAAATTTTAAAGGTCCTACCTTAATTTCTGAGGTGCATCTCATCCATGTCAACTTCCAGTTATAAGTTTAAGATCTGCCAGTCCACCTGTCTTGCATCTCTCAGGCAAACTGCTATCATACTCAAGATGCTGCCATCTGCAGTGTTTCCATTGTCTGAAGATCTGTCATTGTCTATCACATTATCTAGAAAAATAAGCTGAATTGAATTCTGAGCATCAAGTACAATAAGTTGCTCAAACATTATTTGATGCCTTTCTTTTGAACCATCAGATCCTTTCCGAGAAATCTATTAGGACAAGAAGTGCACTGAACTTTTTGCTATTTCCATATTTCCCTACTTGAGCTTTAAAGATGGATATCACTTGTAGAATTGTCTATCATAACTTTGTTTTAGCCTGATCAATTAGTTTTCTAACCATTTGTGCTGGAGTTCACTTCCTACTTTTCCTGGTTATAGCATGAAATGTTCCCATTTGTTGATTTAAAGCCTGGTGGAAGTGGATCCAGGTCAAAAGTGAAAACTGGCTTAATTCACAAAATATGTAGCAGGTCACATAGTAAAATTAAGCTGGTATTTTCATTTCTTCAGTCTTTCTACCTTTGAAGCAACTTTACCATTTAGAACATAGAAATCTACAGCACATTACAGGCCCTTCAGCCCACAATGTTATGCCAACCATGAAACCTCTCTAGAAACTGCTTAAAATTTCTCAAGGGCATAACCTTTTTTTTTCTAAGCTCCATGTACTATCAGTAAGAGACTCTTAAAGGACCCTATTGTGTCTGCTTCCAGCAATGCATTCCACACACCCACCACTCTCAGTGTGGAAAAACTTAACCCTGACATCCCCTCGGTACCTATTTCCAAGCACCTTAAAATTATGCCCTCAAGCGTTAACCATTTCAACCCTGGGGAAAAAGTCTCTGGCTAGCCACACAATCAATGCCCCTCATCTTTTACACCTATTAGCTCATCCCTTGTCCTCCATTGCTCCAACAAGATAGCCAAATTCACTCAGCCTGTTCTCATAAGGTACTCCCTCCATTCCAGTCAACACCCTTGTAAATTTCCTCTATGCTCTCTATGGTATCCACACCCTTCCTGTAGTGAGGTGACCAGAACTGAACACAGTTGTCCAGTACTCCAAGTAGGGTCTGACCAAGATTTTGTATAGCTGTAACATTGCCTTCCAGCTCTTGAAGTCAATCCCACAGTTGATGAATGCCAACACCATGTGCCTTCTTAGCAACACCGTCAACCTGCACAACAGCATTGAGTGTCCTATTGGCACAGACCCCAAGATCTCTCAGATCCTCCACACTGCTAAGAGTCTTACCATTACTGTTATATTTTGTCTTCAAATTTGACCTACCAAAATGAACCATTTCACACTTATCTAGGTCAAAATACATCTGTCACTTCTCAGCCCAGTTCTGCATCTTATCAATGTCCTACTGTAACCTCTTGACAACCCTCCAGACTATCCACAGCACCCAACCTTTGTCATTAGCAAACTGACTAACCCACCCCTTCTACTTCATCCAGCTCAATTATAAAAATCAGAGGGGTCCTAGATAGATCCCTGCAGAACACCACTGGTAACTGCCCTCCATGCAGAATCCAAACCATCTACAACCACCCTTTCCCTTTTGTGGGCAAGCCATTTCTGGATCCATAAAGCAAGGTCTCCTTGTATCCCATGCTTCCTTACTTTCTGAAGGAACCTTGTAGGGGGAGCCTACAAAATGCCTTGATGAAATCCATATACACTACATCCACTGCTCTACCTACAATGTGCTTTGTTACTTCCTCAAAGAATTCAATCGGGGTCGTAAGGCATGACCTGCCCTTGACAAATCCATGCTTCAGATGGTCTCCAAATGCTTATAAATCCTTCCTTTTAGGATTTTCAACTTGTCTACCGCTGAAGTCAGGCTCACTGGTCTATAATTTCCTGGGTTATTGCTACTGCCTTTCTTGAACAAGGGAACAACATTTGCAACCCTCCAATCCTCCAGTACTACTCCTATCCCTATTGATAACGCATTTGTTGTGATATTTAAAAGGCAGAATGCTAAACTTTGAACAGCTTTTCCAAACTTTAGAATATTGGAATAGTGTCGCTTACAATTTGGTAAAGTTGCCGTCTTTTTTTTCCTATAGCAGGTTTTGACTGTCGATGTGGGAACTTGTTTTGTGCAATTCACCGATATTCAGATAAACACAATTGTCCTTATGACTACAAAGCAGAAGCAGCAATGAAGATCAGGAAAGAGAATCCTGTTATTGTAGCTGAGAAAATACAGAGGATTTAAATGGCCAACTGAAGAGGCCCAACAACATGCTATCAAAGACTGCATTTCTTTTTTTTGGGATCTTTCATAGAGCAGGTGCATGGGCTAAATCCTTGTCTGTTCAAATTTATGCTTTAACCTTAGTTTCTCCTAATTAAGTGACCTGATTTGCTCACAGATACAATTGAGCACACAGCATTACATTAATCAAGGGAAACCCATTGGTCAACAGAACGGATATGCCTAACAGTAGTTTGTGCCAAGTGAACTTGATGACCTGCTGTAATGCTTTTAATTCAGTAAAGTGACCAACCAAAAGCCTGTCAACCTAATTCTAGTGCCTAAGCAGATTTTTTTTTTGTCTTGGCTTTCTTGATGCTCTCAAATTAAATGGAGGATGTAAAGAAATCATAGAATACTAAATACTTAGGTTAAGTGACTTTTTTCAAACAATTCTAGGAACATAGACCCAATTTTAAAGGTTAATTTTGTCTCTTGCTGGGGATATTCAGGGAAAATTTGAGCAAACAGGGAAGGCTTTTTAGTTGAATATTACAAGTAACTTTTCCTTGCCTCTAAATTCAACCTGTATGTGTTTGGAAAGCTCAGTTATGGTCAGAATGTAGAGATCAGTCTGTTTGTATTTCAAAAGCAGTCTTGAGCCTAGCTTCATTTATGAAAGCTTTAATTCTAATGATGATGCAGGCTTTGTTTACAAAAGTTGTGAATGACTTACTAATGCCTGTTATAAGCAAGTCATTTTCAAGCTGTGTCCAGGCAACTAATATCCCAGTTATACTGCATGTTGGTGACTGTATCCTTCCACCACATGGATGCCAAAAATGCAATAAAGTGCTGGTATCAATAACCTGGTATTGAAGTGCCTGCATGACCCATACTATTGCATGTGGCACCCAATTTGGTTTTCTAAACTATCCTTGAGTATTCAAACAGATGTGTTGGCTTGAGCAGAGTACTGTCTGCTGGTACGATAAATGTATCATTGATTCCACATACACAGTACCACAGTGCATTATAACTGGGTTGTATATTGTGTCACAGTGAAAATGTAGCATTGGCTTATTGCATGGACTGCACATCTTGGCAGTGTATTCATGTTGAACAGTAGAAATTGCAATATACTTAAGCTGATGTATTTTTTAAATCTTATTGGAAGATGTGATGTACAAAGTATTTGTATTTTTTAAATCCAGTACTACTTACATGTGTAGTGTGATCAGAATCTTGACAATTTTATCCAAGCTGTGATCTCAATTACTGTCCAAATTTGCAATAACTCTTTCACATTTAACCACAGTACACAGGAGCTTGTTTTTGACAAACTACAGTATTTATGCTTTTTTAATCTTGGGTATGTAATTTGTACAGAATTATATTTATGTAATGCATATTATCATGCTAGTTGGCATTTATGCAAAAGGATGTAAATAAAGTATAGGTTTATTGGCACTTGCTTATTGTCTACCACCCCTGAATACTCAACTGTAGTGGGGTTTGTGGTTGAACTTTGTTATCAGATGTTTATGGAATATGATGAGCTGGTTGGAGCTTACTCCTGGATATTGTTCAGCAAACATCACCCAGACCTGCATTTCAAAGTAGATACAATTATGTTGGTCACAAGACATCCCTCAGTTTTTAGTAAAGTATAACTGCATTTTTGGAAGTATCTGTAAATCTTGGCTCCCTTAATATGAAATGGGTAACCCAAAGCTTAACCCTGTGTTTTTAATAATTGATTCTGGTTATTGGGGCAAATCAAGACCAATACATTTTGGCCCTATTAAGTAGCTGTCCCAAATGTCCAAAGCTTCATAGAAATAAAGTATTAAAATTCAAGCTATTTAATGAATTACATGCTTGAACAAATTGCAATACTCAATACTACAGTACCACAAATCCTAATACAAAACTATCAATGGAGGAATTTGCCCTAAATGAACAAGATCAACACAGGCTCTGTAGATAATGGCCTGCCTTCACACAATCCTATTAATGATTGTGTATTCTCTTCTTTGTTTTCATAGTATTCAAGATTGTTATCTTAATTCCTTGTAACTCCTGACTTGATCATGTGAAATTGTTTCATTTTCATTGCTAGTAGTTTCTACAATCTCCAATCTTGAATGCAGTAAGCAAAACAGTTCTGAATTTCTTGCCAACTATTGGTAGCAATCACTGCTTTTTGAATACAAGTGCACACACTATTTTAAAAACTACACTGTGCATGTGATATCTAATGGTTGCACAAATGATGCTAGTTAGAAACTTTGGCAACAGTCTCCTGTCCCAGTTAAGAAGCATAATGTCCCAAATAAATGAAAGACATCCTGGCTATTTCCTCAATTAGGTTTTATTTTTTTGAATTGTCCCAAATAAGCAGCGACCCTGAAACTTATAGCCAAATAACTGGAATTGTCTGTTTTTGCCTTTATTTAGAGATACAGAACAGGCCCTTCTGGCCCAGCAATCTACCTATTTAACACTAGCCTAATCATGAGGATTTGTAATGACCAACAAACCTAACAAGTGTGTATGGACAGGGAGGAAACGGGAGCACCTGGAGAAACCCACACAATTCACGGGGAGGATGTACCACCTGAGCTGTGCTTCTGTTTAATTTTCAGAACTTGATTTGTCTTTAAATAATATAATACTGCATGTTCTTGTAATTTCCAAGTACTATAATACAGAGAAATCAATCCTCAAATGTACTTACATTATCTGAGGTTTGCAATTTGTATGCTCATCCTGCAATGTCAAAGGGCATATCTGGTTTATTCAGAAAATGAATATCCATTACAACTGGGCCATTTCAGGAAGTTTTGCAAGATGGAGCATTTTAATAGAAATTTCGTAACAAACCATTTCAAAGTTCAAAGTAAATTTATCAAAGTTCATGTATATCATCATGTAGAACCCTGAGATTAATAATTCTTACAGGCACACTCAAAAATCCATAATAGAACAATAATCAACAAAGATTGCACAAACTTGGGCATTCAACCAGTGTACAAAAGATGACAAACTCTGCAGATACTGAAAGAAATAATAAATAAATTTCAAGAACATAAGATGAGTCCTTGAAAGGTTGTGGTAATTTTTCAAAGGGGCAAATCAAGTTATTCCCTATGGTTCAACATGCTACATACACACAACTGTGCAGAAGTATCTGCAGCAATAGAACACATCTGGAGTCTGGTTTTGATGTTAAAATCATTACTTGCATTTGTAACTACTTAATATAGTAACTTAAAACAGGTAAATCAAAACTTAGCAATGTTATGCATATATGTGTGTAAATATAATTCCCAAACTCATTCAAGCTCAGGTAGCAAGGTTTAGACTATGGTAATGGGTTGCATGTATCTAACATCTAGTTCAGTTCAATGCACGGAGTTGTTATGGTTAGTATGAGAGAGATATTTGTAATCCAAAGGCAAAATCAATGATAGGAAAACAAGTAAGCAGGTGTCATTGGTCTTCCGCCATCAGCTCTGAATCCACACACGAAGTATCACCACCAGTAGCTTATCACAAAGGGGACCATTTTCAAGGGAAAACTACCACCCAGGCAAGGGTCGACACACCAGTAGATTCCACAAGGTTACCCCAAACGCACAACGTGATAGCCACTTATCCATTTCTGTGACATATGAAGTAACTCCAACAGTGATTTGCCGCCTTCAGTGAACTACCACACACGGACAAGGGTTAACACTTGTATTCACAAAGGTTTTCCCTCACCAGAGAACCCACTCTTGTGGATTAACTATGTGACAACCACTTTCGTAGTCAAATGGAATCAAACTCACCCTTACAGACTACTTGGAGAGAGTCCAAATAGTGATCTCTTTGTCACTAGGTTTCTTCTGTTTCAAACCTTTCTCTCCCCTCTTTGCAACTGTGAGAGTCATTTATCAATACTTTGGATTGATCTCAACTCACCCCTTTTGACTACTGAAAGTTTAAACCAGCGACCTCACTCACTTTCCATGATCGAAACCCATCTCAACTCTGACCATGTGTGTCTGCTTAACATAAACATGCTGCGAACTTGTGTAAACACCCATTGGCCGTCAAATAACTCCACCTCTCTTTCACCATGGCAACCCAGCAATTCTGTAGTGAGTAGAAATCCAACAGAGGAAAATTCAGCCTCAATTATCTCAGCGTTTTAAAGTGACAGTCCATAGGGGGGGAAAAAATGAACCCTATAGAGGTATATAATGAAGAGCACAATAATTGAGAGGTAAATCTGGTGGCAAGGCTTGAGGCTCCTGTATCACCTTCCTGATTGCAACAGCGAAAAGAAAGTGTATCCTGGGTGGTAAGTGTCCCTGGTGATGGATGGATCCCATTTATTGGAAGACTTGATATTAATGTGTAGTTTTCAGTTGTGCATTCCCTTGTCTGTAAAATACATTTCAACTTGGGGAAATTATAAATATTGTATGGAGAATTTCTAAAGTTTAATATGGTAGCCAATTTGCTAAATCAGTCCGCTACTCGTATTACATTTAATTACCTTGGTACCAGCTACAAATTCCTAAAACCTGTAAGCTAATCGGCCTTCCCCTTCCCCTTTTCTAACTTTTCCACCCTCTGCCAAATGTTAAGACTGGAGTTTCCTGACAGTAGCAAGCCAGCTACTGTTGCTCCCCTACCCGTAAACCAAATCCTTGTTTAGCCTTTGTACGTCTGAATAGTTCATTATAATAAAGCTTGCTTGAACCCTTAGCAGTTATTTTCAGAGCATGTGTTTAAAGTAACTTTGCCTGTTTTTAAATGATGATATACAACGAAAATTTGAAATGAAAAGCTCACTTTATTTCAAGTTCAGAGAAGAACCAATGACTCCACAATGCTTTCATCTCGAGAAATTAACTATGAAAGTGCCTCAAACTATATACATATATATGTATATGTTTTGCTTCAAGATCATTTGATGGGTTCTCTTTTGAACTAGGAGTTTGTTAGGTGTATTCAGGAAGGTTTTCTGACAAAATATGTAAATAAGCCTACGAGAGGAGAGGCTGTACTTGATCAGGTATTGGGAAATGAACCTGGTCAGGTGTCAGGTCTCAGTGGGAGAGCATTTTGGAGACAGCGATCACAATTCCATCTCCTTTACCATAGTATTGAAAAGGGATAGGAACAGACAAGTTAGGAAAGTGTTTAATCGGAGTAAGAGGAAATATGAAGCTATCAGGCAGGAACTTGGAAGCATAAATTGGAAACATGTTCTCAGGGAAATTGAAGGCAGAAATGTGGCAAATGTTCAGGGGATATGTTCTGCATAAGTATGTTCCAATGAGACAGAGAATGGATGGCAGGGTACAGGAACCATGGTGTACAAAGGCTGTTGAAAATCTAATCAAGAAGAAAAGAAAAGCTTAGGAAATGTTCAAAAAACTAGGTAAAGATAGAGATCTATAAGATCATAAGACTAGCAGGAAGGAGCTTAAGAATGAAATTAGGAAAGCCAGAAGGGGACATGAGAACCCTTGGCGAGCAGGATTAAGGAAAACCCCAAGGAATTCTACAGGTATGTGAAGAGCAAGAGGATAAAACAAGAGAGAATAGGACCAATCAAGTTTGACAGTGGAAAAGTGTGTATGGAACTGGAGGAGATAGTGGAGGTACTTAATGAATACTTTGCTTCAGTATTCACTATGGAAAAGGACCTTGGTGATTGTAGGGATGACTTACAGTGGACTGAAAAACTTGAGCATATAGACATTAAGAAAGAGGATGTGCTGGAGCTTTTGGAAAGCATCAAGTTGGATAAGTCACCGGGACTGGACGAGAGATACCCAGGCTACTGTGGGAGGCAAAGGAGGAGCTTACTGAGCCTCTGACAATGATCTTTGCATCATCAATGGGGACGGGAGAGGTTCTGGAGGACTGGAGGGTTGCAGTTGTTGTTCCCTTATTCAAGAAAGGGAGTAGAGATAGCCCAGGAAATTATAGAGTAGTGAGTCTTTCTTCAATGGTTGGTAAGTTGATGGAGAAGATCCTGAGAGGCAGGATTTATGAACATTTGGAGAGGCATAATATGATTAGGAATAGTCAGCATCACTTACAAGTTTGATTGATTTTTTTTGAGGATGCGACTAAACACATTTATGAAGGTAGAGCAGCAGATGCAGTGTATATGGATTTCAGCAAGGCATTTGATAAGGTACCCCATGCAAGACTTATTTAGAACGTAAGGAGGCATGGGAACATCATAAAGGACTCCTCCCATCCTGTGCACGGACTGTTTGAACTACTTCCGTCTGGTAGGCGCTTCAGATCCCTCCAGACTAAGACTAATAGGCACTGGAGAAGTTTTTTCCCTACTGCAGTCACTTTGCTGAACAGTTAACTGCCGGTTAACTGTCGGCTAACTATTACTTGGATTGCACTACTTGTATGTATAATCTATATTTTCATTTATATTTATCATCTGTTATGAGCAGAGAGACAACATATGCCGGAAGTAAATTCCTTGTATGTGTACAGGTACTTGGCAATTAAAGTCTGATTCTGATTCTGATTCAAAGGGGATCTGGCTTTGTGGGTTCAGAATTGGCTTGCCCACAGAAGGCAAAGAGTGGTTGAAGACGGTCATGGAGGTTGGTGACCAGAGGTGTGCGTCAGGGATCTGTTCTGGGACCCCTACTCTTTGTGATTTTTATAAATGACCTGGATGAGGAAGTGGAGGGATGGGTTAGTAAATTTGCCAATGACACAAAAGTTGGGGGTGCTGTGGATAGTGTGGAAGGTTACAGTGAGATATCGATAGGATGCAAAACTGGGCTGAGAAGTGGCAGATGGAGTTCAACCCAAATAAGTGTGAGGTGGTTCATTTTGGTAGGTCATATATGATGGCAGAATATAGTATTAATTGTAAGACTCTTGGCAGTGTGGAGGATCGGAGGTATCTTGGGGTCCAAGTTCATAGGATACTCAAAGCTGCTGTGCAAGTTGACTTGTGTGCTTAAGAAGACATATGGTCCATTGGCCTTCATCAACCGTAGGATTGAGTTCAAGAGCCAAGAGGTAATGTTACAGCTATATAGGACCCTGGTCAGACCCCACTTGGAGTACTGTGCTCAGTTCTGGTCACCTCACTACAGGAAGGATGTGGAAACCATAGAAAAGGTGCAGACCAACCCGAGTGCCCTAACTGGGTGGCGATGGAGATGAGCTCCACTAAAGAATTATCTATCTTTGCACTTCTTGGCTCTGCACTCCCTAGTAGCCTGCCCAGATCAATAGCTAATCCTCTTGTTAGACACACTTTGCGTATATGGGCTCAGATCAGGAAATCCAGGGGTTTTCCATTTCCAGCCCTAATGCTCATAATCACCTTTTTTTACCTACTACATACGATTCAGCATTCCAGGTTTGGTATAGGAAGGGCATTAGACATTTTGAAGATCTTTTCATTGATAATCGCTTCGCTTCTTTTCAGCAGCTCTCTGTTAAGTTCAATCTGCCCAATGCTCATTTTTTCAGATATCTCCAAATCCGATACTTTATTGCTCCTTTAATTCCTAACTTTCCTGAAATGCCTGCGAAAAATGCTATGGACCTATTTCTTTCCATGAATCCACTAGGTAAAGGCTTAATATCAATCATCCGAGATAAACTAGCAGCCTTACGACGGGCCCCCATGGATAAAATCAAAATGGCCTGGGAGCAGGATTTAAATATCTCCTTATCTGAGGAGAGCTGGGATTCAGTTCTCAAATCGGTTAACTCAACCTCTCTTTGTGCTCGCCACTGCCTTTTACAGTTTAAGATTGTTCATAGAGCCCATTTGTCCAAATCTAAACTATCTTGATTCTACCCTAGCGTTAGTCCGCTCTGTGATAAATGCAAGAGGGGCGTGGCCTCTCTCATCCATATGTACTGGTTCTGTCCTAGCTTGGAGAAATTCTGGAAAGATGTCTTCACTACGTTATCGTGTATTCTGAATCAGCACCTAGAACCAAACCCCTTAATTGCTCTGTTCGGTTTTTGGGGCAAGACAGATTTATGTCTGGGTCTGACCAAATGCCGAATATTATCCTTTGCCTCTCTCCTGGCTAGACGCTTGATCCTCCTTAGATGGAGAGATGCTGCCCCGCCCACTCATGCTCAATGGCTTAACGACATCATGGCCTGTTTGGACCTCGAAAAAATTCATTATTCAGTTCTCAATTCGGATCTAAAGTTCCATAAGGTCTGGGGACCTTTTATCGAGTACTTTCATAAACTTCCTCTTGACTAGGGTTTTTTTTTTCTTTTCGGTCCCTTGCTTTCAGCTCCTTTTTTTTTCTGGTAGAAGGCATTATTATCCTCTGCTGCTGAGTGTATTCACAGTCTGGGAGTTTGGCTGTCCTGACTTATACTCTCTATATTGTGTTGTGGTTGGTCTGGAGTTGCTGTTGTTTTTTCTTGTGTTGTGGGGCTTGGGGAGGACACTAAGCTTACTAGTCTTTAATTCAGGTGCTTTTTTTTTGCTAAATTCTCTTCCTTTGTAGTATATTGTTATTGTATGCTTAATTTTGCACTGTTTTAATGTTCCTCATTGAGATTTGGGGTTTTTAATTTCTAAAATGTTTTGAAAAACTAATTTAAAAAATGGAAAAAAAAGGTGCAGAGGAAATTTACAAGGATGTTGCCTGGACTGGGGAGGATGCCTTATGAGAATAGGTTGAGTGAAATCAGCCTTTTCTCCTTGGAGTGACGGAGGATGAGAGGTGACTTGATAGAGGCATTAATCGTGTGGATAGTCAGCGGCTTTTTCCCAGGGCTGAAATGGCTAACACGAGAGGGTACAGTTTTAAGGTGCTTGGAAGTAGGTATAGAGGAGATGTCAGGAGTAAGTTTTTACAGAGAGTGGTGAGTGGGTGGAATGGGTTGCCGGTAATGGTGGTGAAGGCAGATACGATAGGGTCTTTTAAGAGACTCCTGGATAGGTACATGGAGCTTAGAGAAATAGAGGGCTATGGGTAACCCTAGGTAATTTCTAAAGTAAGGACATGTTTGGCACAGCATTGTGGGCTGAAGGGCCTGTAGGTTTTCTATGTTTCTAACTAAGATTATCATGTAAAATTACCTTGGAATTTGGAACTACAAATTAATTACTAACTTGAACTACAGTAGGTTGATAATTTCCAATTAGTATAGTATCCTCAGACACATAAATATGTGGTGGTGATGGGGATGCTACCTTCCAATATGTGCGCTTTGTCTTGCTTCACTCACACTGTTTCTATTTTGGGTGTTATGCTTCCAAATTCAGCAACTTGTTATTTGCACTGAGAAGAGAAAAAAGTGCCACCGAATGCAGGAATTGTTTTTTCTACCATGGGCATTACCAAACATGACGACTTTCCTAAAATGCAAAGTAGATGTGGAGCTTTGTGAATGTAGGATCATTTTTAATTGATATAAATGATTTGGAGACTGTTCATTTGTTTTAATACCAAAGGTACACTCCAAGCAGGCTGCAATAATCCTCCATAACTGCATTTAATGGATTTAATGGTAAAATTAGAATTTTTGTGCACTACATGGGCAACAAAATAGAATTCTCCAGTTTATTTTCTGCTGCTGCTGACTCTGTTGTAATCTTCAAATTAATACCATTTGAGCACATTACCTGCAGCAATGAATATTTCCAAGCACTTGTGCACAAATAGATTGGGAAATACATTTTTGATCAAAAACTTAACTTTTTTGTATGAACTAACTGGAAAGAGTGAAGCACTTGCTCAACTGTACATGTGAGCCTAAGGCCACTTTATGGTATTAGACCATAAGACATAGAAGCAGAATTTGGCCATTTGGTCTGTGGACTCTGCTCTGCCATTCCATCATGGTAGATTTGTTAACCATCTCAACCCCATTATCCTGCTCTCTCCCTGTAACCATTGATGCCATGATTAATCAAGAACCTATCAACTTCCACTTTTAATATACCCAATGACTTGGCCTGCACAGCCATTCGTGGCAAAGAATTCCACAGACTCACTACCCTCTGGCTAAAGCAATTTTCCCTCATCTCTGTTCTAAATGAATGCCTCTGAGTTGTAAGGTAGTGCCCTCTGGTCCTAGACTCTCCCACTATAGGAAACACCCCCTCCAGAAGAATTAGAATCAGGTTTATTATCACCGGCATGTGTTGTGAAATTTGTTACCGTAACTTAGCGGCAGCATTTCAATGCAATACATAATATAGAATAAATAAATAAATTAAATGCAACATATGCATATTGGACATTAAAATTTGCGCAAAAACAGAAATAACATATTGAAAAAATGAGGTAGTGTTCACTGGTTCAATGTCCATTTAGAAATTGGGTGTCGGGTTGAAGAAGCTGTTCCTAAATTGCTGAGTGTGTGCCTTCAGGCTTCTGTACCTCCTTCCTGATGGTAACAATGAGAAAAGGGCATGCCATGGGTGCTGGGGCCCTTAATAATAATTACAGCCACTCTATGTAGGCCTTTCGATATTCAATAGCTTGCAAAGAGATTCCCCCTCGCTCTCCTAGCTCCATCGAGTACAAGTCTGGAGTCATTAAACTCTGCTTATATGTTAACCTTTTCATACCTGTGATAATGTTTGTGAACCTCCTCTGGAGCCTCTCCAAAACCGGCACACCTTTTCTCAGAGAAGTGGTCCAAAACTACTCACAATACTTAAAGTGTGGTCAGACCAATGCCACATAAAGCCTCAACATTCCATCCCTGCATTTATATTCTAGTCCTCTCAAAATGAAAGCTAACATTGCATTTGCTTTCCTTACCACAAAAGACTCAACCTGCAAGTTAACCTTTAGGGAATCCTGCGCAAGGACTCCCAAGTTCCTTTGCACCTCTGTATTTTGAATTTTGAAAATATTCAATGTCTTTATTTCTTCGAACAAAGCACATGAACATACACTTCCCTACACTATATTCCATCTGCCACCTTTTGCCCATTTCCCCAAAATGCTTAAGTCCTCTTACAAATGCCCTGCTTCCTCAACACTACCTGCTCCTCCACCTATCTTCATATCATCTGCAAACCTGGCCACAAAGTCATCAATTCTGACATCCAAATCATTGACAAATAACATGAAAAGAAGCAGTCCCAGCATCAACACTTGTGACTCACCTCTAGTCACAGTCAGACAAGCAGGAAAGGCCCACTTTATTCGCAGTCAGCCAATCTTCTGTCTCTGCTAATACCTTTCATGTAATACCATGGGCTCGTGTGGCACCTTGTCAAAAGTATTCTGAAAATCCAAAGAAACAACATCCACTGTCCCTCCTTTGTCTATCCTGCCTGTTATTTCCTCAAAGAATCTCAACAGATGTGACAGACAAGATTTACCCTTTAGAAAACTATGCTGACTTTGGCCTATTTTATCATGTGCCTCCAGGTACTCCAAAACCTCATCAATAATAATACACTTCAATATCTTGGCAAAGAGGCCAAACAGATTAGAGGAACAACACCTCATATTCTGTGTTGGTAGTCTCCAATTTGACAGCATAAACATTGTCTTCTCTAACTTTCAGTAAACACTCTCCTTTGTTCCTTACACTCTCTTTGTTTTCCCACATTCTAGTGGCCCTCTCACCCCTTCTCTCCTCCTCCCCAATAACCTGTCCTTTTCCTCCAGTTTCTCCATCTCCTTCCCTTTAGTTCACAGCAAGAATGTAATGCTGAGTCTTTATAAGGCATTGGTCAGACCTCACGGAGTATTGGGAGCAGTTTTGGGTCCCTTATCTAGGAAAGGATGTACTGGCATTGGAAGGGTCCAGATGAGGTTCAAAAAAAATATCCTGGGAATGAAAGGGTTAATGTATGAGGAACATCTGATGGACGTGACCATCTACTCACTGGAGAATGAGAGAGGATCTCATTGCAACCTATTGAATATTGAAAGGCCCGGACAGAGTGGACATAGAGACGATGCTTCCTATAATAGGGGAGTCTCGGACCAGAGGACACAGCCTCCGAATACAAGGACTTCCCTTTAGAACAGAGATGAAGAGGAATTTCATTAGTCAGAGGTGAATCCATAGAGCTCATTGTCACAGACTGGTGTGGAGGCCAAGTTATTGAGTATATTTAAAGCGAAGGTTGATATGTTTTTAATTAGTAAGGGTGTCAAAGGTTATGGGGAGAAGGCAGGAGAATAGTATTGAGAATGATAATAAATCAGCCATTGTGGAACAGACTAAATAGGTTGAAAGGCCTAATTCTGCTCTCATGTGATAATGTCTACTATCCGCTCCTTCTTCAGCCCTTTACCCCTTCCACATCATTTCCCAGCTTCTCACATCATTCCCTTTCATCCCCCCTCCCCCACCCACCTACCTTCTACCTCACCTGGACTCATCAAGCACCTACCAGTTTGTATTCCTCCTTCCCCACCCCACCCCTCCCCCCGCCATCTTCTGCCCAATTCTTGGCCAGTCCTGAGGAAGACCGAAACATCAATTGCTTATTTCCCTTCATAGATACATCCTATAGATAGATACATGCTGAGTTCCTCCAGCATTTTGTGTGTGCTGCTCAATATTTCTATCTGCAGAATCTTGTGCATCTCTGTATGACAAAATGTAACATCTAATTTAGGCAATAATCAGTTGTCAGTTTCCCAATTTGAGATAAGTAATATCATATATAATTGAATCTTGGTTATCTAAACAGCACACTTAAATCTTAAAAGCATTCAGTCAACATTTTACAGTTTCAGGATTAAGTACTTCTAAACCAATAGTATACTTGATGTAAATACTAGATCACAATAATTTAAAGACCACAAGTTCACACCCAGTTCTCAATATAGCAAATTCTGAGACTCAGGGCATTTGGGAAAAAAAATCAAGGACTGCATTTGTCTGGTTGATTTTGTGGTTAAGGTGACACAGTAGCATGGTGATTAGCACAATACTTTACAGTACAGAAGAATGGGGTCAATTCTCACCGGTCCCTGTTTGTACACAGAGTTTGTACGTTCTCTCCATGACCAGGTGGGTTTCCTCTGGGTGCTCCAGTTTCCTCCCACAGTCCAAAGATATACCAGTTGGTGGGTTAATTGGTCATTGTAAATTGTCCCGTGATTAGGCTAGTATTAAATCAGGGCATTGCCGGGCAGCATAGCTCGAAGAGCCAGGAGGACCTATTTTGTCCCGTATCTCAATTTTAAAAAAAGGATAATTCTCTTTAACATAGTTAGCATATGGTTTAGGAACAATTGGGATCTGACAACTGATTTTAGCCTTTCCTCCTTTGGAAGAGGGTATTAAGGGAACTTATTGGAAATGGTAACGAGAGCAAGATAGTAAACAAATTGCAAACCAGAAATATCTTTCCTATGAAAGAGGGAGGAGAATCAGGAAATATCAATTACTTAACCAGGACAGTATGTACTGAATGGTTCCTTAAAGTTATCATAGCCCATAGCTTGGAGGAGTGGGGTAGTGAGGAAAAGCTCCCACTACCTATTAATTGCTCCCAATAGCATGCATCTCAAATAACCTCTGACAACTAAGTCCAGCTCCTGGCCTTAATGTGTGGCTGAGCTATTAAGCCCAATGGAAACATTTCTATTGACTGGAGAAGGGGCAAAGCAGGATGCCTTAAAATCATTTGCTTCCGGCAGATGGGACTCATGAGCTGCAGCTGACAGCTCATCTACGAGAACAAAAAATCTGCTCTCAAACCTCTGCTACCTTGCAACTATACCCACTCATGCAGAATGCTCTGGGAGTAAACATCGAGAAAAAAAAACACATCTGGGGTCTCTAAGACGTCCTACGTTGAGTTCAATGTTGACTGGCAACTTCTGTGACACATGGCTGGTATCAAATTGTATCGGTCTTGCTGTGTGGAGAGGGGGAGACTGCTGCATGGGCAACAGCTGGCTCGTCATTTCATACTGCCCTGGCTTGCATATTGACTTTGGCAGCAAGGACACAACATCCATGGTTGGACCAACCAACAGGGGCCATGAGGGTGGTGAGTATCTTCTACTACTTGCTTACTACAATGTGCATACTTCAATTATAATAACTGTCGAATGAACAGATCAAAATAGATTAAATTCAAAGTTTGTTTTATGTAAATATGCAACAAAAACCTACCAGCAGCACTACAGGCACATATCAAGTCATTTCATTATCAATGTGGTTATGATAAACAAACCTCTCGATCTGTTATGTCAGTTGACAAAGTGTTGACAAATTGAATTATTGTAGCTTATAACAAATGATGTAGAATAATTTTTTTTTACTGGCAATGTATGCATTAGAACAAAGATTAGCTAAGCATTCGTTTGGAGATCATGTCTAATTATATGCAACACTAATGCTACTAATGCTACGTGTGGTACGTGGCCAAGTGGTTAAGGCGTTGGACTAGCAATCATGAAGATCATGAGTTCAAGCCCCAGCCAAGGCAGCGTATTGCCTTGAGGAAGGCACTTAACCACTCATTGCTCCACCCAGCTGAAAATGGGTACCAGCAAGATGCTGGCGTCCTCTCTCCAGGGGAGAGTCTCGTACTCTCAGTTGCTTTGCACCACAGAAACCGGCCTGATGAGCCTATAAGACTTGGGACAGACTTTAACTTTCTGATGCTACCTAGGACGCTGGAATTTGTTTATTGAGATTAAAGTGTGAACAGTTAGAGATTTGCAGGGTATGATGTTGTGGGTATCTCTGAATCGTGACTGAAAGAAAGTCATAGTTGGGAGTTTAACATCTAGCGATACACGTTGTATTGAACATGTATCAGATGGGTTGGTGTGGTTGTATTGGTAAAAAAAAAGAAATCAAATCCTTAGAAGAAGGTGACATAGGATAAGAAGATGTAGAATCCTTGTGGGTAGGGTTAAGAAACTGTAAGGGTAAAAAGACCCTGTTATATACAGGACTCCGAACAGTCGACAGAATGTTGGCCACAAATTACAATGGGAGATAGAAAAGGCATATAAAAAGGGCAATATTGCAATAAATATGGGGGATTTTATTTGGGAAAATTGGGTTGGTGCTGGATCCCAAAAACAGGAATCTGCGGAATGGCTATGAGATGTTTTTTTAGGGCAGCTTGTAGTTGAACCAACTAAGGGAGTGACAATTCTGGGTTGGGTGTTATGTAATAACCATATAACAATCACAGCATGGAAACAGGCCATCTCGGCCCTCCTAATCCGTGCCGAACTCTTACTCTCACCTAGTCCCACCTACCCGCACTCAGCCCATAACCCTCCACTCCTTTCCTGTCCATATACCTATCCAATTTTACCTTAAATGACACAACTGAACTGGCCTCTACTACTTCTACAGGAAGCTCAGATGTCTCGGATTTTATGAGGGAGCTTATAGTAAAGGAATCCTTAGGAGGCAGTGATCATAATATGATAGCCCATGTCATTTGAATGAGTTCAGATAAGACTCTCAAACTAAAAGCTAAATGGATGTTTTATTTAAATAGAGGACTGGGACTTTATGGATGTACAAAAGTAACAACTTGGCTGGTATCTAAAATTACAGGCAGATCTTGATCAGTCTTATAAGTAATCATGCAATGGTAAACAGTGCTCAATTCCAGGGTTGCATTTTCATTTCTATCGTAAGAGCGTGCACAGTGTCTTAGAACAGAGGGACTAAGGAAGACCTGAAACTTGTATAACAGGTCGACAGAGTGGTGAAAAAGGTGTGTTATTCACAGGTTTTCGTCAGTCGGGTCAATAAGTATGGGGGTTGGGAGGTTATGATGCAGATCAGGGGCTGCTTTCTCCTGGTAGGGATTAGTTTTTAGTTCCAAGTGCTCCTGTCACGTTTTGTCACCTGTAACCTTATCCTTCAATCTTTCTGAATTATGGAGGACAGCATGTGTATAAATGCCTCTCTCCAGCAGACTTCATCATGACTCCAGTATTTCTACTATTTTTTAATGTTTCTTAATTTAACATGTTATTTTTTTAATGTTCTATCGCTGAGCAGCAGTGAACCGTCTGAGTGGCCTATCAGAGTTCTCCTTGGGAACTAGTTGACTTGATCAGCATTTCTGATCTGGCTGTTGCTCACGATTGCACCTGATAAAAAAAAATGTCAAGACATTGGTGAGGCTGAATCTGGGGTAGTAGGTACAGTTTTGGTTATCCTGTTATAAGAGAAATGCCACTGTTGGAAGGAGTGCAAGGAAGATGTATGAAGATGTTGTCAGGACTTGAGGGCCTCAGTTGAAGGGGAGAATTTTATTTTCCTGAAGTATGAAAACTGAGTAGTGACTTTGTAGAAGTTCATAAGGGGCACAGTTAGAGTGAATAGGAAAAGTAAATCAACAACAAGGTTGAGGTGAGAGAGAAAACATTTAAAAGGAACTTGAGGGACAACGTCATGGTGTGCATATGGAATAAGCTGCTAGATAAAAAGCTTGAAGTAGGTAAAATTTTAAAAAAAATTTGCATAGACACATGGATGGGTAAGGTTCAGAGATGGGGTTCCCAACCTTATCTTATTGCCTGGACCCCTACCACTTACCAAGGAGTCCACGGACCCAGTTGTGGGGAACACCTGGTTTAGAGGGATGTACTGAATGAAAACACATAGACCTAGTTTTGATGGGCATCTTTGTGGGCATGGCCAAATTGAGCCAAAAGGCCTCAATTAACTCCCATCAAAGACAAGATAGGAGAAACTTTGCAGTAGAGCAACAAATCATAAACAGAAGAGCTTCTGCAGATGCTGGAAATCTTAAGCAAGACACACAAGAGGCTGGAGGAACTCAGGATGTGTTTTGCCAAAGGGTCTACTGTGCTGTATTACTCTGACTCTAAATTGTTAAATTGGCTTATTACTGTCACGTGTTGAGGTACAGTAGGAAAATCTTGTCTTGCATACCATCTTCACAAACAGCACTAATTCCTCAAGAGGATAAAGGAAGTTGGTGTGGCCCCATCGACCCTTACCAATTTTCATCATGCATCCGAACTGGATGGGAAAGGGCTCGGTAGATCAATTGCTCGTGGCGTGACATGGTACAGCCCACCACACCATGGAAAATAACATCCCCTATGTAGACTCGGTACTTCTCGCTGCCTCCGTAAAGCAACCAGCTTCGGCCCGAAACGCCGTCACTACCTCCTCCCATAGATGCTGTCTGGCCTGCTGAGTTCTGCCAGCATTTTGTGTTTTTATTTATTTCCAGCATCTGCAGATTCACTCGTGTTGCCAGCTAATGAAAGTCTCCATTCTCCCAGGACATTCTCTCTTCTCCCTGGCTTCCTCTGGTTCACTTCAACCTTACTCGGATATATCTGAAAACCTCTCCATTCTCAGCCAATTTCCTTTCTATCTCTATTTGTTTCACAGAGAGAATTCATTAAAATACACATTGAAAATACACGAAGTAAATTCTGCTGCGCATTTTTTGCTGCTTTAAGATCCACCCTAACTTGTTTATCGATCTCGCGCAGCTAATATCGCCACGTTAGTTCTAAATTTGTGTTTAATACACGTTTTTCTCCATCATAAATGTTGAACTCTCTAAGATCATGGGCAGAAAATAACAGAATTAAAGAAATGTTTTACAAGCTGAGACATCTTGGCACAATCGGCACGTTTCGATTGCAGAATTGAAATGTAACTCCAGATTTAAAACATAATGACGCAACTAAAGTGGAGAGAACAGGGTTTTAACCATTTTATTTTTAATGCCAAGTTTTGTTTAAGATGTAATTTTAGATAGGAGACAATTACAAAGAAGTGAAAATTTGAAGATCGGTCAATCTAGAGTGAAAAATCAAAGGATTTAAAACGTAGCAGTATGGCATTAACATTGAAAATATATAATAGCACAAACACGAAAAATAATCTGCAGATGCTGGAAATCCAAGCAACGCACGAAAATTGCTGGCGGGATTTTGTGTGTGCGTTTTTAAAATATGTATGACAGACAACTCTCGTATAAATTCGATTAAATTCAAACCCTCTGATTCTAATAATCAGAAAGCTGTTGAGATACTATCATCGTCGTCTATTTATTACAATGCAAGCCTAGAAGCAGGAAATAGCGTTTACATGAAACATAGTTAAGAAGATAGGAGGTGCATTTTCCTCGTGCGTTTAAAGACAGCCAAAATTTGATACATTTAGCAGGAGATCTTCAGCAAGGCATATCATATCTACGCATGTTCATGTGACAGAAATATTAAGGTACCCCTGGGCTGGTAATGATTGTCCACAAAGCAATCATTACCTTTTCTCGCTTCTTTGGAACACTGACACTGGGAGGCGCGGTCTGCTTTGTGTCCGAGGTGTTTCAGTGCGAGGTTGCCTTCAATAGGAGCGTGTAGTCGGGCGTCGCTACCGCGACTGGCTGGGCCGGCAGTCAGTCTCACCGAGGGGCGTGGGTTGGAGGCTACCGGAGGGTTGGTTCAGGGAGCGGCGTTGGGCACGTTGGTTTCGCGGGCGGAACCGTTGATTTTATTTCTTTCTGAACTCCGCCAATGCAAGCTATTTGTTACAAGCTTGTTATTGCGAGCATTTCCTCTCTCAGCCTTACAACTGGAAACGACGGATAGAGAAATCTGCTGGTGCAGCCGAAGTAAAAAAAAAGCGCGAGTGTCTCGGTGAGTTTCATTTTCTTCTGACGTTTGCGGTTTTGAGTGATTAACCCGAGTCCAGCTGCGGCATTTATTGAGGGCTGTGTGACAGGAACACTGAAAGTTGGGATTAGGAAATCCTAGTGGATGGAAACTTGGTTGTCATGGTTCAAAAATAGAATTCGGCGTGTGTCGCCGTGAAGGGGTAATGATGGCAGTGATCTTGAGCTTCTTCCTGTGTCTTTCGGGCCGTGAACTTTACGAACTGTGCGCTTACGGAGAGGGATTCTCCCCGTCCTTCAGAAGGGCACAATGAAAAGAACCCATATCTTGTGTGTTGTCTCTTTGCTCACGCATTCTAGTGCAGTTTACATCTAACCGTGCTCCATCCAGCTGCGTTAGGGTTAACGCGAGTAATTCGGGCGGAATTACTGTAGATGGCAACAGTTTGGTGGATTTTTAAATATCACTTTACAAACAATTTCTAACAAATGTTTAATTTACAATCTCGGTGGGGGTGTCGGTAAATGCACGCACTCTGCATTTTCAAAATTGCTGTTTTGTGTCTCTTTACAAACATTCTTAAATGCTTTAATAGATCTAAGTGGTTAAATGCACGCACCCTACATGTTTATGTTACTCTACAAACATTTCTTGACAAATATATTAATTTATAATCTCGAAGGTTTAATAGCACGCAAGCTGCATTTTGGCAATTGATAGAAACGAAAAATTATATTCTTAAAATCCTCGGTTGTACTGGTCAGTAACTCGAGAGTTCAGAAACATTTGCAGGATGACACTATCGTGAATATTCAATTTACAAAAATGAATAAAACCAGAACGCTGTCTCAGCACGTCAGAGAGCATCTGTGAAGAGGCGTAGAGTTAATCTTTCCAATCCATGACTTTTCATCACAACACTAATTCTGTTTCTTTTTCTACTCTCTCTCTATCAATGCTGCCTTACCTTCTGATTATTTTCTTTCTGAATTTTGTCTGCTGTATTTTGCTCTTCAATGGGAACCTCGTTTGGAGTGTTGAGAAATAAGCTTTATGAAGACTGACATTTAACATGGAGAATTAGCAGTGGGCAGAAAAGTATAAATATTTTAGTACTGACATTTTGCAGAATTTATCCGTGCCAGGATTTTTTTTTCCCCGTTTAGCAGTTTCAAAGGTGGGAATTGTTTCTATCATGCTGACCACCTTAAGGTACTTTGGTAGTATATGCAGTCCTCTGTGCTGTTAATCATTTTGGCTGTTGATATTGCAGCCTTCCTGATGCTATTTTCTCCTGAACTCTGTTTCAACCCCCTCCCCTCTTCCCCCAATACTCATTCCAGCCTAAAAGAGTTGAGAACCTGTCTGAGACAAGCTCAGTCTCATCTATAATGGTTTGTTAATGCTTTATTTAAGCCATAATTATAACACCTGAGAACAAATTTTGACTTTACAGTAACTAAGGATCATAGTTATTCAACATTTGAATAATGTGGGACTTGGAAAGGAATTTGTAGGATGGCATTCTCTCAGCAGGCTGCTGTCCTTGGCATTTGAGATGGTAGCAGTTACACATTTCTGTATAATGTCGGAAAGAAGATATGCATGTAGTTTACTTTGTATATGGTACCCACTTAAACCATTACAAATGGGTGGTGGAGGGGGTGATTGTTCAGAACAATGAATTGGATGCCTGTCAAGTGGCCGTCTTTGTCCTGGCTACTGTAACGCAAAGCTTCTATGTAGCGGTTCTGCACTTTGCAGACAAATGGACAGCTTCTTGATGTGCTTCTGATCTGACTGTTGTAGAATGTGGCAAGGTTTTGACAAGCCAAAGTAAAAATGCTTCTGCCACCATAGTCAAGTTTCTGGTTGATGTTGGGGTCTCAGTGATGTTGATAGACAGACGGACATACTTTATTGATCCCAAGGGAAATTGGGTTTCTCTTGACTATACTGTTGACTATCAACGGCATGTTGGTAGGTTCTTGATTTGTAAGGATTACAGGTAAAAGGCAGGAGAATGTGGTTGAGAGGGAAAATAAATCAGCCATGGTCGAATGGCAGAGCAAAGTGGATGGGCTAAATTGGCTGAATTCTGATCCTATGCCTTATGGGAGGAGGTAAATTTCTGTTTTTTTTTTAAAAAAGATGATCATTTTCATAATATGCTGGCTGAGCTCTGCTGTTCACATCAGTGCATACCTAAGTGTTGCGAATGGCTTGCACGATGTAAACGTGAACTCATTGTTTGTAGTATGTCAGATAATCAGAGCTGAACACTCTCATCTTTAACTAATCCTATTCAGATGTTATGATGAAGGGAAAGGCTTTTATGACATGGCTAAGAATGTTTGCTTCTAGGACACTGCCTGAGCAATGTTTCTGTAACGAATGTCATTCGGTTTTGCTGTTGAAAATACTACTTTTGTTCTGCCCCCACAACTTCAATTAATTTAAAAATATTTTCACATTTCAGATGTGATCCAAAAGTAACTCGTCTATTATACTGAAAAAGCTGCTGTGAGGATTAGTATCAGTTACTGAAAATCCAGTAATTTGAGCTATTTATCACATGCTTTATTGTATCATTTATTGCTTTTTTTAAAAATTGCAGTTGTGAAACTTGCCATTAACCTTAAGATGAAGGAAGTTGTGTTCATTGTTTATCAAGTGAAAATATTGCAGACTGTGCTCAGTTTTTAAAAATATCAAGAAACACTCAAACAGATTTAAAAAAATACTTAATAGAAAAATTAAAACAGATTACTTAAAAGAGTCATGAACACTCAAATTTTAATTGATCATATTTGCACAGTGGCATAGTGGTTAGCACGACATTTTTACAGTACAGGCGACCTAAGTTCGCTTCCCGCCACTGTCTACAAGGAGTTTGTACATTCGCTCCGTGACCACGTGGGTTTCCTCTGGGAGCTCCTGTTTCGTCCCATAGTCCAAAGATGCGTTAGATAGATCATTTGGTCATTGTAAATTGTCCTATGAATAGGACAGAATTAAATTTAGGGATTGCTGGGTGGCATGGCTCAAAGAGCTAGAATGGCCTATTCTGCACTGAATGTCCATAAATAAATAAGTTAATAAAATAACTTAAGGAAGAACTTGGACTATATGCTACTTATGGAATATGGCTCAAAGTTGTAGGAATTTGCCCTTATCATTTTTCAAATGACTTGTCTTTCTGCCTTGACCAAATGATAAATTAGTGTTAACATACAAAGCAAGAAGCAGTTGAACTTGTGATTATATTTAGCTACCAGTTCCAGAAATGAGATGTCTATAATCTGCATCTGATTCAACGTGCTTGGATTAATTAGCATATCTTGACAGAAAAAGCACATTGTTCTGAAAGTTTTGCCACTGAGGGCCTAGGCTTCAAGCAGATACACCGTTGTATATTGTTCTTCTTCATTCCCATAATTCACTGCCACTCGAGATCTGTAAGTGATATGGTGGAAACTTAAAAAATATTTGTGTTGCACGATGAAATCGTTGGGTAGAATTTTTAACATTACAACAATGAAGAAACATTTTCTCTATATGTCCTGTAATATCTTTCATGTAAAAGTAATTATTGAAATTAGCAATTGACATAAATGAGTTAACATGGAACCAAAAATGTGAATTTGTTCCTCCCTCAGACTGTTAAAAAAACAAATACATTTACCATGATTCAGCGGAAAATCTGTTTCTGGCATTATCCATTGGAATTTGAGTTTCACAGCACCACGTTGGAGAGGAAAGCGTTACAATTTCTCAGTCCTCTTGAGACACATTTTATATGTTATTTACCTGGCCCTTCAAATAGCAAGACATTGATTTCTGTTCTTTCTTGCTGAAGAAAGCACAGGGAGAACAAAAACTACATGAAGTAACACATAAACACAAGGCATTCGGCAGATGCTGAAAATCCAAACCAACACGCACAAAATCTTGGAGGAACTCAACAGGTCAGGCAGCATCTATGGAAAGGATTAAACAGTCGACATTTCAGACTGAGACACTTCAGGACTGGAAAGGAAGGAGAAAGATGTGAGAGTAAGAAGGTGGAGGATGGGGGTGGAGGACTTGCTAGAAGGTGATAGGTGAAACCTAGTGGGAGGGAGAGGTAATGGGCTGGAAAAGAAGGAATCTGATAGGAGAGGAGAGTGGACCATAGGAGAAAGGAAAGGAGGAGGGGCACAGGGGGAGTTGATGTGCAGGTGAGGAGAAGAGATAAGAGGCCAGAGAGGGTAATAGAATAGTAGGGAAATGGGAGAGAACCAAAAAATTACTGGAAGGTGAAATTGGTATTGATGCCATCAGGTTGAAGGCTACCTAGATAGAGTATGAGGTGTTGCTCCTCCACCCTGAGAGCAGCCTCATTGTGGCATAAGGGAGGCCATGAGTTAACATGTTGGAATGGGATAGGAATTAAAATGGTTGGCCACTGGGAATTCCAGTTTAGGCAGATGGAGCAGAGATGCTCAATGAAGTAGCCCACCAACATGTGTCAGGTCTCACCAATTTAGAAGAGGCCGCGTCGAGAACACTGGATACAAAAAATGACACAGAGAGATTTGCAGGTGAAGTATTGCCTCCCTTAAATGGACTGTTTTGGGCCCTGAATGGGAGGAGATGAATGGGCAGGTGTAGAATGTCTATTGCTTGCAGAGGTTAGTGCCAGATGGGAGATTAATGGGGAGGGATGAATGGACGAGGGAAGCATGGAGGGAATGATCCTTGCAGAAAGCCAGGAATAGTGGATGGTAAAGATGTGTTCGATGGTACAATCCCATTGATGATGGCAGAAGTTGTGGAGAATAATTTGATGGATGCAGAGGCTTGTGGGATGGTAGGTGTGGACAAGTGGAAGTCTATTCCTGTTTAGATGACAGGAAGACAGGGTGAGAAGAAATGTCCAGGAAATGGAGGAGATGCAGTTGAGGGCAATATCAACAGTGGAAGAAGGGAAACCCGTTCTTTAAAGGAGCAGTACATTGCCAATATCCTGGAAAGAAAGCCCTCATCCTGGGAACAGATGCAGCAGAGACAAAGGAACTGAGAAAAGAGAATAGCATTTTTACAGGAGATGAGGTGGGAAGAGATATAGTCAAGATAGCCATGGGAATCAGTTGGTTTATAAAATATGTAGGTAGACAATTTATGTCCAGAAATGGTGACAGAGAGTTTGACAAAGGGAAGAGAGGTGTCAGAAATGGACCAAGTGAATTTAAAGTCAGGGTGGAAGTAGAAGTCAAAGTTGATTAAATTGACAAACTCAGCTTGAGTGCATGAAGCTGCAAATGCAGATATCAATGATGTCCAGGAAGAGTTGGGGAGCATTACAAGGGAAGGATTGGAACAAGGACTGTTCTACGTAGCCCATAAAAAGGCAGGCATAGCTGATTCCCATGCTGGTGCTCATTGCTATCCCTTGAGTTTGGAGAAAGTGGGAGAAGCCAAAAGAGATATCGTTGAGGGTGAAAAACAGTTCAGCCAGACGGAGAAGAGGTGGTGGTAGAGGTGAACAGATTATAGGCACTAACCATCCATGGTGAAGATAAGACGATCAGGTCCAGGGAATTGAAAGTTGTTGAGGAGATCGAGAGCACCTGAAGTGCCATGGATATAGTTGGGAAGGGACTGAACCAAGGGGGATAGAATGGAGTTGAGGTATGCGGACTCAAGTTTAGTGGGGCAGGAACAGGCAAAGACAATGAGTTTGGTGACAGTTGATGGGAGTTCTCCAGAGTTGATAAGGTTAGTGTTGTGTTGGAGACAATTTTCTGATGTTCTTAAAAGGTTTCCTTTTGAGACCATATGATATTGGAGCAGAATTAGGCCATTTGGCCCATCGAGTCTGCTCTGCTATTTCATCATGGCTGATCCAATTTTCCTCTCAGCTCCAACCTCCTGTCTTCTCCCTGTATCCCTTCATGCTCTGACCAATCAAGAATCTATATATATAATGTCTTGGCCTCCAAAGCTGACTGTAACAAAGAATTCCACAGAATCACCACTATCTGGGTATAGAAATTCCTCCTCATCTCCATTCTAAAATGAAGCCTCTCTATTCTGATGCTGTGTCCTCTAGGTTTTGACTTTCCATCATAGGAAACATCCTCTCCACATCCTCTAGCATGCCTCTGTATCAAGGCAATTCACCATTCATTGGGTTTCAATGAGGTCATTCCTCATTTTTCTGAATTCTAGTAAATACGAGCTTGGAGCCATCAAACGTTCTTCATATGACAAGCCATTCAATTCTGGAATCATTTTCATGAACCTCCTTTGAACTCTCTCCAGTTTTAGCACATCCTTTCTAAGATAAGAGGCCCAAAACTGCTCAGTACTCCCAAGTGAAGCCTCAATGGTGCTTCATAAAGTCTCAACATTACACCCTTACTTTTATATTCTAGTTCATTTGAAATAAATGTTAACATTGCATTTGCCTTCCTCACCACAGACTCAGCCTGCAAATTAACCTTCAGGAAATCCAGCACAAGGATGCCCAAAACCCTTTTGTGCCTCAGTTTTTTTTGTATTTTCTCTCCATTTAGAAAATAGTCAACCCTTTCATTTCTTCTAGGGAAGTGCATGACCATACTCTTCCAGCCACTGCATTCCATCTGCCAATTCTTTACCCATTCTCTTAATCTGTCTAAGTCCTTTTGTGGCCTCTACTTGCTCAAAGCTATCTGCCCCTCCACCTATCTTCACATTGTCTGCAAACTTTGTAACAAATTCATCAATTACATCAAACAAGTCATTGAACTATAACAGAAAAAGAACGGTCCCAACACAGACCCCATGGAACACCACTAGTCACCAACAGCCAACCAGAAAAGTCTCCCTTTATTCCCATTCTTTGCCTCCTGCCAATCAGCCACTGCGTTCTCCATGCTAGAATCTTTCCTGTAATACTATAAGCACATAGCTTGTTAAGCAGCGTCATTTGTGGCACCTTGTCAAAGGCTTTCTGACAATCCAAGTACACAACAAGAACCAATTCTCCTTTGCCTACTCTGCTTGTTACTACTTCAAAGAATTCCGTCAGGCAATATTTTCCCTTGAGGAAACCCCGCTGAATGTGATAATGTAGCTCATCCTTAATAATCAACTCCAACATCTTCCCACCACTGAAGTCAGACTGACAAGCCTATAGTTTCCTTTCTTCTGCCTCTCTCCCTTCCTGAAGAGTGGAGTTACATTTGCAATTTTCCAGTCTTCTAGAACCATTCCAGAATTTAGTGATTCTTGAAAGATCATTATAAATGCCTCCACAATTTTTTTAGCCATCTCTTTCAGAATTCTGAGGTGTACATAATCTAGTCCAGATATATATCTTCAGGCCTTTCAGTTTCCCAAGAATCATCTCTCCAATAATGGTAACTTCACAGACTTCACCATACTGCTCAATGAAGACTGAAGACTGATGACTGATGCAGTGAAGACTAATTCAAAATAGTTATTCAGTTTGTCTGCCATTTCCTTGTCCCCACCACCCCGCCCCCCCGCCATTATTACCTCCACAGCATTGTTTTCCAGCAGTCCTACATTTATTTGTGCTTCTCTTTTACACTTGCAAATTTGAAGTAACTTTTGGTATCCTCTTTTATATTACTGGCTAGCTTTTGTGTTCCATCTTTACTGTAATGACTTTTCAAGTTGCCTTCTGTTGGTCTTTAAATCTTGCCAGTCCTCTAACTTCCCACAAATCTTTGCTCTGTTATATGCCCTCATTTTTGGTGTTTGTGTTGGTTTTGACTTCTCTTATTACTAACAGTTGTGTCATATTGCTTTTAGAATACTTTTTTCTCTTTGGGATATATACTGTGACTTCTGAATTGCTTCCAGAAATTCCAGCCATCGCTGCTCATCGCTGCCAGTGGGTTTTTTCACCCTTATCAATTCTGGCTTTCTCCTCTCTGATGCCTCTGTAATTCCCTTTATTCCATTGTAATACTGATACATCTGACTTTAGCTTCTCAAATTTCAGGGTGAATTCTATCATATTGTGATCACTCGCCACTCAGGGTTCTTTTACCGTTAGCTTTCTAAATCAATTCTGGTTCACTACATAACACCTAGTCAAGAATAGCTGATACTCTAGTGGGCTCAGCCGCAAGCTGCTCCAAAAGATATCTCGTAGGCACACAAGAAACTTCTCCTCCTGGAATCCAGCACCATCCTGATCTTCCCTATCTACCTGAATATTGAACCCCCCCCCCCCCATGACTATTGTAACATTGCCCGTTTGGCATGCATTTCCTATCTCCCTTTGTCATTTGTAGGCCACATCCTTACTATTGTTTGGGGACCTGTATACAATTCCCATCATTTTACCCTTGCAGTTCCTGTCTTTCCCCTCGCTTTTCAAGGGGTAAGCAGAAGGTATCTTAGGAGTTGTAGCCTGGCCTCAGCAAGGTAGAAGTCACTCCACCACACTACAACAGCATCCCCTTTGCCTGCTGGTTTGGTGGTAAGGTGCCTAGCCACATTGTCATGTGTGTAGAAAGAGTAGTGCAGTGGGCTGAGCACGCATTCTTGACTGTCAGCGAAAAGACAGTGTTACTACTGATCTGCATTGACTGGTGTGACACTTTCACATTTCAACTTGGAAGGACTTAATGCTAGATACACTATGATCTGTTACATTGGTTTTGAGATCACTTAACCCTGTGTATAGCTTGTTCTATTTTAGTTTTACCTTGCTGTTACTTGGTTCTTGGATATGCTTGGTGCTCCAACTAGCATACCCTTCCTCACTTAGCATTTTATAAGGGATGAGCAACTGACTTGAACATAATGGCTGAGTATGGGCCAGGAGGTTCCAGAATCAAACAGTGACAGTCTATATTTTTGTGGCTGGCCTCCTGTACATTACAGATGCCCAGGTTTGGGTTGCCAGATCTGTTCAGAGTCTATCCAGTTAGCACAATTTTAGATCAGCACAGTACAAGGTAAGGGTAGTCTTGGTTTGAAGATGGTCTATGCAATGACTGTATAACTATTAGGGACAAATGGTTCTGCCGGAGGTGAACTAGTGAGAACATCAAGTGGTTTTATTCCTCCCATTGCTTCACACAGACTCAAGAACCTCAATCAGTGGCCTTGCCACCATATTAAAGACCAGTGTGCATTCTGTGCCCTTGCTGCATTTAGTACATCTTCTTTCATGCATTAATATGAGGAGGAAAACACCAATTCATCAGCTGAGGGATTGTACAGATGGTAAGAGGATGTTTCCCTGCCCAGGCCTGACATGATTTAATGAGACTTCATAGGATTTGGAATCAATGTTTAAGATTCCCCAGCTGTATCCTTCTGGCTTTATGTCACCGCAACAACTGTCCCAGTGGGTGTGTACAATGAGAGGTGAATGAGCCAGGCACTAGGGAATCGTTAGGGGATGGTTCTGTAAGAATTACTGTATCATGATTTTGCTGGAGAAATCTTCATTCTCTTAATGTAGACATTAGTTCCTGGATGCTCTTGAGGAGGATGAGTCAACCAAAGTATAATTCGATGTTTCAGTTCAGTGACCAGTTTGATGCCAGGAGGTCTATATTGCTTAATACTTTCATTATTTCAACATGCACTCAGTGGCCAATCAATTAGGTACACCTTGTTAATGCAAATATCTAATTAACCAGTCATGGTGCAGCCACTAAATGCATGAAAGCATGCAGGCATGGTCAAGTGGTTCAGTTGTTGTTAAGACCAAATGTCAAAATGGGGGAGAAATGTGATCTAAGCGATTTTGACGATAGAATGAGTGGAGCTGGGGTGAATTAAGTATCTCAGAGAAGGGATTTTCACACACAACGGTCTCTAGTGTTTACAGAGAATGGTGCAAAAACCAAAAAGAAAGAAAATCCAGTGAGTGGCAGTTCTGTGGGTGGAAATGCCCTGTTAGTGAAAGAGCTTAGAGGAGAATGGCCACATTGTGACAGGAAGACAAAAGTAAATCAAATAACTACGCGTTGCAATAGCAGTGTACAGAACATGCAGTACGTCAAACCTTGAAATGGATGGGCTACAACAGCAGCAGACAACAAACAGTCACTCAGTGGTCACTTTAATAGCTAATAAAGTGGCCACTGGGTGTAGTTGTTATGGTAGAATTGAACTTGTTGGGTCTATCCAGGGCACCTAATAATCAACCACCTGAATGAGACGGGAGAGTCATGCTAGCATGGCTGTCTAAAGATAGCAGATTTCCTGCTTTCTAAAGGATATTAATAAATGCTGTTGGCTTTGTGATCAACATTATTAATGACCAAATTTCTGTTGTAAACTTCAGATGTTTACTGAGTTTAAATTCCACACTTAACCATGTCTCTGGACAGTAAGTCCAGAACTCTGGATCATTGGCTCAATACAGCCACTATACTAGCAGTTTATCCTGACGCATTTCTTCTTTAAAAAAAATCCTCCTACAAGGCTGCCAGCAAAGCAATTCATGAATGGAAGAACTGATTTTTTTTTAAACAACAAAAGTTTCTGTATTGCAAGTGGCAAACTGTATTTGACACACTGATTAAGCCATAGCATTAGTCATGACAGATGGCAACAGTTTTATGAGATGCTATGACAAGGGAACAGCTAGCTACCACTGGGATCTTTTCACTTGTGCTCTATAATACAAAAATAGCCCTCTTTATACTGCAGCTCGAAACTAATTTTGCAGACACAGCAATAACAACTGTACACATTTCATCCAACATAGCTCTATTGTATTCTTTCTCCTGCCAACATGTTATCTGGCTTGAAATTCTGAGGACAAGAAACTTGGAAATGCATGAAAAAAAAGGAACTAGTCATGTTGACCATTCCATGGAAAAAAACTGTAATTTGCAAATGTTAATTGTTTCCAATTGTGAAACAAGATGTATAAATTGTATTTTACCAGAACTAGTCCTATTAAAAGGAAATAATACAGGCATATGAGTTTCCTCAATCTCACAATTAGTGAGTACAATTTGAAACAGTTGGCAATCATTTCTATAGTGTACAAATCTAAGAAAAATTACAACTAAAACAGATGGAGTTGACTTTGTGATTAATGCAACACATCCTGTAGAACAAATTTAAAATATGTTTTATTATTCCAAAAGCAGCTGTCTTTAAACTACTAAAGCAGCTTTCATTACACTCTGAACTGTTGAGAAAACACATACCATATCTGCACTGACGAGTTGTGATTTGCTCACATTACTCAAGAAGTATTCCAGCTATGTAACTGTCTCTGATAGCTTCACATCTTATAAGTCTTTGACTCAATGGCATTTTATGTAGTCTTTCTTTCTAACAGCTGAAGAAAACAGCTTCATGATCATAAATCAATTCTGCAATGGATCTTAAAGAACATTTATTGTTTAAAGTCACCCATTTTAATTGGCTCTACTTCATATTCCTGTTTAACTTCCTGTTTAACTAAGAAATTTTATTTCTTTCTGCAAAAATACAGAAAAATTGAACACAAAAAAACAGACTCTATAAGAACTGAAGAATGGAAATCCATCAGGGATATAGAGCTGCACCAGAAAATGTGATAGATTACTCTATCATGAATATTCACTGTCTATAGTATGGTCAAGAAGTCTCATGTTGAATGAATGGCTTAGTTCATGACATGATTTAGCCATTAGAATTAATAGTGAGTCCACTACCGTATATGGAAGAGATGGCTGTTAAGTGTTTCTTGAAGTTTGGTTGCCTTTCAGGAAATAATCTATAAAATCTTAAATCTGTTCTGAACCAATTAAATTAGTAGTCAAGTTGCTAACTAAACTAATCCCCTCTGCCTACACAGTATCCATAAATTTTCATTGTCCTTACATTCATGTGCCTATCTGGACTTTCCTTAAAAGTCTCTGGTGTATCTGCCTCTCCCACCCATGTCACTGGAGAAGAATGGCGCTTGTAAGAGAGGCTGCTGTGTTGCCAACAGTCACTCTGAGTAAGCTGTAGAAGTCGGCGGCTGTAACTGGAGATGAAGTTCATGGCTCCACAATCTTTAAGGCCTTGCACAAAAAGGATATTTATGGAAGAGTGGCAAGGAGGAAGCCCTGTCTAAACAAAAGCGTATTCTTGCCCATAAATACTTTGCAAAAAGTGTCACTTGGAGACACTGTAAAGATGTGGAAGAAGGTCTTGAGGTCAGATGAGACCAAAGTGGAACTTGTTAGCCTGAAAACTAAGTGGTACATGTGGCATACATCTAATACTTCGCATCGGCCAGTGAGCACCATCACTACCATAATGTGTGCTGGACTTAGCGTCATGATGTGGAAGTGCTTTTCAGCAGTAGGAACTGGAAATCTGGTCAGGATTGAGAGGAAAATGAATGCTGCTAAATTCAGTGAGATCCTGGATAAAAACCTGCTGACCTCTGCTAGGAAACTTAAACTGGGGAGGAAGTTTGTCTTTCAACAGGACAGCAATCTAAAGTACCCTGCCAGAGTAACCATGGAGTGGCTTTAAACATGAAGAAAACTGATGTCATTGAGTGGCCCAGTCAGAGTCCTGACCTTAACCTGGTCGAACATCTCTGGCAAGTCCTCAAGACTGCAGTCCACCACTGCTCCCCAATCAACCTGAACAAGTTTGCAAGAAGGAATAGGCAAATGTTACTCCATCATGTTGTACAAAGCCATTAGAAATTTTCTCAAAGACTACTGGCTGTGATAGCTGCAAAAGCTGGTGGTGGGGAGTGTGGTTTAATACTTCTGAACTGCTGACATTGCAGTTTTTGAATTTTTAGTGTGTCGTGCTTTATAATTTCCTCTGTTGGGCTTTGCTGTGGAGGCTGGGGAGGAACATGCAATTCACAAATAAAAATTCTCAGTTAAATCCATCAGAATCCCTGGTTGTAATAGTCATATGTGTAAACAAAGGGCTAAGGGCTGAATACTTTTACAAGGAAGGCACAGTAGCTCAGAAGTGAGAGAGTATGGAGAAGGGTATACAAGTGAATTATAGACCACAGGGACTACAAAAATGACTATGATTTAATAGATTGCAGATAGATTAAAACTGAGGTTTAAGATATTGCAAAAAGAAAATACAGAATGCTAACCATGCCAGGAGCAAGAGTTAAAAATGTAATGGCAAGATTGTGTAAGATAGCAGAATGGCCTCAAAGACAAAGAACAATGTTTTTATAAGTAAGGATAAATTATACTAATAATCTAACGTCTGCTTTAGGCATAGGTGCAAAATTTAATTCACTTTACAATTCTTGCTGTTCGCCAGGCAGCATTTCAGCAGCTGCAGTATGTGGGTTAGTTCATTTCCCTTTTGCAGCATGGAAAACCAGATACTAGGAGCTAAATCCCAGCCTGGTGCTTGATTGTGCATTGACACTGTGTGAGCTGAAGGGCCTGATATACATTCTACCTGAACTTCAACTTAATGCCAACCATGCAGGGTCACATTGTTCAAGACCATTCATCAGAAAAGGATGGCCAATCTTGACTGAAAATGTAAATGAACTTTAACCTTAATATTTTAAAATTATTTTCTATATCAATCCATTTCATGTATATGTTTTGAGATCATTTTAATGCCTAAAGTTTTAAAGTCAGTCGCAGTTCTAAAATGTCTGATCATTCAGGACTGTCCAAAAGGTGGAGCCTCAGAATCTGCTCGTGGTACAGCCACACAGTGAGGCCTGGTGCTCAGCTGGACCTCTGAGGCTGCAAAAGAATAACTGTTACTGCGGTAACAGTAGGAGTGCGCTTTGTGAGGAGCAGGCCAATTCGAGTAGAATCCAATGCATTAAGTTTTCCTTTTTATCTTTGGAACTACATTTACCAAGTAGAAGTGAGCTCTGTATTTCATTGACTCGAATTGTCAGAAGTTTTCTGGAAAACTATTTTATGCATAAAAATAAGATTCTAAATCACAATGAAAAGTATTTAAGTGGATAAACCTTGTCAAATATAGCAGTTAATTTGAAGACATGAGATGTCAATCTTTTAGCTGGTGTTTGTCGAATGCGTTTTTGCGTGAATGAAGTCACTGGAGGAAAGTACTGGTAGATATGAAGGAGTTTCTTTATTTGACAAAACAAGATACAGCAGGCATCATGTGGAGATGCTTTCATTCGAAAAGTCTGGCTGGCCCAAAGTGAGGTTTGGTAGTTTGTGCTAAACACCAAAGGACAGTACCGTATTTACAATGCATCTACAATGCTTTCTTCGAAACTACACACAAACTTCACACCTCCCAATTTGCACCAACATCACTGACGTCTAAATGAATTTTAATCAGCATTGTCTGGTGTGGGATTCGTGGCTTTTAGGAATCCATTGTTCAGAGCTGCACTCCAAATTAAATCCACAGTTTGTACTCCGATCCAAAGACTGGTGCCCAAAGTCATTTGCTAAATATATGTGTGCAAAACTCAAATATTGCTCTGACAAGTGTAAATGTTAGCAAGAGTTCTCAGTTTTTTGTTGAGTAGTCCCATCAGATTTAATTATCTAAAACACAATAATTTAACAATAGGATATTCATAACACTGGATGAAAGTGCCAAACTTAAACTATGTCTTGGGTACACACTCTGAAATATTGTATGAATCTGCATTTTATTGACTGTACACAAAGCAGTGAACTGAGCCAAAATAAGATGGTTGCATAATGCCCTTGTTTTTAAAAAAAAAATGAGATTACCTTCAGTAAGGAGTCATTATCAACAGGATTGGTTGTATGAGCTTCCTTCAAATAAATATTTATGCTTATATTGACATAACTATCAGTGTAAAAACCTCACTTTGTGCCAGCCAGTGTAAATAGCTACAGTTGAATCACCAATGGCACTGTAACGTTCTCCTTCGCGTGTAACGAAACGCCGAATTAAACGTCGAGATAAACCACAGTTAATAAGAACCAGATCGCAGTAAGATTAACCATTTACTGTTCACTCTTCACATTAACATATGGTGAAAACTGTTGATAAAACAATACAAGATTGATACAGTATTTGTTCCTTCCTTAATATCACATTTCAAGTGTAAATACTTGCAAAGGTGACTATAACTGCATTACACTAAGGTGCAGTATACAGGGAGAGTTTACCTGCTCCATTGACTACTTTAAATACACTTCCATGCAAACTATCCGCGACTCTTTAACTAACGAAAGCATAAACATTATCGACCGTCGTTACTTCTAACAGGATCGGCATTAACATCTTAGTTCAACATATCGATTATCTATTAACTTACAGCGTTGCTCTCACTGTGATTTCTCATGCCTGCAAAACAACTTCTGCTCAGGTGAGCCTCGTGGAAAGCCCCCACCCTCGCACTAATTTCAAACTGGTATTTTCCCACAAGACGCGGCGAAACCAGATGTGACGTCATCACATGCCGATATATTTTACATGCAATGAATATACTTTAAACACTTCTAATTCTAACTAGAAAATACTATTGAATGAATTATTAAGCGAAAGTATTATAAACTAAATAACTGTCGTAAAGACAGCACAGGCACATAGCTCCTTGGCCAAACTTCCTCCTTATGTGTTCTATATTATAATGATTCCTATCACCCAAAGTGAAATACAGGATATTTAAAATTTCAGATTTCACAATAACTGGCCTCTGCTGCACTGGGTCAGATCTTTCAATCTACTTCAGCTTGCTCGCACTCTAATTGCCAATGTCTACTGTTATACCTATTGGTTGTCCAAGCTTAAACTTGCATGCATCTGCAACGGATGCATCTTTAATCTCTCAGTGCAGCAGATGGAGGCTCCCACCTGCTTCTAAAGTGTGACAATCATATCAGTGTTCAAGAACAGGGTGAGCTGTCTCAACAACTATCTCCGATAGTTGGCACTCCGATATACTATGATGAAATGCTTTGAGAGTTTGGTCACGGCTAAAATCAATTCCTGCCTAGGCAAGGATTTGGACCCACTTTAATTTGCCTACCTGCACAATAGATCTAGAGTGGATTTCACTTCACTGGCACTCCACTTGGCCTTGGTTCACCCAGACAAAAGTAATATCTATGTCAGGTTGCTGTTTATTGACTACAGCTCAGTGTTCAACCCAATCGTACTCTCAGTTTTAATCAAGACTCAAAACTCAGGCCTCTACAAGTGGATCCTTGACTTCCTCATCAGGAGACCAAAGATTGGAAATAACATCTCCTCACCAACAAACACTGGCTCACCTTAAGAATGTGTGCTTAGCCCACTGTTGTATTCTCTCCACCCACAACTGTGTGGCTAAGGACAGCTGAAATGCCATCTATTAATTTGCTGGTGACACAACTATTGTTGGCAAAATTTCATGGGCGAGGACATACAGGAGCGAGATAGATCGGCTAGTTGAGTGGTGTTGCAATAACAACCTTGCACACGATGTCGGTAAGACCAAGGAATTGATGGCAGATTTCAGAAAGTGGACGTCAAGAGAACACATGCCAGTCCTCATCCTGGGATCAAGTGGAAAGGGTGAGCAGTTTTAAGCTCCTGGGTGTCAACATCTCTGAAGGTCTATCCTGAGCCAAATATATTGATGCAATTACAAAGAAGGCACAGTAGTGCATATGTTTCATTTGGTGTTTGAAGAGACTTGATATGTTACCAAAGGCACGCAGATTTCTACAGATGTACCATGGGGAGCATTCTAACTAGTTGCATCACTGTCTGATAGAGTGGGGCCATCACACAGGATTGGAAAAAGCTGCAGGAAGTTGCAAATTCAGCCAGCTTCATCTTGGGCATTGGCCTCCCAAGCATTGAGAACACCTTCAAAAGGTAATTTCTCAAAAAGGCTGCATCCATCATTGAGGCCCCATCACCCCGTAGATGCTACCTTCTTATTGCTACCATCTGGGAAGAGGTAGAGGATTCTGAAGATACTTGCACAATATTTCAGCAACTGCTTCTATCCCTCCAGCAGATTTCTGACTGGACAATGAATACATGAACACTATCTCACTTTTTTTTTTGCTTCTTTTTGCACTACTTATTTAAATTCCATTTTTTACATTAATGGGGTTATATTACAGACCACCCAACATTCCTAGGGATTTAGAGGAACAAATTTGTAAAGAGATTGCAGACTGTTGCAAGAAACATAGGGTTGCTATAGTAGGTGATTTTAACTTTCCACATTGTTGGGTTATCCCATACTGTAAAAGGACCAAATGGGATAGAGTTTGTCATGTGTATTCAGGAAAGTTTCCTTCATCAGTACGTAGAAGTCCAAATGAGAGAGCATGCAATATCATAACGGATATTAGGGAATGAAGCAAGCCAGGTGACAGAAGTTTGTGTATGGAACACTTTGCATCCAGTGACCATAATGCCATTAATTTCAAAGTAAATATGCAAAAAGATAGGTCTGGTCTGCGGGTTGAGATTCTAAATTGGAGAAAGGCCAATTTTGATGGTATCAGAAATGACCCGGTGAGTGTGGATTAGGACAGTCTGTTTTCTGGCAAAGGTGTGCTTGGAAAGTGGGAGGCTTTCCATAATGAAACTTTGAGAATACAAAGCTTGTACGTTCCTGTAAGAATAAAAGGTAAAGATAACAAGTGTAGAGAACCTTGGTCTTCAAGAGATAATGAGGCCCTGATTAAGAGGAAAAAGGAGGTGCGTAGCTGGTATAGGCAAGTAGGAACAAATGAGGTGCTTGTGGATTGCTCCATTAAGAAATGCAAGAAATCAGGAAGGCTTAAAAAATGGATAAAGTTGCCCTAGCAGACAAGGTGAAGGAGAATTCAGAGGGAATTCAAAGAGCAAAATGATTGTAAGGGACAACATCGCTCCTCTAAAAGACCAGAATGGTAATCAATTTATGGGGCCAAAACAGATGGGTGAATTCAAAGTGCATTCTTTGCATCAGTACCTTCTCAGGAGATGGATACAGAGTCTATAGAACTGAGGCAAAGTGGCATCAACTTCATGAACCTGATACAGGTTACAGAAGAGGTGTTTGCAACCCTGAAGCAAATCAGGGTGGATAAATCCCCAGGGCCTGACACGGAGTTCCCTCTAACCCTACAGGTTGCTGGGGTCCTAGCAGAGATATTTAAACCATTCTTAGTGACAGGAGAGGTACCACAGGAATGGAGGATAGTGAAGAAGGTTCAGTTGCTCAACGTTCAGGATGAGGTAGTAAATTGGATTAGACATTGGCCTTGCGGGATAATCCAGAGAGTGGGTTGCCTCTCTGATTGGAGGCCTGTGACTAGTGGAGTGCTACAGGGATCAGTGCTGGGTCCTTTGTTGTTTGTCATCTATATCAGTCCTCTGGATGGTAATGTGGATGGTGATGGTAATTTGCAGATGACACCAAGATTAGGAGTGCACGTGAGCTTGATTTCAACTTTTAAGAGAAGTTTGGATAGGTACATGGATTGCAGGGATATGGGGGTGCTATGGTCCCGGTGCAGGTCGATGGGAGTAGGCAGTTTAAGTGATTTGGGCATGGACCAGATGAGTGAAGGGCCTGTTTCTGTGCTGTATTTCTATATAACTACATATACTTACTGAAATTTAGTTTTTCATTTTTATGTATTGCACTGCAGCTGTAAAACAGTAAATTTCATGACGCATGCCAGCAATATTATCCTGATTCTGATTTGGACCCCAGTCGCCATTCTCTCTGATCAGACAAGTGAACTACAATATGTAGAAGAACTTAGGAGAAAACTGTCTTACCAAGTAAAACAATTCCAGAAACATGATCTAATGGCAAAAATAGTTTTTTTAAAAGTACAGAATGTTTATGTAACATAGCTGTGTCATCTCACTCCAAAACAATATACAAAGTGAATCTTGCAAAATTACTGCTGAAAGTAAATGTTACACTTTTCCCCCTGCAATTTTGCCTATATTGTCCTCTTTTTTTTCAATATAGGCAGGTTTTACTATGTCAGTAGTGGACCCTCTCACCTGAGGGTTATCTGTGACTCTATATGGATATAGGCATAGATAGAGATATCTAATAACAAATGAAAAGTTGTTCTGTAAGTTTTTAAGCAAAAAAAAAATGAGTTGAGCTGGTCCCAGGACTAAAAGAGTATGAACATGTTTAAATTTTTGCACATTAATTCTTAAATTAATTGCCTGTACATGCCTTATAATTTATTGTTATCTGCTTGTGGCTTAGTTTAATAAACATATTTTTGTGATGAATAGAAGGAAGTATGTTAATAGTGAAGAGCTTCTCCAGCTGCTTTTCCAGAATTGTCCAGGGCCTCCTATTTATCAGGGGGGTTAAGTTGTTGAATGAACTTATAAGCTAATGGAAACTCTAGCTTCACAACACTACAATACTCTTTCCTTTCACAGAGGCCCACTAAATGATCTACTTATTTCACAAGGGATCAATTAATGCTCAGCATGCAGAATATTAACAGGAAGCATGAGTGGGAAATGGATTTATGATTTGCTGTAGTTTACTTCACTGCCACCAGATTAAACTAATCTATTTTCAAAAAAAGGCAATATCAACATTTTTAAAATAGCATTTATTACTCATTCTAATGCATACTTTCATGTAAAGTAGAATTGTAACTATTATGCAAATCCAAGCCATTTTAAAATCTGATGCTTTTCCTGATAATATACCACAAGTGGTATGTTACACCACAAACTTACAATACATTTTGTTTTACGTAAATGAAGTGTTTCCAAAGAAAAAAATCACTAGAAAAAATGCTTGAAAACACATGTCAAAAGAGTCAAGATTTTTAAATGTCATTTCCAGCACACACGCAAAGGAGAATGAATCTAATGCAGCACAAAAAAACATAAGTTAAACAACACGATAATAACAAAAGTACAATGAAGTAAAAGCATAATATGGCTTGTATCCAAAGTGATGCAAAGTATCAGGAGTGACTGATAAGAAATGATAAAGTCGTGATGGTGGGTGGAAGTGTTGATCAGCCTTGCTGATTGGGGAAAGTAATGTTTTTCGAGGCTGGTGGTCCTGGCATGGGTACTATGGAGAATCCTCCCTGGTGGGAGTGTGACAAACAGTCCATGGGCAAGGTGTGAAAGTAGGGGCTGTCCCTGTAACATTCGAGTAGACACTATCAATACTCAGACAGTCATCATGCAGAGCTGAAGAGAATTGTTCTTATTGGACCATAATACAATTTGCCTTGGTGCACCCTGCAGTCATAGAACAGCCCAATAGCTTTGGGAACTCAATTTCATAACCTCAAAGCACTAGATAGCACAAAAATCTTGTGCTTCACAATATAATTTCTAGGCCAAAATCTTTATAAGTGAATCAAACATGAACAACAAGTTCCCAGCACAAAATGTATACGACCCAAGTACTGTACCTGGAACTTCCTACTAAGCAGGAACATTAACTAAGAGTATATATTTCAGCTCTAAAGGCATGCAGGTGCCTAAACAGAAAACACCAGAAACAACCCTACTGAGTCAATTAATGGAAGGACTATGCTGTACTGACAAATGAAAAAGCAGAAGATCCCCACACCCAAGGTCAATGTGAATGCAAAATTGAGTTGTTTTTGTGCTAACATTAAAAATTAATTTTAAATTAACAATGTACTAAATTAATTTGAGTTGGAATTGAAATGTCAGGTTGAATTCAATTTGGACTTTATTGTGCACTGAAATCACCATAAATGTAATCTAAACAGATCACAATTTCCACATAATCACTTTTACAAATTGCATACATTGTAATCTCTTCAGATCAGGTTATGTACAGTATTGTTAATTCATAAACCCAAAAAATGAGTGGAGTAAATTTAGATTTGAAAACAATTCCCCCTTCAATTCCCCTTATCAACTTCTGTAGAAAGCACTTTAGTTTGAACTGTAAATGCACTTTGCCTTTGCATCTGTCTGTGCAGCAGCAAAATTTAGTCTCACTGAATCACATGCTCCTCAACTGCTTATTATATATTCTGCTGTTTTCCACACCCTGGTGATTAGCTCTTTGGACAGTCCATTCGGTGTAGTCCTTGGCTTCTGTGGTAAACACGTTAATACGCGCATTTCCTTTCCTGCCAGTCCAGTGGGAGGGCCTCATTGAAATTGTTCTTAGTACTACTCCAGGTTTCAGAGAAAGATCCCTAGCACAGAGTAAGCCTGCTAAAATAGAAATTCCATCATGAGTGGGAAGGAAGTTCCAAGCATGCAAGACTAATTCTGGAGAGGCCCAGGAAGCTATACAATTCTGGCCCCATGTACTAATTCAGAAGCTGACATTGCTCTAACGTTTCCCTGTCAAGTTAAAATTGCAGCTTTTGTTCTGATAACTTCAATGTAGGCTAGTCCAGAATTTAAAATAGGAACCCATTAGCTTGTGGTGAATATAGTTGCTAATGGCTGTCTACTCAGTTAACACAGGGATAAACTAGATGTTCCCCTGCTCCACTTGATTGCATTCTGTGTAAAATAGGTAGGACAATGAATAAATATAGAATTTGGTGGTGGGTGGGGGAAGGAACGTGGCATCTTCAATTCTAGAATTTATGACATTTTCAAGTAAATTACCAAGACCTCGAAACTGAAGAAGATGGCTAAATCGTTTCTCCTTCACTAAAATGCTCATCGCAGCTAGTTATGACAACAAGTAGAGTGGCATATACCTTTGCAGAAATCATCACTATGGCATTATACCAACCTTTCATTACCATCTGTGCTCTCACCATCCAGTAATGATAATTATCTGGTCTGCAATTTTACTACTGTTTTGCAGTTAGAAACATAGAAAACATACAGCACAATACAGGCCCTTCAGCCCACAAAGCTGTGCTGAACATGTCCTTACCTGAGAAATTACCGAGGGTTACCCATAGCTCTCTATTTGTCTGAGCTCCATATACCTGTCCAGGAACCTCTTAAAAGACCCTGTCATATCTGCCTCCACCACGGTTGCCGGCTGCCCATTCCACATGCTCACCACTCTCTGTGTTTTATTTTAAAAAACAACAACTTACCCCTAATATCTCCTCTGTGCCTACTTCCAAGCACCTTAAAACTGTGCCCTCTCGTGCTAGCCGTTACAGCCCTGAGAAAAAGCCTCTGACTATAAACACAATCGATGCCCCTCATCATCAGATATCATTGGTGATTTAATGAAGTTAAATATTATTTAACTTTGATGAACCATGTGTTAATTTCATGAAGCTTGAGTAAAAGAAAACAGATATTGGTTCATAAATATATTTGATAGAATTGTGCCCTGCCTACTGGGGAGTACAAGAAAGAGAATAATCTTAATTCATTTGGAGAAAGTTTAAAATGAGTTGTCTTGTATTCCTCAAGACTGTGTACCGTCTATTTGTTGGAGATGTGAAAAAAAAAATTATCCTGAGATAAATGATGTTATCACTGCAGCTGGTAAGATTAATCTGATTGCTAAAGTGTTTCTGGAACATTGTGGTTAATTGTTTACAACAGATCTTCAGCTGTGAAGGATGGCCCATGACACTGGTAAATTGTGAATAGCACTTATTTTTGTTTTATTGCCAATGATCTGATTTATATTCCTGTTTATTTCCCTTCTTTCAATCATCTTAAACCTCATCCAATATTGATGAACTTACCTTTGCATTTCATTTTAAGCTTTTTAATTGAAATAGTCACACCACTTTTTATATGAGTTTAAATTCAGATTTAGAATACTAGCTGTGGTGAACTACATATAACTGTCTGGACACGCCCCCCCCCCCCCCCCCACTGACTGCTCCTGTGGCTCCTCCCACAGACCCCGGTATAAAGGCGATTGAGGCCTGAGCCCGGCCCTCATTCTCCAGGATGTAGTATGGTGGTCAATTGCTGCTTGTTCTTTCTTCCAGTCAATAAAAGCCGATATCTCGCCTCACGTCTCAGAGAGTTATTGATGGTGCATCACTGGCTCTATCACTAGCTTCAAATGACTTGAAAAACAGTATTTTCTAAGTCTCAATGTCATGTCACATTGACAGAACTAGCTTTGCAATTATTCCTTTAAACTTAAATAAAGAAAGAAGCCTTCAAAACTTCAGAATGAATCCAAAGTACTTTCCAGCCGATTAAATACATTTTAAAAATATAGCTATCAGTCTAATTGAGGACATTTTGCCAGTTTTAAATTTACTTTGTAAGCTTCCCTCTATCCTACTTATTGAAATCTAACACATCCAAAATATAAATAGATTTACAAAGTTCTTTTACCAAAATCACGGGAAATATTTTTTTTGTTTAAATCGCAAGGGAAATTATTGATTGCTCATTGTAATGGTCTTAGGACATAATTAAAATACCCAATTAACTCAATTATAGATATTAAAACTACAAACATAAAAGCTTATCATTCAAATGAGAAGAATCTGACAAACTAAATACCCATCTCAACCTGTCACTGCCGACGACAATTATGCAAATATAGACTTGTGCTCTGTAACATATAAAAGAAATTCCAAAATTACCCACTCATTGTGATATGCATTTCACAATAGCTGAAAATGTTTTTGCTTTGCAACAACACCAGATTAGGTTCAGAACCTTAAATCCAGGGAGATAATCTCATACAGTTCAGTGGGGAGGAGGAAATTATAACCTATGGAATTCAACTTCATTGATATGCCAGACCCTCAAAATAAATTTCCAGCACTGTTTAAAACCAAGCTGTAAAAACATTTAAAATTTTATGAGAGAGAGGGGCGAGCAATATGTATACTTGTACGGAAGGGCAGACTTCCCTCCTGAATAGGACATTTCTAATTGGAGCCAAGTAATATAAATGAGGCATTGCCGGCTGGAAGCAATGATATAGCTTCTGGCTTGAGACATAGGAAATGGTAAACAGACCTTCCTTCACTCAATATTTGCAAATATTCTTCAAAGTTTTATTGCTTTGTATGATTTACATTATTTTAAGTTATTTAGGAAACTTCAGATCATTCTGGGTAAAAATGTGACATACAATGAATTAGATCATAAATAAAGGCTTTCTTCAAACCCATTTATTTATATTGATGCTCTTTTGATCTACAAAATGTAGTACTCTGGCCAAACATCTAAACCTCTGCCTGGATCTACACCATTTATATTGGCCTGTTTAGCTAATTCCATAGCAATCCAGGTATGTTACTTCAGGAAAGAGTTCTGCTGGTTGAGTGATGATGCAACAACAGCTTCACTCTCAACATCAGTGAGACCAAGGAATTGATTGTGGACTTCAAGAAGGGGAAGTTAGGAGAATACAGTCCAGTCCTCATTGAGGGGTGAGCAGTTTCAGGTTCTAGGACCCAGCACATTGATACAATCATGAAGAAGGCACTCCAGCAGCTCTACTACATTAAGAGCTGGTAGAGATTAGGCTTGTCACCAGTGACAAATGTCTACAGGTGTAAGTTGAAAAGCAGTCTGACTGGTTGCATCACAGTAGTATGGAGCCTCAAATGCACAAGGTCACAGGAGGCTGCAGAGAGTTATAGACTCCCTCAGTTCTATCATGGGCACAACCCTCCCCGCTATGGAAGAAATCTTCAAGAGGCAATACCTCAAGAAGGTGGTGTACATCATTAAAGGCCGTCACCATCCAGGACATGCCCTTTTCTATTACTGCCATTGGGGAGGAGGATGTTGACTCCATCAACATTTTACAAACAGCTTCTTCACTTCTGCCATCAGATTTCTAAGTGGTCCATGAGCATTACCTCATTATTCAAATCAAATCAAGTTTAATTATCATTCAAAGCATGCATAGATACAGCTGATTGAGACAGCATACCTCTGGGGCCAAGGTGCAAGACATTCAAAAATACTGAGTAATATAATTCAAAATAGTAAGCAGAGAAGCTTATTCACTAGGGGGGGATAAAAACCATATGCATGGTCCAAGACCTTGAATGACATTGTCCTGCGATCGATGGTTAGAGATTCAGGTCAGAGGAAGATAAATCACCCATGAAGCAGACGTGATGAGCTGAATTGCCTAAGTCTACTCTTATGTTTTATGGAGTCTACTCTTATGTTTTATGGTCTAAAACTTCAAATTCTGACACTCCTATTCCAAACTTTATATTGAGGAATGAAAGTTGCCTGTGCTTTATGGTGTGGCTATTATTCAGCAGTTACCACATGGACCTGACACAGTTAATCCTTAATGCAATGACAGGGAGGCCCAAAATGGCACCTTCTTGACTCTGCTGAAACTTAAGCCTATTAAAAGCCATTCAGCCTGTGTCAAAGCACCCGTATACATGCACTCACACAGGCATGTGATCGGGTAATTTGAGTGTTATGCGGAAATGGCCCAGAGGTGAAGGTGCTGCCTGGTGTAGGGTGGCCATGATCATATAAATGATTAGGACAGGCTTGAGGGGTCATCTGACATAATGCTGCTCCTGCTTTCTTGTGTTCACTTTACTTTTTATTATTCACTAAACAGACTATTATAAATGCATATTAAGAAGTGCGAGTGGTCTAAACACATTCATTTTTCATCCATGGGATATAACAAAAACTTCAAGATTTATGTGTAGTTTGTCACCAAATCAGTTGTTCCTTTATAACTTGCTCAGATTTGATTTATTTGTTGAATTATTGATGTTTAATTTCTTCATTAGCTTGAATTGTAACAATAGTGAGAACAAATGACAATTTCACTCTACTGTGAATCTGGCACCAACTTCTGGACTATATGAATATGCAGTTGAACATGGAAGTACAAAAGTTGTTGTCAGCAATTCTTTCCAAAGGGTGCACTGATTACAGCCGTCTCTTTCTGATCTTAATATGTGCATGCTACACAATACTGTAAACATAACAATTTTTGAAAGTGGCATTATTTTAAATGGCATGCTAAATTATTATTGGTTATAAATCTTTTGTTAATAGTCATTATGTGTGTGAATCGTAACTACATAATGAACAATACTTGTCATAGCTACAAGTATATACTGCTCCCTGACAATCTAGCCTTTCATTTGAATTTTCACACATTAAATACAAGGTGGAATCAAAGTGTCAGAGGGATGTAGGTAGATGTGTTATAGAACAAATGGTTTTCCCTATGTAACTAAAAGGTAATTTGTCATTCCTTTATATTAAAAAAAAGTTATGAATAGAAGAATTTAGTTAGTGCATTAGAATTTAGTTATAAGTAAAATGCATTTGGGTATTTTTGGTATTTGCAAACCCATTGACTTGTCTGTTTTTAGAGAAATGTGTAAGTAAGAATATATTTTACAATGGACCAAATATTTCAATTTTTCAGATTTTGCGTATAAAATGATTTAATTAAATTAGCAGTGTAAAAGAGAATGGTTCAACAGTTGAATATGCCAAGACAGTATAAATCACTCCCAAGCATGGGTACATTCTTGATAATTAGCAACTTCAGGCCTGGTTGATTATGACTCCAAAGTTTTAAACTGGAAGCAGTATGTCGTTTATGATTTCTTGCATCAGTACATTTGTCCTGATGTGCGCCTGAACGGCTGGACAGGGACGAAGAATGGGAGATAGTTCCTGCCCCAGGAGTGAAAGCCATATGCCATTTTTCAGTCACAGTGAAAGCAGAGGGAAGGCAGGGGCAGGATTGAGTGGTAGACCACACAGGCTGACTCTCTGGTTAAGAAGGTGCATGGTGCATTGGCCTTCATCAACTGTGGGATTGAGTTTAAGGGCTGAGAAGTAATGTTACAGCTATATAGGACCCTGGTCAGACACCACTTGGAGTACTGTGCACAGCTCTGGTTATCTCACTACAAGAAGGATGTGGAAACTGTAGAAAGGGTGCAAAGGAGACTTAAAAGGATGTTGCCTGGATTGGGGAGCATGCCTTATGAGCAAAGGTTGAATGAACTAGGCCTTGGGAGCGGCGGAGGATGAGAGATGACCTGATAAGCCATATAAGATGACGAGAGGCATTAATCTTGTGGATAGTCAGAGGCTTTTTCCCAGGGCTGAAATGGCTAACACAAGAGGGCACAGTTTTAAGGTGCTTGGAAGTAGGTACAGAGGAGATGTCAAGGTAAGTTTTTTTTTTAAACAGTGGTGAGTGCGTGGAATGGGCTGGTAGTGATTTGTGGTGGAGGTGGATATGATAGGGTCTTTTAAGAGACTCCTGGATAGGTATATGAAGGTATGGGTAAACCTAGGTAATTTCTAAAGTAAGTACATATTTGGCACAGCATTGTGGGCTGAAGGGCCTGTTTTATGCTGCAGGTTTTCTATGTTCTATTATAAGTCCATAACATATAGCAGAACTAGGCCATTTGGTCCTCAAGTCTGCTCCACCATTACACTGCTGACATATTTTCTCTCACAGCCCAAGTCTCCTGCCTTCTCCCATATCCCTTCATGCTCTGTCTAATCAAGAACCTACCAACCTTTGTCAATTATACATCACAAGTAAACTTGGGCTACAGTGAACAAGGAAATCTCTACTACATCCTTCACAAAATGACATTGATTCTAGTTTTTCAGTGCACCAATGTAAATATCATCTGCACTCAGTGGCTCCTTTATTAAGTGCCTCTTGTACCTAATAAAATAACCACTGAGGATATTTATGGTCTTCTGTTGCTGTAGCCCATCTACTTTAAGGTACAACATGTTATGCATTCAAAGATGCTCTTCTGCACACGGCTGTTGTAACACCTAGTTGTGTTACTCTCGTCTTCCCTGTAAACTCTAAAAATTCTTGTGTGTTAGAATTTCAGGAGATCAGCAGTTTCTGAGATACTCAAACCTTCCTATCTGCACCAACAGTCATTCCATGGTCAAAGTCACCTAGTTCACATTTCTGATATTTGATCTGAGCAACAACTGAACCTCTCGACCATGTCTGCATGCTTTTATTCATTGAGTTGCTGCCACGTGATTGGCTGATTAGTTATTTGCATTAACAATTAGGTGCACATAATACAATTACCACACAGTGTACATTGCAAAGAGTTTGAATTTAATATTCCTGGTAAATTGTTATCTTTCTCCTTCATTTGTCTGAAGAAACTGATGGAGGGTTTTGACTCTAAATATTGACAATTCCTTTTCCGCACACAGATGCTGCTCAATCTGTTGAGTCCCTCCAGCAGATTGTTTATTGCTCTAGGTTCCAGCAGAGTGTGTGTGTGTACGTGTGTGTGTACACACGTACCAATCTGCTTTCCGTCATTCTTTCAGCTACATTTTTAGGCCTGTAAATTCGCTGTTAAAGAGTATGACTCAAAAGAATTTAACCAGAAAACAGATTGTGGGACTTACTGCCATCAATCTTGGAAATTTACAGTTCTGCTTCCATGTCTTTATTTATTTTATTTAGAGATACAGCGCAGAATGGGCCCCTCCGGTCCAACGAGCCACCCCACCCAACAACCCATCTATTTAACCCTAGCCTAACCACAGAACTGTTTACAATGACCAATTAACTTAACAACTGGTACGTTTTTGGAATGTGGGAGGAAGCTGGAACAGCCAGAGGAAACCCGCACATTCAGGGGAGGGTGTCTTCAGGTTGTATAAAGCTGCCAGTCCTTGCACAGTGGTATGCAGTATATCTGTGTGCAGCATTTTGTGTGATTCACTCACAGAAGCTTGACCTATGGGAAAACTCCAGCAGAAACAGGCCTTCACAACGAGTGCAATGTTGATTTCACCAACATGCAAAGGAAGTCAGAGTAAATAAGTTCCTTGGTCTGCTGCAGTTCAAGCTGCGTACAGTATACAGGCAAGTTTTAATCTTGAGCAATGCTGGCGATTTCCTGCTTCTGTTCCTCTACCATTATCACATCATCAGTACTGATGCAGCGTCTGTTTCTCCCTTCCACTCAACAATTCATCATGATCCCAGTCTTCACCCAGTGTCAATCCAGTCCTCTTCAGAAGCTATTATAATTCCAGCATAATGTCACGCTTCTACAGCAGCTGACCCACTAGCCCGAAACTTCTTCCTTCCTGACCTGGTCCTGGGGAGACGCAATTTTCTAAGTTCTTTTTCTCCCTGTGTGCACATTGCCTCTGTTCTCCCTGTGTACATATCGCCTTTGTTCTCCCGAGCTCCATCTTTCCATTCCCTGGCGTTTTCTCTATTCAATGGCATTCTCTTATCGTGATTGCAGTGCAGATAGAGGAAAGGCCCTTGAGCATAATAATCATGTCTGTTGCAGTGGGACTGTTGCACAAAACATGTTGACTGTCTTTACACTGTTTCATTTGCTTTAACTGATACCAAGAATTTCTCAGGTCATGTCTTTAGAAAAATGTAAACACTAAAAGAGCTAGAAAACTAACATAAATGCAGAATGTGCTGAAGAAGCAGCAAGCTGTATCTGAGTAGACACAGAGTTAGCATTTCAAGTCATTGAGTTATCAACAAAGGGGAAAATAAGTGTGTGTAATATTTTTTTCTTAAAAGTATTGAATCGGTAAAAGAAAGGATGGAAGGAAAGAAGTCCATAAAAAGGCTGATATAATTGATGGAAGCATTCTGCAGAAGGTAAAATAAATGTGAACTTGGTGCAAGGCCAGAAAGCTGTAAAGAAACTAATTGAATAGAGTAGGCAGGGAAATAAAAATGGCCAGTAACTGACTTGATGCTTTGATTCATACACTGGTAAACTGAATACGATCAGCTAATTGGATCCACGTTCATAGCTGGCAAAGGTGTTCAATTGGATGCTGGTTCCCTTGAGAGTGACAAGAATTTTCTTAATATTGATTGCCCTGTTGAGCAAGTTGCATTCATCACACATCTTTTTCACTTGATTTGTTATTTATCTGGGGAATTGGGCAAATGCAATGCCATTTGTAAAGTGGCAGACTTGTGTAGCACAGCAGAAATTTTATCAGTGGTTTCATCCCTTCTGTGCTATTTTGCAGAAGATTTAAATCTAAAGGAAGTTCAGTTATTATAGTGTGGTTTGGTGTCAAAAGATATGCAGGAAACATTGTGTGGTGTTTACATTGCAAATCGTAGTTTTTATGTTTGGCAAATATGTTGATGAAATTCTTGCATATAGATAAAACATTCGATGGGCTGTAGTCATCGCAAGAGGTCATTCGTTGGTGAAGCTGCATGATGCTTATAGAGAGCTCGGGATCTTTCAGAACTTTGCAGCAAGCTGCAATCATCGCAAACTTTTGAGCACTCAGCAGGAGCCAATGAAAAGAAGCATACTGTAAGCAAGGCAGCTAGGTTTAGGCGAGAAAAGGCGCAGGCTAAGCTCAAGAGGTTAGAGGTATAACGAGTGTAGACAGAACGGTAGTTCAGGCAGTGGAATGCTCTACCTGTGAGTTATGGGATTTCAGGGTTCCCTGATGACTACATCTACAGGAAGTACACCCAACTTCAGATCCTGACTGACAGGGGCAAGGAGCTGGAGCTGGATACACTCAAAACCAGATTATCGGCAGCAGACCTCAGATGAAATGTTTACTGCGGTGGTAACAGTCAGAGTGCAGGCATCTGATAGTTGGTGGGTGACCACCAGGAGAAGTGAGGGGAGTAAACAGTCAGTGCAGGGTTCCCCTGTTGCCATTCCCCTCAGCAGCAAGTGTACAGTATCCCTTTGGGATTAGCTATCGGAGCTCAGCAGCAGCAGCCAGGCCATGACAGTGATAGTGATCGGAGACTCGGTAGTTAGGGGGACTGACAGCAGATTCTATGGCTGCGAAAGAGAAGCCAGGATGGTGGTGTTGCTCCAAGGTGCAAGAGCCCAGGATATCTCAGAGTAGCTGCAGAAGATTCTCAAGAGGGAGGGTGAGCAGCCAGAAGTCATGGTGCACAATTTGCACCAACGACAAGGGTAGAGAGATGAAGAGGTCCCGCGCAGTGTGTTTAGGGAGTTGGAGAAGAGGCATTCGAGTAGTAATCTCTGGTTACTCTCATACTAGTCAGGGCAAGAATAGGATGATAATACAGACAATGTGGTGCAGGGGGGCAGGGTCTCAGATTTCTGGATCACTGGGATCTCTTCTGGGGAAGGTATGATCTGCACAAAATGGACGAGTTACACCTGAACACAAGGGGGAACCAATATCCTTGCGGGCAGGTTTGCTGGAGCTGTTGGGAAGGGTTTGAACTAAATGGGAATTGAAGTGCTCGAGCTAAGGATGGGGCAATTGGTATATAAGTTGATGCATTGTGTAGTGAGACTGTAAGGAAGGACAGGTAGGTGAAAGGGTAAAGCTGCAGTCAGTGGATGAGTTGGAGTGTATCATATGAGCAAAATTGAAAAGGGTTATGAACAGAGGACCAGAAGTGTTAATAGGACACATAGAAAATACGGAACAAGGCAGATGATCTTGTAACGCATTTAGAGATTAGCAGGTATGATATTGTGGGCATCACTGGGTTGTGGCTGTAAGAAGATCATAGTTGGGAGCTTAACACCCAAGGATGCACATTGTATCGGAAGGACAGACAGGTGGGCAGAGGAGGTGGGGTGGCTTTGTTGGTTAAAAAATGAAATCAATTTTTATAAATTCTTTCTGATATTTATTCAATTTGGGTTTTGATTTTATCCCTTCAATTTTGCCTAATAAAAATAATATTGGATTATGTGGAAGTTGTGTTCCAATAATTTGTTCCACTAAAACTCTTAAATTTGTCCAAAAAGGTTGAATTTTAGAACAAGACCAAGTAAAATGTAAAAAAGTACCAATTTCTTGGTTACATCGGAAACACTGATCAGATAAATTTGGCTATTGCAGTTACTTGGAAATCGGATGCATATTTAAGTATAGATCATTGGAAGAATGAAATTTCCAGCTGTATTCCACTTGAAAAAATTACTTATAATTTAAGAGATAAATATGAAACATTTTTGAAAATTTGGCGCCCTTATTTACAAAAGACAGGATTAAATATATAGGTGCTCTGAAGATAAAATAATTCGTTATTTGGGGAAAGAAATAAATATATATACTAAAGTTATTAAGAACTCCATGGAGCATGTGGGGATCTTCCGATATCCAGGCATTCTTTCTTTCTTTCCTTCTTTCTTTCTTTTTTTTTCTATAGGGATGTTAGGGGGGAGGGGAGAGGGTATTTTTTTTTCTTTCTGTAATCATCTGAAAACTTAATAAAAAAATGTTTTAAAAAAATGATATCAAATCATTAGAAAGAGGTTACATAGTTTCAGAAGAGGTAGGGTCCTTGTGGGTAGAGTTAAAAAAACTGAAAGGGTAAAAAGATGCTGATGGGAGTTATACAAGTTTCCCCCGCTATCCGGAAGTGGAGCGTTCCTGTGAAACGGTTCGTAAACTGGAATGTTGTAAAGTGAAGAAGCAATTACCATTTATATGGGAAAAATTTGTGAACGTTCCCAGACCCAAAAAATAACCTACAAAGTCATGCCAAATAACACATAAAACCTAAAATAACAGTAACATATAACAAAAGCGGGAATGATGTGATAAATACACAGCATATATAAAGTGGAAGTACTTTTCTGCAATTATTGCAGCACTGTTTAGCGTAGCGTATGATCTCACTACATAGCGGAAGCACTCTCTCCAGTAACCTTTAAGGTATGAAGCTGCCAAATCATACCAAATAACACATAAAAATACACAGCCTATATAAAGTAGAAATAATGTATGTACAGTGTAGTTTCACTTACCAGAATTGGGAAGACAGCGAGCACACTGGTGTGTTAGGCTGAGTCATTGGAGGTTGAGGTGCTTGGCAATTTTTTCCAATAAATTGCAGTTTCGCCACAATTAAACACATATGAATAACCACCTTCTGTAGTTATTTTCTTTAGTTCTGCTGGGAACGTTTCGGCAGCTTCAGTATCAGCTGAAGCACTCTCTCAGGTAAACGTTAAACTATGAAGCTGACCTCACCTCAGAAGTTGATCAAACCACCCATGACTACCTTTAAATTTCACTTTTACAACACTTTCATCACCATCATCCAGTGATTTCTGTTTCAGCTTATTAAAAACACGGACTGATTTCTCCTTAAGTATAAGGTAACTTAATGGAACACCGCTCTTTGTATACCCTTCAATCCACTCAAGCAATAGACTTTCTATTTTAACCATGACTGGATGCCGACTAAGAGAGACCACTTTGCTACGAGCAGAACGAACAGTAACATCGGCAGCTTTCAAGATTCACTCTCTCTCCATATAAATAGTGCGAAATGTTTCAGTGCGTGGACAATGTCTTTACTTCATTCACCATGATCAAAACACTTAATTGTGTCTAGTTTTACACTGTGTAACACCCTTATGAGCTCTTTTAGGCTTTTCCGATACCTTCAGAACTCATCTTGCTAACAGATGCACAAAATAAACCGACATAAAGCACAGATGCTCAGAGGCACGTGTTTAAGCAATGCCGGCTATAATGCAGTTCTGGGGGAGGAGCTTGGCTGCTTTTTTCGCGCGCTGCCTTTTCTTGTAACAGTGAAAACACCTTCTGTTAGCGAAAACAGGTAACTAATGTCGGTCTTTCGTAACAGCGAGGTACCGTAAAGTGAACGTTCGAAAAACGGGGGCCACCTGTATACAGGCCTCCAAACAGCAGCCAGGATGTGGGATATAAATTACAATTGTAGATAGAAAAGGCATGTAAAACAGGCAATGTTATGATAGTCATGGGGGATTTCAATATGGCAGGTAGATTGGGGATAATCTATTTGGTGCTGGATCCCAAGAACAGGAATTTGTAGAATGCCTGTGAGGTGGCTTTCCAGAACAGCTTGTGGTTGAGCCCACTTGGAGAAAGGCAATTCTGGATTGGGTGTTGTGTGATGAACCAGATTTGACTAAGAAGCTGCAAGTAAAATAACCCTTAAGAGGCAATGATTATAATATGATAGAATTCACCCTGCAGTTTGAGAGGGAGAAGGTAAAGTCAGATATATCAGGATTACAATGGGGTAAAGGTAATTACAGAGGTATGAGGTGGAGCTGGCCAAAGTTGATTGGACTGGGAAACTAGAAGGGATGACGGCAGAACAGCAATGGCTGGAGTTTCTGAGGGGAATTTGGAAGGTGCTTAGAATCATACCAAAGAGGAAGAAGTATTCTAATGGAAAGATGAGGCAATCAGGGCAAACTAGGGAAGTCAAAAACAGCATAAAAGCAAAAGCATATAATACAGCAGAAATTGGTGGGAAGTTAGAGGATTGGAAAGCTTTTAAAAACCAACAGAAGACAACTAAAAAAGCCAGAAGGAGGCAAGATGAAATATGAAGGTAAAACTAGCCAATAATATAAGAGGATACTAGAGTGTTTTTCAGATATACAAAGTGAACGAGAAGCAAAAGTGGATATTGGACTGCACTTTTGTAGAAGGAATAAAGCTGCAGATTATTTTCTAAATGGGGAGAAAATTCAGAAATGAGACAGATAAAGTGACTTGGGAGTCCTTGCATAAGATTCTCTAAAGGTTAACTTGCAGGTTGAGTCATGAATTAGCATTCATTTCAAGAGGACTAAAATATAAGCGTAAGGATATAATGCTGGGGCTTTAGACGGCAGTGATCATATTGTACTTGTATATTTGTGAGCAGTTTTGGGCCCCTTATCTAAGAGATGTGCTAGCATTAGAGAGGTTCCAGAGGTGGTTCCCGAGAATGATTCTAGCAATGAAAGGGTTAATTAATGCATGCTGAACAATTGATGGCTCTGAGCCTGTACTCACTGGAGTTTAGACGAATGAGGGAGGATCTCATCGAAACCTATCGAATATTGGAAGGCCTAGATAGAGTGGATGTTTCCTATAGTGGGTGAGACCAGGATTGGGGGCATAGCCTCAGAATAGTGTGACGTCCATTCAGAACACAGCAAAGGACGAATTTCTTTAGCCAGAGGGTAGTGAATCTTTGACATGCATTGACACAGACAGCTGTAGAAGCTAAATAATTTATATTCAAAAACCAGACATATGCATTTTTAAAATATGTATATTTAAAATGGAGGTTAATAGGTTCTTGACTGGTCAAGTCATCAAAGGTTATGGGGAGAAGGCAAGAGAATGGGGTTGAGATGGATAATAAATCAGCCATGATGGAATGCTGGAACAAACTCGATGGGCTGAATGGACTAACTGCTTCTGTGTCTTGCGGTCTGAATGGTTGGAGCAGGTGTAATAACAATGTCACTGCAATCGTGCAAAGCTCCTATTACATGTGATCTTGCCCTTTTTAAACATTTAAAATTGGATATGCATTAAATTTAATTTCAGTACAATGGGTGGTAGCACAACAGTCTCGTAATTCTGAGCACTGAAGGAAACTTGTTTCTTTGCATAGTTTTGTATGACTAGGAAATTAAGTAGAGGTTACATACGTGCACTTGCAAGATGCCTGGAACCTTGCAGTCGTGTCTACTGCAAATGCCCAGTTTTATTTCTTTATTAAAAGCTATTGATCATTCAAATTTACATGTTACATAGTATTTTTTTAAAGAAATATATTTGCATTGCATTTGCCATGGCCTCCATATCTGCTGCAGATTTTTACAGCTAAAGCATTCCTAAAATATAATCACTCATAAAACTGAAAACAAACAAATTGAACCCAATAAAGGTGTGACCAACAGTGAATTAAATGATGCAGCAGAAACATGAGAAATTCTGAAGAAGCTGGAAATCCGAATCCATGTCCAAAATGCTGACCAATCTCAGCAGGTCAGACAGCTTTACCTTTACCTTTTCTACCCACCTGGTTTCACCTTTCACGACCTAGCTATTCTTTCCCTCCCCTCAACATTTTATTCTGGCATCTTCCCCCTTTCTTTCCAGTGCTGAAGAAGGGTCTTGGCCTGAAACAACTGTTTGTCCATTTTCCTAGATGCTGCCTGACCATCTGAGTTCATCCAGCATTTTGTGTGTGTTGCTGAATGATATAGCATCTGTTTTGAGAGTGTGCTGAGTGATAAGTTTTGACCATATGGTTGAAATGCCTCTTTGACCATCTTTTGAACTGGGCCTTGGTATTATGTGCAGAACCTGGCATCTCATTCAAGCAGCTTCAACAGTACATCCTTTCCTCAATGCTGCACTCAAATTTCAGTACGTATAATTACCTTGACTATGTTTTCAGGTCTCTGTGGTAGATAGGCTTCTATCAGACTCCAAAGTGATGACTACTATCACTGAGCCAGGATCGGCAAGAAACTCCTGCTATAGTTGCTCTGCTTCCATTCAAAAATCTTTTGAGTGCAAGTTTATTAACTTCGGCATACGAAATTTTTGGAGAGGAGTCATTTCAACGGGGGTTGCTGGTTGCGTTGATCTGGAGGAGAAGGATTAGGAGAGGGAATTGGAGTTCAATGCCTGCAAGGCTAAGAAGTCAGCTGTCCTTGTTAGAACAATTAATAAGAAAAAGTCTCAGCAAACGAGAGTTATGGAATGGAGGAGAGAGTTATTGAGGATGCAGAAATGAAAGTGTTTCAGAATAAGGAAGAACTGTTGCCCAACTGGGATACGTTGTATTGCACTGCTCTGTTGCCACAGGGAAAAAACAAATTTCATGACTTATGGGAGTGATGATGAATCTGATGCTGATATGGAACTGAGAGTGGGAAGGTTGCAAGCAAGGAGAGGGGAATTTTGGCTGGAAACAGGGGAGGGAGTGGGAAGCACCCGAGAGACAGTCTGTAATGATCAGTAAACCAATTATTTGGAATGAAAAAACTTTGCCTGGTATCTCAGTGCCCTGTCCCGGCACTCCTCCTCTGCCACCTGTCCCACAACACAGCACTCCACCCTTGCCATTCCCAACATCCTTTGCTCTCACCAGATTTACAAACTGTGTGTGTGCATATAAACTTTTGCACAGTACTGTATTTGTGACGAACAAATGGAAGACAAAGATTGCTTGCTGGTAGCACATAAATTCAGATTCAGAGATGATGGTGATCCCAAGCTATCTCATTATACATTCCGAAATCAGAAACACTTCCCACCATAAGCATGTTGGATAAATAAAAAGTTGTATTACAAAAGTAAAAACAGGCAGTTTTATTCAAGGCACAAATGCAAAAACACACTTTTCAATGGGGCACAGACACGTCATTAAAATCTCATCAACACGATATAAAATCTGTTAAGTACATTTGATTTCATTATTATTGATGTGGATTTGGCCATTAGAAACCGAATGTCTTCTCTGACATTGGTTACCAAGGATATTTCAAAATGTAGAATTCTGCACTGACTTCAAACGGCTGCTGTCAAAATTTTAAAACATGTATAGTTAAAAGAAGAATGATATTTTCTTTCAGCAGCACCCACTGCTGTTATACCATAATATGTAAAAAAAAGACAGTTTCATAAAACCATATGCCTACCCTGCAGAACTTGTCACACTAGGATTGTTGAAGCATCCCCTTTGCCATGAGATTTCTGAGCTGTCCATGAACACTCCTCATTAGTCCTTTGCTTTTGCACCACTTGTTTTGTAATTTAGAGTGTTTTTATTTCTTTGCGCTGTACAGCAAAACACATTTCATTTCATGGAAGACGATGATAACCTGATTCTACATTCAGTCAAGTTTCCAGTGCAATTTTATACTTCAGGACATGGCCCCTCTGATTGTCCTGGCTGCATATAGTCAGTTTGAGAATTGGTGATTGTTTCTAACCTTTATAAAACATTATTTGTATTTATTAGTGCACAATGTAACTTTGAAGATGACCATTTTAATTGCATAATTGTCTTTTATGCAGTAATTGATCCCGTTTGTTCCAGCATTTGTCACTTTTCCTCTTTCACCCTTTCACTCTCAGCACTTACCTTTCTCCACAATTACTTAGACTAATGCCTAGACAACGTTAGTTATCTAGGCACCCGTTGGTTCATGGCCCCAAGAATGAAAGTAGGGAGCATAAGTTAGCTGTAGAAATATATCTGCATTAGAAACCTCTTCTGAATTTGGAAGGAAACTAATTGAAAGAAGAAGTGTAATATATGATGTGAGGAAATAATACCATCTGAATATATAACTGACTAAATGGTGTCTTTCCCATGATGAAAGTAAAGCTATAGTATTCTAGCTTAGTCAGTGTTATTCATGCAGTATATTAGATTTCTCCCACATGCATCTGGTATCCTTTTGTGTACTTCTCTAGCTGAAAGAAGGAGGTAATTGGCATTTTCCTCGAAGTAACTTGCTATAATATTGAGATACATTGATTGATTTCTTTAATCAGCAGATTTTGTCCAACTAGAGCAATTGATGTACAAAGTCCTGGCTGATCATCCAGTGCCGTACTGTGGGGATATTTATCTGAGATTCTGTTTATAGATTAGAAATATAGACAAGTCGAGTCATAGAAAATTACAGGACAGAAATGGGCCCATAAGCCCATCTAGTCCCTGCTGAACTATATAAACTCACTACTCCCATCAACCTGTACCAGGACCATAGCCCTCCATATCCTGACCATCCTGTGTACTCATCCAAACTTCTCATGCTGAAATCTAGCTCACATGCAGCACTTGTGCTGGCAGCTCGTTCGACAGTCTCACGACCCTCTGTCATGTTCATGTTCCCCTTAAACTTTTCACCTTTTTCCACCCTTAACCCATGACTTCTGATTGTAGTCCCACCCAACCTCAGCGGGAAAAGCCTGCTTGAATTTCTCCTGTCTGTATCTTCATAATTTTGTGCATGTGGTGAACTACATATACCTGTCTGGACTCGCACCCCGCCCCCCCCATCCTGCTGACTGCTCCTGTGGCTCCTCCCAGGGACCCCGGTTGATGCACCATCAATAACTCACACTGAGACGTAAGGCGAGATATCGGCTTTTATTGACTGGAAGAAGGAACCAGGAGTGAGTGTCCATCATACCATGTCCTGGAGACTGAGGCCGAGCGTCAGGCCTCAGATCGCCTTTATACAGGGGCCTGTGGGAGGAGCCACAGGAGCAGTCAGCAGGGGGGCGTGTCCAGACAGGCACATAGTTCACCACATTACGTCTCAGTGTGAGTTATTGATGGTGCATCAATTTTATTGACTGGAAGAAGGAACCAGGAGTGAGTGTCCATCATACTATGTCCTGGAGACTGAGGCCGAGCGTCAGGCCTCAGATCGCCTTTATACAGGGGCCTGTGGGAGGAGCCACAGGAGCAGTCAGCAGGGGGTGTGTCCAGACAGGCACATAGTTCACCACACCGGTATAAAGGCGATTGGAGCCTGAGTCCCAGCCTCAGTCTCCAGGATGTAGTGTGGTGGTCAATTGCTGCTTGTTCTTTCTTCCAGCCAATAAAAGCCAGTATCTCGTCTCACGTCTCCAAGAGTTATTGATGGTGCATCAATGCATCTCTGTTAAATCTCCCTTCAGTCTTCTCTGCTCTATGGAATAAAGTCTTAACCTATTCAATCTTTCCTTGTAACTCTGAACCTCCAGTCCTGGCAATATCCTTGTAAATTTTCCCTGTATTCTTTCAACCTCATTTGCATAGGGATAGGCCCTTTGGCCTACACGTGCTGAACAAAATACCGAATTAAACTAATCGCATCTGTTGGTACAAGGCCTGTATCCCTCTGCTTCTAACCTCATCAGGTGTGCGTCTCAATGCCTCTCAGGCGTTGCTGTTGTACTTGCTTCTACCGCCTCCCCAAGCAGCACGATCCATGCACCTACCACTGTGTAAGGTAGATAAAGTCAGTTTCCTACGTTACAGTGAATCCATTCCAAATCAGGCAGTGTGAACCTCTAAAGGGTGTTACATAATTACCCTTTAAAATATAAAATCTCAATTTTTTTGTATGTTAAGGAAATGGAGGTGTATTTGTTTGATAAATGTACTGCTGAGAAGAGATCACTTGGGGTCTTAGTGAATGGTAGAACAGGTGCAAAGGTCTAGTACTGCTAGATTTAGCACCTCTGCATATAAAGGCTATACAGATAGAACAATACATCAAACGTCTGAATATTGGCATTCTTCATTTAGACCTGCATATTCCAGTTAATCATTTTTGTTTATCAGACTAATGATATAATAGCAAAACTACCTGTCATGGGTAGTTTCCTGTGCCTTGCACAAAAATATATGGCATGTATTATTCTTTTATTAAAAAAGGGCAAAGATCCAACAGAGTGTTCCTTGTACAGGCCGATTTCTTTGCTTACTGTTGATGTTAAAATTTTGGCCAAAGTTTTGGCTCATAGATTAGAAACTGTTATACCCTCTATTATTTTTGATGATCAAACTGGTTTTATTAAAAATCGTCTTCCTTTTTTTTGATATATGGCGTTTATTTAATATTTTATATTCGCCTTCAACTGGGACTCCTGAATGCGTTAAACTCTCTCGATGCGGAGAAAGCATTTGATTGTATAGAGTGGAACTACCTCTTTGCGGTTTTAGCAAAATTTAACCTCGGTCAAAGTTTTATCTCTTGGATCAAATTGCTATATTTATGTCCTACCGCCTCTGTTTTGACTAATTCTCAGCAATCCCAGTTATTTAACCTTAAACGTGGCACCCGTCAAGGATGCCCCTTAAGTCCCTTTCTTTTTGATTTGGCTGTAGAGCCCCTGGCGATTGCATTTCGAAGCTGTCCTGAATTGATGGGGATCTGGAGGGGGGGTGTTGAGCATAAAGTTTCTCTTTATGCTGATGATCTATTACTTTTTCTTTCAAATCTGTCCACATCCTTACCTCCAATATTTTCATTTCTTGATCAATTTAGCCAGTTTTCTGGCTATAAACTTAATTTACGTAAGAGTGAACTTTTCCCAATTAATAAAGAACCACAAGTATTAGCATTTCGCAACCTCCCCTTTAAAGTAGTTGATAATCAATTTACCTACCTTGGTATTACAGTTACAAGGAAGTTTAAAGATCTTTTTTGTGAAAATTTTGCCAATCTTTTGTACTCTACAAAACAGAGTTTGTCACAATGGTCACCTATATCTATGTCCTTGGTAGGTCGTATTAATGTTATTAAAATGTATGTTCTCCCTAATTTTTTATATTCATTTCAATCTATTCCAATTTTCATTTCTAAAACCTTTTTTGATTCCTTAGACTCTATTATTTTGTCCTATCTGTGGAAGAGTAAGCGTTCTAGAATTAATAAAGTTTATCTTCAAAAATCTAAGAAAGAGGGTGGCATGGCCTTACCTAATTTTCATCTATACTACTGGGCAGCTAAAATTCGTTGTCTTCTGGCCTTTTTTTCATAGCCAGTCTGACAGCCCTAAATGGGTAGCAATGGAGCTGAATTCCACTAAGGATCTATGTATCTCTGCACTTCTTGGATCTGCACTCCCTAGTAGTTTGTCTAGACTAATTGTTAATCCTCTTGTTAGACATACATAGCGAATATGGGCCCAGTTTAGGAAATTTTATGGTTTTTATTGTTTTTCCCTTTCTAGTCCTATTTTACATAACCATCCTTTTCTACCTAGTATGTATGATTCAACATTTTATGATTGGTATAGAAAGGGCATTAGGTATTTTGAAGATCTTTTTATTGATAATCGCTTCGTATCCTTTCAACAGCTCTCTGCTAAGTTCAATCTACCTAATGCCCATTTCTTTAGATATCTCCAAATCAGACATTTTATCAATCCTTTATTTCCCAACTTCCCTGAAATGCCCGAGAAAAATGCTATGGACTTATTTCTTTCTATTAATCCATTGGATTAAAGGCTTAATATCTTTTATTCATAATAAATTAGTATCCTTACGGCGTGCCCCTGTGGATAAAATCAGAATGGCTTGGGAGCATGACTTAAATATCCCTTTATCTGATGAGGTTTGGGACTCGATTCTCAAATCGGTTAATTCAACTTCTCTTTGTGCTCGCCACTGTCTTTTACAGTTTAAGATTGTTCATAGGGCCCATATGTCCAAATCTATACTATCTCAATTTTATCCTAATATCAATCCTCTTTGTGATAAATGCAAAAGTGGCGAGGCTTCTCTTATTCATATGTATTGGACCTGTCCTAGTCTAGAGAAATTTTGGAAAGATGTTTTCATAACTTTATCCTGTATTCTGGATCGCCACTTAGAACCTAACCCTTTGGTTTCTTGAGTGAGACAGATATACGCTTGAGTTCGACTAGATGTCGAATATTATCTTTTGTTTCTCTCCTGGCTAGACGTCTAATTCTTCTTAGATGGAGAGATGTTGCCCCACCCATGCATGCTCAATGGCTTAGTGATATCATGTCCTGTTTAGACCTTGAAAAAATTCATTATTCAATTCTTAATTCGGATATAAAGTTTCATAAGGTCTGGGGACCTTTTGTTGAGTATTTTCATAACTTTCCTTTTAATTAAGTTTTTTTTCCAGTCCCTTTTAGCTTTTTTTTAGGTGGTAGGCATTATTATCTTCTGTTTTCAATTGTATTTACAGTTTTGGGGGTTTGAATGTTCTGATTTATATTTTCTACATTTTGTTTTGGTTGGTCTGGAGTTTTTTTTGTGGGGTTAGGGGGTGGACACTAACTTTACACGACTTCAACTTGGGTGCTTTTTCAATTATTTTATTTTGTATTATATTTCTATTGTATGTTTATCTTGCACTGTACTAATTTCCTATTTTGTTTTTGGGGTTTTTTTTGTTTGTAGTGTTGTAGAAAATGCATTAAAAATCAATAAAAAATATGGAATCAGTAGGATGTTAATTCAACTGTGGGAGATGATTTATCCTTTTTCATTGACCAACAGACAATTTATAGGAAACCCATGTGTTTAATGCCACCACTTCTTTAAGGAAAGGATGTAGCCATGTTACAGTTCTTGTGTGATGGTATTAAAATTTCCCTAAAAATATTTGTCATTTTTAATGGGAGTACAGTGCTAAAGTCAAAATATTATAAACATTTTGCCTTTGCAACTGGATTCCTGTTAAATGCAATAAAACAAGCTGAGTCACTTCCCTGTTGATATTAATAATTAAACTTTGACTGGAGCTCCACACATTCTGTGCCCTTTCATGGGTATGTGACATATATCGGTCTGCCCTTTCAGACATCACATAGAATATATATGAATTTGTAGAGAAGGTGGAGGTGGATTTGCTCACTGGCTGTTAAGCTGCAGGCATCTTAACATTTGTGGGTCAGAATGGGACAGTCCACATGCTTTCTCTTGCCCCAGAGCTGGAAAAATCTGGGTGGATTGATCATGAAGGTGAAGTTTACCTTCGATAGGTTTCAATAAATATATTTAATGTCAGAAATCTATACATCCTAAAATTCTTTTTCTTCACAAATATCCATAAATGTAGAGGAGTGCCCCAAAGATTGAATGACAGTTAAATGTTAGAACCCCAAAGCTCCCCCCAACTCCCCCTCCCACGCGTAAGCAGCAGCAAAGCACAGCCCCCCTCCACCAACAGCAGAAAAGCATCTTCACCCTTCACCAATCACTCGTGTGTAGCAAAGCATCAATAAAGACACAGACTTGCAGTACCCCAAAAACTACTCGTTCACCCAGTAATTCAACAGTAATTGTGAACAGTAATTCAGAGGCTCTCTCTCTCTCTCTTGCTAATAAGGGAAAAAGTAGTGTCTCTGTTTCACTTACATTTTTAAGAATATTGGTGACATTTGAATGGGGGTCTGCTCGTACACAGGCACTGATAAAGACATTCAGTGGCCACTTTATTATGTTCCTTCTATAGCTAATAAAGTGGCCACAGAGTACATGTTTGTAGTGTTCTTCTGTAGCCATTCCTCTTCAAAATTTGATGTGTTGTGCATTCAGAGATGCTCTTCTGCATGCCGCTGTTGTAATGCATGGTTATTTCAGTTACTGTCATCTTCCAGACAGCCTGAACCAGAATGGCCATTCTCATCTGACCTCTCTCATTTTCACCCTCAGAACTGCCGCTCACAGGATATTTTTCTTTCTTGTACCATTCTCTGTACACCCTAGGGTCTTGTGCGTCAAAATCCCAGGAGACACTCAAATCAGAATGTATGCCACCAAGTCACTTTGATCGCATTTCTCCCTCATTCTGATGTTTGATCTGAGCAACAATTGAATCTCTTGGTGGTATCTGCATGCTTTTTAATATATTGAGTTGCTGCCACATGACTGGCTGATTGGATATTTGCATTAACAAGCAGATATAGAGGTGTATCTAATAAAGTGGCCAACAAGTGTACAGCAGATTGATGTGCTAAGCAACAAGCCACTGTTTCTCTGTGCAACCAACAGCAGAGCAGTCTGATCCAATTTTGTTTCGCAAACATCATGTTTTGTGAACAATATATTGTTCCAATTCTGAATCCAAGATTTAAAGATGCACAGTTATCAACCAACTGATTTATTTGGCTTTAATTTCAAAATTATTTTAATGCTGCTATACATTGGGCAAAATGATCAGGAAGTTGCAAGTGTTTTTATTATAAACAGGTATGAGGGGCAAAGCTGGCTAAGGCATTGGCCTTTCAACATGCTTCAAAATGACTTGTCATTCTACTATTATAACTAGATGTTAGAATTTTATAATTCATTATAACTTGAGATTATGCTGCTTCAAGAAATATATTGCTGAAGGTTATATTTCAAGTGGAAAATGTCACTAGTTAGTAAAATAATAGCATACCAAGTATTTTGAGAGATACTGTATAGCGTTCTTATTTTCAAAGAAGATAGCCCTTGAGAATTGTAGGTAAAGCATGGTTCACTTCAACCATATCTAAATCTTTATCTATAATCCCTGAATAATGAACAGTGTTCAAAGGTTAAAAAGAACTTCAAAGAGAAAGGACAAAACCCTATTCATGATTGCAAGCTAGTCATTCAATCTTATGCTATCATAAATTAGCTCAAAAGAACTTTTGATATGCAAGTCTGATTAGACTATTTTATTTTTAAGAAGTAAGATTATCTGAAATGTTTATTGAAGGTTAGTCAAGATAGCATTTGGTTGAGACAACACCAATGTAAAATTATACTTGGTTATATGCTATATATGATATTAACTGATTAATGTGAACATTATTTGTATTTATAGTGCTAATGGTCACTTAAATCAGCCTTTTCATTTAGTTTGTATTTCCTTTATTTTCTATTTATTTCATCTCCGAGGCAACATTCACTTTGCTATATTGCATTTTCACAAAGGTGGACACACGTGAAGATTTAGATTTAGCAAGTTTAATCTCTTTTGTATCTACCAATTGTCCTATAATATAATTCTTTTTTGAGGAATTGCAGCAAGGTAACATATCCAACCTATGATTTAAGTTCACTATAATGTTTTCTATGTGGTGATAACACAATCAATATCATAACATAATGGTTTATTAACAAAGCTGTGTACATGTTATTGCTATTTGTCCATGCTATACAGTCTATTCCAATTACTTCATCTACTAAGAGTGTGGTATTCATGGAAAAATCTATCACTGATCTCCCTTTCTATAAGTCAATTTATATTTTGTTTTCTAAATAAAACACTTTATGAAGCAATAATATATCATTTTACAATTAACAAACATCACATCATTCTTGCTGTAAGTTTAACAAAGCCCAAGAGATCTTCTCAGAGTTTAATCTCTTCCCCCCACTCACTGTTTTCAAAAGGAATAATTCTTCCAAACATCTGAATAACTGGCCAGGAAACTTATTTATTGAAGACAGTTATTTTCTGCAGCTTGAATGAACATTGCTGTGGGTTTTTGTGTTGTAAATTAATCGGCTGTTGTCACTGAACATTAATCATGTGACATCAAGGAAACCCTTACAGACACTAGAACACAGTATGACTCATAATCTAAGTGCAACTGCATATTGACATATTCATATGCATTTCTCAATGGCATTATCTCCTGATCTCGCTGCTGTCTGAACAAGTTTCCATTTGGAAGTACAAGGAGGAACAATGGTTCTAACTTCCTATTCAACTACAACCACTGATAGGAGGATTCAAAATCTTGAACAGACATCTTCCCTTTATAACCTGACCTGAAGTAGTATTTCAGACAACTTGGTTTCTATACTCATCTCCCAGTAAGATTCAATTCCACTGAGATTATTCCTATTCACAGTTGCCTTTTCGTGTTGTGGTCATGTTCTATGTAGAGTAGTTCTACATTGTTATAGAAAACTTGCTAAATATTATCATGTGGTGAAGCAAGATGGGAGATATTAAGATATGTTTGAAACTATTCTCACAGGATCTTCCACTGCTGCTAGTTACTACCACTTGCTTGGCTGATTAGATATTTGCATTAATGAGCTGGTTTACCTAATAAAGTAGCCACTGATTGTATAATTGACAGTTTATATGTAGCATTTTAAAATCAAGAGAACCTATTTGTATTCAAACTTTTCATGACCTCTTTGGGCTAATTTATTCCACCAATTCTTAAATTAATTTAAAATGTAATTATAATTTAGGAACCTCTGCAATGTGCAAACTGCACATTGAGCTACAAACACAATGAGCTACAAATGCTATCGCACCCAGGAACTGGGAATTGCAGTGGGGTACGACACTGAATCCTGAGAAATTTCAGCTGGATGCCATTTTGCAATTAAACAAGTGTCATATATTTGGGGTCAAGAATGCTTGTCCTGGTGGTTTTATTCTTGGGTGGGCTTGGTTCTGTTGGATAATGACCTTAACCCCATTGGGCCTGAGCTGTAGTTGTGATTGTTGGGAGTGGGGTGGGAAAGAAAGAAAGGGATCAGAGTCTTTGCTTTGGGTGAGGGACCAAGAGATTATGGAGCCTGTGCCTTGGTATGTCACGTGTAAGGTACAATTATAGAATAAGGGAGAAACCAGAGTCGAAACCCTGGGCCAGATAACTGGGTGAAGGAAGAATCAGTGAGGAGAGGGAGGGAGAGGGGGAGGAGGAGAGGGAGATCTTGAGTCTGTAGTTGGGAACAAGAGAGTGAAGGATTGGAAACATTGCTCTTGATTAGTGACAGAAGGAGTTATATTGAAGTGATCATATTTACTCCTTGCATCTTTTGTGCTAGGATATGCCCACTATCATGTTCAAACGTTCTATCCAGAAGTGACAGAAATGTGTCCACAAGCTGATCAGAGATGGAACATCCTAAAGTTCACATGGTATTATGTGTTTCTAGTGCCAGAGCTTCACTTAAATATAATGGCATTGGCCATGTGACATGAAATTAAAACTGTATAAATGTGCAGCAATTCGGCTCACTTTTTGCGGTTTTTGCGGTTTTAATGCTCCCCTACAGCTCTCCTGTCATTCTTTTCTAACTCTTACCAATATAACATTCTGTTCCATTCTCCTTCATACTTAGTTTTCACTTAAGAGCAGCAATGCTGTTCTTCTCTACCACTCCTTAGCAAGGAACTGAGACCCCACCCTGGTCCCATTTAGGTAAAGCTGTTACTAATGAATCCCCAATTTCATGTTTTGGCAAACATTATGCACTGATGTCTCCAATTTTTATGTTTGTTATAAGTGTAAATGTTTTCTCTTTTTCTACTTTATTGATACCTCTTGATTTAGTCTTGGTTGGAGATGTGTACGTAATTTCTAATAGGGTAACTTGCCTTTGATTGCACCTAAGCAAACCATTTTGTATCCTTTTTAGTGCTTCAATATGTTTTTGCAATTCAGTGAATAGATTGTACACAATAGTCAGAGATCTTGGCTCGGATAAATAATGATTGTACTTTTCAATTCTCTTTATCCAGAACTGGCCTTATTAGCCAGATCTGTTGTTTATGATTTGTTTCTCTGAGAACCTTTTGTTTCTCACAAGTTACAAGTAATAAGTGATTTTTTTTTTCTTAACTAAAGTTACCACATGTTGGTCTGTGTTGAAATGAATTTGTCATTTAGCCATTGTGCATGCTGATTAATGTCTTGTAATTTACTGAAATTCTCCTCTGGGTTGACTGACCTGCCCCTTCCCCTTTCCACAAGTTTATAAAATTTATTCTGATTACTGAATTCACATGAATTTAAAATCTGTACATTGGGGTTTCCAAAAAGAAACTTCGTCTTCTGCTTCTATGACTAATAACTCTTCGCCTATACTCTTGATGTTCTGTCCACTAGCTATCCATTCTACCACATGCCCCTAATTTTGAATACTCATAATATTCCTATTTTCTTATGTGGTACCTTAATATCAGAGCAGTTCTTGGAATCTAAACAAAAATCTGTACTTCTAACTGATCTTGCTCAAGCAGGATATGTGATAACAGCTCTGACAAGTAATTAATTTTTGATAATGTTGAATGTTACTAAGTTTTAAAATCAGTCAGCTCCATCCTGGGTGCTAGCCTCTGTAGTATCCAAGAGATCTTCGAGGAGTAATGCCTCAAAAGATGTCCATACTAAGGATCCCCACCACCCAGGACATGCCCTCTTCTCATTGTTACCATCAGGAAGGAGGTATAGAAGCCTGAAGGCACAGCTTCTTTCCCTCTGCATTCTGTTTTTGAATGGACATCAAAACCATGAACATTACCCCACTTCTTTTATTTCTGTTTTTGCACTACTTTAACTATTTGATATATATATGTTTTTAAACATATTAACATGTATTGCATTGTACTGCTGCCACAAAGAACAAATTTCACGACATCTGCCAGTGATATTAATTCTGATTCTATGTTCACCTTTCTGAGGAGATTCCATTATTTACTTGCTGTCAATGTAAATTAACGGTTCTGTGGTTCTCAGGGCATTCTCTATTTTAAATGTAAATCTTAACGTTGGCCCTCAAGTATTTAGATAGCGGAAAATTTACAATTAAGCTCATGAATAGGGCATTTCATAATGTTTTTTTCATTATCTAATGATTGCTTCATGTGATGTTTTGTATCCAGCATAGGTTTTAATTCCTGGTATAACATGACTAATCAACTTTAAGAGGAGCATTGGACAAACCTTGGGCATTATTAGAGGGTGTAGCTTATTATTGAGAGTCATAGTGATGTTAGAATTCTTAAGGCTAAACAAAACTTGGGAGGAAGAGAAATGTTGCTTTCTAATACTAGCTAAAGCTGGTTTCAGATAGGGCCAAAATTGCTCAGGTTTGAGTTGACCTTCAGATGTGTCTGAAATTTGGAAAGATCTCCTGAGGAACTGGGTTTGCTGGTGAGCATATCAGACGTTCATCTTGTTGGCAGCTTCTGAAAGTTGAGTATACAAGGGAAAACATTCACTTTACTCAAGAGTGTTATAGGGGATGTGTTTGTGTATGGTTTGGTTACACATTATTGCAGTTCAAGCATACATTAAAATTATTTCTGAAGTGACCTAGTGTTATGCGGTATCAATGTTTGCAATTCAGTGATTTCGCTGAAAACATTTGCAAGCAAGTATTTTTGTTTTGAAGGAAATAAAATTGGAAGCAATGAATCTGATGTGCTGCAAGAATCATAGTCGTAGAAAAGTACAGCACAGAAAAAGACTCTTTGGCCCATCTTGTCCATGCTGAAACCATTTAAACTACCTACTCCCATCAATCTGCACTGGGACCATAGCCCTCTATACCCCGCCATCTATGACTGAAGTTCTGCACATTAGTTCCGTGCATCGGAAGTGACTACAATTATTTCAAACAGTGTGAGTCAAAAGCCTTTCAAACTGGATCTGAGAAATTATGAAATATTTCTTGCCAGCTAATACTGTGGTCTGGTTTCCAATTAAAGAGGGTGAAAGGAGGTCAGTTCCCTTTCAACTGGAAGCGTATAACCACAGCATCAGCTGACCCTGATTTTTTTTTTTAATTTATTTCTCTGAAAGTACAGTATCTTTTGAATTAACAGCTCAAAAATGTACTTTCTATATTTTAACTGTTTATTGTCTGCCTTTGATTAACTATACTGTGTATCAAGTTAAATATTGAAGATAATCGTATCACACCTACAACTCCATTTATTTATAGTTTGTATTACAAGTTATGCTCTAATCAAGGGCATTGATATTGTCCCTGACTTTACATTTTTGTTTGAATATTCTACATACATTCAGGTTTTTGCTTCTCCCAGGGCAACTCGTTTTTGAGTACTAGTGCAAGGAAATCAATTTGTATAGGCAATCATGAGTTGTCATTTGGTTTTAATTGCAGAATATCCTTTGATCATCCTTTGGCTGGTATGTTAAATTTTAAAACCTTTCTTCTGGAACTCTTTACTTCTATTCTGTGAGGGGTTTTTTTTATTGTGTAGCTGCTTTATATTATTATGTATTGGAAAAATACACCAAAATACACTTTTTTTTTGTTTAACTTAGTTCCATTAAGCGTCATAACTCTGGAGTGAATTTATACATTTCATTTTCCACAATACAGTAGGCCCTCTTTACCCGTGGGTTCCGCATGTATGGATTCAACCAACTGCAGATTGGGAAAAGAACAGAAGTTCTCTCTCCAGCGCTCGTTGTTTGAGCATGTAATCTCAACCAACGAGTGCTATAATCTAGAGATGATTGAAAGTACAGGCAGTCTTTAAGTCGGATTTGTATCTAAGTTGGAACAGGTACATCCGATATTATTTAGGGTCAGTTTAACGTTTGTCTTAGTATATAGTACTAGTATAGTATATAGCATAGTATATATTTTACCTTTCTTTGAATATATAACACTTAAGAAACATATATATTTCAAAAATTAAACCACTGAGTTGCTTAGTAATAATTGCAGCTTTCATCAGGGCAGGGCCTTTCACATACTCCATTATTCTCACATTATCCTTTGAAATTGTTCCAATCGTTGACCAACTGTAGCCTAACGCTTTTCCCATTACCAATGGCGTTTCACCTCTTTCCAATTGCTGTATTATTTCCACTTTATTTTCAATCGTGATCATTTTCCATCAACAGAACAGAAACACTGCGGATTCAGCAGCGGCCACGGGCGGTGGGTCTGGAGCTCCCCTGAGTCCTAAAGACCACCCGCACTGAGACAGGTTAAATAAGAACCTTGAGCATCCGCATTTTTTGGTATCCGTGGGGGGTCCCGGAACCAATTCCCCACAGATAAGGCGGGCTGACTGTATTGTAAGTCAATCTGTACAGGTGGCCCCTTTTTTCGAACATTCGCTTTACGACAGCTAGCTGTTACGAAAGACCTACATTAGTACCTGTTTTCGCTAACCAAAGAGGATTTTCACTCTTATGAAAAAAAGACACCCGCTTTATACATGTGTTTACCCTGAGAAAGACTACCATGATCGTGAAGCCTTGTGCAGGCAGTTGTGTGCACATGAGTGTATGTGCCGATTTTTCTTTACTCTCTCCAAATTGATTTTGGCTGGCTGTCTTCCCGATTTTGATAAGTAAAACTACACTGTACAGACAATATTTGTACTTTATATAGGGTGTATATTTATCATATCATTCCTGCTTTTACTATACGTTTGTGTTATTTTAAGTTTTATGTGAAATTTGGTATGATTTGGTAGGTTATTTTTTGGGTCTGGGAACGCTGAAAAAATTTTCCCAAATAAATTAATGGTAATTGCTCCTTCACTTTATGACATATCGGCTTACAAAGAGTTTCATAGGAACGCTCGACCTTCGGATAGCGGGAAAACCTGTACTACTAAAACTCTCATGCTCTGCCCGTTTGTGACCTCCAATTAGCGCAAACAGTGCATTACAGCAGCACTTTTTTTGGTGCAATTGACGTAAAATGCGCTAACTTACAGAATGCAGGCAAAGTTCAGGGTTGTATATTTGTATACAATTGCTCGTTCACCAAAATCAACAGGCTTGCTTTCACCCGAGAGCCGATCCGCCATCATGGACATTGGGACGCGCCACCATGACGCATGCACATGGCCAGCCTGAGCAGCAACACCAATCGGAGCAAAAGGGCAGGGCAGCTCCATTTCAAGTGGTCATAGATCCCCATCAGCATGTGCAGGATTGGGACAGATCTAACTGCTACCCATCAATAAGAGATCGTTAAATCTTATTGTAATGACATACTTTGAGACACCCATAAAACCCTTTGCTGCAGTCAAAGGAGAGTGGTGACTATATCACGTCCATTTAGGAGAATGCCAACCACATCATTAAGAATAATCAGCATCCTTTGGTATTACTGCTTCATATCTTTTATCCAGCTTTAGGGTAAAAGAAATATGGTCAGCCGTGTGGAAAGAGAAGTGGGTCAAGAGATGACGCCAAACGTCATCGGGAAGCGGCAAGGAGAGAGAGAGAACAAGAATCGGATGAGGCCAAGGCCTCACGACTTCAGGATCAAAGAGGCAGGACAAAAAAGATGAGAAAAGAAGAGACAGAGGAGGAGAGGCGTACATGTCTCCAGAATGACAACAACTGACACAGGAGGAGGAGAGAGGAAGAGACAAAGGAGCTGAGAAATGCATGTCTCCACGATCAGAGACAAAGAACAAACAGCTGAAGAGATGAAGGGACGGTGCATGAAAGGATTGCACATCTCCAGAATAACAATGAAAAAAGCACAAGGGTGGCAGGTCAACCAGAAATGTTGCCATCAGAAGTGTCCTTCGTTAAACGAGGAGGAGCTATATTTGCCTTGCTACGCATCCATCTTCTTTAGTAAACTGATTTTTCTTCAATTTCCAAAGCAAAGCAATACCAATAGCATTCAGGAAAGTTTAATGTTCATTCTGGTCACCTCAAACTGCACTGCCTTTCTCTCAACGGGTGCCCCAATGGGTCACCCTGTTGTCTAGTATTTATTTAAAGTGTCATCAAAAATGCCTCAAAATGGAAAAGGTCCTGAACTAGTGCATCTGAATGAAATAGCTCTTCAAGAAGCAGTGTGTCTCCTCATTATATCTGCATACCTTGACTCTGTTTTATCCCCTTAGTTCATCCCTTCCCCACCTACATCCATGACACTTGACAATCTTGTGAACTTTTCAGTGATTTCAAGTTCCCCGACACCAATCATCTTATTTCACTATGTATGTCCAGTCCCTATAAACCTCCAACCCCCATCAGGAAGGCCTCAAAGCCCGCCATTTCATTCTGGATACCAGACCCAACCTGTTCCCTATCACCACGACTCTCCTCCATCTGGCAGAAGTAGTCCTCACTCTCAATAATTTCTCCTTCAGCTCTTCCCACTTCCTCCAAACAAAAGGTGCAGCCATGGGCACTTGGTTGGATCCCAGCTATGCCTGCCTTTTTGTCAGCCATGTGGAACAGTCTACACTCCAAGCGTACTCTGGTATCACACCCCAACTTTTCCTACATTACATTGGTGCTGCTTCCTGCAATTTTGTGGAGCTCGTCAACTTAATCAACATTGCCTTCATTTTCCACCCTGCCCACAAATTTACCTGGTCTTTTTCTGACACCTCCCTCCGCTTTCTTGATAACTCTTTCTCTGTCTCTGGAGACAGTTTATCTACGGATGTCTATTGTAAACCCACTGGTTTTCACAACTACCTGGACTATGCCTCTTCCCACCCTGTTACTTGTGAAAAATGTCATCCCCTTCTTTCAATTCCCCCATCTCCACCACATCTACAGTCAGGATCGGGTTTTCATTTCAGAACTAAGGAGGTGTTTTCCTCCTTCAAAAAAAGGGGCTTCCCTTCCTCCACCATCAACGCTGCCCTTATCCCCATCTGTTCCATTTTGCACACATCTGCCCTCAACCCATCCTCTTACCCCACCAAGAAGAGTGTTTCTCTTGTCCTCACCTACTATCATAGTTACACACTTAGCACATAATTCTCCATAACTTCTGACATCCCCAACAGAATTTCACCTCCAAACACATATTTCCCTTCTCCCCCCACTCCCATTTCTTCTTTCCACAGGATCGGCCCCTACACACCTCCATTGTACATTCGTCACTCTCCACTGATCTCGCTCTTAGCACTTATCCTTGCAAGCAGAACAAGCACTACATCTGTCCCTACACCTCCTCCCTTACTACCATTCAGGGGCCCAAACAGTCCTTCCAGGTGAGGCAACTCTTCACTTTTGTGTCTGTTGGGGTCACCTACTGTATCTGGTGCTCCCAGTGTAGCCTCCTATATATCAGTGAGACCCAATATAGATTGGGAGACTGCTTCATTGAGCATCTACAGTCCGTCCACCAGAAAAAGTGAGATCTCCCAGTGGCCATCCATTTTAATTCTACTTCCATTTCCCATTCTGACATGACAGTCCATGGCTTTCTCTACTGCTGCAATGAGGCCACACAGGTTGGAGGTGAAACACCTTGTATTTCATATGGGTGGCCTCCAACTTGATGGCATGAACTTTGATTTCTCTAGCTTCCAGTAATTGCCCCCTCCCCTCTCCTTCACCGTTCCCCATTCCCACTTCCCTCTCTTATCTCCTTACCTGCCCATCACCTCCTCGTGATGCTCCTCCCCCTTCCTTCCATGGTCTGTCCTCTCCTATCAGATTCCCCCTTCTTCAGCCCTTTATTACTTTCACCAATCGACTTCCCAGCTTTTTACTTCACCCCCCACCCCCCCTTTCCCAGTTTCATCTATCACCTCCTACCTTGTATTCCTTCTGCCCCTCCCCCACCTTACTTAACTTCTCATCTTCTTTTTCTCCAGTCCTGATGAAAGGTCTTGGCCCAAAACTTCAACTGTTAACTCTTTTCCATTGCTGCCGTCTGGCCTACTGACTTCCTCCAGTATCTTGTGTGTGTATCTTCATTGACATAGTTGCTGTTAAATTTTAAACTAGTTCTATATGTTTTGTCATGGAAGGTATCCATGAACCTACCTTCAGGCAGGAAAATTATTTTTCCTCTGTTTTTAATTACTATTGCCTATCTTTTTAAGCCATATGTGCCCTAAGTATATATTCAAATGTAATTTGTAAAAGTTTTAATTTATGTACACAGTCCTCAAAGCAAAACTCATTATTTTAATCATTTGCTTTCTGAGATTTTCAAGTAATAAGAATATGATTACAGCTGTGAAATCTGCTTTGTATATTATATATCAGTAAGTTTGTGTTTGAGAAAGCTTCTCACAGAAAATTCTGACAATAACTTCACTGAATCTCACAGCTGTATTCTTTGACACTATACATCAGTGTAAGTTGAATTGGCTATCATTTAATGTAGTTCTACTTGCACTCCTTTGTTTTAGCAGCCATACAGACTTTAACACAGAATTAAAAATAGCACAAAGCAGCTGTATTTCCTTTTTTTTAAAGTGAGTAATGCCAGATCTGGGACTTGAAGATGTGTATCTTCCTCTCCACCCTTTCTGCAGTTTAACCTCATTTCCCTGAAGATAAATGTTAATCAGTTAATCTTTCAAGTTTCAAATGAACAAGACTTTTTTTTTAAATTGGCAACAAAATCTTTTTTGCGCCTTAAACCAGTGTGATAATTTTTAAAATAAAATATGAAAAAAATTAAGCCAGCCAGAAAATCCCAGTACCGCTAATCTATTTAATCTTATTTTATTCTTGGTCTTTATTTCAAGAAATACTGACTTCAACTACACAGGCAAGTCTTTTGTAGAATAAAAAGATATTAAATTAATATTCTAGTCCTTTAAGTAACAAATGTTTTGTTTCAAATATATGAGATAAATAGGATTATGTGGTGAATTTTTAGTTCTCAGCCAGTCGTCATTTGTTTTTTGACTCAAGGTAACTACATATACAATGTAGCAGCATTTTATTAAGAAAGCTTGTAATGAAGAAATAGCATTCAGTCATGTCCTTATAAGGCCAAGATATTGAAATTATGAGCTTACAAATGTGTTTGATAAATTAAAATGCTAATCAACTTGTTTATTAATTAAACTGAGGTTATTAAATGGGCCCATTCCAATCTGCAGAACATGTATGATTGCCAGGTTCAACTTTACTGCACAATGGCTTCTACTTTGCTGCAGAATAGATCTTGTAAGTCTTGAATCTGTACGACAGTAGATGTGTAACATGACTGCAGTTCAGAGGTAGTAAAGGGTAGAAGCTGACTTGAAAGCATTTTGTCTGGTGATTCAATGGGCACATTGTATTTCTTGTGTGTTTAAAATGGTTTGAGAGTGGGGAACTTCCATTTTGTATTCACCATATCAGAGTTTTAGTAAATAAGAAAGACCTCAGAATTTATGTAATTTATGTGTGTGCTGAACTCTTCCATAACAAAAATAACTGGAAATTTTGCAGTAGAATCTAAATAGGTTTTTACAAAACTGGGTAGTCTCTGTCTGTAACAATACCATTTGTTGGAAAATTGATTACCTTTATTACCTATAAAATTACTAACAGAATAGCACAAGCTCCTCTAGCAAGATCAGTAATAAGTGATATTCCACTCTCCTTTCCTTGTGCCCAACCCATTTCTTCCATGTGAATAAGTATGTATATGTAATCCCCAACTATAACTAGAAGCTTTAAATTTTACTACTTACTGCAAAGCTCCAAATAGACGGCAATGAATAGCAGAATTGGGTAGAGAGGAATAAACTGTGTCTTGGCCGTTTTTGAGCAAATTGAATGGAGAGTTGAGCATTTTAAGTTTGATTACACTTTAGCATATTAACTTAAAATTTCTACCACTGACCACAATGCTTTACAATATTGAACTCCTTATTTTTCTTTGACAATAGAAGATAATGTTCTCAATTATAAACTAAGGGAGTCCTTTATAATTGGAACTTCTATTTTTGAAATGAGGTATTAACTCATATCTTGTATATTTGAACAGTGCCCAACAATCATCTTTTGTTATATAAGCAGAAAGAAGTTAAGGGTCATGCACAAAATATTTTTAAAGCATGTATAACTTAATATTTACATTTTTCATCATATATAGAATATATATGAAGAAACAAATGCTGGAGTGTATTAACAAGCTTTGTTTCTGTTAAGGTTGCTACCAGTCAAACAATGAGGCAATAATAGTTTCACTTAAAAAAAATACATGAATTATGACTGGTATTTTTATGAATTTACCAGCATTCCTTGCTTGAAGCCATTTTAAAGCCTGTAACAACCAACATCTCATCTTTCATTTTAAGATACTAACACCTTTCCAAATTAAGCATTTCTTTGCAAAGCATGTTTATGGTCAAATTTATGATTATAAATTGAGAAAACTGATATTCTGTGATGACTGTAAATCTTTAAAAACTTGTGAATAATTTGCTTTCATTATTTTGCTTTATTCTCCAATCCTATATGCAAGTCATGTTGTTCAGGAATCATCAGTTAAGAAAATGTTTGCTTTTGTATATAAATTATAAAGGTCAGTTATAAAACTTTGCATTCAAACCACTCAATTTTCATTTGCATCTGTTTATGTAAAGTAATACAGTTTCTCACTGGATGTTTATTTCTGCTTCTGTGCTTGGAATGCCCCAGTATTCCACAATGCCTCCACCCCTGCACCATCCCTTATCTCAGAGCTTTCAGTATTTGTTCTCCAGTTAATAAAGCATGTAATTCAATAAACAATAATAAACTATTATTCAAACTTAAGAGAAGTGTTTGTAGCTCTAGCAGGACCGACATATTCTATGTCGCTAATGTACAGAACCTTGTCATTGGTGGTGTTAGAGTGATTTTTGGGTAGGACATATACATTTAGCAATTGACTTTGGCTGCCAGTCTTCACATCTGAAAATGTATTGTGGATTTAATCTCGAGTGCAGCTCTGAACAATGGGTTCCTAAAAGCTGTGATCCCAGTCCAGACAAAGCTGATTAAAATTCATTTGGATGTCTGTGGTGTGCATGTGAATCAGAAGGTTATATGTAGTTTCAAAGAAAGCGTTGTCAACATATTGTAAATATGGAGTTGTCCTTTAATGTTTAGCACACAAAATACTGAGCCCCACGTTGGGCCAGCAAAACTTTTGGACTGTTAGTGTCTCTATATGATGCCTCCTGTACCTTGTTTTATAGAATAAAGAAGCTGCTTTGTTTCTACTAGTCATTTTGTCCAGTGACTTCATTCACGCAACAACAGGTGTGACAGAGTTGAACATAATCTTTAATGAGAAGTTGGTGGGCTGTGGACATTTGACAAAGAGAAACAGAGAAAACTTGTGTCTGTAAGGTATCAACTTTTTTAAAAAATCAGCTTGACATGGTCAAGTGGTTCAGTTGTTGTTAAGACCAAACATCAGAATGGGGAAGAAATGTGATCTAAGTGACTTTGAATGTGGATCTCAGAAACTGCTGATTTTCATGCACAACAGCTTCCAGCAGGGGTTCCCATCATGGAGTCTACAGACACATTACTTTATGTTATTGATCCATTTCTTTAAAAAAAAATTGGGAACCCCTATTCTAGACTTTACAGGAAATGGTTCAAAAACCAAAAAGAAGTCCCAGTAAGTGGCAAATACAAGAATTTAGTCTGTGGCTGAAAATGAGAGGGGTTAGAGATGAATGTCCAGACTGATTCAAGCTGATATCCAAATAGCCACGTGCTACAACTGTGATGTGCAGAATGCAGAGCAAGTCAAGCCTCGATGTGGATGGGCTACAGCTGCAGGGACTACACCGGTTTCCACTCCTGTACCTAATAAAGAGGCCACTGAGTATAAGTTGAAGGGTTATGATTTTATTAAAAATCTGCATGTGAAAATCTTGTGAGAATGGAGCCAGGAAGGATAATGAGATTTGGGTGCAAAGGAGTGAGTTCAATTTCAAGCTCTTTCTAGATGTGCAGTTTAAACGTACTCCTCCTTGGGAATCATCATTTTTGGTAAGTTCTTTTCAAGTGAAGTGTTGCCAGTTGTATTTTTTGCCTTTCCTTTTTCATTGCTGTAATCAATTTCAACTACAACTTGGAAGCTCTGGGAGAAATAGGTGTCAACTACGGGCAATTGATGGCCACATTAGAAGGTCTGGAGCTGGCCAGACTAAAGTATTGCTGTCCTAGGGTGGTATATATTGTACAATAAAAATCATTTTAATTCTACATTTCAATTCTACTTTCACTACATGCTGGAGTAAAAAAACATGTCAATTCTGGCTTTATTTACCCATCAGTGAAATCAAATGCTGAGATTATTAACATACAATACTTAAGAATGAGTGTATGTACTTAGTGGTTGAATTATTTGGTAACGCATCTCTAAATTGTTCGTGGTGTAAAAGAAGATAACTTGATGCTATGTACCATCAAAGTTTAATACAATTATCAGGCTTCACAATTATCTTTTAGTTAATAAAATTGGGAGTACTTTGATCAATAAGGAAGCCATTAACTTGAAAGGTCATTTTATTAGGACAGAGATTTGGCAGTTACTAAATTATCATATATAGATCTTAATGGGAGTGAGAAAATCTTATGGAATTAGGGTTGAGTGTTCTGGCTATTGTAATGAAATCATGCAACTAGGAGGTAACTTTATTAATCAAATTGACTTCTATTACTGGTCTGAGTCTTTCTGTGGTGGCCTATTGTAATTCTAATTTCTCCACAATATGCTACCTCGATGCTTAAGAGCATTTTGTTACTCTGAGTGTTTTCTGTGGAGGACAGTGACAGTATAAATCAACTGCATCGAACTTCTATTGTATTTTCTAGGTTTAAATTGCCTATAAAGTCATTCAAAGTTTTTCTTTTAAAATCATGGTATTATATAGGATTTTCTAAGACAGTTCTTGTTGAAAACAGCTGAAATTCTTAGCAGATTTGCTGCAGCATTGTTTAAGTAATAAGTTAAATTTGGTGACCCTTTTAAAAATGAGAACAAGATATTTCCCACATTATTTAAAAAAAAATCTTCCTTGAATATTTCCTCAATGGTGTAGATAAAATGCAGAATATTCTTCATTACTTCCCAAAGTGCCAACACCACATTTGTACATAGCACAAAGTACATTATTTTTTTCAATGTAGGTATTGGCTATTTCTGTGTAGTTTCCATGTAATATGATTGAAGAAACTGATAGAGTAAACGGAGTATGAAAGTGTTGTATTTTGTATTTTTGTACAGCAAAATTTGATTATTTCATCTGACATGTAATTACGTATTTTAAGTTATGAAAATTGTTCAGTTTACTTATTCACATTTCTACCACATTGTCCAAACTTCTGTAAACTGAGCTCTGCCTTCTCCAGATTTAAATTATGTTCTCAATTTCATATTAAGCAAGACCTAGCCTATGTAGCCTATGACTTGCATATATCACTCAATAAAGGGAATATTGACTTATCTTTTATCCCTCTTTTCAATTTGCCAAGTATGGAACTTCTGTAAAACTCATTGGATTTTTGGGAGTTTGTAACATTTCATGTGCCCCATAGCCAGGAATTATTTTTTCCAAGTGCCAGGTTTGGGTGCAAGACAAAGACCAATCTTTAAAATCCACATCATAATACCACCCCCCCCCCCCCAGTATGCCTTTCAATTAATGGCTCATATTTCCTATTCCAGTTGTTCATTGAGTAAATACACTGAACTGAATGGCACTGGAAGAGGCTTTTCAGTCTGTTATATCAGTAAGGTTCTTTGAAGGTCCACTATATCCATATATTTTCTTTAAAAGATTTATTCCTTTCTCCTCTTAAAATTTATGAATTCCGCTTGTATTCTAAAATTATATACTCTCTGACTTTTAAAGATTTGCACACTGCACATTTTATATTTATTCCATAAATTGCTTTTTTTCTTTACATCATTTGCTAACATCTCTGTCAGAATTCCTTAAGTTTTCTCTGCTCTAATTAAATAAAATTAGTTTAACTAGACTTTCTATTTACCTCTGGCAAACATCATTTTCTTGAATGGTTTCTGTATCTGCTCTGTGCCTTTATAATCCATTCTGAAGTTAAACCTCCAAAACTACTTTCAGTATTCCACTGCAACTAAATTACTGAGTGCTGTCAATTTGTTATTACCTTTTGCAATGTTCAAGCCAACAATACTAACTGAAGCAAGACTAGCCCAGTCATCTTGAACTGCTCTGCCGTCAGTAAGATTATTCATGAGCCACTGGGCCTCAACACCACTTTCTCACTCTCCTTAGATTGTACCATAGTTCAAATCTCTATCAAATCTCCACTTCAAATATAGTCATCTTCACATCTCTCTGGAGTGGAGGTTGCCAAGGGGTCATGACCCTTAGAGAAAACGCTCCTCTTCATGTTCATCTTAAATGAGCAAACCCTTGTTCAGAACTGTGTATTGTCTGTTTAATATTCCACTAATATTTGAGTAATATTGTAAATATATTGTTTGTTTAAGCATTCTTTGTTTACATAATCCATTGCCAGTTATCTGTAAATGGCATACGTCAATCATGACACCACGTGATACATGAGTGCCTTACTTAAAATAAAAACTTAACGTACGACTTTTCTCCCAGCCTCTCTTCTTTTTTCTTTTAATTTTTATCTTTTGGAGTTACAAAACATAACAGTAGAGACAAAGAAGTTTTAAAATGAACTCAAGGCAACTACCTACCTGTTGAAGTAGGTAATGTTTGCATTTTTTTAAAGGAAGGCAGAAAACAGAAACATTCACAGCAAGTACCAGATGATAATAATCATTTTAAAAAAAGAACAGAAATGGCTAGGTACATCAGAAAGATTGACATGTTTGATTACACAAAAGATAACTGGAATATGTATATTGAATGGATTGAACAGTATTTTAAAGTAAATGGAATAGAGAATGAGAAACTAGTGCCAGTTTTGCTGAATGCATCGTGTGGAAAAGTATGCAGTTTGCTTAGGAGTTTGATTAATCCAACCAAGCCACCTGACAGCTGAAATAAACTTTGTTGATATCGTCAAAGTAACACAGGCACATTTAGAATCAAAACCATTGTTGACTGCCAAATGATTTGGGTTTTATATGTGGAATCAAAAGGAAGAGGGGTTCAATTCAGCAAACGTGGCTGAATTGAGGATGCTGTCTGAGCATTGTCAGCTTAATAATGCACTGAGAGATCATTTAGTTTGAGGAATCTGGCAAGAAAGCATTCAAAAACAACTCCTAACTGAAGCATATCTTATTTGAAAGAGCAGTTGAAATAGCTGTGTCAATAGAAACGTTGACAGAGATGTAATTAAGTTGCAGTCAGGAAAGAAAGTGAGCAGAAACAAATTTGGAGTATCTAGACGGAGGCCAGTCTGGGCAAATAGATTGTGTTACCATTGTGCTAGGGATTCACATACACCAGAACAATACAGGTTCAAAGGTGAAGCTTGCAGAAAATGAAATAAACAGGACACATAAAGAGCATGTCAGACAGACAAAAACAAATGGGCAGCCCAGAGAATAGAAATAGATAAAAAGTCAAGATGCAGTTTCAGAAAGAACCCTAATCTACATGCTGTTGATGACAAATCTGATTATGATAGTGACACAGTGAGTAGCCTTGGGTCTTACAATGTAAAACTATCAACAAAGAACAATATGGCTTACACCAGAAATGAACAGCAAATTAACTAAAATGAAATTTGACACTGGCTTGGCTGTTTCAGCTATTCCACAAAATGAGTTTGAACGGCATTTCAATAATACTAAACTGAAGCCTGCAGATATCCAACTAAGAACTTGTACTGGGGAAAACATAACACCTGTGGGAATGACATTTGTTACATGTATGCCACATCCCCAGCAATAAAGCCAAATGAACACAAATCATGAAAGGTACTAGATAACACCATAGCAGTGTTCAGGATGGCATTGGAATACTCAAACATATCAAGGGTAAGTAGTGTTAAATGAAAATGCTGCACCCAAGTTTTGCAAAGCCTTTCCAGTTCCTTGTACCACCTGGGAGCTTGGAGGCTGAAAGAAATCTTTCCAAGCTTGAGTGGAGCCTCTGGACAATGCCAGTGGTCCTAGTAGCCGAGAAGAATGGGTCCATCAAGATTTGTAATGATTTTAAGGTCACCATCAATCCAGTACTGAAAGTAGATCAACACTGTCCACCCAGAGTAGTTTATATTTGCAAACATTTCTGGAGGGCAACACTTCAGCAAAGTGGACATAGCTGAGACCTATCTACAAATGGACGTGGAAGGAGAGTCAAAAGTTTTCCTCATCTTAAACACTCATAAAGGGTTTTATCACTATAATGGGTGTATTTTTGGAGTAGCATCAGCACCTGCACTCGTGTCAGAAAGCTATCGACTAGGTGCTGCAAGACTGTCCAGGAACTCAGTGTTACCTGGAGATTGTTACTGGTAAGAATGTCGAGGAGCATTTCCAAAATCTCAAGACAGTGTCAAAATAATTTGAAGATTATAGGCTGAAAGCACAATGCAATGTGTGAATTCTATAAATGAAGTGTCGCTTACTGTGATCATGTAATCGAGATGACAAGGGTGTTACATAAGTGTGCTGAGAGAAAATTCAAGGAGTGGTAGATGCCCAAGGCTAAAGGACATGTCACAGCTATGGTCCTTTTTAGCACACAAAAATACAACTGCAGATGCTGTGAATCAAAGAATACGTACACAATGCTGGAAGAACTCAGCAGGTCAGGCAGTATCCGTGAGAAAAGAGTAGCCAACGTTTCGGGCCAAGACCCTTCATCAATTCCTGATTCCTGAAATTCCTGCTGAGTTCTTCCAGCATTGTGTACGTATTCTATGGTCCTTTTTAGGATTGTCAATTATTATAACAGTCCTGCCAAACCTGGTTACCATGCTCCACCCCTTGAACTCATTATTACAGATCAGGAAGAAATGACAATGGACAAAACAGTGTAAGGTTGCTTTCAAAAAGGTAAAGGAAATGTTGATGTCAGACACTGTAGTCACACATTAGGATCCACGTCATCCGATGAAGCTTGCTATGCATTTTTTGGGATGTCAGCGCCTCCAGACACCAGACTGTCAGAACCACTTCTTGTAGTCCCAGAGTCAACTCCTATAGCTACCAGAGAGGAGGCCCCAGAACCTGAGGCTACCTCCACACTAGAGCAGATAATTTTGAAAACGCCGGTTATGCGTAAAAACGATAGGCATCCACACTATGCGTTTTTGAAAATATCTCTATCCACCTTGAAACGGAGATTTTGGCTAATCTCCTCCTACTGGGCATGCGCAGGCCACATCTACCGAAAACAAGCGACATATTTGGTGTCAATTCTAGCCGTAAAAGTGCGCGTTTGTGTAGTTACAGACTAGAAAAACTTAAAACAACGGACAGCTGTTGGCTCTCACGCAAGAGAACTTAAAAGTAAAAAAAACAAATACTGGAGCGTACGGAGGCAACCAACAGGATGTTCATGGACAGATTGACTTGGCTGACGACGAACGTTGAAAAACTGACTAACTCTTGTTGCACTAATAAAGCACTTTGTTAAATGTATAAACATGTCTGCATCAGTGTTATCTTGTATTTCCATACAGTGTTACATTAGGCTGTTACACAACTATTGTCAGAGAAGTACTTGCATAAATAGGTAAACCACCTTCATATGAGCAAGGACAGAAAACAGGGCAAAGTGAGTATACTTATTTATTCAGTAAGTTATGGGTCAAAATATTTGGTGAGGACATTTCTAACTTTTTTGGCTTCAGTCCCGTTGCCATCTGTTCTGAAATTGTTAGGTTGCATTCAAGAAAACAATGAAATGGCGTGCTGCCATCTGACAGCATTTTCAGACGTCTCCAGTTACCCCTTCCACACTGATCTGCCCAAGCAGTTTTCAGAAATACCCACCCTGGGAAGTGTTTCTGAAAAGCTCTGGTTTCGGGGGACAAAAACACCGTTTTAGTGTGGACGGAGGGTAAAAACGAAGAGAAAAAGCTTCGGTTACGGATTTATTTGGTGTAGTGTGGATGTAGCCTGAGATTGTTTCACAGCCCCAACTCTCACCTGCCAAGCAGAGTGATTCCCCTGGTCAGGAAAGTTATCCCAAGATTCCCCACAGCAATTAAATTTTTAGGCCTGAATGGGACAGCTTAAACTTTAATATGCTGCAAATGTCTCTTTGGTCATTGTATTATATAGTATACTATGTGTATAGTAGTTAAGATGCAGTTTATATTGAGTTGGAGTTTATAGTTAAGCAGGAAAAAGTGTTGTGTATTTCATATTTTAGTAATATTTGAGTAGTTTTGTAAATATGTTGATGAAGCATTCTGTTGTTTACATAATGCATTGCCAGTTATATGTAAAAGTGCCTAAGTGGCAAACATCATGCCACCACATTAGACGTGCACGTCTCACTTGAAGTAAAAAAACTTAATGTACACATGTTACCTCCCAGCTTTCTTGATTTTCTTTTAATTAGATTTTATGTTTTGGAGTTACAAAACATAACATTATGACAATCATATTTCACGTACCCTCACTGGAGGTTCTTCCTGTCATTCCCCCTCAGAATATTGTCTGTTACAACTTAAGACCATAAGATATAGGAGCAGAAGTATACCTTTCGGCCCATTGAGTCTGTTCCGCCATTTAATCATGGGCTGATACAAATCCTCCAGTCATCTCCATTCCCCTGCTTTCTCTCCATACCCTTTGATGCCCTGGTTAATCCAGAACCTATCTCGCTGCCTTAAATGCACCCAATAACTTGGCCTCGAAAGCCATTTGTGGCAATAAATTCCACAGATTTACCACCCTCTGACTAAAGTAATTTCTCCACAACATATGTATAAGAATACAGTGTCTTGCCCTACCCCTTGGTATTCATTTATTTGTCTATATTTATCTTGAAATATTCAACAACTCCATCTTCACAGCTTTTTGAGGTGGGCCAGTACCACAGCTAGTTGAGCTGTTTTCCCACAGCTCCAGAGGGCTAGCTTCAATCCTTTTCTCCAATGCTGTCTTTATGGAGTTTGCATGGACTCCCTGTGACTGTTTGGGTTTTGTACAGTTTCTTCTTGCATCCCAACATCATGCAAGAGACTGGGCTAAATGGCTTGTAGGTAAATGGTTAAGATATGAAAGGGGTGGGTGGTAGCAAATGAGACTGTACAGAGCAATCAATAGGTCCAGTTAGGATGGGTGCTTTGCTTGATGTTTAGTGCAGAATTTTGAATTGTGTATTTTCTTTCCATTTAGAAAATAGTCTGCCCTTTCAGTTCTCCTACTAAAGTGCATCACCATAAACATCCTGACACTGTACTCCAATCGGCCACTTCTTTGCCCATTCTCCTAACCTGCCTAACCTTCTAGAACCTCCCTACTTCCTCAAAACTACCTGCCCCTCCACCTATCTTCATATTGTCCGGAAGCTTTGCAATAAAGTCATCAATTCTGTCATCCAAGTCATTGACATGTAATATAAAAAGAACCAGTCCCAACATATACCCCTGTGGAACTCCAATAGTCACCAGCGCACAACCAGTAAAGGGCCCCTTTATTCCCACTCCTGCCGATCAGCCACTGCTTTATCCATGCTACTATCTTCCCTGTAATACCATGGGCTCCTGTTAAACAGGTACATGTGAGGCACCTTGTCAAAGGCCTTTGAAAATCCATATAAACAATATCCACTGACTCTTTGTTTCTCCTGTTGGTTATTTCCTCAAAGGATTCCAGCAGATTTGTCAGGAAAGATTTTCCCTTGAGGGCTTATTTTATCAAGTGCCTCCAAGTACCCTGAAACTAAATCCTCAAGATCAGTTGCTCCTGATCTCCCGTGTAACGCAGGCATACTACCCTTACTTAAGCAATAAATATCTTCTCTTCGTTCCTCCCACTTTTTTCTGCAAGTTAGATTTGTTATGGTTTTGAGGAACAGCAGGCCATTCAGCTATTTAAATTTGCAGTGCTTTTATTTATCTATTGAGATTAAGCGTGGAGTAGGCCCTTCCGGCCTTTGAGTCATGCTGTCCAGCAATCCCTCAACTTGATCTTCATTTAACCATGGGACAACTTACAATAACCAATTAACCTACCAACTGGTGTCTTTTTGGACTGTGGGATCAAGGTTATGGCTAAATCTTCACTTCAGCATCATTTATCACCAGCTTCCACATAACCCTTGGTTTCCATAAATGTTCATAAGTCTATGTATCTCTACTTTGAATGAGTATAACAACTGAGCTTCTATGTCCATTCGGTAAGGGGAGGGCCTCCACTGGTCAGGATCAACCATGGATGTCGCTTCCTAGAGGCCTACATCCATATGCAAGCCAGCCAAGGCAGTACAATACGGAGAGCAAGATGCTGCCGATGTAGCAAGCTTCCCCTCTCCTCCCAGCTGATGAGTTCAAAGGAATGGCATAAACCAAAACAGTTTGGTACCAGTGGCATCACAGGAGTTGTCAGTCAGTGTTGAACTCAATGGAGGACTGCCTTAGGGACTCCAGCTCAGGGTTTACTTCCGAAGCCTACCCCATGAGTAGGCAAGGCAGCAGGGATTTGAGATCAGAGTTTTCCTTCTCCTAGATGAGTTGCCAACCACAGCTGATGAGCCCCATCTGCCGGAAGCAACTGGGCTTAAGGTGCCAGTTTCCCACTTGTACCCCTTCTGTGTCAATAGAAATGGTTCTTTCAGGCTTAGTTGCTAAGCCACTTGTGGAGCTGAATTTGGTTTCAGAGGCCAGTGGGAGCGATCCACACTACCCCTCTGGCTATGACAAACTTGAGGAATCCTGGTGTGGGGAATTCTAAAGATTCAACCATTCCTGAATGAATTTTTTCTCCCTTCGCTCAGTTAGGAGTTCACTAAACTCTTTAGTCAGGGAAACATCCTCCCTGGATCTTGTCTGCCAATCATTTAAGAATTTAGTAAGCTTCCATGAGATTCATCTAAGCTGTTTAAAAAAAACACATTTCTAGTTTACTGTATCTCCCTTGCATGACAAATCCACCAACCATGGAACCATTCCAGAGGATCTTCATTGCATTCCCTTCAAGTACGGTACATCCCATCTTAGATAAGGAGTCTGAAACTGTGCACAATATCTCAGGTGTGGTCGCAAAAATTCTATACTTTTGCAATAGAATGACAGATGAAACCTGAACATTATCTGTGTTTCAACTGGATATATTATCTCTTTATCTCTGTTGGCAGATGCTGCATTTCTTGTTGAGTAGTTTCAGAATTTAGTTCTTAATTTAAGATTTCATCTCCATGAAACAGTATGTCCTAGAGCTTAATAATTAAAATATATTTCCCCCCTTTTTTCCAGATGGAAATATGAATGTTTTTCACACTATCTGAGGGATTAATTACCTGTTACCATGACAACCAACCATCATACTCATCTGCCTGATGTCCTTCCAGACTGCACTGGCTTAGTTCCTTTGGTGAAAACGGTGGATGACTCTGCTGCTGCAGTGAATGGGCAGCCACAGTTCGTGATGCAGGTTTCTGCGAAAGACAGGCAGCTGCTGTCAACAACTGTGGTCAAAACGCTAAATACGCACGGGTACAAAGATGTTTTCAATTATTTTCAGCATTGCTAAAAGGAAGTAAAAATGCATTTTGACATAGAATAGTTTATTCCAGTGTGTATTCCTTATCTGTGTTATCGGATTAGACAGACTATGCCATTGACTTGTGGTGTAATTAATATAGTGCCTTGAAAAAGAATCCAGCCCTCACAACTATTTTCATATTTTACTGACCCACGTTCTAAATTTAAATAAATTATCTAAGTAGAACTTTTTGAGCAAATCTGCAAAACATCGTGCAATATGGCAAATCAAAAGAAACATTCCAAAGCCTGTCAATATTAACTGAAAAATTATAAACCAAAATTGTGAGTCTGCAGAAGTATTCATCCCCTTTGTAATTACTTTGTGAACTTTCTTCAGGTGTAACATACAGTATTATCTTACCGACACATCCAATTTATTGATGCAGAAAATTAGAGGATCACCTGTTTTCAATGAATTTGTGTAAGGTCCAACAATACGGTAGATTTTCAGCAGACCAAAGCAAAATGAAGACAAAAGAGCACTCGACAAGTCAGGGAAATTATAGCAGAGAAGCACAAGTCTGGGGAAGAGTATATGACCATCTCAAAAGCACTGAACATACCTCAGAGCTGGATGCTCATCATGAAACCACAACCACACTGGTCAAGCTGCCACTCTAAACTTAGTTGCCAGAGAAGAATGGCACTTGTTAGACAACTGTGATGCCATCAGTCACTCTCAGTGAGCTGCAGAAGTCAGCGGCTGCAACTGGAGATGAAGTTCATGGCTCCACAATCTCTAAGGCTTTGCACAAAAAAAGGGTTCAGACTCGGTCCCATTTTCCTGCCTTTTCCCCATAACCTTTGATGTCCTAAATAACCAAGATTTTATCAACCTCCACTTTAAACGTACTCATTGACTTGGCCCACACAGCCATCTGTAGCTATGAGATTCACCATCAGCTGGCTAAGGAAATTCCTCATCATTTCTGTTCTAACTCTACTGCCATCTATTCTGACACTGTGCCCTTTGATCCTGGATCCACCCACTATAGCAAACTACCTCTCCACACCCGCTCTATCTGAGCCTTTCAATATTCAATAGGTTTCAATGAAGTTCCCCCCACCCCCACCATCCTAAATTCCAGTGAGTACAGGCCCAGGGCTATCAAACACTCCTCATTTCCCTTTCATTCCCAGAATCATTTTTGTGAACCTCCTCTGGACCCTTTCCAATGCCAGCACATCTTTTCATGGGTAAAAGGCCCAAAGTGGCTCTCAGTACGCCAAGTGCCGTCTGAGGGATGCTTTATAAAGCCTCAGCATTGCATCCTTGCATTTATACTCTAGTCCTCTTGAAATAAATGCTAACATTGCATTTGCCTTCCTTACCACTGACGCAACCTGCAAGTTAACCTTTAGGGGGAATCTTGCACAAGGACTCCCAAGTCACTTTGCACTTCGGATTTTTGAATTTTCTCCCTGTTTAGAAATAGTCTACACCTTAATTCCTTCTACCAATGTGCATGACCATTCATTTCCCTACACTATATTCCATCTGCCACTTTTTTTTTTGCTCATTCTCCCAATCAGTCCCAAGTCTTTCTGCAGACTCCCTGCTTCCTCAACACTACCTGTCCCACCACTTATCTTCATTCCAGCAACAAGCTTGGCCACAAAGCCATCAAATTCCAGATTATTGACATACAGTATAATGATTGTGAAAAGGAGCGGTCTCAATACCAGCCCCTACAGTAAAACTGTAGTCCCTAACTAGAAAAGCCCTCTTTATTCCCAGTCTTTGCCTCCTGCCAGTTAGCCAATCTTCTAACCATGCCAGTATCCATGGGCTCTTACTTTGCTAAGCAGCCTCATGTGTGGCACCTTGTCAAAGGCCTTTTAAAAAAACTATGTAAGCAACATTAACTGACTCTCATTTGTCTATGTTATTTCCCCAAAGAATTCCAGCAGATTTATCAGGCAAGATTTCCCATTAAGGGAACTATGCTGACTTAGGCCTGTTTTATCATGTCCCTTCAAGTACCACAAAACATCATCCTTAATAATGGACTGCAACATCCCCAAACCACTGAAGTCAAGCTAACTGGCCTATAATTTCCTTCCTTCTGCTCTCCTCCCTCCTTAAAGAATGGAGTGATATTGCAATTGTCTTTGGCTAGTGACTTCCACAATGACTTTCCACATAGTGACTTTGGAGCGTAGAAGGTTGAGGGGGGGACTTGATAGAGGTATTTAAAATTATTAGGGGAATAGAATTGATGTGGATAGGCTTTTTCCATTAAAAAAAATTGGATAGGTATATGGACAGGAAAGGAATGGAGAGTTATGGGCTGAGTGCAGGTAGGTGGGATTAGGTGAGAGTAAGCGTTCGGCACAGACTAGAAGGGCCGAGATGGCCCGTTTATTTGCTGTAATTGTTATATGATTATAGGAAGACTGATGCAAGATACTTAAGTTCACCTTCTATTTCTTTGTCCCCCATTACTACCTCCCCAACTTCATTTTCCAGCAGCCTGATATCCACTCTCAGCTTTTTTTTTACTCTTTATTATTATCTGAGAAAACTTTTGGTATCCTCTTTTATATTATTGGGTAGCTTACCTTCATAGAACAGAATAGCACAGCACCAGGCCATTCAGCCCACAATACTGTGCTAAACCAAGAATACCCAAATTCTAATCCCGCCATCTTCCTTGCATCCATCTCTTAAAAGCCTGTAATGTATTTGCCTCTGCCACCATACCAGGCATCCACAACTTAGAATTTAAAAAAACTTAACCCTCACATTCCCCTTGAACCCACCCCTCTCACCTTCAATGCATACCCTCTGGTGTTAGACATTTCAACCCTGGGAAACAGATACTGTATTCTCAGTCCACTCTTTCTATGCCATTCATAATCTATCAGATCTCCCCTCAGCCTCTGACGCCCCAGAGAAAACCATAGCACATGCCCTCTAAGCTAGTCAGCATCCTCATAAACCTCTTTTGTGCCCTCTCCAAAGCTTCAAAATCCTTCCAATAGTGGGGTGACCAGAACTGTATGCAATACTCCAGAATTTTTTAAAGTTGCAATGCGACGTCCTGACTTTGGAACTCAATGCCTCGACAAATAAAAGCAAGCATTCCATAAGCCTTCTTAACCACCTTATTGACCTGTGTAGCCACTTTCAAGGAGCTATGAACTTGGATCCCAAGGTCTCCCTTCTCAGCAACACTCTTAAGAAGCTTGCCCTGAACACAGTACTGTCTCATATTTATCTGGGTTAAACTCTATCTGTCATTTCTCTGCCCATATTTGCCACTGATCCATGTTGTGCTGTATTCTTTGCCAGTCTTCTAGACCGTCTACAAATCCACCAATCTTGATATAATCCACAAATTCACTAACTCACCCATCTACATTTTCATCCAGGTCATTTGTATACTTCACAAACAGTAGAGGTCCCAGTACAGATCCCTGGGGTTCTCCACTAATTACAGGCTTCCAGCTCGAATATGTTTTAACCACTATATTTATTGCTTATGCAGTCTTGTCCTGCAGCAGTGGTATATTGTGCAGTGCCTATATTCCAATCCATTCCCTCTGCAAATTTGCCATGCTGCAAGCTGGATTTGGAAGCAACATTTTAGAGTGTGATTTCAGACCCCATAAACTCTGCTATTTATTTATTTGTTGAAATAATTTTTAAAAAATCATTATTATTTAATTAATAAATCTTTGAATATGTCGTGAGAACTGCTGTATATTCTTAACATGACTGCGAAGGCTTATTCGACCAATTCTGTTATTGTATTTTAGCTTCAGACATTGACGATGAACCAATTTCCTTTGCAGTGCATTCAATGACCGGCCTATGTGTAGGATCTGTCATGAAGGCAGCAATCAGGAAGATCTACTCTCTCCTTGTGAGTGTACTGGGACTCTAGGAACTATTCATAGGAGTTGCTTAGAACACTGGCTTTCTTCTTCAAACACCAATTACTGTGAACTCTGCCACTTCAAGTTTTCAGTGGAACAGAAACCTCGACCATTAATAGAGGTCTGTATTTCATTTATTTTCAAAGGAATCATTGTGCAGCAATTGGTTTACAAAATTTCTTTTTTAAAACAAAAAATGTGGTGGAGGTTAACTGAAGGAACCTTTAGTTCCAACTGCATGAACTGCTATCTAGAGAGTCACTTATAAAGAAAAGCTTTTCATCTTGAGCTGAGGCCCATCTTTGGAAAGATGTGTTTATTGGGTAATCCGTGCTTTATTTGAAATGGAGCATGCTTCCATTGAGTATTAACAGCCTTTGAAATTGTTACACGTTACACTTATTAGTTTCAATATAATTATGGAGGAGGATAGGACTGGACCCAGGGTTTAGATTTTTGATTGGAGAAAGGCTAACTTTGAGGAGATGCAAAAGGATTTGGAAGGAGTGGATTGGGACAACTTATTTTATGGCAAGGATGTAATAGAGAAATGGAGGTCATTTAAAGGTGAAATTTTGAGGATACAGAATCTTTATGTTCCTGTTAGGTTGAAAGGAAAGGTTAAAAGTTTGAGAAGAGCCATGGTTTTCAAGAGATATTGGAAACTTGGTTAGGAAAAAGGGACATATCTACAATAAATATAGGCAGCATGGACTAAATGAGGTGCTCGAGGAATATAAAGAATGTAAGAAGAATCTTAAGAAAGAAATTAGAAAAGCTAAAAGAGGATACGAGGTTGCTTTGGCAAGTAAGGTGAAAATAAATCCAAAGGGTTTCTACAGTTACATTAATAGCAAAAGGATAGTGAGGGATAAAATTGGTCCCTTAGGGAATCAGAGTGGGCAGCTATGTGTGGAGCCGAAAGAGATGGGGGAGATTTTGAACAATTTCTTTTCTTCAGTATTCACTAAGGAGAAGGATATTGAATTGTGTAAGGTAAGGGAAACAAGTAGGGAAGTTATGGAAACTATGACGATTAAAGAGGAGGAAGTACTGATGCTTTTAAGGAATATTAAAGTGGATAAATCTCCAGATCCTGACAGGATATTCCCTAGGACCTTGAGGGAAGTTATTGTGAAAATAGCAGGGGCTCTGACAGAAGTATTTCAAACATCATTAAAAACAGGGATGGTGCCGGAGGATTGGCTTATTGCTCATGTGGTTCCATTGTTTGAAAAGTGTTCTAAGAGTAAACCTAGCAATTATAGGCATGTCAGTTTGATGTCAGTGGTGGGTAAATTAATGGAAAGTATTCTTAGAGATAGTATATATGATTATCTGGATAGACGGGGTCTGATTAGGAACAGTCAACATGGATTTGTGCGTGGAAGGTCATGTTTGACAAATCTTATTGAATTTTTTTGAAGAGGTTACGAGGAAGGTTGACAAAGGTAAATCAGTGGATGTTGTCTATATGGACTTCAGTAAGGCCTCTGACAAGGTTCTGCATGGAAGGTTAGTTAGGAAGGTTCAATCGTTAGGTATTAATATTGAAGTAGTAAAATGGATTCAACAGTGGCTGGATGGGAGATGCCAGAGTGTAGTGGTGGATAACTGTTCGTCAGGTTGGAGGCTGGTGACTAGTGGTGTGCCTCAGGGATCTGTACTGGGTCCAATGTTGTTTGTCATATACATTAATGATCTGGATGATGGGGTGGTAAATTGAATTAGTAAGTATGCAGATGATACTAAGGTAGATGGTGTTGTGGATAATGAAGTAGGTTTTCAAAGCTTGCAGAGAGATTTAGGCCAGTTAGAAGAGTGGGCTGAACGATGGCAGATGGAGTTTAATGCTGGTAAGTGTGAGGTGCTACAGTTTGGTAGGAATAATCAAAATAGGACATACATGGTAAATGGTAGGGCACTGAGGCATGCAGTAGAACAGAGTGATCTAGGAGTAATGGTGTATAGTTCCCTGAAGGTGGAATCTCATGTGGATAGGGTGGTGAAGAAAGCTTTTGGTATGTTGGCCTTTATAAATCAGAGCATTGAGTATAGGAGTTGGGTTATAATGTTAAAATTGTACAAGGCATTGGTAAGGTCGAATTTGGAGTATTGTGTACAGTTCTGGTCACCGAATTATAGGACAGATGTCAATAAAATAGAGAGAGTACAGAGAAGATTTACTAGAATGTTACCTGAGCTTCAGCACCTAAGTTACAGGGAAAGGTTGAACAAGTTAGGTCTTTATTCTTTGGAGTGTAGAAGGTTGAGGGGGGCTTGATAGGGGTATTTATAATTATGAGGGGGATAGATAGAGTTGACATGGATAGGCTTTTTCCATTGAGAGTAGGAGAGTTAGGGGGCAAAAGTTTAAGGGTAACATGAGGGGGAATTTCTTTACTCAGAGAGTGGTACAAGCTTCCAGTAGAAGTGGTAGAGGCAGGTTTGGTATTGTCATTTAAAGTAAAATTGGATAGGTATATGGACAGGAAAAGAATGGAGGGTTATGGGCTGAGGGCAGGTCAGTGAGACTAGGTGGAATAAGTGTTTGGCATGGACTAGAAGGGCCAAGATGGCCTGTTTCCGTGCTGTAATTGTTATATGGTTACCTATATTGATGTCAAGATGCTTTCTCATCTAAAGTTATTTCTTTCTTGTTTCCCCAAAATTTAACACTCACTACCTGTGATTTTACGTATATGTATTCTCTAGTTCCATATTTTTAACTGAATCATTTTTTCCTGTTCTTGCCATTTTTTTTCAGATGTGGTTCTCTGCCAGTATCAGTTACGCTATGGGATTGTGCAAGGTTTTAAGGAGAATCCTCTGATGAATATTTTGCATTATAGTCTTAAACCTCTCTCCTTTTCATATAACTTTTGTTGGGTATATACTTATGCAAATTTATAATCATAAAATATTTATAAACAGGGCTTGGCTTTCCTGTTTGGAAATGGGTAAAGCACTTCAATATTATAATCATAAAATATTTATAAACAGGTCTTGGCTTTCCTGGTTGGAAATGGGTAAAGCATTTCAATATTATAATCATAAAATATTTATAAACAGGTCTTGGCTTTCCTGGTTGGAAATTTGTAAAGCATTTCAATAATATGAAGAAGAAGAAGAAGAAGAAAAGCATTTTGTTAATCATCTTGGAAGGAGAAATGTGAGACCAAAGATGAAATATTTTGAAATCAGTTTGGAAGGTCTTGATCCAAATGTACACAACTCTTGTCTGAGTTGTCCTGTGACCCAATCCAATTGCCTTCAGAGAGCTTTTGGGCAACTTCCAGGGCTAATGGGAATAGTGTTCCACAGTCTTTTAATATTTCTTCATTGTTTATTATAAAATAATGTTACCATTTTATTACTTCATACCCATAATCTTCTGCTAACTGCTCTGGATTGTTTATTGGATACCCATGTGATTATTATTTTGCCGCACGGCAGCACTGCCACCTCACATCTTCAAAGATGCTGGTTCATTCCTGATTAGAGCTGCCGTCTGTGTGACATTTTGACATCTTCTCTGTGACTGCAGTGGATTTCTTCTTAGATTTCAAATATGTACTTAGGGTGAATTGATTGTAAATTGCCCTTAGAGTAGGTAATGGCAAAAAGAATCTATGAAGAATTCAGGGGAGTATGTATGAGAGAGAATGAGATACAAGGGTGCAGAAAATGATGAGAGGGATAATGGTTTTAATGGGATTATCCACTGGAAGCTGGCATGATCATAAATTGGTGAAAGGCTCCTGTGTGTCATAGGGAATATCAATTTTAAAGGTGGCAATGCTCAGTTTTTTCCTCTTTATTTTGCCTTTCTCATTTTTCTAAATGAACTTAAAGCATTAGGGAAGCTACAAATTCTAATCACAGAAAAGGAACTGTATTAGCACTTGGGGTTAAGATGAAAACTATATGTAAAACTTAATACGTCAAGTGTACTTTGCTTAGTGTCTGTATTCCAAAAGAGTATTCTGATTTCATTAATGTAAATGTCTGGCTGCTCCATTTGGTGATGCTATTGTTGCCTGGTGTGAATTGATAAACTATTTCTAATATCAGGAGCAAATACAATAGAGGCAGACACAAGACTAGAAGTAGTTTATATCTAATTCTTACAGATGCATGATGGCAAGTTCTCTTTTGACTGAGTCTCAACTTAAAAGTGAGCTGAAGGAAGGAATTGATCACAAGATAATACCAGTAAATTGTGAAAGTGTTCTGGATACTTGCGGCAGTTTTCTGCAGGTTTCATGTTAAAAAGTTTTACATTTTGCATGTGGAGTGACAACATTTGCAGTGAATACAAGTTGAGGCAAATGTGGAGCTCTACTTAGACCTTTACTTAAAGATGAACTTTGCAGTAAATTGTGCAGGGTTCAATATGGACTGAATGCATTTCTATATGCTGTAGGAAGTTGTAAGTCTATTGCTTAAAGACCACACAGGAAAAATTAAGCTTGGATTGTTGTAGGCTTGCGTAATGACGTCATAGTTAAATGCTGCTCATTATTGATGGATTGGGGTAGCGATGTTTCTGTGTCGGGTTTTTTGGTTTCCCATTACCAACTAGATCTTTCTGTTATATGGAAATTTTTTACCTTTATGATAGCAATAAATTTTTGAACTAATTGCAAGTAATTGGCTGAATAGTTAACTCTTCATTTAGCTCTACCTAGTAATGGCTGCGCTCATTTAGGCCTTTGAAGCCCTGAGTTTCATGCCACGGATATCCGCGGCAGAAGCAAAAGCAGATTTATTATCACTGATAAATGCTGCGAAATGTGTTGGTTCTGTAGCAGCAGCACAGTACCAGACAGAAATAAATAGTTCCATCAAGGAATAGTGAAGTAGTATTCATGGGTAGTGGAGGGGAAGAAGCTGTTCCTAAAATGCCAAGTGTGGGTCTTCAGGCTTTTGTACTTTGATTTAGTCACAACAAAACAAAAATGCAGAGAGAAGGTGGGAACTAGTCTTAGACAATGAGAGGTTTGAGGGAAAAGTGATATCTATTGTTACGAAATCCCGTAACTGGATCACTTACCAGCAAAGATAGAGAAGTCTGATGGTACTATTTTTAAAAGTCTTTATTTATGAAGGGGCACAAAAATAAGATTAATACAAACATTCAGATAATATACGTCGTCACTACTCAATCTAAAAGCGCGGGTCTAATAATAACCATCAATAAGAAACAGCTCAATCGTTTGTCTAGGGCGGGGGTCGGCAACCTGCGGCTCCCGAGCCATTTGTGGCTCTTTCACCTCTGTGCTGCGGCTCCCTGTGGCTTTGGGAAATAATTGGTCAGTATTTAATTAAAATGTATTTTATGTTAGTTTGTTAGCTTTTGAAATGTAATTATGGTGATCTTGTACAACCTAAGTGTAGCGACACATTTCCTGCCACATCCGAAACGGCTCACAATTAGCCAGCATTCCGGCTAAGGGAGATAGCCTACGGGGGTTTGTGAGTACGCGTCTTTTGCAGCATCTGCGTCCATGGGGGCTGGGTTGAGGGAAGCTGAAAAGCAAGGCTGTTTAGTTCGAATAAAGCTATCTTTGACTGCAGTTTACTGACACCGCTACAACGTGTTTTTATCGCTGGCTGTCCAGACGGAAGGTGCTGAAACGCTTTGTCGCGTGTCTGGAAGAAGTGAAAACTTTCCTGGGCAGCAAAGGGCTCACCTTTCCTGAGCTGGAACAGCCAGAGTGGCTGGAAAAGCTACACTTCATGGTAGACATGACAGCGCACCTGAACACGCTGAACACAGCTCTTCAGGGGAAAGGACGTACAGCCCTGCACATGTTGGAGGATGTTTTGGCATTCGAGCGCAAGTTGACAGTGCTTGCCAGAGATTTACAGAAAGGCACTTTGTCTCACTTCCCCAATTTGAGAGAGTTCAAACAAGGTCACGACATGATAATTTCGGAGTATTTACATTCTGCAATCATCGCAATGCAAACATCGTTTGGGAAACGCTTCTGTGAGTTCAGAGAGGAAAAAAACACATTATCCTTCCCGGTCACTCCCTTAAGCATCGATCCTTCCCTACTGAATACGACTGCATTGGCAGGTGTGAGTCAACCTGATCTTGAGATGGAACTGGCCGACATAGCCGACAAAGACATATGGGTGTCCAAGTTTAGACGCTTGACAGCAGACCTTGAAGATGTTGCCCGTCAGAAGGCTGTTCTTGCTCAGAAACACAAATGGAGTGATATTGAAAACCTCACAGATGACAGCTTGCGATCCTGTGTAAAGATGAAGGTGACCTCATACAGCCCTGATGTGCAGACGCTGTGCGCTGAGGTCCAGGAGCAGAAATCCCATTAACCAAGTATGATAAATATTTTAATTGCCTATTATTTTACTCATATTCATATTTTTTCATTGTTCAGTGAAATAGTCCTTTCATTTTTCAGGATGACAGCTGGCTGACGTTATTTTTGGTTTGCTGCTGGCGGAAAATTTAAGTTCGGCGTTTTTCATAAATACAAGAAGGACTCAAATAGACATTGAATATTTTACTTAAAAGTAACTTTCAACCCAACGTCTTTTTTTCGGAGTTCAAAATGTTTTTGTTGCATGCAGAAATGTAATTTCGTTTTCTCTGCAGGAGTTCATCAATTTCATAAATGCAACACATTATAGTTTGTTTATACATAGCATAAAGGCAAAAAAAACGTTGTATGCAGTGTTATTTCATTTTAAATGTCAAACGGGTTTTGCGGCTCCCAGTGTTTTCTTTTCTGTGGGAAACGGGTCCAAGTGGCTCTTTCAGTGGTAAAGGTTGCTGACCCCTGGTCTAGGGGATAATATATTGTCCGATGGAAATATAAAAGTCACTCAGTTCCGGCAGGCTTCAGCCTTTTGGGGGACCGCTGGGTTTTCACTTGTTGGAGAGAGAGAGAGATTGGTGAGAAAAGAAACTTGCCCGGGTCTTTTATGAAGCGAATCTGTTGAATCAGGGGAGCGGGCTTCCCCGTTGTTAGCTAAAAGCTGGTTTCCGTGGTTCCAGTCACCGATTCCAGCAACAGAATCGAACGCACGTGACTGCCTTCAAATGACTTCCTGCTACTATGGGATCGTTAGCGTTTCTTCTGGTGCGTCTGAATGGGTTGTTCCCCCCAGACCCTGTTTTATACTTCCTCACGGGGTCTCAGATGTCAATCAGGTTGGGATGATGCAATCTCTCTCTCAACCAGCCCACTTTGCCCAAGGGCTTGCACGTAGCATAGTCCCCAATCCACAAATGTGGTCTCCAGGAGACAATGGTCAAAGTCGCGTTATTTTGCATTGCGGTGGAACGAGGTATTCGGCACGTCTCTCTCTCCCATTTCCTGGGTCTCCTGAACGGACTCAATAGTGACCTTGCGATTCTCACAAAGGAGGGGGCTACCCCGTACCCTTCGGCCCCTCAGAGCTGTGGTACATTCATAACACCCCCTTTCTTCAAAGCGTTTTCACCAGCAGTGAAAACGAAGTAGTACAGAGTCTTACAGGGTTTTAGAATCTAACACAATACAAAAGTTTTTTTTTACAGAGTAATACAGTTATACATTCAATTCAGTATCTAAACAGTTAACGATTACAGTGTCACTTTCTTTAATATCTTAACATCGCATACTGTACTAAAGTCTTTTAGCATCAGACTTCAATTTAATAACCACCTATTTTTATTTCTTTCCTTCAGCAACAAAACTAAGGAGGTGTGATCTTAGCTTATGTGCATCTACAAAAGTTTATGCGAATACTAATCTACTAATCGTTTCGGTCGTTTTACTTAACCGGCAGGTCTCCAAGGGGCTGTCTTTATTATTCATAGGCTTTGGCGCAATCCTGTACAACCTGCTTTCCTGTTTAAAATGGCATCCCCATTAACCATCGCCTCTTTTCCGGTGAGTCCCCCCGTGGGGAACTTGATTAATTTGGCGTGGTAAACTCCCGCCCGCCTCGTTCATAGGGGTTATTTTATCAACACTGTGTCCCAAACTTAGACCATTTCCACCCAATTCTTTAATTTTACCCAGGTGGCTAGCTCTTTCGTCAGCACCCTTCAGGCTATTGGTTTTTAATTTGAACTCTTTGTTCAAGTAGCATTTCGAATTTGGCCTCTTCACACCCCATCCTGGCATAACAATAGAGTGGGGGGCCCCGCTATCTCCCGGCTCACTCTGTAAGCGATCTGCCAGGTTTAAAATTTCTTCATTCGAGTTGGGAGCTACAGACTTTCTGTTTCCTTCGATAATAATCCTCATCTCCCCATTCTTAAATTCTGCGTTAACTTTGAACTCACCTTCGAGTACAAACACCGGTGAACTCACACTTCCCACGGTTACCAAGGTTAACCCTTTTCCCACTGAACCAAGTCTATCTGACCCACAAGGACGGCCGCCCCGTTCCACTAAATCAAATACCTCAGACTTCTTCTGAGCTCTGTTACTAGGTTCAGTACCACGTGCATCCCCATCTTGGACACACTCAAACGGGACATTGGCCTCTTCCAGGCTTTCAATACCTGTACCCTTTTTAAATTCTAAGCTCCCCCGTTTGTCCCAGGTACTCTCTGGGCAACTCCCTTCCGGAGTAAACTCAACCCCGTGGGCTGAAACAACCTCATCTGCCAACCCAGCAGATTTCTTTGAGGTAAGGGCACCCTTTTCATCTAGGGCTGCCCTCATTTCATTATCGGGAACACCTTTAGGAGTTTCAACTTCCTCAAACAGTTCTGCCAAACCAGACAGATCATCCATGTCCAACTCTGGACCTCTTAACCGCTCTATCGGTTCCTCATCTTTATTTTCTGCCTCTCGGACCTTTCTCCTCGCTAAAGGCAGATCTACCTCCGCTCCCTTACCCTCCTTCACTTTACTACTCTTCGTTTTACCCCCCTCTAAACCCTCGTGGTACAGGGTCGGTAGAAACATCTCGGCCTAATCAAAACTGGCCCGATTTAAACTGCTCTCGTTCTCAGCTGCCTTTCTCGACAGGCTGCAAGTGACCGCGCATGCGGGATAGATCTGGGACTCTAGGGGCAGGGCCACCGCACTTGCCAGTCGGCGGGTCGGCATCATGGCTGCCCAAACCTTACCACCTGCTAAATCGTTACCGAGAAGGATGTCTGCGTCAGTTCTCGGGAACTCTGATGGCACCCCTATTTCAACGGGTCCAGACACCAGCTCACAATCCATAATGACCTCATGTAAGGCCACCATTTCTATTCTTTTGCTGATCCCCTCTACCTTTACCATGCCCGTTCTTCGACCAAATTCTAGTACCTTACTGCTGATCAACGACAGCTCAGTGCCCGTGTCTCTCCAGATTCGTACGGGAATTGGTGGTTCCCCCTTCCTCACAGACACGGTTCCGTGTGTCAGACAAGTCTCAGACCCTTCTCGTACTCTGTCTACCCGGGGCTCTCTTGTCGATTTACTGATTACCACGGCACACCCGATAGGGACTGCGGCTTTTCCTTTTCCTATCTCTTTCCTCGGAGCAAAGCATCGTGATGCAATATGCCCTCCCTTTCCACAATTAAAACAGGTCAAACCCGGAAACCTCTGGCCGTCTTGCCTTTCCCCTTCCGTGGACAACGCCACATATGCCCGCTGGGCCTTCCCTCTTAACACACTTTGTAACAACGCCACCCACTGCTCTCTGGGCCACTTCTGATTCACTGCCACCTTTTCAAAAAGCAAGAAATAACTATCAACATCCGTCTCCTCGAACGGGGGTACTAACCTCAACGCCCGACTGACATCAAACCGCTCCTCTCGGTCCTCTCCTCCTCAGCTGCTTCCAGCTCTTTTAGCTGAAGTTCATGCTCTCTCTCTCTCTCTCTCCCCCTCTCCCCCTCTCTATTTCCAGCTGTTTTAACTTAATTTCATGTTCCCACCTTAATTTTTCCAACTCTAACTGAGCCGCCCCACTAGCTGGTACCTTTTCAGGGATATTTTCCAATACCTCAGCTGTAAACACATTCTTCCCGATATAATACTGAGTTATTGCCCTTCGCACCTCCTGCTTTTTCATTGACAACCTCACCCCTGCGAGGTTTAACTCCTTCGCCAATTTTATCAAGTCCGACTTGGAGGCCGCCTCCAGAGTCGGGTTTTCTATAAATTCACCCACGTCCATCTTTGCTGGTTTCCCATCTGGCTACCCGTGTAACCAGATCCAAGTTTTGGACCTACAAGCCCGATTCACTGGCCCTCCAGTTTGGTGTCAAATCCCGAGACGAGAACCCCAACTGTTACGAAATCCCGTAACTGGTTCACTTACCAGCAAAGATAGAGAGGTCCGTTGAAGTCTGACGGTACTATTTTTAAAAGTCTTTATTTATGAAGGGGCACAAAAATAAGATTAATACAAACATTCAGATAATATACGTCGTCACTACTCAATCTAAAAGCGCGGGTCTAATAATAACCATCAATAGGAAACAGCTCAATCGTTTGTCTAAGGCGGGGGTCGGCAACCTGCGGCTCCGGAGCCACATGTGGCTCTTTTACGTCTGTGCTGCGGCTCCCTGTTGCTTTGGGAAATAATTGGTTGTGGCGACCCTTTTCCTGGCACATCCGAACCGACTCACAATTAGATAGCCTACGGGGGTTTGCGAGCACAGAGCTTTGGAGCCTCTGCGCCACGGGGGGCCGGTTGACAAAGGCTTAAAAGTGAGGCTGAAGATTTCGAATAAAGTTTTTTCCTTCGACTGCAGTTACCGACTCCGTGTCGTAATTTTAGCGCTGCGTGTAGCACACCGCTACATGGTCAGTATTTAATTAAAATGTATTTTATGTTAGTTTGTTAGTTTTTGAAATGTAAATCTAAATTTGAAGATTATGGTGATCTTGTACAATCTAAATAAGACGTTGTGGCGACCCATTTCCTGACACATCCGAACCGGCTCACAATTAGCCAGCGTTCAGGCTAAGGGAGATAGCCTACGGGGGTTTGTGAGTACGTGTCTTTTGCAGCATCCGCGCCCATGGGGGCGGGTTGAGGGAGGCTTAAAAGCAAGGCTGTTTAGTTCGAATAAAGCTATCTTTGACTGCAGTTTACTGACTGCGTGTAGCAACCGCTACAACGTGTTTTTATCGCTGGCTGTCCAGAGGGGAGGTGCTGAAACGCTTTGTCGCGTGTCTGGAAGAAGTGAAAACTTTCCTGGGCAGCAAAGGGCTCAACTTTCCTGAGCTGGAACAGCCAGAGTGGCTGGAAAAGCTAGACTTCATGGTAGACATGACAGCGCACCTGAACACGCTGAACACAGCTCTTCAGGGGAAAGGACGTACAGCCCTGCACATGTTGGAGGATGTTTTGGCATTCGAGCGCAAGTTGACAGTGTTTGCCAGAGATTTACAGAAAGGCACATTGTCTCACTTCCCCAATTTGAGAGAGTTCAAACAAGGTCACGACATGATAAATTCGGAGTATTTACATTCTGCAATCATCGCAATGCAAACATCGTTTGGGAAATGCTTCTGTGAGTTCAGAGAGGAAAAAAAACACATTATCCTTCCCGGTCACTCCCCTAAGCATCGATCCATCCCTACTGAATACGACTGCATTGTCAGTTGTGAGTCAACCTGAACAAGTATGATAAATATTTTAATTGCCTATTATTTTACGTATATTCATATGTTTTCATTGTTCAGTGAAATAGTCCTTTTATTTTTCAGGCTGACAGCTGGCTGATGTTATTTTTGGTTTGCTGCTGGCGGCAAATTTAAGTTTGGCGTTTTTCATAAATACAAGAAGGACTCAAATAGACGTTGAGTATTTTACTTCAAAGTAACCTTCAACCCAACGTCTTTTTTTCGGAGTTCAAAATGTTTTTGTTGCATGCAGAAATGTAATTTCGTTTTCTCTGCAGGAGTTCATCAATTTCATAAATGCAACACATTATAGTTTGTTTATACATAGCATAAAGGCAAAACAAAACGTTGTATGCAGTGTTATTTCATTTTAAATGTCAAACGGGTTTTGCGGCTCCCAGTGTTTTCTTTTCTGTGGGAAACGGGTCCAAGTGGCTCTTTCAGTGGTAAACGTTGCTGACCCCTGGTCTAAGGGATAATATATTGTCCGATGGAAATATAAAAGTCACTCAGTTCCGACAGGCTTCAGCCTTTTGGGGGACTGCTGGGTTTTCACTTGTTGGAGAGAGAGATTGGTGAGAAAAGAAACTTGCCCGGGTCTTTTATGAAGCGAATCCGTTGAATCAGGGGAGCGGGCTTCCCCATTGTTAGCTAAAAGCTGGTTTCTGTGGTTCAAGTCACCGATTCCAGCACGTGACTGCCTTCAAATGGCTTCCCGCTACTACGGGATCGTTAGCGTTTCTTCTGGTGCGTCTGAAGGGGTTGTTCCCCCCAGACCCTGTTTTATACTTCCTCACGGGGTCTCAGATGTCAATCAGGTTGGGATGATGTAATCCCTCTCTCAACCAGCCCACTTTGCCCGAGGGCTTGCACGTAGCATAGTCCCCAATCCACAAACGTGGTGTCCAGGAGACAATGGTCAATGTCGCATTATTTTGCATCGCGGAGGAACGAGGTATTCGGCACGTCTCTCTCTCCCATTTCCTGGGTCTCCTGAACGGACTCAATAGTGATCTTGCGATTCTCACAAAGGAGGGGGCTACCTTCAGCCCCTCAGAGCTGTGGTACATTCATAACACTATCGAAAGGCACAAAAAACATGAGGTGGTTGTAATTGGAAATGTTCCTGTGTTCTCCAACTCAAGATTTATAACAAAAGGCCACATGACCCAACATTTTAATGCCAGTTGAAAACATTACCCAGCATAATCCCATCTTCCATCATTAGGTCTATATCCAGCACATTATACTTATCCAAGTTCTTTTTAACTTGAGGTTCAGATTTATTTATCACATGTACATACATTGCAACAAACAGTGCATTGTTTGCATTAACCACCAGCACATCCAAGGAAGTGTTGGAACCAACCTGCAAGTGTCACTACGTATTCTGCCAACGTACCATACCCACAATTTTCCACAGAACACCACTAGCAGCAAGTGAAACAAAAATAAAACAAGACAGCAGAATGAAAAAAAAATCTACAAATGCTGAATATCCAGGGTAGCGTGCACAAAATTCTGGAGGAACTCATCACAGCAGGCTGTATCTATGGACAGGAATAAAGAGCTGGCGCTTTGGGTCAAGACGCTTTCTGAGGTCCTGATGAAGTATCTTGGCCCAAAATGTTGGCTCTTTATTTTTCCCATAGATGCTGCCTGTCTGCTGAGGTCAGCCAGCAATTTGTGTCTGTAACAACAAAACAAGCCCCTTTCCTGTCCCACCCACTCACACAACCAGGCAGGCCTCCAAACCCAGGACAGGCTGCTTCCAGGCCCTAAGTCCTTGTTCCCAGATTCTCAGACTTGCAGAGGTCCGACCTCCAGCTTTGACTTCATCCCAGAAAGCTGATCAAGGGTTTGACCTTCTGAACTCTCAAAAACCTCCAACACCAGTGACCCTGGTCTTCATGACTCTTTCAGGCCCTTATGACTCCATCAAGGCTCTGCCTCTGGCCTTCAACATTCAGGCTTCTACCTCTGGACTCATTCTCTAGGGTTCAACCTTCAGCTTTGCCTACCAGACTTCACTGGGTTTGACCTTTGGGCCTCTACTTCTGGACTTGTATGGACTTTGACATTCTAACTCGCACAGACTTCCAAACACGGAGATGTGGGGTGGTCCCAACCTTTGTGACTCCCATACATACTTGGGACCTGGACATCCAACCTGAATTCAACCCCATTCATCACATTCCTCCTCACTGTCTAGCACAGCCAATTTTCTGTATCATCAGCGAACTTCTTAATTTTTGTCCCTATATTTAAGTCCAAATATTTACTACAACAGCAAGGGGCCCATACTGAGACCCATGCAACCCAACAGGAAACTTTTTTTCAGGTGCAAAGGCACCATTTACCTTCAAAAGGCACTATAGATAAATGTTCTCTCAGTAATGTAAGGATTAAAAGTAGTGCTTTTGTTGATTAAGGTGAAGGTTCAGCAGTTCCCAGTATGGATTTGGTAAGAGTTTAGAATTTTTTTTAAATGTAAAGATTTAGCCTGAATTCTTCTGTGTAGAAAATGTTTCAAATGCTTGTTTTCCATGGGAAATCCATTTAAATGAAATCACAGATACAGCGAGCCAAATATCTGCTTAAAATAAGCCATGTTACGTATTTACAAAAGAATTGTACAGTTAAAATTGAGATGTTGCACAGTGAGAATTCGACTTTGACCATTTTTGTTTGAAGGAATGTGAAGAACTTCACTAAGTCAAAACGTGTTTTTGTTTCTTTTTCGTCCAATACAGTGGCTGAGAAATCCAGGCCCGCAACACGAGAAGCGGACCTTGTTCGGAGACATGGTGTGCTTTCTGTTTATAACCCCTCTGGCCACAATCTCGGGCTGGTTGTGTTTACGGGGCGCAGTTGACCATCTACACTTCAGCAGCCGCTTGGAAGCGATTGGACTCATTGCCTTAACTGTTGCACTCTTTACTATTTATCTCTTTTGGACACTAGTGAGTATAATTTATCTCTTACTCATAATATACTAATCATAATTTCACTCTGATATGGCAGAGATATTGTCAGCCATTATATTCATTAATTAAACATGTAGAGCAGCTCTCTAATAAATGAAATGACTCATCCACATATTTTCCTTGAGTCTGCCCCTAATTTGTTGCAGTTAGTGCATGTAAACAAGTAGCTCTTGTTCAGTAGTAATTTTAATCAGTGTTCATATCTACTGATTAACTACTTGTATTTGTCTCTAATATTTAAGTTGGGTTGACAAGAACTAGAGGTCATAGGTTAAGTGTGAAAGGTGAAATGTTTAAGGGGAACTTCACTGAGATGGGTGGTGAGAGCGTGGAACAAGCTGCCAGCATAAGTGGTAGACTTAGGTTCCATTTCTACATTCAAAAGAAGTTTAGATAAGTACATGGATAGGTGTGTGGAGGGCTATGGTTCAGATGCTGGTTGATGGGACTAAGCAGAATAATGGTTCAGCATGGACTAAATGCACATTGGAGCCTTTTTCTGTGCTGTAGTTTTCTATGACTCTACAAGATATTCTGCACTCCCTCCCTGAGTTCCAGCTATGTCTCAATCCAGTGATTTCATCATTATGAACGTAAATGTTTGAGTGTTTAATTAACAACATAAATTTTCCAACAACCCTAATGGGATCTGAACTCATGCCCGTGGAGGGCTAGTTACATAACGTGGGATGGCAGCAGGGCAGTTCTCTGTTCAGGGTTAGCAATGGTTTCCCTGCTGTTGATCTGTGGAAATATGGGGATAATTTGCTAACTGAGTTTTCTTTTGAATCAGGTTTCATTCCGTTACCACTGCCGGTTGTATAATGAGTGGCGTCGAGCTAATCAGAGAGTAATATTGCTTATCCCAAAGACATCAGATGCATCATCTACTCAACAATTGCTTCTTGGTCAGCATCCAGTGAAGAGGAACTCAAAAGAGACAATTGTGTAACCTTAGCCAATGTCACAATTCTGGATTTAAAATTGAGTTTTAACCATATAGTCATTTAGGATGTAACCTTTCTTCAGAATATATCCTAACTTCCGTGTTTTATCATTTTATCATTGTAAATATGAAAAAAATAATTTTGTTCATGTGAAGTGGAACACAAGTGCAACAGTTTCTAGGTCAAATCACATAATTGCGGTTATTTTACAGGAAAGGACAGCCATGCATTAGGCTTGTGCTATGGAAGCATTTTCTGTACTGCAAGATGTTATTTCACATTTCTGAAACCCACAAGTCCTTGAGCATCCTCACCTCAACTAAGTTTTAATAATGGGTAGCCATTTAATACTAAAATGAGGAAAAAATTCTCTATTAGTGTTGGCGAATCTGAAATTCTTTTCTCTCGAGGGGTGTCGAGGCTGTTATTTTCATTTAAAATAGCTGTGAATGTCTTTCTGAATGCTAAGGGAAAATTGAGTGACATGGATCCAGTGCAAGAAAACATTATTAAGGAGATGATCAGCCACAATCGTCATGATTCTTTGACTGGGGGGGGGGGGGGGGGGAGAAGATCCCTTCTTACTACCTTCCCCCCCAACTGAGTCCAGCTGTTGTAACTTCACAGGTGACCTTCACACCCAGCCCAGGACTGAGCCATGCATAGTGTACTGCCATTGTGCAGCTCTGAAGCCATGGTCTCACACTACAGTATTTAAACTGTGGGTCCACAACCAAAACTTTCACTGCCATATTGCACAGTGATGATTTAATGCTAAAACTTTTTAATAACTTATGAAATACAGGTGACTTACCAAAAAAAAGTGTAATCTTTGTCACAACTATGAACATAAATTTCACCAAGAATGAATTGGTGGTAAATATTAAATATTTATTTGCTACATGAAAATGAATGTTAATTGGATTCTTTTTATCCTCATTGATCTTTATACTTGATGTTGCTGTGAATTTGATGTCATATTTCAAAAGTTGTAATTTTACTCTAATTTTTTTTCTATAAAAGATTTGGAAATGTTTTCTGAACATAGAATCTTGCTGTCCAATTTAAATTTAAATTGAGTAAAATTGTTTAACCGTTCTGTTCACAGTATCACCATGAATTAGACATTTAAGTAATTTCTTTAATCCTTACCTTCAGTTAGCAACTGCATTCCCTTTTAGTTTGCTTACTAAATGTTTAGCTGATGTAATAATTTTAATGTTGGAAATTTATTTTATGTACGTACACACAAGTGGTGCAGATCTCAGAACTGATGTTCCTAATTAGTTCAAAAATTCTGAAAAACCTTGTGTTGGTTCCTATTATATGTGTGATTATACTGAAATGCAATTTCTCTTAGTATTTATTCTACTACTACAAAATTAACCCAAATGCATTTGGTTTAGCATAAGCTCCCGTTATGCCTTTGTGCTTATACATCATTCATTATTTTATCCATGTAACTAATTCAGTGTTCAGCTTTATTCCCCACTAGAGGTATGTCATTTTTAGAAGAGCATAATAGCCTGAACTGAAAGTGGATTTTCATAGTTTGAGATAAAAATTGGTAGATATTAGTACTCAATTTCCAAATTTGTGAACTTCACAATTACTTTATGGAATGATGAATTGTCCATAATCAAAGTAATAAAAAGGTGGAACAAACATTCAGGACAGGTAGTTCAGACACATTGATTTCACATTATATCTAATTAATTGTCTACCTACAAGTAGCTAAATTTGATACCTACCTAATATAGAGATTAAAAGTTAAATTTGCAAAACAAGGGATAACAGCAAGAAGGAAAGGAGTTAAGTTCCCTTGTAAGTACAAGTGTTGACTCGCAACACTGAACTGCTACCTCCAGGAAAGTATTAGTAAAAAAAAAGTGATACTCTTAAATCAGGTAAGAGTTTAAGAATATTTCCACTTTAATGTTTTAAAATAAACACTGTTTTAGGGTGCTAAGGTGAAGGAGGTGAAGAGGAAAAACAGAACTTTCATGGTAATTTTCCAAAAGTGTGGATCAAACATGTGGTCATAACTTAAATACCTGGATACCTTGATTGAAGTTGCTGTGGAGAATACCAGTTTTGTGCGAGTATTTTCTCCTTCCTTGTGGTTTACTTGTACAAATGTAATATTATATCTTTTTATTAACCAGAAATTAAAATTAAGTATAATTTGTATTAATCATTAAGAGTCCTTAGAAAACAGGAAGCAATTTATTGTTTGGAACAATATTTGTTGGAACCATTGAATGAGAAAACCATGAGATATTACAATATTTACAAAATAAAGAGCATGAGGAATTGTTTACTCTTGCTCATCTTGATGAACTGCATCAGCCCTGAAATGTTAACTGTCTCTTTTCACAAGTTTTTTCAGAATTGTTTTTGCTGTCATGCAAAAGGTTAACCCTTTTGTTTTCTTTTAAATGATATTGCCCCATCCATGCCAGTGTTATCACACAGCCATTGGCCTCATGTGATAAGGTGCCGGAAGTTTCCTGATCGATTTCTGGAAGTTCAAATCCACTGTGTCTATTCATCTATCACCTTACTGGATCCTCAAGAGAAAAACTAAGATATTTGTCAAGATTTCCTTTTCATAAGACCATATTGATTAAGATTGACTGCCTTAATTGTCTAAATGTCTCCTCATTTAGTTCCTTAACACTGATTCCAGCATTTTCCCAATGATACGTTTGACTTACAGTTCTAAATACAAGTTTTCCAACAAATACCCAGATTTAAAGGTGGTCCAGAATTTAAGAATTCAGTCATGTTAATGTATTCTTTTAATGTTAAACCTTCAGTGAGAGGAATCAGATGCAATTTAAATCCTGAAGTCAAGTGCTGCAAAATTTGCATATGAAATAAATTGCAATGAGTACCTTTAGTATCTAAAATGCATTTTAGTTTTATGCAACCATTTCCAGAGCTCCCACCGACTTTCCTTGTCTTTAGATGAATGTTCATCACACTCTTTCAAATAAATGGCCCTGTTCCATTTATGCTAGCTTGAAGTTGAAGGGTCAGTAACAAATTATTACCAGCAGTTAAGTGACCATGCCCCTGCACTCTACCCCTCAAGATGCTGGCATGCCCCATAATTCCACTTTGTAGTGCAGGGGCAGTATATTGCAACATGACCTGTGCTTTTATTGAACCTGCATCTATTACATCAACAATACCTTGTCAGTTATTTCTGATTGCCCTATCTTGCTAATGGAAGATTTGTATTAAAATGATTTTAGATGTATTTTCCCCTTTCCATCCCTGGAACAACTGCTGCCGCAGCAGCTTCTCACTAGATACTTCCCACTGCAGCACCTGTCCCCTTCAATTACTGCAGTAATTCTTAGACTGTAACTACGGAAGTGGCCCTGTGATTTCTGGGTGGGTGGGGGAGTTTTTACTAATGTTCTTTTTGTCTCTTCTCCCTTTACCAAGCAGTTCACCCTACATTCTTCATTCTCTCCTATCTCCCATGCTTTCTGATCATCCCTTTGATCTTGCCATTTCTCATCTCCATGTGTGCCGGAATGTTATTGCAGGTAACTTTTCCAATTCTGACAAAAAGTCAGTCTGAAAATGTTTTTCTTTATACACTCTTTTTCTCAATAATTCTGCTGTAGCTTCTCTCGGACTATTCATTACCACCTTAAGAATTCCTTTTAGATCTGCCTCTGAACTCCCTCCCTCGTCCACTTACTGCCTTTCTTTGAAGCAATTCGAAAATAATCAGGTTCTATGTACCAACTCTACCTCACCAGCATGTTCTTTAGGTGTCATTAGTTGCCACATAATTTGTATTAAATACGCCCATTAGTTTTCTGTATTTGACAACCTACCATTCCACCACGCCAAGTTGTCAAAAATGCACCATATCCCCTTTGGCACTCACTAATTTATCTGGATGCATTACATCTTGGAATGGTATCTGCTCTGCCCATGGACGCAGTTGAGCACGGAGAAACCAGCCTCCACTTCCCAGGCTCTGTCTACACTTGCTGCCTCAGCAAAGCTGTTAGAATGATTAAAGACCCCACCCACAGCAGACATTCACCCCTATCTATCAGGCAGAAGATGTACGTACCAGCAGGCTCACGGAAAGCTTTTATCCTGCTGATATAAGAACTAAATAGCCTCCCGGTACAATAAGTTGGACTCTTGAATTTACAGTCTACCTCATCGTGGTGTCGCATCTTGTTTGTATGCACTGCACTTTCTGTAACAGTCTTCCCTTGTGCACTGGTGTAATGAAAAGAGCTATATGGATGTATGTAAGTACATGAAACAATAGTAGTCCAATTTCTATATTGGGAACAATCTCGACACCCACAGTAATTGAATTGAACAGGTTTGTGGTTCCATAAAAAGGCTAAGAGTGCGGCCGTGAGGCATGCGGGGATCTGAACTTGATACGGGTGCGTTTTCGAAGTAGTCCAGTTAACAGAAGTCCAGCAGTCAAAACCCACAGAGCGGAATAAGATGTGATCTTTGGAGAAGAGGGCCCATCGTTCCACCCTTTCAATTTGCAATGAAGGCATTGTCAGAGGTGCAAAGATTTTAAAAATATATCGTCAATGATACCGGAAAAATAACTAAAATTCAAGACAGAAACAGGTCTCACAGTGACATCTAGTGGCTACTGAAATAAATTGATTTTAAACTGTAGAAGAGTAATGAATGGATGTTACCAAAATCAGTAAGGACTTTAAATCCTTCATCTGTTAAATAACAGGTGTTGAATTGCTTGGAATTTTCTATTATGTTTACAGCCCAACAATCAACAGAACCCTTTAAGTTTGAATTACCTGTTGGAGCCCCAAACCATGACAATGGCAAAAAAGAAAAAAGCTGCTGAAATGAATATGGTTGTAAACTTGACACTAAGAGATGCTGTATTCTGAAAGGAACCTACAACATTCATGCTTTCTGCAGCCAGTAGGTAGAGAATGGAAAGTTGCATTCAATTCCCCAGAGCAGGTGTGGGGAAAATGTGCAGAGGTTTTCCATGGATTCAAGAGCAGAAACATCGGCTGCCTGTTACCCATGTGCGCCCATGACAGCTATCAACAGAAAGCAAAAGCAATTGCACAGGCTATTTTCTCAGGCACAAAGAGCTAGCCAATGAAGAGGCCACTAAGCCTCAACAAATTCACAATATAATCAACACTACTAGGAGGTATGTAGTCTTCCCCAAAACTATAAGCAGCCCATTAAGAAATGCAGAAATGCCAATTCGCCAGACCGGCCGTTCACATTCCAAACCTTCCAGCTATCTGCATTCCTATGAACAGTCCTGTTCTAAACGTGATTAATAACTGCCAACACAAGAAATTCTGCAGATGCTGGAGATCTAAAGCAGCACACACAAAATGCTGGAGTAACTCAGTAGGTCAGGCAACATCCATGGAAATGAACAAAGTTGACGTTTCTGGCCAAGACCCTTACATATTACTCCACAACACAATGACTAGTTTTTCACTACAGCCAAACTACCACCCTGACAAATGGTGTGTGTGGCCATACAAATGGATCCTCAATATTTGTAGCTAGGAAGATCAAGTATGAAATATTCATTGAGGATCCTTCAAGTGGCAACAAAGGATAACAAGCTACTATAAAATAGATAACAAGCCATCTATAAGTTGGCTGATGATACAATCATTGCTGGTAGAATCGCAAGTGGTGACGAGAGGGCATACGGGAGTGAGATATGCCAACTAGAGGAATGGTACCCCAGCAACAACCTGGCACTCAACATCAGTAAGACAAAAGAGCTGATTGTGGATTTCAGGAAGGGTAAGACGAAGGAACACATACCAATCCTCATCAAGGGATCAGAGGTGGAGAGAGTGAGCAGCTTCAAGTTCCTAGGCGTCAAGATCTCCGAGGATCTAATCTGGTCCCAACCTATCAATGTAGTTATAAAGAAGGAAAGACAGTGGCTATACTTCATTAGGAGTTTGAAGAGATTTAGCATGTCAACAAATACACTCAAAAACTTCTATAGTTGTACCATGGTGAGCATTCTGACAGGCAGTATCACTGTCTGGTATGGAAGGGCTTATTGCACAGGACCAAAAGTTGCAGAGGGTTGTAAATCTAATCAGCTCCATCTTGGGCACTAGCCTACAAAGTACCCAGGACATCATCAAGGAGCAGTGTCTCAGAAAGGCAGCACCCATTATTAAGGATCTCCAGCACCCGGGACATGCCCTTTTCTCACTGTTATCATCAGGTAGGAGGTACAGAAGCCTGAAGGCGCACACGCAGCGATTCAGGAACAGCTTCTTCCCCTCTGCCATCCGATTCCTAAATGGACATGGAACCCTTGGACACTATCTCGCTGTTTTTAAATATGCAGTATTTCTGTTTCTTGCACATTTTTTAATCTATTCAACATACATAATTGATTTACGTACTTATTTTTTCCTTCTGTATTATATATTGCATTGAACTGCTGCTGCTAAATTAACAAATTTCACGTCACATGCTGGTACTAATAAACCTGATTCTGATTCTGATTCTAAACACTTCAGGACTGACTCCAGATTTCAGTCCAGCTGGTTTATCTCACACACTGAACAAGAACAGTAGCTTCTTCCCTCATACTACCAGTAACATTTATATTGTATTTAGAAGCAAATAAATTTTTAAATACTTGATACTTAACAGGACATCTTTTTCATCCTTACCCCTAATTAATTGGGTTCAATATCAAGCAGCACTGTCTAGTAGCTTCCTACAAAAGCTGATCCATAAGACCATACGAAATAGCAGCAAAATTAAGCCATTCGGACCATCGAGTTTGCTCCAATTCCCATCCTGGCTGACTCGTTAACCCTCTCAACCCCATTCCCCAGTCTTCTCCCTGAAATCTTTGCTATCCTTACTAATCAAGAGCCTATCTACCTCCACATTAAATGTACCCAATGACTTGGCCTCCACAACTGTCCGTGGCAATAGATTCCACAAATTCAGCAACCTCTGGCTAAAAAAATGCCTCTTCATCTGTTCTAAAGGAACATCCTTGTAGTACGAAGCAGTTCCCTGTAGACACAGACTCCCCCAATATTAAAAAAAAATACTCTCCACATTCACTATACTTAATGCCTTTCAATATTCCATAGGTTTCAACAAGATCCCCTTTCCCCTATTCTTCTAAACAAGATTCTTGGTATAGATAGTCCAATATACTTGGGCTATCTGTACAAACAACATCTTTCTAACTTGGCACATTGTACCAAATTCTTGAAACTGTAACAAAAGAATGAAGTAAGGAATAATTTGTAAAATGTAGAATGTATTGCTGTTATGGAAGTGCATGTACCTAGCTTCTTGCTGAAAATGGGCAGGGGTGGGTGAGGGGAGGTTGATGAGTTGATGCTGCTGCTTGCATGGGGGAGGATGAGGGGGATTTTTGAGTTCTAATGTTTTTCTGTCATTCATTCTTTTGGGGTTCTGTTTTTCATGGATGTCTGTGAAGTATAAGAATTTCAGGTTGTATTATACATTCTCTGACTGTAAATGGAACCATTTGAAACTAGAAGCCAACCCCTACCTTAAACAGGCTTATTTCTCAATGTCAGACATGGAGTAAAGTTTTGTAAATTGCCTGCTCACCTTCAAGTCTCATTAGTCAGAATAGTCGTTCCATTTTCTTAGAGCGCTGCAGAAAGCACAAATACCACTCTAATCCAAAACAAATTACTTAACATTTTCTGAGAGCAGAAGAACTACTTTTAAAGGAATTCAAGGCTGTAGACTACCCCATAGCAAACTGAGTCTCCTACCTTCACATAGGCAGAGGCTAAAAAGCAGAGCTCTGGAAATTAGGACAACAAGGAGGTGATTGTGGAGGGCAGAGGAGCAATTATGAGTTGGTGGACGGGGCTGTGCTCAGGGACTCATCTGTGGATCCCAATGAATACACTGTGGTTGCCATGGACTTTATTAAAACAGTTGTAGACAAGTGTGTCCCCACTAAATGTTTCAGTCTTTCTCCACCAAAAGCCGTGGATGAACCATACGATCTGCAGTCTGCTGAGGGCCAATAAAGAGGCATCCAAATCCGGTGACCAGGAAAGTCACAAGAGGTCTATGTACAATCTCTGGAATATCATCTCACAGGTGAAATGGCTTTTCCAGACTAAACTTGAGCCAACAATGGATGCTTGACGGTTGTGGGTGGGCTTAAATACTATCACCTCTTATAAAGTAAAATCAAGCAACATAGGAGACAACAGGGCTTTGTATCCAGATAAGCTCAATGCCTTCTATGCTTGCTTTGACCATCAAAACATGGAGCAAACATTACATACTCATGAAAGCCCGATGATCCTGTGATTTTAGTCTCTGATGCTAACATGTGAGCAGCCTAAAGCCCTGTAACACTCACAACATGCTAGAGGAACTCCACAGACCAGGCAGTGTCTACGGAAAAGAGTACAGTTGATCTTTTGGGCCAAGACCCTTCTGCAGATCCTTGATTTCTTTACTTTCAGACCCTGGTCAGTTTGGATTGGCAACAACATCTCCTTCCTGATCTTCATCAGCACAGGTACTGTGCGCTTAGCCCCCCACCCCTGCTCTATTCACTTTACACAGATGACTGTGTGGCTAAGCACAGCTCCAGTACCATATTCAGATTTACTGATTGCATCACCATTGTTGGCTGAATCAAAGGTGGTGATGAATCAGCATAAAGGAGGGAGATTGAAAATCTGGCTGAGTGGTGTCACAACAACTTCTCACTCAACATCAGCAAGACCAGAAACTATGGAGTGACTTTAGGAGGTGGAAACCAGAGGTCCATGGACCAGTTCTCACAAGAGAATCAGAAGTGGAGAGGGTGAATAACTTTAAATTCCTTGGTGTTATTTAGAGGACCTGTCCTGGGCCTAGCATGCAAGTGCAATTAGGAGTTTGTGAAGATTCAGCATGACATCTAAAATGTTGACAAACTTCTATAGATGTGCGGTAGACAGTATATTGACTGGCTGCATCACAACCGGGTATGGAAACACCAATACCCTTGCCTGGAAAATCCTACGAATTGTAGTGGATGAAGTCCAGTCCATCATGAGTTAAGCCCTCCCCACCATTGAGCCATCTACAGGAAGTGTTGTTGCAGGAAAACAGTATCAATTATCAGGGACCCTACCACCCAGGTTATGCCCTCTTCTCACTGCTGCCATCAGGAAGAAGGCAGAGGAGTCTCAGGATTCATACCACCTGGTTTATAAATAGTTATTACCCCTCAACCATTGAGGTCTTGAACCAAAGGGTATAATTTCACTTGCCCCATCATTGCAATGTTTCCACAACCCATGGACTCACTTTCAAGGACTGTTCATTTCATGTTCTTAATATTTATTGCTTATTTATTCATTAGTATTACTAGAACACTAGGATACTATAGCACAGTACAGGCCCTTCAATCCTCGATATTGTGCCCTCCCATATATTCCTTAAAAAAAATACTACCCCGTATCTCTCTATTTTTCTTTCATCCATCTACTTGTCCAAAAGGCTCTTAAATACCCCTCATGTTTTAGACGCCACCACCATCCCTGGCAAGTCATTCCAGGCACCCACAACCCTCTGCGTAAAAAACTTACCCCGATGTCTCCCCTAAACTTCCCTCCCTTAACTTTGTACATATGCCCTGTAATGTTTGCTATTGGTGCCCTGGGAAACAGGTACTGGCTATCCACCCTATCTATGCCTCTCATAATCTTGTAGACCTCTATCAAGTCCCCTCTCATCCTTCTACGCTCCAAAGAGAAAAGTCCCAGCTCTGCTAACCTTGCCTCATAAGACTTGTTTTCCAATCCAGGCAACATCCTGGTAAATCTCCTCTGCACCCTCTCCATAGCTTCCACATCCTTTCTATAATAAGGTGACCAGAATTGAACACAATATTCTAAGTGCGGTCTCACCAGAGATTTGTAGAGTTGCAACATGACCTTTCTACTCTTGAACTCAATCCCCCTGTTAATGAAGCCTAGCATCCCATAGGCCTTCTTAACTATCCTATCAACCTGTGCAGCGACCTTGAGGGATGTATAGACTTGAACCCCGAGGTCCCTCTGTTCATCCACACTCTTAAGTAACTGACCATTAATCCTGTACTCAGCCTTCTGGTTTGTCCTTCCAAATTGCATCACCTCACACTTATCCGGATTGAACTCCATCTGCCACTTTTTTGCCCAACTCTGCATCCTGTCTATATCCTCTTGTAACCTTCAACAACCTACAGCTCCATCCACAACTCCTCCAATCTCCGTGTCATCCACAAACTTACTCACCCATCCTTCCACCTCTTCATCCAGGTTATTTATAAAAATCACAAAGAGCAGGGGTCCCAGGACAGATCCTTGCAGCGCTCCACTAGTCATTGACCTCCAGACAGCATACTTTCCTTCCACTACTACCTTCCGCTTTCTTCCTGTAAGCCAATTTTTTATCCAAACAGCCAAAGTTCCACTGATCCCATGCCTCATGACTTTCTGGATGAGTCTCTCATGGGGGACCTTGTCAAATGCCTTGCTAAAATCCATGTAGACCACATCTACCACCCTATCAATTTCTTTTGTTAATTCTTCAAAAAACTCAATTAGGTGCCCGTGGCATGACCTTCCCTTCACAAAGCCACATTGTCTATCCACGAGTAGATTGTACTTCTCCAAATGCTCGTAGATCCTATCCTTAAGAATCCTTTCCAATAGTTTGCAGACCACCAACGTAAGACTCACTGGTCTATAGCTCCCAGGATTCTCCCTATTACCTTTTTTAAACATGGGAACTACATTTACCATTCTCCAATCCTCCAGGCACCTCCCCTGCAGCCAAAGAGGATTCAAAGATCATAGCTACTGCTCCAGTGATCTCTTCTCTCACTTCCCACAGCAACTTGGGGTACATCACATCCGGCCCTGAGAACTTATCAATCTTGATGTTTTTAGGAAGATCCAACACTTCTTCTTCCTTAATCTCCACATTGTCCAGCACACAGGCCTGTTCTATTTCAACCTTACCCTGATGAAGGTTCTTTTCACTTGTTATTACTGTAGCAAAGTATTCATTTAGGATCTCCCAAACGTCCTCTGCCTCCAGGCATATGTTGCCTTCTTTATCCTTTAGCAGCCCCACCTTCATTCCTGTCATCCTTCTGTTCTTCACATACACATAGAATGCCTTGGGGTTCTCCTTAATCCTACATGCCAAGGCCTTCTCATGCCCCCTTCGAGCTCTCCTAAGTCCTTTCTTAAGCTCCTTCCTGGCTACCCTATATTTCTCATGAGCCCCTCCTGCTTCCTGCTTCTTATATCTAACATATGCTTCCTTCTTCCACAGTTCCCTTTTTCTACCATTTTTTACTTGTCTCAGTGGAACAAACCTATCCTGAACTCAGCACAAGTGGTCCCTAAACTTCTTCCACATTACTTCTGTGCTTTCACCCTTGAACATCTGTTTCCAATTTACTCTTAATTCCTGCCTCATCCCTTCATAGTTAGCCCTCCCCCAGTTAAGAACTTTCCCATTTTGTCTGTTTTCATGCTTTTCCATAGCTATGCTGAAGCTAAGGGAGTTGTGGTCACTCTCACCAAAATGATCCCCCACCAAGAGGTCTGTCACCTGGCCAGGTTCATTACCCAGAGCTAGATCCAGTATAGCCTCTCCTCTTGTCGGTCGTTCCACATACCGTGTCAGGAATCCTTCTTGAACACACCTGACATACTCAGCCCCATCTATCCCTCTTGCAGTCAGGAGGTGCCAGTCAATATGAGGGAAGTTGAAATCACCCGTAACTACTACCCTGTATTTCCTGCACCATTCTAAAATCTGCCTGCTTATCTGTTCCTCGGTGTCCTGAGGGCTATTTGGGGGCCTATAGACTCCCAGCACAGTGATTGATCCCTTCCTATTTCTGACTTCCACCCACACCGACTCAGTGGACACTCCCTCTGCAGCGTCCACCCTTTCTAAAGCAGTGATACTATCCCTGACCAGCAATGCCACTCCCCCCCCCCTTTCTACCTCCCATCCTATTCCTTTTAAACACCTAAACCCCGGTACCTGCATCAGCCAATCCTGCCCTTCCTCCAGCCAAGTTTCAGTAATGGCCACAACATCGTAGTTCCACATATTGATCCATGCTCTAAGTTCATCCCCTTTATTCCTAATACTGCTAGTGCTGAAATAGACACATTTCAACCCCTCTAACTGGCTACATTTATGTTTTCTCCCCTGCCTGTCCTTCCTCACCAACTCAGAACACATAGCATCATGCCCTTGTCCTTCTACCCTAATCTCTGTACTCACATTCTGATTTCCATCCACCGCCAAACTACTTTAAACCCTCCCCAACAGCTCTAGCAAACCTGCCTGCCAGGATATTGGTTCCTTTCCAGTTCAGGTGTCAGCCCTTCCCCAGAAGAGATTGCAATGATCCAGAAATCTGAACGCCTGCCCCCTGCACCAACTCTTCGGCTATGCATTCATCTGCCATAACTTCCTGTTCCTACCCTCTCTGTCTCATGGCACAGAAAGCAATCCCCAGATTACCACCCTTGAGGTCCTGCTCTTTAACTTCTTTCTTAACTCCCTATATTCCTTCTTCAGGATCTCATCCCTACTCCTATCTATGTCATTGGCCCCCACGTGGACCACGATATCTGGTTGTTCACCCTCTCTCCTGAGAATATGGAGAACTGGATCTGAGATGTCACAGACCCTGGCACCAGGGAGGCAACAGACCATCTAGGATTCTCAATCTCTCTCACAGAACCCCTGTCCCCCTAACTATCAATAGACAATAGGTGCAGAAGGAGACCATTCGGCCCTTCGAGCCTGCACCACCATTTTGAGATCATGACTGATCAACTACTATCAATACCCGGTTCCTGCCTTGTCCCCATATCCCTTGATTCCCCTATCCATAAGATACCCATCTAGCTCCTTCTTGAAAGCATCCAGAGAATTGGCCTCCACTACCTTCCGAGGCAGTGCATTCCAGACCCCCACAACTCTCTGGGAGAAGAAGTTTTTCCTCAACTCTGTCCTAAATGACCTACCCCTTATTCTCAAACCATGCCCTCTGGTACTGGACTCTCCCAGCATCTGGAACATATTTCCTGCCTCTATCTTGTCCAATCCCTTAATAATCTTATATGTTTCAATCAGATCCCCTCTCAATCTCCTTAATTCCAGCGTGAACAAGCCCAGTCTCTCTAAACTCTCTGCGTAAGACAGTCCAGACATCCCAGGAATTAACCTCGTGAATTTACGCTGCACTTCCTCTACAGCCAGGATGTCCTTCCTTAACCCTGGAGACCAAAACTGTACACAATACTCCAGGAATGGTCTCACCAGGGCTCTGTACAAATGCAAGAGGATATCCTTGCTCTTGTACTCAATTCCCTTTGTAATAAAGGCCAACATTTCATTAGCCTTCTTCACTGCCTGCTGCACTTGCTCATTCACCTTCAGTGACTGATGAACAAGGACTCCTAGATCTCTTTGTATTTCTCCCTTACCTAACTCTACACCATTCAGATAATAATCTGCCTTCCTGTTCTTATTCCCAAAGGTTCACCAAAGATTCTTATAACCTCACACTTATTCACATTAAACGTCATCTGCCAAGTATCTGCCCACTCACTCAGCCTATCCAAGTCACCCTGAATTCTCCTAACATCCTCATCATGTCACCCTGCAACCCAGCTTAGTATCATCAGCAGATTTGCTGATGTTATTTTCAATGCCTTCATCCAAATCGTTGACGTAAATTGTAAACAGCTGTGGTCCCAATACCGAGCCCTGTGGCACCCCGCTAGTCACCACCTGCCATTCCAAGAAACACCCATTCACCACTACCCTTTGCTTTCTATCTGCCAACCAGTTTTCTATCCATGTCAATGTCTTCCCCCGAGCTTTGATTTTACCCACCAATCTCCTATGTGGGACCTTATCAAGTGCCTTCTGAAAATTGAGGTACACTGCATCCACTGGATCTCCCCCATCTAACTTCCTGGTTACATCCTCAAAAAACTCCAACAGATTAGTCAAGCATGAATTACCCTTGGTAAATCCGTGCTGGCTCGGCCCAATCCTATCACTGCTCTCTAGATATGCCACTATTTCATCCTTAATAATGGACTCTAGCATCTTCCCCACCACCGATGTCAGGCTGACAGGTCGATAGTTCTCTGTTTTCTCCCTCCCTCCTTTCTTAAAAAGTGGGATAACATTAGCCATTCTCCAATCCTCAGGAACTGATCCTGAATCTAAGGAACATTGGAAAATGATTACCAATGCATCCGCAATTTCCAGGGCCACCTCCTTTAGTACCCTAGGATGCAGACCATCCGGACCTGGGGATTTGTCAGCCTTCAGTCCCATCAGTCTTCTCATCACCGTTTCCTTCCTAATGTCAATCTGTTTCATATCCTCTGTTACCCTATGTCCTTGGCCCATCCATACATCTGGGAGATTGCTTGTGTCTTCCTTAGTGAAAACAGATCTAAAGTACTCATTAAATTCTCATTTCTCATTTCCGTTTCCCATAGCAATTTCACCCAATTCATTCTTCAAGGGCCCAACATTGTTCTTAACTATCTTCTTTCTCTTCACGTACCTAAAAAAGCTTTTGCTATCTTCCTTTATATTCCTGGCTAGCTTGCGTTCGTACCTCATTTTTTCTCCCCGTATTGTCTTTTTAGATAAGTTCTGTTGTTCCTTAAAAACTTCCTAATCATCTGTCCTCCCACTCACCTTAGCTCTGTCATACTTCCTTTTTTTTAATGCTATGCAATCTCTGACTTCCTTTGTCAACCACTGTGGCTCCTTTCCCCCCTTTGAATCCTTCCTTCTCTGGGGGATGAACTGATTTTGCACCTTGAGCATTATTCCCAAGAATACCTGCCATTACTGTTCCACTGTCTTTTCTGCTAGGCTATCCGTCCAGTCAACTTTGGCCAGCTCCTCCCTCATGGCTCCATAGTTTCCCCGTTCAACTGCAACACTGACACCTCCAAGCTGCCCTTATCCTTCTCAAATTGCAGATTAGAACTTATCATATTATGATCACTTTACTGCAAGATCGCTTATCAAATCCTGTTCATTACCTAACACTAAATCCAGAATAGTCTTGTCCCTGGTCGGCTCTCGTACAAGCTGTTCCAAGAATGCACCCCGTAGGCACTCTACAAACTCCTTTTCCTGTGATCTAGCACCAACCTGATTCTCCCTGTTCACCTGCATGCTGAAATCCCCCATAACTACTGCAACATTACCTTTGCCACATGCCAATGTTAACTCCCTATTCAACTTGCACCTAATATCCATGCTACTGTTTGGTTGCCTGTAGACAACACCCATCACTACTGCTCTCCGCTTTTCCCTCCTTCCTTTCTGAGCTGAGGGTCCAGAGAAACGACCACTACAACTTGTCCCTGGTAGGTCGTCCCCACCAACAGTATCCAAAACGGTATACTTATTGTTGATGGGAATGGCCACAGGGGTGCTCTGCTCTTTCTGTCTATTCCCTTTCCCTCTCCTGACAGTCACCCAGCTACCCGTCTCCTAACTTTTAGGGGTGACCATCTCCCTGAAACTCCAATCTATTACTGCCTCTGCCTCCCAAATGATCCAAAGTTCATCCAGCTCCTTTTGCAAGTGTAGTCATCAGAGACAATTGTGCTGTCCGACTTCCCACATCCTACAATCGGAGCACTGGACTGCCCTATCTACTGCCTTCATTACCAACTCCTAAGTTAATTAAATTAAAGAACCTTACCCAGCCTTACCTCACTGGGAGCAAGCTCCTCCTCCGCCTCTTCTTGCCAAAGCCTCGAAGTTCCACTCCTTCAATGGCCGCTCTCCATTCTTACTTTGTTCCGTTTGTATTTGCAGTTTATCTTTTGCACACTGGTTGAATATGGGTTTTTGTGCAACCCAATTGATACTATTAGGGTTAGTTTTCTATTATGAAATTACTGAGTATGCCCACAAGAAAAATGAATCTTATGTTTGTATATGATGACTCTGATTCAGAGTGGAAGGGGGAGAAGAGGTAAACTGTGGTAATAGGAGATGGGTTAGTTAGGGGAGCAGAGAACAAGATTCCTAGATGGTATGTTGCCTTCCGGGTGCCAGGATCCATGACATCTCAGATCAAGTCCTCAGTGTTCTTAAGTGGGAGGGTGAACAGCCAGAGTTCATGGTCCATATTAGTAGAAATGACTTGGATAGGAAGACTGGCAAAGTGAGTTCAGGGAGTTAAGGGCAGGCCCTCCAGGGTTGTGATCTCCGGATTGCTAACCACGCACATGCCAGTGAGGCCAGAAATAGAAAGATTATACAGTTTGACACATGGCAAAGTAGCTTGTGTAGGGAGGGCATAAGAAGTTTGGATTATCAAGCGCTCTTCCAGAGAAGATGGGACCTGTACAGAAGAAACAGTTTGTACCTGAACAGGAGAACGACATGGGTACTAATATCATAACAGCAACATTTGCTAGTGCTACACAGGAGATGGGGGATGTGGTTAAACAAGAGTTATAATAGGATGGGAACCAGAATGCCAGAAGAGAGTGGAGATAGATAGATGTTGTTCAGACAACAAAGTCAGGAATCTAAAGTTAATCATGGTGCAACTTATGTCCCAAGTAGTGTATATTTCAATGCAAGAAGTATCATAGGAAAGGCAGATGAACTCAGGATTGGGAACAAATGGAATTACAATATTGTAGCCATTTCTGAGCCACAGTTGCAGGAGGGGCAGGACTGGCATTTCAATATTCCAGAGTTGTAGACAGATCACAGCCTGCCACAAGAAGCACTAGATTTTTATAGTAGGTGATTTAAACTTCCAACGTATTGATTGGGGCTCTCATACAGTACAAGGATTAGATGGGATAGTGCTTGTCAAATGTGTTTAGGGAAGTTTCCTTATCAATACATGAAAGCCCCAATGAGAGAGTATGCAATACTTGATCTGCTATTAGAGAATGAGGCAGGGCAAGTGACAGAAGTTTGAGTAGTGGATACTTTACATTTTGTGATTATAATGCCATTAGTTTCAAAATAAATATGTAAAAAGATAGTTCTGGTCTGTGAGTTGAGATTCTAAATTGGAGGAAGGCCAATTTTGATTGTATCAGAAGTGATCTGCAAGTGTTGATTGGGACGGGCAGTTTTCTCGCAAAGATGTAAGCGGGAGGCCTTCAGAAGCAAAGTTCTCAGGAGACAGTCTATAGAAATGAGGCAAAGCTTGTATATGCCTGTCAGAATAAAAGGTAATTTTAAACAAATCTTGGTGTCAAGAGATATTGAAGCCCTTGTTTTGGGGGGGGGGGGGGGAGAAGAGATAGAGGTGCACAGCAGTAATAGGCAAATAGGAACAAATGAGTGCTTGAGTACAAGAAATGCAAGAGAACACACAGAAAACAGGAGGGCTAAAAGAAGGCATGAGGTTGCCTTAGCAGACAAGGTGAGGGAGAACCCTAGGGTATTCTATAGCTAGGTTAAGAGCAAAAGGATCGCAAGGGTCAAAATTGGTCCTCTGGACGATCAGAATGGTCATCTATGCATGGAGCCAAAAGAGATGGGGTAAGATTTTTTTTTGCATCTGTATTTAGTCAGGAGGTAGAGTCTATAGAAGTAAGAGAAGGCAGCACTGACTTCATGGACTCCATACAGATTACATAGAAGGATGTGCCTGCTCTCGAAGCAAAATAGGGCGGACAAATCCCCAGGGCCTGACAAAGATTTCCACGGACCCTGTGGGAGGCAAGTGCAGAAATTGCAGGGGCCCTAGCAGAGAAATTTAAATCATCCTTGGTGACAGGTGAGGTACCGGAGGATTGGAGGATACCCAACGTTCTTCCGTTGTTTTAAAAAAGGCTCCAAAACTAAACCGGGTAATTATAGGCAGGTGAGACTAACAGCAGTAGTGGGAAGTTATTGGAAGGTATTCTAAGGGAACAGATATCTGAGTATTTGATAGAGAAGGATTGATTAGGGATAGTCAGCATGGCTTTGTGCATGGTAGGTCATGTCTAACTAGTCTTGGAGCTTTTCAAGGATGTTACCAGGAAAGAAGGTGAAAGCAAGGCGGTGAATGTTGTCTACATGGACTTTAGCAAGGTACTTGACAATGTCACACTTTGCAGGTTGGTCAAGAAGGTTCAGTTGCTCAGTCTCCAAGATGAGGTAGTAAATTGTCAAAAACAAAGGAGCTGGTTGAGGACTACAGGAAGAATGGAGACAGGCTAACCCCTATTGACATCAATAGATCTGAGGTTGAGAGGGCGAACAGCTTCAAGTTCCTTAGCAGACACATCACCGAGGATCTCACATGGTCTGTACATACTGGCTGTGTGGTGAAAATGGCACAACAGCGCCTTTTTCACCTCAGACAGTTGAAGAGGTTTAGTAAGGGCCCCAAATCCTAACAACTTTCTACAGGGGCACAATTCTAACTGGCTGCATTACTGCCTGGTATAGGAACTGTACCTCCCTTAATCACAGGACTCTGCAGAGAGTGGTGCAGACAGCCCAGCGCATCTGTAGTTGTGAACTTCTCATGATTCAGGGCATTTACAAAGACAGGTGTGTAAAAAGGGCCCAAAGGATTAATTCAAGCAGATACAATTGTATTTCCGTTATAATCGACTGTCCTGTTGTACATACTATTTACTATAAATTACTACAAGCTATACATTTAGATAGATGTAACACAGATTTTTACTCATGTATATGAAGGATGTAAGTGATAAAGTCAATTCCAATTAAATTCAATTGGTTTAGACATTGGCCTTGTGGGAGAAGCCAGAGTGTGGTAGTCGATGGTTGCCCCCTCTATTTGAAGGCCTGTGACCAGTGGAGTGCTGCAGAGGCTTTTTCCACTGAGGTTGGGTGGGACTGCAACTGGAGCTCATGGGTTAAAGGTGAAAGGTGAAGCGGAACATGATGGGAAACTTCTTCACGTGAAGAGTGTCGAACAAGCTGCCAGCACAAAGGGTGCATGTGAATTCGATGTCAATGTTTAAGAGAAGTCTGTATTGGCATATGGACGGTAGGGGTAAGGCGGGCAATGATCCCAGTGCAGGTCGATAAGAGTAGGTAATTTACGAACTAGGTGGGCTGAAGGGCCAGTTCAGTGCTGTACTTTCTTTGACCATAAAGTGGGCTGCCCATCACCCAACAGCACACGTATTTGAAGCTAGCCTTATCACAGGTCAATTTACAATGACCAACAAACCTATCAACCAATATGATACTGGACTACCTGGGCACTCGGAGGAGACTCATGTGGTCCCAAGGACAGTGTACAAACATTCTGACAGGACATCAGAATTGAACTCCAAACTCTGATAAAATAAACATGAAGATAAATTTCCTAAACAAGGGAATTGTATTTATATGGTTTTCTTTATCCAAGTTTTTACTAGGAAGCAGATGTTACTGCTGCCTCTCTCCAGCCGTAAGTTTGGAGTAATCCAAAAAAAAAATCAGCGTGAATATTAATTGCAAATGCTTTAGTTGTCAAAGCTTTTCAATCATCTCCTACCAAATTCCCATCATTGTACTTAACCTACAAAGCCTATAAATCTTGAAAAAAATGCCATCAAGTTCGCATTCAAATTTAGAAATACTCAAGGAACTGGTAATGGTGTCAATTTTATTCAAAACTATTTTGATATGCCTTGAAGTTTAAAGATCCAGATTCAGCTCCAGAAAATAACAAGTTTTATTTATATTTACCATGGAAACTCAAGTAGGCCACCACCTAATTAAAACGTCTGCATACCATATTCCCCTCCACTAAAAGGGTACACTACAAACAATTTTTCAAAGTTTTTTTGTGGTACATTTTGGCCAACCTAGCATTAGCAATTTTTAAAAAAGACATCAAGATTAATGTGCTGTTCTATTTATAAATTTACAAGTCTTCACCAAAAATGCCTTTTCACCCATTTCCTGCTATAGATTTTAATTCAAAGTCAAGTTCACATTTGTAAGCTGCCCATGATGACTCTGGTTTCTGCAACTACACAAATTACTTTTCATTGGCTTCATCTGTAATCAGGTTCAGATAAACATCTTCTGTAGTTTTAAAAAGTCATTCACATTAAGTTTTGTTAAATTCTAGTCTTTGCAATGTTCTAAAAATGCTCAGTAATAGTATAAAAAAGACCTGATCCATGTCATGTGTACAAAAGGAAATGAAAATATCTAAAATACAAAATACAAAAATATTTTGAATTTCTAAATATTAAAAGTTTAACATAGGCAGTAATAAGTTTTTGAAGACGTGGTCTTGGAAGATGCTGATCACATTACTGCACAGCTTCTGTTAGCTGCTCTTGGATCTCCCTAAAACACAAAAAGAAATCAATGAACAATTTAGTTTTGGTGAACTATAAGAATTCAGAACAATTTGATTTTTTCCACTCCAGATGAAAATTAAGCAAATAATTTGCAATAATGGCAGGGAGACTGCATTTGGTATTATCTAATTAAACCAAGGGTATTTAAAAAGCTATCAGCACATTCTATCATTGGAGCAGCATTATTGCAATAGATATGATCCTGCTGAAACTCAAAAATGCAGTGGTATATAGCTGCTAATTCCATTTGGTTGGTGGGTGGTGGGAAAAGTGAACATCAGATGATTAAGAGCAGCATTGTAGTGGTCGTATGTGAAGGCCAGTTCATTAGGTATATTTGAAAACTGAGGGTAATAGGGTCTTGATTAGTAAAGATGTCAAAGGTGACATAGAGATGGCAGGAGAATAGGGTTGGGAAGGATAATAAATTAGCCAATGTGGACTGGTGCAGCAGGCTTGATGGGCCAAATAGCCGAATTCTGCGGTCTTAAGGATTACTCGAGGAACATGTGCAAGCACGTCACAGACCCAAACTTATATCAAATCATGGCAGAAAGGGGAAGATATAAATCCAGTTAATTAAATAATGAGGAACAGTAACCATGAAACTACCAAACTGTCAAAATCATTGGTTGACAAATAGCCTTTAAGGAAATTTTCCACCACAATTTGGTTTCACCTATGTGCAACTCCAGACTCAAAACTCTGGTTTGTCCTTCAGTGGCATAAAAATTCTGTGTACTTGGAGCTCTGACCTACACAGCTAATGGCTTGGTGGTGCTGGATTAAACAGGAATGGCCCAAACCCTGCTCAAACAGGTAGAGATGATGCTTTGAATAACCTATGTCATACAATGTCAATGATTGTGCTCTACAATTCACTCAGGAATTTACCAATATGATTTTCACTGCAACCCAGTACATGTGACAATAAACTAATTTCTAATGTAGAAACTAAGGGCACAGAATGTACTGTTGGGACATTTCAATACCCATCAAGCCTGGTTTAGTTAGTAGCACCAGCACTACCACAAGGAGGATACTGCAGTCAGACAGGATATGCTGCAGGTCACAGTGAACAGACACAAGTGATAAAATCATTTGACCCAGTCCTTCCCAAATCTATCTGGATATAGAGTTATTTATTGGATATACTGCACAACCTCACACTCAATGTCAACAAGAGGAGAAATTGATTTTGGAGAGTCCTCACAGTGGGCTCCGTGGTTGAAAGGATGAGCAGTTTCGACAAATGTACAGTGAAGAGCATTTGGACTGGATGCATCACAGCCCGGTATGGAGCTTCCAATGCCCAGGATCACAAGAGGCCACAGAGGGTGTAGACTCAACTAGATCCGTCATAGTATAACCCCCTGACCCCACCCACTGCACCCACCCCACCCAATGATAATCATTGGGGATCTTAACATGAAAGTAGATTGGGGAAAACCAGGCCAGTACTGGACCTCAAGAGAGAATTTGTAGAATGTCTAAGAGAGGCTTTTTAGAACAGCTTGTTGTTGAGCCCACTAGGGGATCGGCTGTGCTGGATTGGGTGTTGTGCAATGATCCAGAGGTGATAAGAGAGCTTAAGGTTAAGGAATTCTAAGGGAACAGTGATCACAATATGATTGCATTCACTTTGAAATTTGAGAAGGAGAAACTAAATTCCAATGTGTCGGTATTTCAGCGGAATAAAGGAAATTACAATGGCATGAGAGGGGAACTGGCCAAGGTTGACTGGAAAGGGACTCTAGCAGGAAGGACAGCAGAGCAGCAATGACTGGAGTTCCTGCAAAAAAATGAGGGAAGTACAAGCCAGATATATTCCAAATAAGAAGAAATTTTCGAATGGAAGAAGGACACTACTGTGGCTGACAAGTGAAGTCAGAGACAAAGTAAAAGCAAAAGAGAAGACATACAAGGAAGCCAAAGCTAGAGGGAAGAAAGGGGCCTGGGAAGCTTTCAAAAACTTGCAGAAGGAAACTAAGGTTATTAGGAAGGAAATATGTATTATGAAAGAAGCTGGCAACTAATATCAAAGAAGATACTAAAAGCTTTTATTTTTAAAGGAAGTATATAAAGGGTAAAAGAGTAGATATAGGACCAATAGAAAATGACGTTGGAAATATTGTAATGAGAAACTCAAAGGTGGCAGAGGAACTGAATGTGTATTTTGCACCAGTCTTCACAGTGGAAGACATCTGCAGTATACGGACATTCAAGAGTGTCAGGGAAATGAAGTATGTGCAATGAAAATTATGACTGAGAAGGTGCTCAGGAAGCTTCTGGACCTGATGGAATGCACCCTTGGGTTCTGAAGGAAGTAGCTGGAGAGAGACTGCAGAGGCATTAACAATGATTTTTCAAAAGTCGACAGATTCTAGCATTGTGCCTGATGACTGGAAAATTGCAAATGTTACTCCACTATTTAAGAAGGGTGGGAGGCAGCAGAAAGCGGAACTATAGACCTGTTAGGCTGACATCAGTGGTTGGGAAGTTGTTGGAATCGATTCTTAGGGAGGAGATTATGGACTACCTGGAGGCACATAACAAAACAGGCCAAGCCAGCGTGGTTTCCTGAAAGAAAAACCCTGCCTGACTAATCTACTGCAATTTTTTTTATTGAGGAAATTACAAGCAGGTAGGTAAAGGAGATGCAGTAGATGTGGCGTACTTGGATTTTCAGAAGGCCTTTGACAAGGTGCCACACGAGGCTGCTTAGCAAGACAAGAGCCCATGGAATTACAGGGAAGCTACTAGCATGGGTGGAGCATTGGCTGATTGGCAGAAAACAGAATGGGAATAAAGGGATTCTATTCTGGCGGACTGCCAGTTAACAGTGGAGTTCCACGGGGTCAGTGTTGGGACTGAGGCTTTTTACGATGCATGTCAATGATGTGGACTATGGGATTAATGGATTTATGGCTAAATTTGCTGATGATACAAAAATAGGTGAAGGAGCTAATAGTGTTGAGGGAACAGAGAGCCTGCAGAGAGACTTAGATATTTAAGGGAATGGGCAAAGTGGCAAATGAAATACAATGTTAGAAAGTGTATGATCATTCACTTTGGTGGAAGAAATAAACGGGCAGACTATTATTTAGATGGGGAGAGAATTCAAAATGCAGAGATATAAAGGGACTTGGGAGTCCTCAGTAGGATACCCTAAAGGTTAAACCTCCAGGTTGAGGAGTCATTTGTGAAAAAGGTGAATGTAATGTTGGCATTCATTTCTAGAGGTACAGAATATAACAGCAGGGACGGGATGTTGAAGCTCTATAAGGCACTCATGAGTCCACACTTGGAGAGTATTGTGCGCAGTTTTGGGCTCCTTATTTTAGAAAGGATATATTGAAGTTCCTGTGTGTCAAGATCTCTGAAGATCTAACCTGGTCCTAACATATCGAAGTAGTTACAAAGAAACCAAGACAGCGGCTATACCTCATTAGGAGTTCCAAGAAATTTGTCATGTCAACAAATATACTCAAAAACTTCTACAGATGAACTGTGGAGAGCATTCTGACAGGCTGCATCACTGTCTGGTATGGGGGGGGGGGGGGGGGAGGCTACTTCACAGGACCATATAACAATTACAGCAAGGAAACAGGCCATCTTGGCCCTTCTAGTCCATGCGAAACGCTTACTCTCACCGAAAGAAGCTACAAAGGGTTATAAATCTAATCAGCTCCAATTGGGTACTAGACTACAAAGTACCCAGGACATCTTCAGTGAGTGGTGTCTCAGAAAGGCAGCATCCACTATTAAGGACCCCCAGCACCCAGGGCATGCCCTTTTCTCAGTGTTACCATCAGCTAGGAGGTACAGACGCCTGAAGTCACACACTCAGCGATTCAGAAACAGCTTCTTCCCTTCTGCCATCCGATTCCTAAATAAGACATTGAACCCAATCTACTTTTTCTTAATATACAGTATCTCTTTTTTTTTTGCATGTTTTAATCTATTCAGTATATGTATACTGTAATTGATTTACTTATAGAAATATTCTGAATGTTAAAAGGCCTGAACTGATTAGATATGGCAAAGTTATTTCCCATGGTTGGAGAGTCTAGGACAAGAGGGCACGACTTCAGGATTAAAGGACATCCATTTAGAACTGAGATATGGAGAAATTACAGGGTGGTAGATCTGTGGAATTTGTTGCCACAAGCAGCTGTGGAGGCCAAGTCAATGGGTGTATTTAAGGCAGAGATAGATAGGTTCTTGATTAGCCAGGGCATTAAAGGGTACGGGGAGTAGGCAGGGGAGTGAAGATGACTAGAAGAGTTGGATCAGCCCATGATTGAATGGTGCAGCAGACTTGATGGGCTAAATGGCCTACTTCTGCTCTTGTATCTTGTGGCCTTTGAGGATATCTATAAAAGGCAGTGACTCAAGAGAGTTGCACCCATCATTAAAGACCCTCACCATCTGTGACATGTCCTCTTCACATTACTACCACCATAGACAAGGTACAGGAGCCTGGAGACACACACTCAAATCCAAGTTACCCACCCCCATTCCATGAGATTTCTAAATGACCCATGAACACAACCTCATTAGTTTTTATTTTAAAAGAACACTATTTCAGTAACTTAGTGATTTTTATCTTGCATAGTACTGCTGCCACAAATGAAATTTCAAAACATATGTCAATGATAATAAACTGGATTCTGATTCTTTATGAGCACTGATCTAACAAGACTTGCAAATGCACATGGGAATCATGAATCTTCTGAAAGTGTAGACATGCTCAAGAAAAACCACAGCTGTTTGAACATCAAGAAACATGCACGATACTTGTCATGTAGAGGGGGTAACAAGTGCAGATAATGTAGCACCAGAAGTTCTAAACTAAAATGATCTAAAGGTTGCTACTCCCTTAACAAAATATTTAATGCTGACCAGACAAGTGTCTTCTGGAACAGGATATCCTCATGCATATTCATCTCACAGAATGGGGAAAATGCTTCAAAATACAGAGCTGACAAAAAGTTAACTTACTCTTTTCCTTGGTAATAATGTCAAGATTGACAATACCAAAACCTTTCTTAAAATTTTCCATCTGGAGAAAGCAAGCACTAGATAAATATTCAAAGGCTAAAGCTCCATGATATACTTCATGTCATTTCTTTCCTCCCTTCGTCAACAGTATTGCCGATCACGAGAGCTTGCAATACCTCTAAACATTCGGTTAACTTCAAGGACTTGTCCAACAGGGAGAACATCTCCCAATATCACTCCATCATTACAACCTATGAATCAGGGTTCAGTCACCTAGACATTCGTTCCATTAATGTTGCAACCTGAAACTTGGCTGCATCAGCAAATGTAACCACAAGTATTCCTCCAAATTTCCATTGCAAGATTTCAATTGTAAGAGGAAAGCGTACTTGTTGATGGAAAAGGTCTTCATCTTTAATCTCAACTTCTTCCTCCTCCACCTCCTCTTCCTCTGGTGGAGTAGTGGTAAAGACTGTAGTTCTCTCAGCCACTTCCTTCAAAGAGAAAGTAGCAAAGTTCATTTCCAAGTATGACTTACAGTATCAAAAACCAGAGATTTATAGAGATACAGTGCAGCGTAGGCCCTTTGAGCCACTTCGCGCAGCAAACCCCCGACTTAATGATGGCCTAAAGACCAATGAACCCACTGACTGGTACATCTTTGAATCTTAGGAGGAAACCAGAGCACCTGGAGCAAACCCATGCAGTCACAGGGAGAACCTACAAACTCCTTAAAAGGCAACAGCAGGAACTGAACCCAGGTTGCCTGTACCGTAAAGCATGGTGTAAACCACATTCTACAAAGAAAAATCATGTTCTCTACCTTTTCAAAGATTGCTGTCAAATGACTGAAGCACCTTTATTTAATTGTACACACTACCCCATTTCAACACCATGAGACAATAACCTACATTAATATGAACATGACATTTCCCATTCCTTTTTGATTTTAAAAAATGAATGTGGTACAATTTTGCCAAATTTCTCACAGTAATCAAAAGAAACATTACCTCTCCCTGAGAATTCCTGAGGGTTACTTTCACGTCTGCCCCTGTGCCCCAAGCTTTTTGATTCTTCCAGATCAGATTGCTTGGTGGAGTAGATGCTACACCAGCATCAGCAGCCCAGATCTAAAATGATAAAATCATCGATAATAAAGCACAGGGCATAAAAAGGGTATTGGCAGTACAAAAACAAAAATCAATGTTGAAACTCTGACCATAAATATCAAACTCAAACCTAGTATTAGGCATTTCTACAGGGATGCAACAGAAAAGTAGATGTAATACAATGATCAAACTGTGATCTATGCAACAACACATCATCTAGATGGGGCTAGAACTACAAGGCAATGGCTAACAACAACTTATGAAGAGCACAAATTTCTTAATGAGGCTGAAGCGTGCTCCTACACGGGTCCATAAAATAAATAAGAGAAATTCTGCAGATGCTGGAAATCCAAAGCAACAAACACAAAGTTCTGGAGGAACTCAGGCCAGACATCATCTATGGAAATGAATAAACAGTCTACATTTCGGGCCAAGACCCTTCTTCAGGACTGGAAAGGAAGGGGTAGACGACAGAATAGACAAGTGGGGAGAGGAGGAGGAAAAGTAAAGGCAAAAAGATGCTGTCATGTGCGTAGGGAAAACAAGTGCCTGGAGAGAAAGGAATCTAATTGGGGAGCAGAGTGGACCACAGGAGCAAGGAAAGGAAATGGGATTGGGGGGAGGGGGGGGGAAGAGAGAGACCGGGGGAGGTGGATAGGCAGATGAGAAAAGAGGCCAGATTGGGGAATAGAAGAGGGGAGAGGGGGGAAAGGTGTTTTTTTTTTTAAAAAAAAGCAGAGGGAGACATCGATAATCATGCCATCAGGTTGGAGGTTACCCAGACTGAATGTAAGGTTTTGCTATTCTAACTCAGAGGGTGGCCTTATTACAGCACAAGTGGCAGCTGTGGACCGATATGTTGGAATGGGAGTCAGAATTAAAATGTTTGGCCACTGAGTTCCATCTTTGAATTTACTTCCATAAGATAAAGTTTAGTAACTGCTCAAAAACTTTTCTACATGGGTAAGAACACAATTAAAATGACAGTCACGATGGATTTAAATAAGGAATTCAGAAGAAATTGTTACTCAGTGGTGCAAGCATAAAATAATGAGATTAACCATAGGTTTGCACTTGAGAGAGGCTAGATAAGCATAAAAGATGATGGTGACTGAAGTGATGAATACCAGCAAAACTAGTTTTTTTTTAAAAAAGCCTAATTGCACTATATGCGACATGGGATTTTGGAAGGTGTTTCAATTAGTAAAAGGTGATACAGATCATTTAACAAGATATATTTTAAACTTCAAATACAACAACCATCAGTCAATAACCAGCAAACAACCATGCACTCAAACCTTCTAATTGGTTTGCAAAGAGTCATGACATTGTCCATTGCTACTTTGCAAGTTGTTTAACAATGAATGTCCTTTCTTACCAACCTATGCAAAAGAATGTCAACAGCTATTAATGTCACAAAACAATTCTACTATACGAGGATAAAGGTCCTGCAAGGGCTATGCAGTAAAACACATGAATTATGGACGGCCGGGGGGGGGGGGGGGGGGGACACAGACACACACACACAAAAAAAAATATTGAAAGAATTCAGCAGCTCAGGCAGCATCTAAGGAGAGGAATAAAGAGTTGACATTTCAGGCCAAGACCCTTCATCAGGAACCAACTAATGGGTATTAACCAGTTAAAATGTGATTCAAACTGTCTTGCCTCCACAATAGTTTAAATAATCCAATGCCCAATTTAAATGGAATCTGTATATCAACCCTAGTTGACAAAAGAGAAGTTTAAAGGGACCGTGCACGAAAAAAAGTGTCCTTTCAAATTATTATTATCTGGGAACTGCCACAGCTATCAGAAAACAATGGCTTCTTTTGTGACTGGTTATCCAGACTGTATACACACAGAGCACCTCTCTCCAAATGCAGCTTTAAAATCAAAACGAATAGTCTCTTTTACTCCAAAAGGAAAGCCTTCTACCATAAATCAGACATCTCAGAATTCACTGGTTATTGATTGTAATCAAGCTACTGATATTTAGCATCTCCACTAAAATATTTTTCCCATCGTCCTATTCCTTTACACTTCAGAGGTAAAACTCACTCTTTTTCACAGCACTTCAACAAGATTCTTATTGAACTTACAGTAGTGGTCTGTCCAGCCTTCAGCACATATTTAGTAGTAAACTTGTAAGAGGCAGTTGTATCATGAATCTTTCTGATCAGCTCCCAGCCACCCATATGTTGATCCTATTTTAAGAAAAAATATCAGTACATAAAAACATGCACCTAATAAACCCTTTAAGATCAACCTACCCCCACCCATCCACCTCCTACCTGTTCAGAATTGTTCTTAAGGCGTATGAATTTGCCATCTACATCCAGTTCCTCGATGACGATATTCCCAGTGGCAGAAGCATGATGGCAAATGCTAACACTACTGCTGGCCTCAGACTCTTCAACATCAACACGCTTTCTCTTTCCACGAGCTGTGCGGACACTGCGACTTGATGTGGCACGAGAAACGGTCACGCGCGAAGATGGACTTGGCGACAACTTCAATCTGAAAAGTAAAGTTTAGAAAGCACCTCAAAATGCTCCGACGATTTATGATACATTGTCACCACTGCCAACTGCAAAATTCTTCAAATGATTCAACACAATGAATGTACTAACTCAAATGTTAACCTGCTTTATTTTATCTAGAGATACAGCATGGTCACAGGCACTTCCAGACCAATGAGACCGCACTACCCAACTCTATCCATGGGACCAATTAACCGATGAGCTAGTACATCTTTGGAACGTGGGAGGAGACCCACAGTCATGAGGAGAACATACAAACTCCTTAGAGACAGCAGAGAAAATGAACCTGGGTTCGTGATGCCGTAAAAGCATTGTGCTAATTGCTACACTCCATGCTGCCCTAACTATTCCGAGATGAATTTATTCATGATCATGTGTGTACTCTAACAACAAAAGCACACAGTCCTGGTACTACGTAAAATGTATTCAGGCTTGACTTGAAACAAAACATGGTTAAGATTGATGTGGGGAATTTAGAAAGTTAAAACTTAAAAAGTAGGCTCTGTAGGGTTGTAATCTGAGGATTACTCCCTGTGAAATTTGCTAGTGAGTATATAAAAATGAGAAGATAGGACAGATATATGCATGGCTAAAGAATTACTGTAGGAGAGAAGGCTGAAGACCATAAGTTATAGCCTAACAGGAGGGGAACCACTATTCTTGCAAAGGGATGTGTTAGGGATTTAAATTAACGAGGCATGAGATAGTACCCAGAATCCATGTTATGGCAGCAAGGAAGATGAGGTGAGGGTGACTCCCCACGAGCCTCCACATCCAGCACATTCTTCATAACATCATCTTCAACAGGATCCTACCACCAAATTAATCTCCCCCCACCCCAACATTCTCGACTTTTCAGAGACTGCTCTCTAACTCCCTCACTGTATCCCATCCCACTGAACTCCCTCCTGGCACTTAACCCTGCAAGGAGGACAAAGACAACACCTGTCCCTTTAGTTCCTCCCTCATCTCTATTCAGGGCCACAAATGGTCCTTCCAGGTGAGGCAACACTTCACCTACAAATCTGTGTGGATTCCTCTACAATGGTGAAACCCAAAAGTGGGGCATCTTCACTCCACCGACAATAGGCAGGATTTCCCGTGACCACCCATTTTAATTCTACTTTTCAGTCCCACATGTCAGGCCATAACCTCCTCTACTGCCACTATAGGGTCACTCTCAAGTTGGAGGAGCAACACCTCAGAGTCCATCTGGGTAGCCTCCAACCTGGTGGCATGAACAGGTTCCCCCCCCCCCCCCCTCTTCCCCTTCTCCCTTTTTTCATTCCCCATTCTAGCTCGCTCTTACCTCTTCTCCTCACTTGCCTATCACCTGCCTCTGGTTACCTTCTCCTTCCCTTTCTCCAATGCCTACTCTCCTCTCCTATCAGATTCCTTCTTTTTCAGCCCTTTACCTTTTCCACTCATCACCTCCTAACTTCCCACCACCCCCCTCACCTGACTTCCTCTCACACCTCCAGCTTATGCTCCTTCCCCCTCTAGCCCCACCTTCATATTCTGGCTTCAATCCCCTTCCTTTCTAGTCCTGAAGGGTCTTGGCCCTAAACATCTGCTGTTTATTCCTCTCCATAGATGCTGCCTGACCTGCTGAGTTCCTCCAGCACTGTGTGCATGTACCCTGGACCTCCAGCTTCTGCAGAATCTCGGAATAAGGACAGAAAGGATATACAAAGAGACCTTGTAGTGCATGTTCATTGATCCCTGAAAATTGTGAAACAGGTGGATAGGTAATGAAAAACATACATGGATGCATGTCTTCACAGGCAGAGGCACTGAGAATAAGAATTGATACACCACTTTACAGTTAGTACATAACACTGGCTGAATCACATTGTTATATTTAGTTCTGATTGCCACACTAATGGGTGTGGTAGCAAGAGAAAGTTCAGAGAAGATTCACTAGGTATCGCCAGGAATGTAGGTTGGGTTACAAGAACTGATTGGGTGAGATTATTCTCACTTGAAGCCAGGAAGCTGAGGAATAACCAGAGGCAGCAGGGAAGGCAGATAAAATTACAATATTTAAAAGGCATCAGACAAATACATTGATAGAAATAGGAATAGAAGTTCACAAGCGTAATGCAAGCAAACTGATCAGTGTACCTAGCCATCATAATCAGTGTGGACAAGATGGGCTGTAATGGTCTGTTTCTTTGCTGTACACTTCTACAATTCAGTGTGACAGAGAGCAAGACTGTAAACCAAATAATACAAATCACTGAATAGTAACGTGCCTTGGGGACTGGCGACTATATCAGTATGCATCTACTTTCAAAACAATTCAAATCTGGAAAGATTAAAATGAAAATAGTTGTGGATGGAAATATATTCTAGTAGTTGATTCACATAATACTTTCAACCTCATGCTGAAACTACATAGGTGATTCCTCAATTTTAAGAGGAATTGAAAATCTGAACTAAAGCGAAAATGCCAATGGTAGATTAAGTTTAATGACTCATTATGCAAGGAATGCTAATTTACCCCGAAAAAGACACTCAAAAAACAAGAGGAAACAGATACCATTCCCAAAAAAGGGTAGCTTAGGAAAATACAGTGAACAGGATAGCTATATGCAATCTCAGCAAGCTTGAATAACAGGGTCATAGAGAAGTACAGCACAGAAACAGGTCCTTCAGTCCATCTGGTCTGTGCCGAGGAATTACCCAATTGTCTCCATTCACTCTGGTTACATCAGTACTCATTATACACAGTCACAAAGTAAAGAATAGAGAATATAAAAAGGCACGTAGGAAGAAGGGCATGTTCAGAAGTATGCACACGTGAGCAAGTTCCCTTATGGTGCAACATCAAATGATAAGCATCCCATTAACAGCAGAAATCATAAAAGCTCCTGGAAAATTCTACCTGCCCATCCTGTTCAGATGGGAACCTCAAGCATCTTAACCAACACCTTGACATGATACTTTGCTTGCAGAAGCTTTCTGAAAATTAAAGATTCCAAACAGGAGAGGGACATCAAATCATAGGAAGCCGATCAAGGGTATTTAGATGCCACTTTCCCCATTTTATTGTAGGAAGTAAGTAATAGGAGGCATTTCATAAAAATCCAATGGATACCTATCAGAGATTGTGCTTTTTCCTGCAAAATACCACTTAAAGCATGGGACTTAAACCGTAGTAAATAAAGTGTGCAATAAATAAATGGAAATTTGCACTGGGTAGATGGCAAAAAGTAAAAATATGGCTTCCCAAGTCACTTTTGAGAGATTACATTTGAAAAATATTAAACATGTTACACATTTAAGATGAAACCAAAGGTTACCTTTCTTCTTCACCCTCCAAGAGTTTCCTGTATGCACTAATTTCCATATCCAAAGCTAACTTGACATCCAAAAGATCTTCATATTCGTTTAGCTGTTGTTGCATCTGTGCTCTGATTTCAGCCATTTCTTTCTCCTTTTCTAGCAAGAGCCTTCGATTTCCATCTTTTTCTTTTTCCAGAGATTCTTCCAATTCCTGGACTCGTTCTTGCCACATTTTTGCCTAGATGGTGGTGGGGGAGGGGGGAAAGGGAAGGAAATGTGGTTAACATTGTTGTTTAACATTACTGATAAAGGATTCAGAAGCTTGAACGCACATGCTACCAGACTAGAGGACTATTGTTATCAGGTTCTTGAACAGACCTCTTGCAAGCTCGCAAGGCCTGATCTGCCACTCTACGTGGCATGGCCCTTGCACTAGTTTACCTACACTGCACACTTCCTCTGTAGCTGCTACACTATATTCTACATTGTTTTCTTTTATTACCCCAGTGTACTTGGTACAATCTGCCTGGATGGCAAAAAAAAATGGCATCTCAGCACACGTGGCAATAATAATCCAATAACAACACATTGACTTACATTTTTTTGCAAGCTTGATAACTGAGTGCTGAGGTTCTCTATTCGCATGTAATTTTCCTTTAGCTCCTCTTCAGTTGCCTTGGCCGACTTGGTGTTTATCTCCAATGCAAGCTTTGAATTTTCAAGCTGTTAAAAAGAATGTCAAAATTTCAGTACTTGAAAGAAAAACTGCTTCGAGTTTCGGACAATGTTGTCAATTTATCCCAAGATTGACTGCCATGATTATATAGATAAACAAGTAAGGCTAAAAAGTATTTTAAATATGCTGATAATCTGAAGAAAGAACATCCAATTACTAACGAGGTCGGGCTAAAGATCTCCACTATTGAAACAATAGATTCCTCACACAAATTTTAGCATTACTATTTATATCAAAAAATAAGAGTGGATTTTCAGTAAAAAAAAAGGATGGCTCTTGAAGTAGATCTTCATGCAGTTAATAAAATGTGAGCATTCCAAAGTCAAAATATGCACTACATCTGGTCACCATATAATTATACTAAAGTTCAGCGACACAAGAAAAGCAATACTACTGAACTACTTCATCATTACTTCTCCATTTCTGGTGCAATTGCCCATCTGCTACAGCGAGGATATATTTTGTGCTAGTTGATTACAAAAAGATGCCACTAACATAGCAAAAGGACCCAATATTCTTCTATACCTTTCTTATTCACATGCAAATATCTTTTACACTTTTAATTGTACCTGCCTCTCCCATTTACTCTGGCAGCTCTTTCCATATACTCACTTCACTGTATGAAAAAAATCCCTCCAGCTCTCCTTTAAATGCTTCACCTTTCATCTCATTCCTCACACCCTAAACCTATGCCCTGGGAAAAAAGACTCAACTGTGACTTTCATGATTTAAGCTGCTGTAAGGTTCCCCTCAGCATCCTTCTATCCAGGGAAAACAAGTCCTAGGATATATATAGTTTCTCCCAATATCTCAAGCGTGCAGGCCAATAAAACACTTGTGATTTTTTTCCACTGCACTTTCTCCATCTTAAATCATATCCAAAAGATGTTAAATCTGAGAAAAGTTTTCTGTATTGTACATTACTCTCCCACCCATAGTAACACACACAAAATACTGGAGATCAGCAGGTCAGGCAGCATCTATGGAGAAGAATGAAGAGTTGACATTTTGTGCCGAGGCCCTTCAACAGGACTATCCTATCTAAAACTTGCTGCAAATGAGAGTTTTTATTACCTTATTCTGGAAATTTTTCTCCAGTTCTTCTTTATAGACTTTCACCTGTTGATCATGTTGTTCTCTTAATTCTTGTAGAGCTTGGGCCAGTTTATGCTCATAGTCCACCAAGCGCCCTGTATCCACTTCAACCAGACGGGTCTCGTGTCTCTTTTTAGTTTCTTTGATTTCCTGGATTTTTTATTTTGAGTGGGTGGGTGGGGTGGGGAGAAGAATTCACCAGAAGCATACAAATTATTAAGGCAAAAGAAAACTGAAATTCACATCTCAATCAAGCTTGAATTTTATTAAATAAACCTTCAACTTACAGTAATTTAGAATACAATGGAATACAAAATGAGTTGTTCAAATAGCTTTGAGCAATGAGGAGGAAGCCCGGACTTGCTTCGATGAGATTTACATTACAAATTACAACAGTGAAGTCCAGGAAATTTGATTTTAATTTCAGAAAAGTATAAGAAGATTCACAAGAAAAGCCTACACATTGCTTCATCTCAGTTTTTGCCAAGCTATACACCCGTAGCTACTTGAGATCAAATCTGAGCAAATTACCACACGTTGCTTCACTGAGCCAACTTTCCTACCTCAGCTACTACATCCCCAATTCTCCCTAGCCAAATGAGCATTGCTCAACTTTCTTTTCCAATGGCAGAAATATAATCTATCCATTAAAAAAATCATTATTAAGTTTCCATTGTTCTAATTCTGGCCCTCCACCACTCTTCCTACTTCACCCAACGCCACCTTTCATTGCACGAGTATGAGACAGAGGGAGTACATTTCCACCAGTAGCTTGCAAGTCCCTACCAACTAGAAACTTAACAGGCAAGATGCAGAGTACCCTTTGTACGTAGATGCATATCCTGTATCCCAAGATATTCTGCAACAACTTGCCAACTGCTTCTCAACCTCTATAAAGAATAAGGAGGAAAACATTAATTTAGGAAGTCTCCAAATCACATAACATACTATCTTGGAGATAGGCTGTCATTCCTCCATAACTGATGCAAACAGATCCTAGAACTGCCAGGATCCAGATATGCAGCTTGGAAAGGATCCTGCATGCATTAGAGGTCCCGTGCAGCTATTGCTCATCCTACTTGGTGGCAGAGGTTATGAGTCAGAGTAGTTCACAGTAAATTTATTATCAAAGTACAGTGAAACCCCGTTATAATGCAATCATTTGGGTCCATAAAATGTCATTGCGAAAAAAGCAGGTTTGCACTAAATCAGGGTTCAAGAAAATCAGCGTTCAAACTGACCCAATGTTGGCCTAACATCCTAAAACACACCTATTTTCACCTTATTTGACCCGTTTTTTTTTTTAAACGTTTACCTTTCTGGCAAGTAAATTACCTTTGAATTAAAGAATTACGCAAATAAATCGTTGTTACTGTAGAAATTAAAACAAATTAATTTTTAGTAATGCTAACACAAGGAAATCTGCAGAGGCTGGAAATTCAAGCAACACACACAAAATGCTGGAGGAACACAGCAGGCCAGGCAGCAGCTACAGGGAGAAGTACAGTCGACGTTTCAGGCCGAGATCCTTTCAGTAAGGCTTTTTAATACAGCAGGGTGAGTGAGATTTGCCAATCATGAGCGGTTTTAACTTGTGTTCCAATCTTGTTTACAGAAAACATCACACAATCTTTGCGTTGTCTGAACCCCTCACGTCGGTGGGCATAATCTTTGGTAGCCAGTGTACGGTCTGGGATCATCTTGTAGCAGGCCCGTTTCGTCACAATTGTACACTTATTCTTCCACGCAGCCACCTTCTTCTAAGAGTTTTTTGTTCAGCTGGGTATTTGCTGGTGGCAGCACTGTCGGCTGAGCAAATTTCCCGACAAAAACACTTGAGAAATCCCGTGACAGCGTTTAAACCGGTCTAGCCATCCATTGCTAGCTTTGAACTGTGAGGTTTCTCCGTTGATCTGCTTGACAAACTTTCAGCTTGAGGTTTGAGAATAGGACCGGAAATTGGAAAGCCTTCTGAGTGAGTTTGAAAGAACCACTGGACAGGGAGTCATCGAAGCTGACATCTTTGGCTGTCTTCAGGCGTTTGGCTTTTAGTCCTGCTTCTTCTTCAACTTTGCAAAGCAATGTGCGTAACGTTTCTTCGTGAGACTTCCGGCCACAAGGTGTTGATTCCAGTATCCCGAGGTCTTGTGCAACTTGAGTTTGACTTTAGTCTTGATCGCATCAAGTGCACGAAGCTTATCTTTCGCAGAAAAAGATTTTCTTTTCCTAGAAGTTTGTTCTATTTTCAGCAAAAAAAAAGGTCCAATGACTCGCACAAAATGCTGGTGGAACACAGCAGGCCAGGCAGCATCTGGTCGAGACCCTTCATCAGGACTAATGGAAAAAAAGATGGTAAGAGATTTGAGAGTGGGAGGGGGAGGGAGAGACCCGAAATAATAGGAGACGACAGGAGGGGGAGGGGTGAAGCCAAGAGCTGGGAAGTTGATTGGCAAAAGGGATACAAGGCTGGAGAAGGGGGAGTATGGATTGACATGGACATGGATGGACAGGACATTAATGAGGCCATCAATTACATTTTCTATCACTAACCAACTGGCAGGCAATTACCTGCATTAGAATTTTCCTCCTGAATGAGACAACTGGCAATTTTCCACATTGTTAGTTGAAATTGTACTGCAAGAGGTAGGCTGGAGACACAACCTGTTCTGGAATACACACTGTCAATAGTACACCTAGGATGTTATTTGGCTTATTACGTGGCTGAAATTGATCTTATGAACAGGTGCAACTCAGAAGGAAACAGCTGATCATGGTTGTGAATGCTTCAGCCTTACCTTTAGTACTCAAGTTAGGCCACACCATTATTGAGGATGGGAGTACTCTTGGAACCACCTCCTCTCATTAGCCGTTCAACTCTTCATTGATATTCACACTATTAATATATTAACAATATTCCTGTCAGATGCCTGTCTTGGCCCAAAACAGATGCAATCACAAGTAAATGACAGTGGTGTGCTGTCCTTAGGAGATTAATGAGGTTCAGCTTATTAAACTCTATCAAACTTTGCAGATGTATATTGAAAATGTCCTGACTGGTTGCATCATGGGCTGTAAGGCAATTTAAATGCACAGGAACTAGTGACCTTTGCCCTAGTATCTCCAAGTGGCACTGCCTCAAGAAGGTAATATCTATCAAACATCCAATAAAAATCCCCACCATCCGAGCCACGACATCTTTTCTGAAGGTGGGCAAGAGGTACAGAAGTCTGAAGTCACACATCACCTAGTTCAAGAACAGCTATTTCCTTTCAACCTTTCAGTTCTTGAACCTACTGACAAAACCCTATTCATTGCAGAATAGACTATGAACATTTTGCCTACTTTGAACTAAAATGCATATTTTGTTCAAATTATTTTCTTGTAAAAACTGTGTAGTGTGTATGTTTTCTTATGAATGCTGCTTAGCTGATGCCATCAGCCTATGATACTGCTACAAGTAAGATTTTAATTGCACCTGTGCATGCATGTACTTTTGTATATGACAATAAACTTGAATTTGACTTGCATGTAGGACTGCAGAGCTGTCATCTGATTTGACCATTGATTGAAAATACTGTGTTCTGCCTATTGTACAGTGCTTTCTTTTATCCCTCTCAATTAAATTTCTTTGATTTCAAATATGGCAAAATCTCCTTACCTCCTCATACACATTTTTTCTGAACTCAAGTTCTTCTGTGAGGCTTTGACAACGGTTTTCAAGGTCCACTCGCAAGAGTGTTTCATCTTCAAGCTGTTTCCTCACAGCAGCTAAAGAGACTTCCAGCTGCAGGGAAGATTTTAATTTAATCATTTTTTTTTAAATCCTTCTACAAAAAGATTGCAAAATTACTAGTGTTCATTTCAGCACATTTTCTCAAATTCCCTTCAAAATAAGAGACCATTCAGAAAAGCAATTCCATAAATGCAATCCCAACCTTGTATACATTTCCCTTTTCTTTCTTAAATGCTCATTAAGTGATTCATCTGCCACATACAAGTCATTTACATTAGTCTAACAGTTAGCATGTCTTTGCAATGTGGGAGGAAATCAGGACACACAGAAAACCCCTGTAGTCAGAAGTGGAACCCACGATGCCTACATTAGTGGTCACCAACCAGCTGATCGCGATCCACCGGTCGATCTTTGATACTTTCCCAGTAGATCCCGAAAAAAAATGAAAAATAAATACACAAATACATTATGCCTGATAAACTTTTTGATGCAAATATGTAGTAACTTCTACTTTGAAAAAGGACCACTCGGTAACTTCATGCCCAAAAGGAACTACTTTATCTAGGACGGTAAGACGATATTCCCATAACAGAAGTTTTCACTAATGTGAAACCCCGCAACCCCGGAAACAATCTCTCTTTACAAACAGTTTTCTGTAGCGGGAGTATTGCTATATTACCATGATCCTAATTGGTATTAAATTATCTTTATAATACTCACATTACAACCCTTCTCCCACTTTAAATTCCAATATTCCCCAAATGTACAAGAAATGGGAAACGAAAATAGTGGTGTCATTAGCTTGCGTACCCCTGAAACTTGTATTAGTGTCTCAGTAACAGTTTACCAATACCAGGAAAGTTGAGGAGCTGAAATTGGGGTTGAACGCCCAGCAAACATGCTGCACAGAGGACGTGGATTGACAATGTTAAAGGACTTGTCACTCTGTGAATATTTTTTCACGACAGTTTGTTGAATCCCTGGATGTAATGCAGACAGCTCAGCTTGTTGTATTTGTCAGACTGGCTTTCCAGGATTTTACAACAAAGGAGGACTTGCTCACTCTTTTGCACTTAAAGGAGAGAACAAGAGGTGAGGATACTTACAATGAGTTTTTAAAAAAATGTCCGTGAAAATAACATCCCCATTTATAAACTGGTGGCAATTATTACTGATGGGGCCCCAGCAATTTGCAGTGTGCAAGTTGGTTTTTATAACACTGTGCCGTAATGACCCTGATTTTCCTGACTTCCTGGATTATCACTGTGAGATTCATCAGCAGGCCTCGGCTGGGAAGGTCGTGGACTTTTCTCATGTAATGGCACTGGTGGTCAAACTGATAAACTTGATTCAAGCAAAAGCACTTCAGCACCACTTGTTCAAGGCGTTATCGGATGAGCTCGATGTCTCTATGGCCTGTTTAATATGCTAGTTACAGTATATTCTTGGTTAAATTAATTTGAAAGTTTGACAAAAGCATTTTATGTAATTAAAATACAATTAGCCCAAATCAAGGGCCTCAAGTTGGAAGCACAATCTGAGCTGTTTTTTCTCTAAACAATTTAGTAGGTCGATCTTGCCTTTCACTAAGGCAGAGATAGGGCATCTTGGGCTTAAAAAGGTTGGTGACCACTAGTCTACATAAAAAGTACTGAAAGTCAGGATTGAAACTAGGTCCCTCAGGATGCTAAACAAAAATACTACCTACTGCTGCCAATGTATTTTAGAATAGAGTTCATTATGAAAGTAATATAATGTTTTGTTAAAATATCACAGGTGACTTGAGAGAGACAAAAATTGGGCAAAAGGTTAGTTATGGATTACTTCAGCCAAGAACCTGCACAGGCAAATTACATAAACTTAAGGCAGTAAACATTTGAGGCACTCACTGTTTGGCAGATCATTTTAAGTGCTTCAAAACAGAATTTTTCTACTCACTGATTATTCCTTACTGACCAAGTTCTAATAAAATGGTAGTGGTCACTGATCATTTAAGCACAGGCTTGAAATGCATTAAAATAATCGAATGGGGGAATAAAGGGTAGCTTAAGCCTCCTTGACCAATAAAATAAACACAGATTTTCTGCTGCTTTAAAATTAATTTGAAAAAAGATTATCACAAGCCCATAAACAAGAAAAGCTAGGACCTTCCTATCCAGTACTTCATTCCAAGACAAAGGGTGTGAAATTAAGAATGCAGCTTTAAAAAAAACACCATGGAAATGGAGAAAAAGATATGTGGCCACCGTCCAAACTAAACTTTAACTAAATGGAGTGGAATCCAAAATATTTCTCATACCAGTGATTTTTTTTTCTTGAGTTGTAATGTTACCTTTGAAAGACGTGCTTGCAAATCCTCAACTTCTTCCTCAAGCGCCTCTTTTCCACTCAGTGCTGTAGAGAGGCTAGCTTCCTTGGCATGAAGTGCACTTTCAAGATCTTTGACATGAACCTGCGCTGCATGTAGATCAGATTCTTTTTTGGCAAAGCTGTTGCGAGACCAGAGGGGAGAGTAAAAAAAAATCATCCCAAAAATCAAAAGCTAGAACTAGTGCTTAGTTCATGTCTTAGCAAATGTACACCAACACACAGCCTTATCAGGATATAAAGCTTACTTAACATCGAACAAGTTAACTCTTAAATTAAACATCCATTTGTAAGTTGTGTCGAAGTAACTGTCATCAATAATAAAACAACTAAAATAACTGGGCCCAGAACGCACACATTCTTACAGCTGAAGCTTTCTTTTATTTTACTTGTGCGCAAGGAGAACAGCATGGGCCCTCGTTACCCACACCATTCTGAAGTCAGAACAGAAAACAGCTACTTTTTTCTAATATATACAGAACTGGCTCATCAGTTACAGGTACTGATTATTGTAAATTGTATATATTTCAATTCTTACTCACAAGAGCTATTACCATTCACAATAGCGGTGTTGAAGTCAATCAAAATGTCAAGCAGACAGCTGATGACACTACAAAGTCATCAGCTGAGACTCAGCTTTAAGTACACACAGTCTATCTGGTCTGTAGTGAGCAAAGAGGTCTCCAGCAGTCTCATTTCAAAAAGTCTTACTTGACTACAACTGCCCCAAGCTATCTCTATTTTGGAAACTTGCACCTGTGGAAGTTGCAAAAGGCAAAATGTTGTATTTAGCACTGACAGAATAAAAAAAATGCAATATGGTTTCATTAAATGTTAAAACGTCAGCATAAACTGCTTGCTATTTATGTGGAAAATTAATCAATTCCAATTCACATTTTTTATCATCTTTCATTTGCTGTCTAACTACAACATAGTAAATATTTCAGATTCTATCAGAAAAGTAAAAATAACTTAAAATTCTTGCCAATACTGTCATTTGTTAACATTAATTTCACCCAATCATACTGGTAGTACCCTGCTTTCTTGCCGTATAATACATCAGCAGTGGTGACGGTTGGTAAACCCCATTGAAGCTGATGGAAATGAAGGATATGAAGGCTAATGAAGTAAAAGACGAAGACTAGGCAAATTAGCCGTTTTGTCTGGGCAAGTGACAGAGATAACCCAGGTGAAAGATGGTGGCAAAAGGGAATACTATTGGCAAGTGGTGCTTGAGAGCAAAGAGCAGAACCAATGTAGTAGAGTTAGAGAGGGGTGCCAAGAATATTTTTAGAACATGAACTGCTCCAGACAGACAAAAAGATAAGCATAGCTAGGACCTCTGATCTGTGTAAAAAGTGGGATAAAATTAAAAGAGAAGCTGTTAATGATAAGAATGTGGTTTTCTAGTCTAATTAAGTGTTAGTGGCACATCACTGGTTGGATTTTCATTCCAGAAAGATCTTCCTGATGGGGATGGATGTGTATAGAGACTGGATGTCCATGGTAAAGAGGTGGTGGTTGGGTCCAGGAAACTAATTGTTATCAAAAGGATAAAGGGCATGAAAGGTGCCCAAGTCCACTCCCCTGACACTTCAGATTCCTCCTTGCTCTCCCCTCCATTTCTTTTGTCTGCAAGTACCATTCTCTCTGTGGCTCCCTGGTCTGTTCTCATTTCTTCCTTCTCTCCTTTTCCTACTCCCAGCCACATTCTCCTGCAACTGTAGGAGTTACAACACTTGTCCCAACATCTCCTCTCAAACCACCATCCAGAGACTTAAAGGGCCCTGCCAAGTGAGGAAAAGATTCAAGCGCACCTCATTTACTGCCTTAGATAATTGCAAAGCAGCCTCCCATACACTGATAAAATCAAGATTAAAATAGAGACAATGTTGAAGAGCACCTGCACTCTGCCTACATCAGCCAAATTGGGTTTCCAGATGAGAGTCAATTCAACTCCCCTTCCCATACTAACCTGCCTAGTTTCGGCCTTCTTTACTGCCACAGTGAGGAGAAAAGCAAAACTAAGAACACTACCTCAAATGTCACTAGGGTGCCTTACAACCCTATGGTATGTACACTGAATTTTGCAGTTTCAAGCAATACATATACCATGTTCCTTTCCCATTCCAAACAACCCTCATGGGTTCTTCCCCTTTGCTCACATTTCCCATCCGTCTTCTCTGCTCCATTTACCCAACCTCCTGTCACACCCTTTCCCCACACTGCTATAGTACTTCTCTTCCCTGTCAGCCCCAGACCTGATGCAACCCAAAACATCAATACATCCATTGAGCCTCTACAGATGTAACCTGACCCATAGTTCTTCCAGCAGTTTAGTTGTGCACAAACCTTCAGATGCCATTCCATTGGGACAATTCTTTATATAATTTTAAAAAAGCATTAAAGATGCTATTCACAGTATTCAATGTTTTTCTTTGTCTACCCACAGTTGTATGAAGCAGACTGCTCATTCAACTATTCAAGATGACAGAAAAATTCTGCTGCAAAAGACTAGGTTTTAATTGCAACTACAACTTTCTTTAGCACAAGTTACTTCAGTGTAAACTGTTCCCTCAATCAAACCCCACAAAGCATGTGCAGGCAACGGGCACTCCCAAAATCATTGTTTTCTGGCTTTTCCAGTTCTGAAGCCTGTTCAGCAGGAATGACCAATAGTAGCTCCAAATGAATACTTCAACCAAAATACAGCATTGTTATCACAGACAAGAGAAAATCTGCAAATGCTGGAAATCACATACACACACACACACACACAAAATCAATGCTGGAGGAACTCAGCAGGCCCGAGTCCTGATGAAGGGTCTCAGCCCGAAATGTTGACTGTTTGCTCTTTTCCATGGATGCTGCCTTAGCCTGCTGACTTCCTCCAGAATTGTTTCATCTTTCATGATTAGAAACTTTCAATGCCATAACTCCAAGAAAATTGGTTTTACTGATTACATAGGAAACACTGTATTTAACAGAGAACAACACACACAAAATGCTGGTGGAACACAGCAGGCCAGGCAGCATCTATAGGGAAAAGCGCTGTCGACGTTTCGGGCCGAGACCCTTCGTCAGGACTAACCGAAAGGAAAGCAAAATTTGACAGAGAAGGTAGCTTATCTTGAACAAATATTTGAGTTTGCTAACTTTCCAGGCAGGGAAGGTTCAAAGTAAATTTGTTATCAATGTATGCTCAAGGGCATTGGTGTTTCCATTCAAGGCTGTGATGTAGCTAGTCAATATGATCTCTGCCACACATCTATAGAAGATTGCAAAGAGTTTCAAACACAAAGGGGAGTGGGTATGAAGAGAAAAATAAATTATGTAAAGGGGTGGAGAACAGATGCAACCAAAATGACAGTGAAATAGTACAGTGACATTTTTTTTAAAAATTAGATCCTTCAGACTATGTGACAAGCAATGTTTATTCACAAAGCCAGTTAACAGTCAGCGGTAATGAGTTGACAACCTCACGAGATGGTATTAATGACACATCAGCAATTGTTTGTTGTCATTTGTTTGATGTCTGGTGAAGTCATGGCCCCAGGAAAAGCAAGAGTTGCCAGAAAATATCCAACTTTTCTCCCCCGCAAGGTTTGTAAGGGCTCCATTTCTAGCAAAAGCCTGGTGAGTTTTAACCCCACATCGATCCCAGAGGAATCAAGTGTTAAAAATTGAGAAGCTAGTTATCATGAGCGAGGTTAACAAAAAAGATCCAGACAAATTAAACAGCCTGTGGAGAGGCTCTGAAGATCAAAGGAATTAGATCGAGGAAGGAGCAGCTTTTCCTCCCAAGATGTGAGCATGGAAGCACTGAGCTCCTGAAGTCAGTGTCACACGGATCCGGTGATTGGTTTTAGACACAGATTTATCAGCAAGAACCACAGTCTCGTTCTCAGTAATATCCAACTCTGCTCTACCTCAGACAAAAGAGACTAGATGCTGGAAATCTGGAGCAGCACACATAAAGAAAAACTGCAGAAGCTCAACAGGACACACAATATCTGAGGAGGGAAATGAACAATCGACTTTTCGGGCTGAAATCCTTGATCAGGACTGATGTAGGGCCTCAGCCCAAAATGTCAACTTATGCTTCCACGGATGCTGACTGACCTGCTGAGTTCCTCCAGCACTTTGAAACTGCTTATTTTAGTTGATTTGATGCAGGGCAGCCAATTCACATCTTTTGTTATATCTGAACTTGACCATTCCAACTTACACCCAGCCAAGTTCCATTCTACCGCTTACCCTGAAGCATTATGGAGATACACTCCTTCAATGGTTCGACAACGAAGGTGACTGCCCATTTCAAGGGCAATTAGGAAAAGGCAGTACCCAGATACATAAAGTAACAAAATATCCAGGGAATCGTTTATACATGCAAGTGGCCAGTTAGCAAAGAGGCTGGAGAAGAAAAAAAATTGTCAATATGCAAGCAAATAGTTATCTGGTTTATCTATTCAAATAACTATAAAAAAGAGTCACTATGCTGATAATTTCCCACTTAAAGCTTATGTTGTATCACTGTGTCAGAAACAGTGAGATAACAAATCTTTCATTACTTCAGTCACCTGAAGAGGATATAGACCTTACAAGGAAGAGTAGAGGTAGGAAGTATTTCACTTACTAAGCAAATTCAATTTTGATTTTCACAAGGCGAAAAAGAGACAAATATATATTTGTTCTTATTGTTAATCAACATTGGATACATCAATTAGATCAGCTTGTGTTTTATTTACCTTAGGCAAAGGTTATAAATTCAAATCTGTAAATAAATGGTGTTCGAGCAGAATCTAGCCACCCAGTCATGAGTTTACAGGGAGTAGAATAGCGTGCTAAGAATGCAGTCTGTGGGGCACCAGTGAGTAGAATAATTGTGGCAGAGATGTTAATGCCTATCCTTACTGACTGCAATCTATTGGTCATGAAGTCAGTGATGAGGGAGGCTACCAGAGTACAGAGTTTGGTGATGAGTTTGCTTGGAACTATAGTGTTGAAAGCAGCGCTACAGTTAATAAACAGTCTGACATGGTGCATCTTTACTATCCAGTTGGTCCAAAGATGAGTGTAGGACAAAGGAGATGGTGCCCATTCTTTACCCTTTTTTTAGTGGTAGGCAAATTGCAGTGGGTCAAGTGTCTCTGGAAGGCTGGCACTGACATGTGCCATGACCGGTCTCTCAAAGCACTTCATGACAATAGATGTCAAAACCATTGGGCAGTTGCAGGATAACAGTGGTATTCTTAAAGCAGGTGGGAACTAAAGATTGAAGCAGCAAGACGTTAAAAATGTTTGCCAGTACTCAGTGGCAGCAGATTTACACACAGATCTAAAGACCCAGCCAGGAACATCATCCAGGCCAGGTACTTTCTGTGGGTTCATTCTCTGGACAACAATAAAATCAATTCTAGTTCCAATTACATGCATAAAAGCAATGATTGATATTTCTTCAGCATATCTCATACACACATAACATAAAAATGTAGACACTTGAAAGTAACTCTTGACCTTTGCATAGCTTGTTACAAACTGACTCAGAGGCAGTGTAATCTATCTTTGCTCCTACTACAACATTGCTTGCATACTATTGCACATACCAGAATGTTACTAATGGAATGGGTGATAAAAGCATTTTAAAAATCAGAAACAGGATATTGAACAATTGCAGAATTATTATCCATGCTAAGAAAGAAAATGGAAGCAGAAATAAGAGTAAATGCACACAGTAAACAGCCTCAATGGAAGCAGAACCAGTGGACAATTCAGTTCAAAGATTCTTAAATACAACTTGCAAGTAGAGAGAACAAAGTTTAAATTGCAGACACGTTAAGAGAAAGATGGATGAGACAAAGGGTATATATTCAATAAATTCAAGTTTAATTATCATTCAGGAATACACATTTATACAGCTAAATGAAACAGTGTTCCTCTGCAGGCAAGTGCAAAACACCGTACATACAGTCGCCACATATAGTTACGATAGTGCATACAGTCACAAAGAATAATATTAGCACAAGTCCCAGAATGGCATCGTCTGAAGATTGATGGTGCACAGAACGTTGATCTGGAGCCATGTTTCTGCAAGAATATGTATGCAACATTTCCTTATCTCAATATAGTTCAGCTCACAAAGGAAAAACAGCTTGTCCTGCACTGGGTTTGCCATGAGGATAAACTGAAAGTGAGTAATCCAGTTGATGAAGCAGTTAAAAAGGGAATCTGAATATGAGGGCAGTTAGCAATTAAGAGTACAAAGCAACTTAAGTAGTAAAATGAGGTGGAAGAGAACATGCCTGGCAGGTCAGGATCTTCTATTGGGACAAGAAACTAAGTCAATATGACAAAATGAGTGGCCAGTTCCAATAAAGATGGAGAAAACAAGTTACACAAAGATGCAGAATTCTTTACAATGTACAAGTGCCTGAACAGAGGCAAAGCACCCAAATGGAGAAGAGGTGCTGTTCATCAAGCTTATGATGGGCCCTTCATATGACAATGAAGGAGACCATAAAAAAAAGTTCAGAATGGAAAGAGGATGGTAAATTTCTGAAAGGTAAAAAGCAACTCTTGTAGACTAAACATGTACTCAGCAAAATTATCACCCCCAGGCTGTGACTGGTTTCTCCAACATAGATGAGACCACATTCTGAACACCAAATGCAATACATTAGATTGAAAGAATTGGAAGTGAATTGCTGCATCATCAGGAAAAAGAGATGTTAAGCTAGTTACTGGTAAAGTTTGACTGGAAGAATATATACAAAAAAAAAGTCCCTGCTATTCACTTAGCAGTGGATCCAACCAGAATTCAAGAGTGTAGAATAAAAACAGAATTGCAGCTTAGACAGGAACTCAGCGGGTCAGGCAGCATCTGGAGAGGAATAAACAATCACTGCTTCAGCCAAGACCCTTCATCGGGACTGGAAAGGAAAGGGGAAGATGGGGAGAGTGGAAAGAGACAGCTGAATCCAGGTAAAGGGGAATGTGGTGGTTGGCTCATAAAATGAGAATTTGGGAGGTGAAGAGCTGAAGAAATCAGATAGACAAGCAGAGAGGACCCTGGGAGAAGGGGAAGGAGAGGCACCTGCCAGATGTGATGGACAGCTGAAGGTGAAGAGAAATGGTAAGAAGAAACTTTTCTTGAAAACAGTTCCTTTCTTGTAATCTTTGACAATATCCACCTTCAAAGCCAAAGTAAAAGCAAAGGAGAGGGCATACAAGGAAGCAAAAATTAGTGGGAAGACAAAGGATTGGGAAGTTTTTAAAAAGCTTACAAAAGGAAATTAAGGTCATTAAGAGGGAAAAGATGAACTATGAAAGGAAGCTAGCAAATAATATCAAAGAGGATACTAAAAGCTTTTTCAAGTGTATAAAGAGTAAAAGACAGGTGAGAGTAAATATAGGACCGATAGAAAATGACGCTGGAGAAATTGTAATGGGAGATAAGGAGATGGCAGAGGAACTGATCGAGTATTTTGCATCTGTCTTCACTAAGGAAGACATAAGCAGTATACCAGACACTCAAGGGTGTCAGGGAAGAGAAGTGTGCGCAGTCACAATTACGACAGAGTAAGTACTCAGGAAGCTGAATAGTCTAAGGGTAGATAAATCTCCAGGACCAGATGGAATGCACCCTTGTGTTCTGAAGAAAGTAGCTGTGGAGATTGCAGAGGCATTAGCAATGACCTTTCAAAAGGCAATCGATTCTGGTATGGTTCCGGAGGACTGGAAGATTGCAAATTGTCACTCCGCTATTTAAGAATGGGGCAAGGAAGCAAAAAGAAAATTATAGACCTGTTAGCTTGACATCGGTGGTTGGGAAGTTGTTGGAGTCGATTGCCAAGGATGAGGTTACGGAGCACCTGGAGGCACATGACAAGATAGGCAGAACTCAGCATGGTTTCCTTAAAGGAAAATCCTGCCTGAAAAACCTACTGCAATTTTTTGAGGAAATTACAAGTAGGCTAGACAAGGGAGATGCAGCAGATGTTGTGTATTTTTGGTTTTCAGGCAGCCTTTGACAAGATGCCGCACATGAAGCTGCTAAACAAGATAAGAGCCCATGGAATCACGGAAAAGTTACATATGTGGATAGAGCGTTGGCTGACTGGCAGGAAACAGAGAGTGGGAATAAAGGGATCCCAGTCTGTTTGGCTGCCGGTTACCAGTGGTGTTCCACAGAGGGCCTGTGTTGGAGCCACTTCTTTTTATGTTGTATATCAACGACTTGGATTATGGAATAGATGGCTTTGTGGCCAAGTTTGCTGATGATACAAAGATAGGTAGAGGGGCCTGTAGTGCTGAGGAAACAGAGTCTGCAGAGAGACTTGGATAGATTTGGAGAATGGGCAACCAAGTGGCAAATGAAATACAATGTTGGAAAGTATATGGTCATGCACTTTAGTAGAATAAATAAATTGGCAGACCATTATTTAAGTGGGGAGAGAATTCAAAGTTCTGAGATGCAACAGGACCTGGGAGTCCTCGTGCAGGATACCCTTAAGGTTAATCTCCAGGTTGAGTCGGTGGTGAAGGCAGCGAATGCAATGTTCATATTCATTTCTAGAGGAATAGAGTATAGGAGCAGGGATGTGATGTTGAGACTCTATAAGGCACTGGTAAGACCTCACTTGGAATATCATGTGCAGTTTTGGGCTCCTTATTTAAAAAAGGATGTGCTAATGTTGGAGAGGATTCAGAGAAGATTTACTAAAATGATCCTGGGAATGAGAGGGTTAACATATGAGGAACGTTTGACCGCTCTTGGATTGTACTCCTTGGAGTTTAGAAGAATGAGGGGGGGATCTCATAGAAACATTTCGAAAGTTGAAAGGCATGGACAGAGTGGATGTGTCAAAGTTGTTTCCCATGGTGGGGGAGTCTAGTACGAGAGGGCATGACTTAAGGATTGAAGGGCGCCCATTCAGAACAGAGATGCAAAGAATTTTTTTAACCAGAGGGTGGTGAATCTGTGGAATTTGTCACCATGGGCAGCAGTGGAGGTCAAGTCATTGGGTGTATTTAAGGCAGAGATTGATAGGTATCTTTGAGCCAGGGCATCAAAGGTTATGGTGAGAAGGCAGGGGAGTAGGACTAAATGGGAGAACGAATCAGCTCATAATAAAATGGCAGAGCAGACGCAATGGGCCAAATGGCTGACTTCTGTTCCTTTGTCTTATGGTCTTCATAGGACAAGTCTTTTTGGAATACCACAGAGGTCAGCTCTGGTAGGCACTTAATATCTCTAACAGTAAATCTTGTCTCATTGATAAAGTTAGCACCTTACTGTGAAGGTGCTTTTATCAAGTGGGTTATATTCAGCTCCAAGAAATCTTCAGAGCAGGTACAATAGCAAACCTTTAGCAGACAAATGTCTGAAACATCCTTTCTTGTATGTTGTCCAATGTGTTTTATTGTATTATTGGCTATTCCACCAAGTATTAAGTGTTTTTTTTTAATGTTCTTTATTCAACCTATTTGAATGAACATCCAAATAACTTATCAAACACAAAATGCTGGAGGAACTCAGCAAACCAGGCAGCGGATATGGAAAAAAAGTACAATCTTTTGGGTCGAAATCCTTCCATAAGACTCTATGGTCCGATATGGCCACTGTACTTTTTCCACCATAGATGCTGCCTGGACTGCCGTGTCCCTCCAGTATTTTGTGTGTGTTGCCAGCATCTGCTTGCTTTCTCTTTGTAAATTATCACACAGAGCTCAAAATAGTGCTGACAAAAGCACAATTAAGTCCATGAATTGGATGAAGGCTTTCACACTAACATACTTTCTGCATTTCAAAGTACAGGAAATTCTTCTCATTCAACACATTTGAATGGCAGTTGGTGGAAGAGAAATTGTTTTTGTCCAGCTTCTGTCTTCAAATCACCACTTAAATCTCCATCTTCGGTTACCAAGCTGCTGTTCCCAAAGTGCATAGCGTCACTTAAGTCTGGTGTTAACAAACCAGACCCATTAGCAGTCGGTGGTCAGGAAGTCTCAGAACCAATTTATTTTGTTTTCTTTATTGTAGGGCCTTTTTAAAAGACTCTTAGATAGGTAAATGGAATTTAGAAAAAAATAGAGGACTATGCAGTAGGGAAATTTTGGGCAGTTTCTAGAGTAGGTTACATGGTCGGCACAACATCATAGACCAAAAGGGGCTGTTATGTGCTGTAGATTTCTAAGTTCTAACTCTATGGATGATTCCCTCACGCTCTCCCTTTCCATGAATGTTTGATTCCAATTAATCAGGCCATTAGTTAACTAGAGCAGCCACTTATTTGGGACAACTCTTGAAGTACAAAAACTAATCGAGAAAATAGCCAGAATTCCCTTAATTTATTTTGGAAAATATGCCACATAATTGGACAGGAGACTGTTGCCGAACAGTTTCTAACTAGTGTCAGTCACGTGCACTTGTGTGGTTGTTAGACTCTACACTGTGCTTGGAGCGGACAGTTCTTAAAATAGCATCAGTTGCGTGTTTGTGTTCAAAAACCGGTGTTTTCTTTTGTCACTGATAAAGTGTAGGACAATTTAGAACTGCTTTGCTCATTGCGGTTTCAAGCATTCCAGATTGGAGATGGCAGAACCAGATGGAAGTGAAAACGCTCCAACAAGTTAGGTGCTATAAAGAATTTGAAGGCATCATCTTTAACGTTACAATGAAAATGAAGATTTGGAGGATGTAATCATCGACAGCATTGTTTGAAGGCATTTCCATTATCAGTACCAGGTGCCTGCACTGATTTTGTTCATTTAGTCAATCAAAAGAACATGGCAGCCTACGCTGGATCAATTCCTCCATCAATAACTATTAGTAACCAAGAGATTTATAGTACTGTAGTAGTATTGGTAGTATTCTAATTTGTTCTATATTTCACTTAAATACACAACTTGTTACTCTGTTAAACAGCAGTTTCTTGTTTTTTTTTATACCTTTTTAACTATTTCCATGAAACTTCAACTAATTGAGTCAAATGTACTGGTCCTGATGTGTTTCAATTAATCAGAATGCACTGCATATTGTTATCAAAACTCAACCATGATTCCTTAAAAAATTAACTCGCCTATGAAATGAAGAAAATGTAATGAGGACTCGCAAAACTCACAAGTTTGCTTCATGTATTATGCAATCTAATCTACATGAATATTCACATGGAACAGTTCAGGAATCAACTGATGTTTGGAAAGGGCTGCAAGCACAACTCAGCTTGCACACCTTAGAAAAGGCAGACTTTATTCAAACATCTGTCAAATAAAGCAGCTGGTTCTCCAAGTTTGCAGCTGCTTTGCTGATCAGCCTAATGGATTCAAAACAAAGGAGCTCTAGTATCTTAAACTTGAGCTAATGTTGCAGATGTCACAGTAAGCAAATTCCAACTTTGAATTAAAACCTTGTCTAAGTTACCCATACTTGGGTAGTCAAGGAACAGCTGAGATTACAGCTCAAGTGGTGCCTTCAATTTGAAATGTCCACCCATCCTCCACCACTCAAATTTTTCTTTCCTTATTTGGCCTACTTTCCAAACATGTAACTTTCTGCCACCACAAAAGCTAACAGCTACAAGGAATCATCATTACTACCTGCAAGCCCCTGCAAACTTCAGCATACTAACATGGAAATACCAATTCACTGCTGTTGCCAATTCAAAGACATGTTCTATAGAACTACACCACTATGTTAACCATACTAGCATCAAGCAGTTCTCCAGCATTTCAAATGAACATTTAATAAAGCCTGATTATTGTTGGCTTTGCCATTCATGGCCACGTTATAACTGAATAATTTAAAGTCATTTATATTGTTCGAGAGTAACACTATCCCCCACCCCACCACAGGAACTTCACTGAAATCAAAACCTCAAGTTAAATTTAAGCTCTGTAGCTTATATGGCCCCATGAGCTAGCTGTGCTTTTCAATAAAATTTCTACTGATCCCGTGGGCTCTGTTCATTTTTCTGCCTGATCCCTTCTTTAAATTACTTTCATCCAAACACTACTGATTCTACCATCAAGTACACCCGGTGATTAAGCAACCAGAACTCCAAGTTAGAAAATTCCTAAGATTTCCAATGTTAACCAAAACTCCATTCTAAATAGCTAGCAACTTATCCAACTACCCTTTCCAAGTTCTAAAGACATCCATACAATTTTTTTAAAGATCTGTATACCATTAATTTCTACAATTTATGCCAATAGTTTAAGATTAATATCTAGCTTGTGTACACAAATGAATTACAACCTACAATTAAATGATAAGGGAATTGCCTGCAATTCAAGAGAATAGTGCATATGCATTTTAATTATTCACAGCTCTTTATCTCAATGTAAAAATTAAAGTCAAACAAAACTGAATGATCTACGTATGGAAACAATCCATCAAAACCCCTGCTCATAGGCCTATTCTTTATTAAATAATCAATTTGACTGTTTAATTGATATCCAAGGCTATCACTTTCAGACACACAGTCTGTTAAGTTTGTGATAATGTTATGCACATTTCTCCCCTCCAAAAAAAGTGCTTTGGAGGATAGGGGCATGGGTGGAGGGCAGTGGAGAAAGGAAGGAAATAAAAGCAAAGTGCAAGAGTCCAACATCTAAAGACCGATCATTCTAAACATCCTTTCCTGGAGTTATGGTTTGTGTAAGTGCATGTGCGAGAGGGAGGAATGGGGATTGTTTTGCTGTTGTTATTGTTTCGTCACTTGTGTGTTGTTTTGCCAAGCATTGAGGGCATGCTATGTTGCCAGCACAGCATGTGGCGACTCTTGTAGACCAGTCCTACCACATCCTTGTGTATGTTGGTTGTTAATGTAAACAACACATCTCACTGTATGTTTTGATGTACATGTAATAAGTCCAAATCCAAAATAAAATTTAGTTAGAATGTCAGCACAACCAATTTGTCACAATGAGTTCTCAGGAAATGGTGATAGTGTGCTAATTAGGGCTCATGAGTCATTAGCACGAAATCCAACACTTAAGAGGTAGGAACTTAGCAATGGTGACATAGAAATAACAGCTAGCAGGGCCAAGGATGGAGAATTGAAGAATTAAATTGGAGGAATGTCCAATCATTCCATTTCAAGCAGCTAGGGGAGGGAATTGATAGTGGAACACAAGAAACCCACGTGCGTTGCAAAATTAGTGCAGGTGTTGACGCCACTGGTTACTGCAGCTGAAGGCATTAGCCATATTCCAGGTGAATTGTACTTTTAAATGTTTAAACAGATGGGTAAAACTTAAAATGTTGAAGTGCCCCTTCAAAATTTCTACAAAGATTATCAGTAGGATTTCAAACCAAGCTCCTATTATTTTCTTCAATGAAGGGTGCCATTAATGGTGACTTTTCTTTTAAAATCCCAAACTTAAGCATAAGAGTATGGCATTTTATATGGAAGAATTTAAACTATCAAGAACACAGGAAAAGGCTACTTTTTTTTCTTTGAAGTTGGAGTAAGCTAACTCCATATCAACTAAACTTGATTTGTACAGTTCAAAACATAGCATCTCACACTTCTATTAGATTTAGTAACTTTAACTTTGCATTTTCAATAAATCCTCACCTAAACTTATCTTCTGTCAGAATAAAAGCATTGCCTTGTTGAATACGATCACATGCAAACCAGTCAAATCTGCAGAGGACAGCAAACTAAAAGGGCAGGCTGGGAAGAGGATCAACAAGATCACAGATGAAACAACTTCAAAAGATTTTAACAATATGTTTCGCTTTTGATAAAGTAAATGCAACAACGTGTGAAACGAAGTGCAAGGTCTAGGGATGCAAGATGATATTCAGTAGATCATCGGGATAAAACACGTTTTGTTTCCACTCGAATGCTAAAGGTGGCCAATTGAAAGCTGTTATAGTTGCAAAAGTGCTTGCGAGAAAGATGGAAAGGAATCTTGTTGACCGAAAGCAAAACGCCCCAGAAAACTTGTTTTCACAAGTCCAGTTCTTCCTGCGAAAACCATTTACCTTAGGAATTGTTAGTGTGCTACAATGAGTTCTTAAGGAAAAGTCTCATCTGTAAAGAGAAAAATGGGCCACACACACACACAATGCTGAAGGTACTCGGAAGGCCAGGCAGCATCTATGGAAAAGGAAACAGTCGACGTTTCGGGCCGACACCCTTCATCAGTATTCTTTTCCAGAGAACCTGCCCGGCCTCCTGAGCTCCTCCAGCATTTTGTGTGTGTCGTTTAGATTTCCAGCATCCGCAGATATCCTCTCGTTTGAAAACTAGACTACCACTGCAACCCACACAATCGCCACTCAAAAAGCTGCTTTGTCGTTAGAACTTTAATTGTTGTCTTTTCACACAGTACTCTGGCGGTGAGGGCAGCCAAAGAGGAAAGATTACACGGTAACCCTGCGTGCAGCACGATCCTTATTTGGAATATGTCAAAAACGTCCCCATTAACTTCGCTTTAATGGTGCGGGCCACATCGACTGAACTGTACGTGGCTGGGGGTTTGCAGGGACCCCGGCTCTTTGTCTGCAGAGTAGCACTACCACGCGACAGATGGCCATTGCCCAGCTCACATTTCACCATTTCCCTCCCATTTCCCGAGCTCACAAACGTTACCTTTATTGGGGACTTCTACATTTCCGTCCCATTGAAACAAAAGCCCACTTTTTTTAAAAAAAAAGGTGCGACATTTGTGAAAGGGCTGAGATTTCGGCTCTTTCCCTCCCACCCCAACCCCCCACTTGGAACTCCCCAGAGAGCAATGCCGCCTTTAGCCAGTAACTTAACTGCCGAACTGACCCATTCAATCTGTGGCAAATTAATCCAACAGATTCGTACAAAAAAAAAGTTCCAACAATTAAATGCGATCAAGTCACCGAGGTCAGTCTTAATTAACAATTCAGGATTAAAGAGCTGCAAGTGTCACTAATTCAAATCAGATGTTACCACATCTAATGATGCATTTCGATTGACGGCGAGCTTGAGCTGTGGCCAGTCAGGGATTGTTACTATGAAACTAGCAACATTCAAGTATCGTACATTCCATTGTTCAAAAAGTACATAAGAAAACGTGTAGTGGTTTATAAGTAGTAATTCAAATAACTGCTTATGCTTTAAGAGCATTCACGATCAGCTTGTATATTAAAAACCGCCCTTTAGAATGTGAAACAATTTATTCATAATTTGTGGATTTTCAACTTCATCACTACAATCTAACGCGGTGCTTTTCAAAATATTTTCGCGCTTAATGCGCGCAGCTCGCCCCGAGAGCGTCAGATACGAAACAAAATACATCTTTCATCTGAGTAAAATGTGGTTTCGTGTGTAAACAAAAAAAGGATATTATGAATGACCCCGACACTTACGTTTGCAAAAGACTTTCGTGGTCACCGCGGAGATTTCCCAGTTCAATCTGCAGCTGCGCCCGATCCTTCGCCGTCTCGTCCAGGGATTTACGGGCGTCTGCCAGTTCATTCTCGTACAGGCTCCTGAGGCCGCTCAGCTCCCGGGTGGTCACCTCCTCCTTCTCGGAGATCTGCAGCTGCAGAGCGCTGTTCTCCGTCTCCAGCGAGCGCACCTTATCGATGTAGACGGCGAGCCGGTCATTGAGGTTCCTCAGGTCCTCCTTCTCCTGCAAGCGGGTGATGCGGGTTGGGCTGAGCGGTGTACTCGCAGCGCTCCTGCTGCTCGCCCGCTGCCGGGTCTGTGGAGTGGCCATCGCCATAATTTCCCAGAACTCTTCCTTAGAGAGCACTGAAAATCAAGTCAATTATCAACAACAGTGCGGAGAAGCGGCAAAATAAAATGCTTTAACAATCAAAGCAATAAGAAGCGCGAGCACCTGCTTATTCCTTTCACTCCGTGCTCACGCCTCTTCCCCCTATCCACTGACAAATCCACTATTAAAATGGCTCCTTGTTTGAGCTCCACAACGTGACCGCAAGCGGCCAATTGTACCGCGAGACTAAAGGACTTCTTCTGATACCAGAGGTTGCAAAGTTTGAAAGCATTTGTTACTATGCAAATCGCCAGCAATTTTTTTTCCCCCACCAAGCAAATCCCGTACATTTTTCTCCCTTCAGAAATCCAAACCAAAGTGGCAAATTAAGAGTTGTGTTTGACAAAACTCGGTGTAGTTTTGTTTTCTCAGAATCAATATATCGGTGGAGCACCGAAAACTGGATACGAGAAGCTGCTTCATCAGTTTTATTCTGTGGGTTTCCTTGCGCTGAGGCGTTTACACACTGCAAGCATCAGATACCGCTCTTCTCCCTTAAGGCGTATGAGATAACGTGGTGCGCTAATGATCGAAATTTTAATGGATTGATTTAATTGTTTCAAATAAATCGTAAATATTACATTGTATCCATTTTAGTTGTGAAAGTTCTTAAATCAGTATTTTGTTCGGCAAAAGATAAATTATGTAATTTCCCCCAGTTGCGAATGGATTAACACCATCGATTAGACGGACAAAGTGAAATACCCAGAACTAAGAAGTATTTGTGTCTTTCCACAATGCGCGCCCTACGCTAGGAAGCTCGATATCCAGAAACAAACCGATAAGGTTGGAAGGAAGTCGGGCAGATGTTTTGTAGACTTCGTTGGGTTACTTGAGAAGTCAGGCGGTTTTTGGCTCTTTTCACTTAAAAGAAATGCCTTTCCGTCTACGTTTACATAAGGGAACGCCTTAATTTTTGCGAGCAACACCATGGATTGTGAAAATTCGCAAAAAGAATCAGAATATATTTAAAATACTCAAGTCGAGCTGAGAAAGAAGCATTGAATGTTTCAGACTGATGATCTTTTTTCAGAACTAGTTAAAGTGAGAACACGTTTTAAGTTGGGGACAGGAAAGTGTCGAGAACAAGGGACGTGTCTGTTGATAGGATGGAGACCGAGAGAGAATGACACTGAAGGTGCCAGTGATAGAGAAAAATGTGGTGAATATTTATTAATCGTAGTTGATCTTTTTGAGAATAGGGGCAGCAAACAATGCCTGTGTGTGTGACATCTTTGTGTGTGTCTGAGATAACTAGTAGACACCAGCTGGTATACACTATCTTGACTGAGGGAGGTCTTGGTCTTAATCCAGTGGCAAGAAGGTCCAAAATGGTTATGCATGCATTTCGTATGTGTATATACTGTACATAACTGGACACATGCATAAAAACAAACATACATACCCATATACAGATTTTGCACAAGATCTTATCTACATGTTTACCCCATCTCCAGCCTGATATAACACCCAGCTATGTCTTAGTCATCACAGCCTTCTTGGGCAGACAATTGCACAAATGCACTGACTCCCAAGAGGAGATATTTCTCTTCATCTCAATCCCACATGGGCAGCACCTGCTGTTTAGGTTGTGCAAATGAGAACAAAAAGATTGAATTGAGGGGTTCAGTGGAAATGGCGTATGAGATTTCACCTGCCCAGGATATAAAATGCCACTGGAAAAGCCTCTATGAGTACTCAGACAGGAAACAGTTGCAGATCTGTGTCTACAGAGCAGCGCAACAAAGTAGCACTAGCGAAACGCTTTACAGCACCGGCAATCCAGGTTCAATTCCCGTCACTGTCTGTAAGGGATTTGTACAATCCTCCAAAGACCACATAGATTTCCTCAGGATGCTCCAGTTTCCTCCCCTACTTCAAAAGACGTGCAGCTAAGCTGTAAGTCCATAAGACATAGGTGCAGAATTAGGCTAATTGGCCCACCGAGTCTGCTTCCCCCATTCAATCATGGCTGATACCTTTTTGTCATCCTCAACCCTATTTCCCGGCCTTCTCCCCAATATCTTTAATGCCATGTCCAATTAAGAACCTATTAATCTCTGCCTTAAATACACCTAATGGCCTGGCCTCCACATCTGCACGTGGCAACAAGTTCCACAAATTCACCACCCTTTGGCTAAAGAAATTTCTCTGCATCTGTTTTGAATGGATGCCCCTCTGTCCTGAGGCTGTTCCCTTTTGTCCTAGACTCTCTCACCATGGGAAGTCGTAGGCATACTATGTTGGTGTCAGGAGCACGACACTTAGGCAACACACACACAATGCTGGAAGGAAAATGGGAGCTGCAAGTGGGATGAGCAGGCAAATACAAGGGAAATGAAATGTAATGCGGATAAATGTGAGGTTGTCCGCCTTGATTCTAGATCAGAAAGAAGAATTATCTGAATGGCAATAAACCAAGAAATGGAGAAATATAAGAGACCTGGGTGCTCTTGTACATGGTTACTGAAAGCAAGCATTTAACTGCATCAAGCAGTTAGGAGGACAAATGGTACATTGACTTTTACTGCCAGAACTTTGAGTATAGAAAGTTAAGGGCATCATGCTGCAACTCCCATGACCTTGGTGAAACTACGACATCTGGAGCTCTCGGGGTAGTTTTGGTCTTCACATTTGAGGAAGGATAATCTTGTCAAAGATTGACAGCAAATTGACTGATTGCTGGAGTGGTGGGATTGATGTACAGTACTGTGCAAATACCTTGGGCACCCTAGAACTTTTATATTGTTTCAAATGGTATGGCTTCCACAGAGCCCTGATATCAACGTCATCAAGGGGCTGTCTGGGATTACCTGGAGAGACAAAAGCAAGTACGACAACCAAAGTCTGCAGATGAACTGTGGAAAGTTATCCAAGATGCTTGGAACAACCCACCAACCAATTTTCTTAAAAAATTGTGTGACAGTGTACCTAAGAGAATTAATGCATTTTAAAGGCAAAGAGTGGTCACACCAAATATTGATTTATTTTTTTTACTGTTTACTGTTCTTTATATATTTTTTATATATTTAGAAACTTTTTATTTCATTTGTTTTGAAAGCATCTTTGCTTTACAGAATTTTTTCACCTGTGTCTAAGTCTTTGCTCAGTACTTTGCAAGAGACCCACGTTCATATTCAGTGGAACTGAAAATTCTTACAGGGCCTAACAGGCTAAATGAAGGGACAATATTCCTGATGTCTGGAAAATTGAAAACCAAGTATCCTCAACTCAGAACAGTAGATGTACCATTTAAAACTGAGATCAGGAGAAATGTTTTTATGTACAGGGTGATGTACCTATGGAACTCTCTGCCACAAAGCCAGTGAACATCAAGTCAATAAGTGTATTCACAAAGGAGGTAGATATACTGTATTTCATGATGACAAAGGGATTAGGGGGTATGAGGAGAAAACAGGAACAGGAACTTACGTGGACAATCAATGGTGATTATATTGAATGGTGGAGCAGGGACAAAAGACTAAATGGCCTACTCCTGCTACTCTCTGTGTCTATGCAGACATCCAGCCAGGAAAAAACATCATTTTGTAGCTACCTGTAAAGACCTATATATATTTTGTGTGGTTTCATATCAAAACATGAACTTAATTATTGTCACTTTATGTTTTGGTATAAGAATTAACGTCACTGTTTATAGATATATATAGAATGTAATGTTGGCATTTTATAAATCTTATTTAAAAATCTAAAAGTGATTCCAGGTGACCTTTCTGTGCACTGCTTTTGTATTATCCCTGGGATTTGATCTTTGGCCAATAGCACGACAGTATTGAAAATCTGCCCGATCTGTTTATATGATTGAACATTTGAGAAAGCAAGTGGTTTTTGGATTAGTGGGAGGATAAATAGCACAATTGTTTCATGTCCATGTTTTTAGACCTGTTGGGATTGATGTTCAGAAAAAGCAATTTCATGTGAACTTCTGGTTTTCTGCTTGGCAAAATTGGATTAGGAAGGGTCTTTAGCCTGAGCCTTCTCAATCCATTTGTCACCATTTCTTAATTTCTGATTTCAAGAGTTTTTACAAAAATCCCACCAAATAAATCTGTAATTTTTTACTATTATTTTCAATTGGAATGTTGATGCTGGAAGGTTAAGAACACTGAATTTAGCTGTGCTGCTGGATTTTGCCTTCCTGTTCCAATGATCTCACTCATCACCATTCTGATGAAGTCTTTGTCCCGCTGCCTCTTGTTAATTTCATTTGTTTTCAAATTTGCACAGTTCTAATCTTGAATAGATTAAGTGAAGGTATTTCAAGTATGAAAATTACACAATTTCCCTTCATAACATGTTTACAGTTGGTTCTTGTTACTACAGTTGAAATTTATTAGCATTTTAGATAGTCAGTCTGTGTAGGCATATATTATCTCAATTCTTGACGTGAATTACTTCAGACCTCAAACTTCTCCATTACAGAAAAAACTTTATTTACTTTACACATTTTATAACACAAGGATAGTCATAGACAAATAAATTACACCGAGTGTTATTGTAATACTAGGAGAGTGGCAACAGCCAAATTAAAACACGGTAGTATAATTAGCAATGATTTTTTTTACTGTTTTTGGTTTACAGGCTAAAATTAGTCAGGAAACTGATAAAAACTTCCCCTTTTTCACCAAAGAGATCTTTATGGTAACTGAAGATGGTGATAGGTTTCAATATTAAATTTTTTAATGCCAAATAGAGCAGTGCAATGCAGTATCATTTCACTATTGCTTATTTCATTGTGCACTCAACTCACTGCAATAAGGTTTGTATCCATGAGATTTATTTTAACTTTTAAGTATCCTTCTATGATATACATCATGTTTAAATGCCCCTTAAATATGATGCTCAGAGAAAAAAAACATTTTCCCTAGGTGAAATATTAAGTATTAAAACTTTAGTATGACTTTTCAAATTGCCTTTACACCATCATCAGTATGTGCAAGCACCTCTGTTCATATAACTTTTATTAGCTTATTTGCTTCTCTCCATTCTTCTTGCCAAAACTTGAACAAACCTCCAATTACAATAGCTCTGTTTAAACTATTTAAAACCAAACTTTCTTTTCCATATTTCCTTCCAAGTCATAGCAAGGATTTCTAAGACCTCTTAAAACATGGGTGCGAATTGTATCTTGATTGTAATGATAGGATAATAAATAACTAACTTAAACCATCTCAGGGAAACAACAAAGCTTGAACATTTTAATAACCCGTAATTAAAGGTCATTGACCTAAAATGTTAGCTGTTTTAGATCTTTACAAATGCTACTTGATCTGAACCATATTTCCAGTAGCTTCATTATTCAGTACCTCCAAGCAAGAGGGAAAAATCAACCTAAGATGAACAGAAAGTTGTTTATCTAAGTACAAAATTTTAAGTCAGAAAATGTTGGAAGTATGTCAGACCAGGCAGAATCTGTGCAAAGAGAAACAGAATTAAATTTTCAAATTGAAAGCTACTTATCAAAAGTGACATGATGAATTTATATCAGATTACCAACATTTGCAGTTTTTTTTCAGATTTTTTCAACTTTTAGTTTCTGAATTCCAAGATTTTTTTAAAAACTTGCAACGATTAAAGATAGGTTCATTGAAATTTAGGATAGAGATTACAAAATCAGTTTACATCAAGCAAGCTTGTCCATTTTTTCTACATACATTAATAATGTAATTTAAAATTAAGGATTAAATGTGAATCCTAGTTTCACCCTTGCAAAATGTATTTAAATACATAAAGTCTACGGATGGGATTACATGACCAGTAAATTTTGGGTTTGATGAATGTTGTACCTGAAAAAATGTAAATCTCATTCCATAGCACAAAATTATAGAAGAACCGGCACACCATTAGGATTGTCACTCAGAGCTATAAAAAATCAAAAAATTATTAGAAATTTTAATTGAAATAAACATTTGCTTTATACTTATCACTGTGAAGCTAAGTGCAGTTTCAATACCCTAATTAAGTTTGCTGACACCACAACTGTTGTAGATTTAATCAAAGGTGGTGACGAATCAGCATATATGAGGAAGAGTGAATAATGCCACAAGAGCAACCTCTCACACTATGTCTGTAAAACCAAAGAGCTTAATATTGACAATAGGAAGAGGAAAACAGAGGTCCATGAGTCAGTTCTCATCAGGGGATCAGAGGTAGAGATGGTCAGCATCTTTACATTCCGTGGTGTTATAATTCCAGAGGATATGTCCTGGATCCAGCATGTAACTTCCATTACAAAGAAGGCACAACAGTGCCTCCACTTACTTAGAAGTTGAAAAGTTTTGGAATATTATCAAAACTTCTGATAAACTTCTATAGATGTGCAGCGGAGAGTATACTGACTGGCTGCCATCACCTTCTCATGGAAGCACTAATGCCCTAAAGTGGAAAAACCTACAAAAACTAGTGGATACAGCCTAGTCCATTGCAGGCAAAGCCCTCTCTGCTATTGAGCACATCTATAAGAAGCACTGTCACAGGAATGCAGCTCTATCATCAAGGTCTTCCACCATCCATGGTTATCAGGAAGGAGGTATAGGAAGTTCAGGTCCCAAGCCACCAGGCTTGGGAACAATTATTTCCCATCATCCATCAGGGTCTCGATCCAGAGGTAATAACTTCATTGCACCCAACAGTGAAGGGATTCCACAACTATGGGCTCACTTTCAAAGATTCCCGCACTTATATCCTCAATATGTATTGTTAGGGTTTTTTCTCTATTTGTACTTACAGTTTCTCTTTTATATATTAGTGTTTGTCCATCTTTGTTGATTCTATTGTGTTTCATTGTATTTACTGCAAGTAAATGAATCTCAAGGTAGTATATGGTGACATATCTACATTGAAAATAATTTACTTTGAACTTTGAATAAATTCAATGAATAAAAAAGAACAGCAGCTTTTAAAAAGGTAAATAATAGGTGACCATGTTGACCTTTAGAGGCACATTTGGGTTTGTTTATGGTTACAAATTGAAATTGATTCTTTTGTCCAAGCTATAATTTTTTTAAGACTGTTATTCATTTCATGCATAATCTATGGTCATAGCTGAATTCCCAGTTCCCTTTTTCACTGCAAAGGTATGAAGGCAAAGTGTATAGGAGGATGGGACAAAGGAGGAATTCCCTTACTATATAGTTAATTGGATATATTTTGACTAGTGTTCAATATCCATATACTGATGTTACTGATGGGAGCTGTGGTATTGCAGAGTGGATGAGTTATACTGCTGGCAGTAATGCACTCTGTGGCCATAATACTGAGCAAGAGAAGTAGCCACTTTTCCTCAACATTATTAATCTTCATTCATTGTCACCGCATGAAGTGTCCAATAAGTAAATTATAAAGCACTTTTTACATTAGGTTCTGGACACACAAAATCAGCTTGACTTGTATTATACAATAATTAAATCAGATGAACAAGATCTTCAATATACAGTTAATCTTTCCCCATTCCCTAATTCAGGAGGAGAATTGTCCTCTAAAATCCTTTTAATTTATTGATTTACTCTTTCAATTTTCTAGCAACTGCACCATGATTTCACCAAAAGCATCTTCTAAAGGACTGTTTCACTGAGGTGCTTTGATTCCCTCTTCCATCTCCACCAATACTTACTCAATTTCTGTCAGTATCTTACCTTGCTACCTCAGGCACTGCTGTACCTTCCCTTTTACCTCCCTCCCTGTCATTCAGTACTCCAAATACCCTTTCCATGAGGCAGTAACTTGTATGTTCATTTTTGTATACTGTACTCACTACTCATGATGTTGCTTCCTTTATTTCAAAAAGAGGATGACCATTTTGTAAAAAATGTCTACTCAGTCTGAAAAGATGACCCGAGTTTGTAGTTACCTGTCATTTTATTTGCCCCATCTCTGTCCTCAACTTCAAAATCGTTGCAATGAAATTAAATAAAGGTTGAGATACATTATAAACTTCTGAATTTAACAATTTCGTATTGTTATTCTGTATTCACTCCCTCCCTAGACAATCTTTTGTTCACTAAATCACCTTCCTTCATCGCTACTCTATCACCCAATAATTCATTCTCTACTGTCATACTATCTCTCCTTCTTCACAGACTTTCTCTTTTGTTCTCACCTCTTCCCACCCCGTTCTCCTGCATCTTGAAACTTGCTTTTGCTGACTCTTACAGTTTTTGAAAGATGATCAACTTGAAATATTAACAAATACAGCCTGACCTGCCATGTAGTTCCAGTGTATTGTGTTTTATTTGTAATCACTAAGTGGGGTATATACGAGGCTGGGCTGATGCTGCCCTGCTAAAGAGTAATAAGTTCAATTATTATCAAATGCTGTCTGTGAGGAGGTTGGAATGTTACCTGTAACTGCACAGGTATTTCCTATTTCCTCCACGTCACAAAGTTGTACTAATAGATAAATTGCCTACTGCAATTTGCCCTTGTTTAGATCAGTGGCAGTAGGATGATAGAAATTGATAGGCAGGTGCCAGAAAATAAATTGTGAGAATTGGGGTAATGGGACTAGTATGTTTGTTCAGGGAGATTCTAAGGCCAAATAACCTCATATAAAGGAAGAAATATAAGAAATTACTTGTAAACAATCTTTAAAAAGCCCAAAAAAATCAGTTATTATTGTTATTTTAGTGTTAATGCATGCACAAAAGCGTTTAAATTGAGAAGAATACAATTGTATTCAATCTGTGGAACAACGTAAAAAAAAGAACTAGACTATGTGCATTTTTCATTGAAAACATTGAAAAGCAAAATTCTTCTTTAGTCCCCCACTCGCATCTTAAAGAGGGAAGAGGGATTGTTTTACATTGCAGACTACCTGATCAAATTCTCAACAAGCTCAACTAACCTGAGGGTTCAAGGAAGATTTTTTTTTAAAAATGCACAGTATCCATATTTAAAGAAATTATGAGTTTTACACTTTATTTCTTCAGAATATTAATCTCTGCAAACAAACTTTGAGATGACTTATCTTGACTTTAATTAACTATTTAGATGTAAATTTCTTTTTCTTCTTCGGATTGGGGGAAAGGGAGAATCGTGGCGGATGAGGTGGAATATAAACAGGTAAATTCAGTTCAAAGTACAAAAAATAACAGTAACACAAGAACTTTATACTGAAATCAGTATGGAAACACTGACTTTTATAGATGTACAATATGTAAAAAGTACTATTAATCACATTTTCTAATAGCTAACAAAATAAGAAACTGAACAGACTATTCTCTTTCATTTTATACTGCCTATATAAATAGATTTTTATATTACAATTTATCTCTTCATATAAATATTATAGAAATGTATTGTCTAACCACAAAAGATAATTACATCCTAACATTTATGACCGCATTGGAAACAAATTTAACTACATCAAAATCTATTATTTCCTACAACATTTACAGGTGGATATTGAATGTAAAAATGGATAGAACACTAAAGATCACCAATTCAAAATAACATTAATTTGAAAAGCAATCTGAACTACTTTGGGTGCAAACACAAATGTTAGTATCTTGTGAAATTACATCTCTTCAAGCTGTCGTCGCACTTTTTGCTCTGCACGTCTGTCTAAGGTCCTTTGACGGAAAGTAACAATAATGGCAAAGATTACACCCATCAAAACAACAATTCCTTCAAACTTCCAGAACTTCAGTTCCTCCAATTCAACTGAACGACAGCTGAGGGTCAAAGTGAAAACAAACTTAAGCAAAAATCGAAGTTTAATATTTCTAATAAATACCTTGTATCTAACATTAAAAAGAGTTGTTAAATTAATGGCACATGTAATGGTGGTTCTTATATAGAAATCAGATCGTAGTGAAATGTGTGACAGTCTATCATACAGCATGTTTTTCTACTTTCATCATAAGTGGAACAATTGCATCAGCAGAGGTTACAAACTTATCAGTTATGATCTTATTAAATAAGCTCGGAGGGACTGACTGGCCTTCTGTCTATAAACAACTCAAAATCTGAGCAGTGAAATCAAAACATAAATAGTAGGAAATATAACTCTTAGATACAACCATTTGAAATATTACATCCTATGATTTTCCTGTTTAATCACAAAGAACCAAGTCTCAGTTAACCTTTTTTAAAAAAGAACAATATATAGACAGATCTTAGAAAGACTGAACAAGCTAAAGCTGAATCAAGCTGCTCAATACATAGCTCCGCTACTAAATGGCTTTGACATTCAGGAACACTCCCTATCCATACCAACTTAACTGTTCCAAATCTAGCTACTAATATTAACCCAACATGTATATCTCCAAGAAAATAAAGGTATAAAGAAGGGAGTATCCATAAAGACGAGGAATGATAAAGCATGATTCACAATATTATGTAAATTAACTACTTTTGTTTTAAATGGTCAAAAACTGAAAGAGGGTGTACTATACAGAAATAACATATTCTGAATGTTTCATTAGGGTTTACAATTTCCCATTTACCTTTACACTACGGCATCAGACTACGCACGTAATGGGTAAAGGCATGACATAGTAGTTCAGTTATATGACTGGTAATCCACAGAATCAGGATTGAATCCCACCAAAACTGCTGTAGAATTTACATTTAGTAAATAAACTGAATTAGGAATAAAACCCCAACTAGTCTGTACATGGAGGCTACTGGATTATCTTTAAAACTCCATCTGGTTCATTAATGTCTTTTAGGGAAGGAAAATGCCACTCTTACCAGGTCTGGTCCTCATATGATTCCAGACTCATGTAGTTGACTATTTACTCGGTTGAACCAATACTACTACATTTAACTGGATGGATCACTTGGCATCGCTAGGCATCAAAATCAAACATGGCAAAGTTGTTCCCAAGTAATTAAACTTACAAATTCCTCCTCATACACTTCTATGGAAACTGGGAAAGCTGTTCCACAGTCTAGTTCAAGTGACAGCCTGATATAGTTACACTTATGGTACATTCCTCACTTTCAATGTGCGTGATTCTCCATTACAATTGCTAAGAACCTTCTATTCCACTGACAGGGAAGATCCAGAGAGATGGTGGCACAAAGGCAGGGGGTGTGGATCTTGGAATCAAGATCGACTCCAGACCTATTTAAGTCTCATGGCTTTCTGCTCATAAATCAGAACAGGATCATGAACTGGAACAGATTAACAAGTCTTCATTACACACTAAACTTACAATCTGTGGATCAGCATTCTTGTGAGGTCAAACCAGTTTTCATGGGATTATTGGTAAACATTGAATATTCCTCCAGGACCTTCCCCAATGTTGGCTATTAAATCCTGTATATCACACATTAGATGTCTTGCAATGGCAAGGAGTGAAATATCAATAGTTGGTGTGCAGCTGACTTGAAGAACCTGGGTCTTTTTTTTTTGGTTAGCTAATATCTATTATTCATCAATGTATATAAACTTACACCCATTTTGCATATTATTTCTATGTATGTGCCTTTCCAAGTCCTATAATCACCAGTGTTTTAAGTCAGTTAAGAAAACAATTGATGTATGGCAAGTAATGTGACCCAAGCCAGGGTCTGAAGATTAGTGTACATTTGGAGCTGGGACTGGCAGCTTGGACTATGTGTGTGCTGAGAATCTGGATCAGTAACATTAGTGGTCAGGATTGTGGTAGATTTACAGCCAAAACAAGTCAGGTATATACATAGTGAAAAATATCCAAAGATAGTCAATTTCTGCTCTATAAGACTGCAGTCATCCAAAAGCAAATCGAAGCTGTTTTGACAAGCTGAAATATACAAGGTAAGGCGAAACAAACATGGGAATTAGTGTACAGGTGTCCCCCCCCCCTTTTAAAAGGTAGCGCGTTCCTATGAAACCTTTCTTAAGCCGAAATGGTGTAAAGTGAAGAACCATTAACTTATATGGGAAAAATTTTCGTAAAAGCGAAAATCCTCTTTGTAATGTGAAAACAAGTAACTAATGTAGGTCTTCTGTAAAAGCAAAGAGGAGTAAAGCGAACATTCGTAAAGCGGGGGAGGCCTGTATTCATGGAAGGTATGATCACTGTGCTTCATTGCAGTCTTGGTGTCTTTTTGTTATCAACATCATTATGAGCCATGTTATATGATGTAGGCAATCATGGTTCCATGACTACGATTGTTCTTGGCAAATTTTTCTACAGAAGTGGTTCGTCATTATTTTCTTCTGGGCAGTATCTTTACAACACAGGTGACCATTATCAGTACTCTTATCAGCCATTATCAGTAATCTTCAGAGATTGACTGCCTGGTGTCAGTCAGTGGTCGCATAACCAGCACTTGTGATATGCACCAGCTGCTCATACAACCACCCACACCTGTTCCCATGGTTTCACATGACCTTGACTGGGGGATGGGCTAAGCAGATGCTACACTTTGCCCAAGGGTGATGTGCAGGCTAGCAGAGGGAAGGGGAGCCTAACACTTGCATTGGTAGAGACCTATCTCCAGCCCACCACCCGGGTTATCAACAGCAAATCTTAATATCACTAAGCCTCCTAGATAATGATGACTTGCAATATACTGTAAATTTAACAATTATGTATTTTTATATTCCAATTATCCAACAGCAATATGTAAAATCAAAAGTTACCAATGACCATTATTATATTAACATACAATAAACGCATGCAAATAAAACACAGCCAAGAAAGAGGATTTATAGCAGTTTATAACCTCATTCTCTACCACTACATGATGTATAACAAGGAAGACATGTGTGGATGCAATTTAAATGTTGTAAACTCTGCTGAAACATCAAATATAACAAAACAATAAAGAAATTGGAGCTTGCCACCAGATCAGAAATTCAAATAGCATCACGATCCAATAATAATAAAATGAAATTTACTGATTAAGAAGGCTTTCAAATGTGATACCTTACTAAAACAAACCAGCACACCAACCAGATTGAAACTTTGAGCTGCCTTACCTTCTATACCTCTGGTCTTCGGCACACTTTACCTCTTCAGTAAAACCAGTAAACCTACATTCAGGATGCACAGTCTGCATAATATTAGATAATAGGTTATGGAATAGCAGTAAGATTTTAAAAGCAATTCATTACTTTGTTAAACCAAAAACAATCAAAAACCTAGACAAAAAATTGGATTTCTTAGAATATGGTTTGTGGAACATACTGCAGGCTTGTTACACATTTGTAAACTGTGTGTTTTCTCAATGAACACTAGATTTATATTTAAATCTGTTTCTAATTTCATCATTTGTTTCACCAGCATTCATCAGAATAGATGATAGGTTTTACCACATGCAATTAATAAAAAGAAAATAGTGTAATTGTCCAATATAACAATTTTCTCTGCTAATCTTTCTTTGCATAACCAGAAACAGCAGTCGATCAGAAAACTGATTGAACTGCAAACACTGGAATCTGAAACAAAAACATAAAAGCTGGAAGAATTCAGCTGGTCGAATAGCATCTATGGAGAGAGAAAAAAATGCTTTGAAACAAGGACCCTTTCTTAGAAATGAACAATTGAGCAACACATGCAGAAGAGCCTATAATTTTAATAGACAGACAAGCTGGGATTCAAAATCCTAACCTTCTCATTGGAATTAGATTGTCTAAGTGCTGCATGCATAATGCTACAATTCTGTACTATTTCATGATGGTAAAATTAACGTAGTTAACTTCAGGAATTACATATCTTTGTGTAAGAGTAAACCTTTAAGGCATATATGCAATCTTTCTACGTGCTCATCTTTGTTCACATATTTTCATTCACCTTCCATTTTTCAGTTGGCTGTTACCTACAGATCTGATTCCAAAGTTTTCCAGATGCTGAAGGGACTATGAAATAAAATTTTAACTCGACTGTTCTGAAAAGACAGAACAGGTAGTGTCTTTCATGATATCTGCACGCCAAAGAACACTTCACAGTGAATTAAGTAATTTTAAAAGTTCACTTCCATTGCACTGTAGAAAACATGGCAGACAATTGACGTTAAACAAGATCCCTCCCCAAAGGATTAATTTTAGTATCTTTTTTAAGTGATGTTGAATGGGAGGCAAAAAAAACAAGAAAGAAATGTAAATTAGAATGTTAAGTCAATGAGTATTTGAAGAAAAACAAAAAGGAAAGAAAGCTACTGTTAATCAATGTACCTCAGTTGAGCTAAACAATCAGATAAAATTTTCAGGAATCTAATAGCAGATCAACAGAGATAAAAGCCTACATACTCTGGAATCTGGAGCAAGAAACAATTTGCTGGAGGAACTAAACAGGTTATGCAATATATGTGGGAGGAAAGAAATTGTTGACTTTCAGGTTAAAACCTGCATCAGGGCCTACAACACAACATATTTAACCAAGCATTTTGGTCATATCAAGCTTAGTTGTATTTGAGCATAAGCAAAAGCACTAACTATTTATCTTCACCAATATTTCAACAGCCAATAATGATTTGGGAAACTGCTGTTTTGTACAATGTTCCAAACAGTATAAAGAACCATTGGTAACAAATTGGTTAATTAAAGATGTATGTCATCATGATACAATATCCCTACTTTTAAGACGTCTGTTTAGAATATCCACTCATAGAAAACTTATCATTCCACTACTCAAGGACAAGAAATATTTGAATATCATACACACACACACACACACACACACACACAATACCTTTTCGTAATCAGTGCAAGGTCTACATTCTCTTAGAATGCTGTATTCTTCATATTCCCAGCAAGGTCTTGATTGCAAAATATTTGCTGTTTAATTCATAAATAAAATATATTTATAATATTACTTAGTAAATTTTGAAAAATAACATCTTTAAACAAATTACCAAATCAATTTCTTCCTATCCACCTTACAGAAAATTCTAGAAAATTTACCTTTTGGGTCAACAGAATGATAGAGTACAGCTCATAAGTCAACAGCTAACTTTTAGAGAAATTTGCTTTAGCAATTACCAACACATGACAGATACTAAACCTGTGAATATGGGGCTAAGCAAGTAGCAGAGAAATAAAGTCATAGAACAGCACAGCATAGAAACAGGCCCTTCAGCCCATCCAGTCAGTTTCAAAGCATTTAAACTGCCTATTCCCATTGACCTGCACCGGGACCACACCCCTCCACTCCCCTACCATTCATGTACCTATCCAAAATTCCCTTAAACGCTAAAATCAAACTCATATGCACCACTTGTGCTGGCAGCTTGTTCCATGCTCTCGTGGCCCTCTGAGTGAAGAAGTTTCCCCTTAAACTTTTCACCTTCCACCCTTAACCCACGACCTCTAGCTGTAGGCCCACCTAACCTCAATAGAAAAAGCCTGTTCGCATTTAACTGTTCTATACCCCTCATAATGTTGTATACCTCTATCAAATCTCCTCTCAATCTTCTATGCTCCAAGGAGTGAAGTCCTAATCTATTCAATCTTTCCTTATAACTCAGGTCCTCCAGACCTGGCAACATCCCTGTAAACTTACTTTGTACTTTTTCAAGCTAAGCTATATCTTTCCCGTATGTAGGTGACCAAAAGATAGAAGATGGAAGGAGTATGAAATTGAATTCCACAAAACTTGAAATAAACTCCAGGGAACACAGGAAAAAAAGAAATCATATAAAGTTTTTCCTTGAAGTGCTCAATTCATGTTAAATTTAAGATTCTTTGTGCTACATAAATCTATGTATATAAATATAATGATAAAAATAATGATAAGCTTTATGAGAGATGACAAACTTCCATTGCAATAAAATGGAAGATTAAAATAGTAAATTAATTAGTAAAATTCCTATTCCTGCCCTGTTCCCTTATCAAATAAATCTCTTCTCTCTTGATTATGCTGCCTTGTCCTTTTACATTCTTCCTTATTCTTATGTTAATCTTTTTTTGTCAATTAGTAAATACAATCTTTCGGTGTTGGCGCGTGGTCAAATGGTTAAGGCGTTCGTCTAGTGATCTGAAGGTTGCTAGTTCGAGCCTTGGCTGAGGCTGTGTGTGTCCTTGAGTAAGGCACTTAATCAAACATTGCTTTGCGAGGACACCGGTGCCAAGCTGCTTGGGTCCGAGTGCCCTTCCTTTGGACAACATCGGTGGCGTGGAGAGGGGAAGGCTTGCAGCTTGGGCAACTGCCGGTCTTCCATTAAAAAAAACCTTGCCCAGGCTTGCGCCCTGGAAATCCATGGTCTATCGAGACTAATGGAGGCCTACCTACAATCTTTCGACAGAAAAACTGAACCAACTTTCTAAAGAGAGATAAAATAATCCAGCAAACATGAGGAAATCTGTAGATGCTGGAAATTCAAACAACACACACAAAATGCTGGTGGAACACAGCAGGCCAGGCAGCATCTATAAGGAGAAGTACTGTCGACGTTTCGAGCCAAGACCCTTCGTCAGGACTAACTGAAAGGAAAGATAGTAAAAGATTTGAAAGTAGTGAGGGGAGGGGGAAATGCAAAATGATAGGAGAAGACCGGAAGGGGTGGATGAAGCTAAGGGCTGGAAAGGTAATTGGTGAAAGTGATACAGAGCTGGAGAAGGGAAAGGATCATGGGACAGGAGGTCTCGGGAGAAAGAAAGGGGGAGGGGGGGAAGCACCAGAGGGAGATGGAGAACAGGCAGAGTGATGGGCAGAGAGAGAGAACAAAAACAAACAACTAAATATGTCAGGGATGGGGTAAGAAGGGGAGGAGGGGCATTAACAGAAGTTAGAGAAGTCAATGTTCATGCCATCAGGTTGGGGGCTACCCAGCCAGTATATAAGGTTGTTGTTCCTCCAACCTGAGTTTGGATTCATTTTGACAGTAGAGGAGTCCATGGATAGACATATCAGAATGGGAATGGGACGTGGAATTAAAATGTGTGGCCACTGGGAGATCCTGCTTCCCCTGGCGGACCGAGCGCAGGTGTTCAGCGAAATGGTCTCCCAGTCTGCGTCGGGTCTCATCAATATGTAAAAGGCCACACCAGGAGCTGAACACCTACGCTTGGTCCGCCAGAGGAAGCAGGATCTCCCAGTGGCCACACATTTTAATTCCACGTCCTATTCCCATTCTGATATGTCTATCCATGGCCTCCTCTACTGTCAAAATGAATCCAAATTCAGGTTGGAAGAACAACACCTTATATACCGGCTGGGTAGCCTCCATCCTGATGGCATGAACATTGACTTCTCTAACTTCCATTAATGCCCCTCCTCCCCTTCTTACCCCATCCCTGACATATATAGTTATTTGTTTTTTTTCTCTCTCTCTGCCTATCACTCTGCCTGTTCTCCATCTCCCTCTGGTCCTTCCCCCCCCCCCCCCACCTTTCTTTCTCCTGAGGCCTCCCGTCCCATGATCCTTTCCCTTCTCCAGCGCTGTATCATTTTCACCAATCACCTTTCCAGCTCTTAGCTTCATCCCACCCCCTCCGGTCTTTTCCTATCATTTCTCATTTCCCCCTCTACTTTCAAATCTCTTACTATCTTTCCTTTCAGTTAGTCCTGACGAAGGGTCCTGGCCCAAAACGTCAACAATGCTTCTCCCTATAGATGCTGCCTGGCTTGCTGTGTTCCACCAGCATTTTGTGTGTGTTGTTTAAAATAGTCCAGCTTTGCCTTTGTTTATTCATTCACAGAATATGGATGATGCAGCCAATGCCAGCATCTATTGCCTAGTCATAACTGCCTCTGAGTGGAGGACGCAGTTAAAGTTCAACTTATTTTGAGAAGCTGGAGTCACATACAGGTCAGGCAAGGTAAGGCTGGCAGATTTGTAGAACATGCATGCAAAACATTAATGAACTTTGTACATCTTTAATGATAATTAGCTTGTTGTGGAGACCAACTTATTTTAAATTCAGGTTAATTTAATTACTTCAAAGTTCACACTAAATTTATTATCCAAATACATATTGAATATATTACTATATGATATCATATGCCTCCTTTAAATTCATCTTTTTGCAGGCATTTACATGAAAAAATACTGTAGAATTTTCAAAAAACTATAAACAAAGACTGTTGAATACCAAATTGCAAAAGAAGACAGTGCAAACAAAAATAATACTGAGAACATATGTTGTCAAAAGACCTGTGAGTGAGTTGATAGGTTGTAGAATCGTTTCAGAATAGTAGGTGTGAATAGTTATCCACGCCAGTTAAGGAGCCTCGTGGTTGTAGGACAATAACTGATCCTTTACCTGGTGACATACAACCTATGGCAACTGTGCCTCTTGCCTGATAGTAGTAGCAAAAAGAGGGTTTAGATTTCCCAGCTGGTGGATTTAATTGGATCTAAATTACCCAGATGGTAAAGCAGAATTCAAACTCATGTCTCTGAACAATGATCCAGGACTCTGATTATTAGTCCGGTGACATAACCACTATATTCCACTATACTTTTGGCCATTTTCCAATGAGTATGCAGGGTGGAGTATTTGCATTTCCTATAACACTCAAAATTAGTGTTTCTATCTCCCATGGCTCTTAATGTCCCATTGAGTACATCCCCCACTGGACCATTTGAAATGTGAGAAGTTGCATAACACAGAATTCTGGTTGCAGTTCCATTGGGTAAAAAGTCTATTCCAAGACCCATGATCACAGAGAAGCCCTCCCCTCCACTAAGCACATCTACAAAGAGGGCTGTTGCAGGAAAGCAACATCCATCGTCAAGGATCCCCACCATCCAGGCTGCTGCCATCAGGAAGGAAGTACAAGAGCCTTCAGTCCCACACCACCAGGTTCAGGAAGTTATTAGCCCTCAACCATCAGGTTCCTGATCCAGAGAGGATAACGTCACTCACCCAGTACTGCAGTGATTCCACAATCTACCATAGACTCACTTTCGAGAACTCTATAACTCACGGTCTCAATATTTATTACTTATTATTAATATTGCTTTTTTTTTTTCTTTTTTGTATTTACACATTGGTTGTTCCCCACCATGGTTCGTTTGCAGTTTTTGACTGATTCTATAGTGTTTCTTTGTACTTAATGTGACTGCCTGCAAGAACACAAATCTCAGGGTAGTATATGGTGACATATAGTATGTACTTTAATAGTACATTTACTTTGTACTCTGAATTTATATGATAATCATCAACTGTTACTGTACTGCATTAGTATACATTTTGCTGACCATAAGATACAGGAACAGAATTAGGCCATTTGGCCCAATGAAATGCTCTGCCATTTCATCATGTCTGGTCAACTTTCCCTCTCAGCCCCAATCACCTGCTTCTATCAATCTCTACCTTAAATACACCCAATGACTTGGCCTCCACAGCCACCAGTGACAACAAATTCCTTATTGTTCTAAAGGGACACCCCTCTATTCTGAGGCTGTGTCCTCTTGTCTATACCCCTCCATCATAGGAGACATCCTCTCCATATCCACTCTACCGATGCCTTTCAGCCATTCAATTGGCTTCAATGAGGCTCCAGTGAGTACAGGCCCAGAGCCGTCAAACACTCTTCATATGATAAGCCTTTCAATCCCAGAATCTTTTTTGTGAACCTCCTTTGAACTTCTCCAGTGTCAGCACATCCTTTCTTAGAAAAGACACCCAAAACTGCTCACAATACTGCAAGTGAAGCCTCACCAGTCTCAACATTACATCCTTGTTTTTATATTCTGTCCCTCTTGAAATGAATACTAACATCACATTTGCCTTCTTCACCCACCTACTCAACCTGCAAATTAACGTTTAAGGAATCCTGCACAAGGATTCCAATGTCCTACTGCACCTCAGGTTTTTTGAATTTTCTCTCCATGTAGAAAACAGTTTTCCCTTTTATTACTTCTTCAAAAATGCAAGACCATACATTTCCCAACACATCCTCTCTACTTCCTCCAAACTACCTATCCTTGAACTATCTTGATATCGTCCGCAACATTTGCCACAAAGCCATCAATTCCATCATCCGACTCAATGACATATAATGTAAAAAGAAGTCGAAACCAAGACCCATGTGAAACATGAGTATTCACTGGCAGCCAACCAGAAAAAGCTCCCTTTATTACAACTCTTTGCTTCTTGCCAATCAGCCACTGCTCTATCCATGCTAGCATCTTTCCTGGAATATCATTGGCTCTTAACTTATTAAGCAGCCTCATGTGTCACATCTTGTCAAAGGCCTTCTGAAAATCCATGTACTCAACATCCCCTAATTCTCCTTTGTCTACCCTGCTTGTTACTTCTTCAAATAATTCCAACAAACTTGTCAGGCAAGATATTCCTTTGAAGAGAGCATACTGACTACAGCCTATTTTATCACATGCCTCCAAGTTCTCTGAAACCACATCGATAACAATCTATTCCAACATCTTCCTAACCATTGAGGTCAGACTAACTGGCCTATAGTTTCTTTTCTTCTGCCTCCCTCCCTTCTTGAAGGGAGGAGTGACATTTGCAATTTGCAAAATAATATACTTATCCATTTACTTGTGTTAAGAGCCACTGCATTGAAACTTTCACAAAGAATTCTATACACAGTGCATGTTTGTCAACAAGGCTAGATCCCAGTTTTACATAAAAATGTAACAATTCTCTTGTGTACAGTAGATTCTGGTTAATTCAGATACAACAGGATCAGTACATTTTGGCCCAACTGAGTGGCTGCCCCAATTAGCCGACGTTTCACAAAAATAGTTTTCAAAAAGTATAAAAAAGACAAACTACTGTTTAACTGAGTAACAAATTATGTACTTAAATTCAGAACAAATTAGAACAAAACCAATGCTACCGGCAATACCATAAAACAATGTATTAGTTCTTAATAGTTATCAACAGAGGAATTCTTCCAGTGTACAATGCTATATTCTTTTGACTGACTGTTAATAAATAAAATCAGCGCAAATACCTGGTGCAAATACAAAGCCTTCACACAATGCATTTGACGATTGCATCCTCAAAATCTTCATTTTCATTGTAACATTCAAGAGGATTGTTGATAATTTCAAATTCTTCATAATTTCTAACTAGTTGGATTAGTGAAATTGCTTCATTTTCATTCCTGCCCGATTCTGGTATCTCCAAGCCTGAATGCTTGAAACCACAGTAATCAAAACATATCTATATTGTCTTGCTGATTATTTCAGTGAAATTACCTCTTTTTGAACACAAACGCATGCAGATGATGCTATTTAAAAACTCTTCTGTTTGAGCATGGTATAATGTCTAATGGGCACACAAGTCCATGTGACTGATGCTAGTTAGAACCTGTTCTGCAACTGTCTCCTGTCCCAATTAAGCAGCATAGCGTCCCAAATAAGCAGCTGCCTCCATTAACAGATAGTCCAATTAACTGGAATACACTCTATTTACATTACATCTAAGGTTCAGATTTACGAGGGTGTAATTTTTGCAATCATATTACATATCAAAGGAGAACAAATAACATTGAATTGATTTACCAGAAGCAACTTAATCACAGAAAACAATACACTTTAGACTGTATTTTGAAATGTGCAGATGCTATCAAATGAAAGAGGCAAAATTAGGAGGGAGAGATATGTGAAAATGGAGACCACTTCCTTAAGCAACTTACTATAAATACTGATGGAAAAGATGATGACTGTTCAACCTGAAATGTGGACTTGGTTCTCTGCACATTCACTGCTGGAGATGCCAAGTATTCCCAGAAATGTCTGTTTTTAAATATCTCTAATAAATGGCATTGCAGGTAAGCTCAGTATCTATTACGTATCTTTAGTTGCTCAGTTAGTGATCTGGATCTGTATATCAAATCTGCTTCTACAATTGCAATTAGTGTTTTTTTTATTCATTTGTGGATATGGGAAGATCACAGAAAAGGGTAGCATTTATTGTCCACCTCTTACTGTTCTTGAGAAATAGTAGCAAGTTTTGGAACTACTGTAATCCAAATGAAGGTACTCCTACTGTATTTATAGAGAGTTCCGTGAGTTACAACTAGTGACAAAGAACTAGTAATATACTTCTATATCATAATAATCAATTTAAGTGGTCCTTTCCAGTCATGATGAAGGGTCTTGGCCTGAAACGTCAACTTTTATACATTCCATAGATGCTGTCTGACCTGCTGATTTCCTCAGAATTTCCCACATCTGTAGAATCTCTTATTTATGAATTGTTGCTCCACTGTGAAGGCTCTTCAAGATAAGCCTACCCTGAAGAAGTTTAACTCTTCTCTTCAATGGGAGTTCTGTGAGATCCTCTGTGATCTAGGCTGCTCTCCAATGCTTTGACCATGTACTCACCCAGACTTGCTACCACAGCCACCCATCCTTCCTGGTGCCATTCTCCCATGGTTCACTCCTATAAGATTCCTTACTCTCCAGCCCATTACCTTTCCCATCCACCTGGCTTCATCCTTCCCCTCCTTCCACCTTTTTATTAATCTACCCCACCTCTTTTCCAGTCCTGATGAAGAGGCCCAAAACAACAATTGTTTATTCATTTCTATAGATGCTGCCTGACCTGCAGTGTTCCTCCAGCATTTTGTGTATTTTGCTCTGGATGTCTAGCATCTGCACCTGCAGGATTTCTTGTGTTTATGAATCCTCCTATTTCTACAGCTCATTTTGACTTTGTCCTTCTTGCTGGGATGAGTCTCATGTTTGAAAGATTGTGGAGCATGATGTGTACTGCCTTTTGTAGATGGTACATTTGGTAATTATGGGTTGTCTGTGGCTGGTTAATTTGACAACCACCTTTCACAGCTAGGCATGACAGGACTGCAGATTTCTTAACTTTTCTGTGAGTTGTTGGATTGCAGCTTCAGGTTGGTCTGTCTGAACTTTTCTGAGACTATCCCATATAGCAGCATGGGAGTGGCACGTGATGAACAGTGTCCTTAGTGTGAAATAATAACAACTTTATTCATAGAACACTTTTCATACAGATGACGGCAGGACTTAGTCTCTCCAAAATTATTCTATGGCCACTTTTATCAAACAGACATTTGCAACTGCAACAGGCAAGTGAGCTGGGATGAGGTCATGTAAGTTTATCTCTCATGTCAGTTCACTCATTATGTACCAAAGATTCCATTTGGCATGGCAAGCTCAGACAATGATGATGCTAATAAGTCACTTTTAATGATGGGCATTAAAGTCCCTGAATCCAAGAGCTATGAACACAACTATTATTGGGACAATTTCAGAGGGTGATAAAATGGTGTACAGAAGAGAGATAGATCAGCTGGTTGAGTGGTTGCACTCAACGTCCGCAAGACCAAGCAATTGAGTGTGAACTTCAGGAAGAGGAAGTCGAGGGAACATACACCAGTGCTCATCAGGGATAAGCATGGAAAGGGTGAGCAGTTTCAAGTTACTGGGTGTCAGCATCTCTGAAGATCTGTCCTGGGCCCAACATATTACAAAGAAGACTCGACAGTGGCTATAATTCATCAGGAGTTTTATAAAACTTGGTATGACACCAATGACTCATAAATTTCTACAGTTGTTCTGTGAAGAGCATTCTAACTGGTTACATCACTGTCCTATATGGAGGAGCCACTGCACAGGAGAGGAAAAAGCTGCAGAAATTTGCAAACTCGGCTAGCTCTATCATGGGCACTAGCCTTCCCAGCATCAAGGCTGTCTTCAAAAGACGATGCCTCAAAAAGGCGGCATCCATCATTAAGGACCTCATCACCCAGGACATAGCCTCTTCTCATTGTGACCAACAAGAAGGTGGTATAGGAGCCTGAAGACACACGCTCAATGCTTTTGGAACAGCTTCTTCCCCTCTGCCCATCAGATTTCTGAATGGATAATGAACCCATGTACACTACCTCAATGTTTTTGCTTTCTTTGCACTACTTAATGTTTAAAAATATATCACTTATTGTAATTTATAGCTTTACTAAATTATGCATTACAATATACTGCTGTCACAATACAAATTTCATGACATATGTCAGTGATACTAAACCTGATTCTGAATTTAATTACCTCTAGTAAATAAACCTAGCCAGAAATTGTAATGGAGGAGTAGGAGACATTGGATGCAAGCTACAATATAGTGAGCATAGTCTGTTGCTCTCCCAGTTTAGACACAAATTCCAAACCATATGGAGCAAAGTGTTTGAATCTGCTGCCTAAACCAATCACAGATCCATTAAGCTTTATTTTCAGCGTTTCAACATAGAATTAAATACAAAAGATAGGCTTGCTTCGGTCACTTTTGAGAGAAGCTAAGGCCACACAAAGGCAAGGACAGGGTTGAAAGACAAGCAAATGTATTTTTTATTACACAAGATTTTGGATTTTCTTTTTAAATTCCATATTACTTAATTAACAAATATCCTAGTTCCAGTGGTAGCATTTAAACAAGGCTCTGGATTGTACTCCAATTCTCTGGTAATCTAACCACTTTGTTTATTCTTCCAACATCTTTGTTATTTTGTCAGGCCAATGACAGATACTCTGTCCAAGATCAGTACAGCATTGGAGGTGGCCGTTCATCCAGCAAGCCTGTGTCAGCTTCAAATATAACAACTCTTTCCCTTTAACTCTGAAAAATATTCCCTAATTAGTAGATATCTAATTCCCATTAAAAGCCACATTTTGGTTGTGTTTGTAAAACCTTTGAAAGTCATGCATTCCAACTCTTAAACTCTCCCTTGTAGCTTTTGCCTAAAATTTAAATCTGTGCCCTCTGGTCTTTAAAGTATGTGCTAATGTGATCTTCTCTTTATTTACTCTATTTAAACCATTCACGATCTTGCACATCTCTATTAACTTGTCACTATTTTTTTACTCTATCAAAAACATTCTAATCCAAATTACTCATCATGAAAAACTGTTCACACAAAACTATTCAGCAACCTCTCTAGTACCTGCACAACTTTCATATCTAGCGATCAGAATTGACACATTACTCCTATTGTGGCCTATTCAATATCTTGCAGAATACTATATGGATTTCAACATTAAACTTCTGTCATCCAAATCTTCTAAGTTGAATTATATTAATTCAGATTATTTATTTACTTACTTGCTTATTTATTTATTTGGGGATACAGAGCAAAACAGGCCCTTCCGGCCCAACAAGCCACACTGCCCAACAACCCACCCATTTAATCTTTGCCTTATCACAAGACAATTTACAATGACTACTCACTGGTACATCTTTGGATTGCTTTAGGAAATTGAAGCACCCCAGGACACCCATGCATCCACAGGAAGAATGTACATACCTCTTAAATTTTTTTTTAATTTCAAAATTTTCCAATGGTACCTGCTTCTATACCTTACTATATTTTTATTCATCTTTCAAAAAAGTGTAAAAATGTTGATACAACTTGTCACTTGACTGTTATTTACCTCTGATCTTCTGTAGGCTTTCAATATCAAATCTCTGTAGTCTAAGTTTTGTAAGTTGAATTCTATCATTCCAAAGTTGTTTTCAATTGTACATATGTTTTAGTATTTTAAGTTATATTTTTATTCATATTTCAAAAAACAAGTTTTATTACAACTTGCTACCTTACTATTACTTACTTGTATTCTTTTGTGACTGCAATGGCATGGCTTCACATATCCTGAAAGAATGCAGATAGTAAATAGAACAAAATTTAACCATTACAAATGAGCAAATTGCTTGCTTTGTTAACTTTGAAAATTCATAAGAAATCAAAAGTTATTTAAACTAGCTGGTTTTATAATCCATTGAGCAAAGCTGGAAATGTGGCAGACATTTTGAACTAAATTGCACTTTCTTTCAGCACAATGGATTACATACAATGAAGTATTTCTGGTAAAACAGCATGAAACCTACTTACAAACCCAACTTGACTTGAAACATTTACTCTGTTCCTCTTTTCATAGATTCTTCCTGCCCTGCTGATTATTTCCAACCCATTATTCCTGTCTCATATTTATAGCATCTGAAATCTAATTGTTTTCACAACCATATTAGTTATAGCTTAAAATCTCTCATCAATATCTTAACACTAGATACTGTATTTATTTAACTGCATTGTGTAAATGGGAGACAATGCCAATGAATTGCCTCTGAACATAGTATTCCTCTTTTTTTCTAAGTCTAAAAGTCAAAATATGTATATGTCACTAAATACTAGCTTGAGAATCATTCTCTTGTAGGCATTTACATGAAAATAAAGAAATACAAGAGAAGTTATGAAAAACTATACATAAAGACAGACAAAGGAGTAATGTGCAATTGAAGGCAATTTGTGCAAATTAAAAATAAACAAATACATAACAATGAGAACATGAACTGTAGAGTCCTTGAAAGTGAGTCCGAATTTTGCAGTGTGAGGTTGGTTCAGGAGCCTGATTTTTGTAGGGTAATAACTGTTCCTGGACCTGATGGTGTGGGGCCACCACCAGATTTTTATTTGATTTATGTAGTCCTTCTCGAAAAAGCAAATATCGAGACCTTGAGACGTTTTATAGCTCACTAACTTTGTATAAGGTTCTAAGATATACAAGTTAATCTATATACTGTAAGTTTACAGTCCCTTTGGGGTTTACCTGGTTCAGCATGTCAAATATTATCAGTGCCACTATATCAGATTAATGCTTCCTCTCATAATGGATGGAAAGGACAATGAAAATATACAAATCGAAAATCTGTAATGGCGCGCAAGGTGCTACAAAAGGAACAAATGGAGGCAGAGAGAGCTGAACTCGGAATGGTTTTAACGATTCAAACACGCGCGCTTAAAAACCTCTTCCTATGGGTCCCTGCGATCAGCAGGGCGGACGTGACGTCAGACCATCCCCAGAAGGTCCGCCCCAAGCGGGTCATGCGTCTGCTCACAGCTTCCGATGGCGTTTCAAGCCCCACGTGTGCAGACCACTACAAATCAATATAAACTGTACATGCCAGAAATCAGAAGTAAAAACTAAAAATACTAGTTAATCCTGGCAGGTCAGACAATATTTGGGGAAAGAGGAACAGAGTTGATATTTCAGGTTGAAGAATCTTTATCAGGACTGGTAAAGAAAAAACAAGTTAGTTTTAAGGTGCGGAAAGTCTGTAGAAGGGACAAGAAAGACAAAAGGATAGCTCTGATAGGGTGAGGGAAGGTTGCCATGGGGATAAAGGTATAGATGAATTCATCCAGTTTGCGTTAGTGAGAGCAGTCAGACAGAAAAAATATGAACAAATTGAAAGATATGAAGATGGCAGTTAGAGAGGAAAAACACACAAAAAATATTTTGGTTATCACAGGAATGTGGCATAAGCCACTATTTTTTTGAATGGAGAATAGGCTTGAAGATCTACTCTATCTCTATCACTTTAATTTAAATTTGGAAGAAACTATTCATTATTGGTAGTGGAGGCAAGAAGTATTTAGCTGGTATAACGATTTAAAGATAGGCTTTATTTGTCAGATGTACACAGATGTACATATATTTGTCAGCCTATCTTTAATGAAATGCATCATTTGCGTCAAATCAAATCTGCGGGGATTGTGCAAGTGTCACCGAACCTCCAGCACTAACATACCTTGCCCACCACTTACTAACCCAAACTTTTGGAATGTAGGAGGAAACCAGAACACCCAAAGGAAACCCACGCAGTCATGGGGTGAACGTACAAACTCCCCACAAAGAGTGGCGGGAATCAATCCCGGACCTTACAGCCAGCACTGTGAAGCATTACGCTAACTGCTACCTACTGTGCCGCCAATATAATGAGTATAATCAAAGAATTCCAGGAAGCAATGACTAATTAGGACAAATATGTTCTTTCATTCTTAACAAATCCGTTAAGCATATAAGAACAAATAGTAACGAGTGTTTACCGTACTGTGCCTGGAACATTGTTCACTACTCAACAGCAGTGCAGCACACCCCATACTCAATCTATTTTCTACCCAAATTATACTGGTCTTGGCTCCTTAAATCAAAGGGAAATCTGTCCATTTCAAATTTCAATAAAAAAGAATCCAGTTCTTGGGTAAAGAATTTACCTAATACATCATCTACACATCACTCATTCTTTTTGCATTCTTTCCAGCAGAGGTTATACTTTTTAAAGCACCTGAAACTATTGTACTGGTTAGGCACAGGAGTACATTCAACCAGAGACTCATTACACCGAGATGTAACACTGAGCGTCCACGTTTATTTGCACTCACCATGATTAACTTACTATTATTTAATTATTTATAGTTTTATATTGCTATATTTCTTCATTATTCTTGGTTGGCGCAGCTGTAATGAAACCCAATTTCCCTCGGGATCAATAAAGTATGTCTGTCTATATTTTTCAGCCCAGTTGCTGTTATCAATTACATTATTAAAGAGCAGAAAAAGAATTTGTGTGGCTCTGGACTACTGAAATTACAACTCTCAGATTCATGCTATGGTGATACTTTTACTCAATAAACTATTAGATTAGAAATTTGTAGGTAAAGGCATTCACAACCACATATTTTCTACCACACGCTTGGAAATCACTAAGCTCTCCCAGCACTGTTAATTAACATGTAAAACATTAAACAAAGCAACAAAGACTTACTTATGTCCACTTGAGCCAAGATGAAAATTCTAAAAGCTTTAATATATTTAAAAACATGTTTCTAATTATTTTTACCTGAAAGAAGTGAACATTGTCCATATTGTACATAGATAAACCAGAAGGTACACCATCTCTACAAACTGTAATATTTTCTTAGTTTTCCTTCGTCTCTGGGCACCATCCAGGATTTTCTGTAATGAAATAATGTTAAAATTTGAATTTACCCATTTACAAAAAATGGCTTGTCTTTTCAAAAATTATCTAAAGACCAAGTAGAAAGATGCCATAAATTATGGCAGAAAGAATGTACATTGTTAAATATTGTTAAAACAAAATAATTTAAAATGCTCAAATGTTAAATGTGAGAACACTCAGTTGGTCATCTAAATCAAGAAGTTAGCCTCATCATCACAAGAGGTTATCTTATATAAACATAATGCAGGTACCCACCACCAAAACTAGACTGGTAATCAACCACACATTTGCACTAATCCTAACATTAATGCCTTTTGTATCTACCCACATTTTTATCTAATGTCCCCCAATTCTACCGCTCACACAAACGCAAAGGGCAATTTACAGTGGGAACCAACCCACCCACCTGCACATCTTTGTAACGTGGGAAGAAACCACAACAACCACAGGAGAGCCGTGGACCGAATGTGCAGACTCCACAGAGACAGTAATGAGATCAGCGTTAAACATGGGTCTACGTCACTGCGGGGCAGAGACTCTATAAGCCATGTCACTGTAACTCCCAATTTTTTCTTTGCAAAAGTATTTTTTTTACATTCAAAATATGTATGATACACTCATTTTACAATTTATACATTGATACATTCAGTACAGTTGTCAGATTACTAGTTACAATGCAATAGAGAATAATAAATTCTGATTAATTTTAAGATTGCTGTTTTATATTAGCCACCTTTAATTTAATTTATAACACTGAAAAGTTGTAGTCATTCAAACTTTCAGACTACCTGAAGAGAGACAGTAAATGCATTATATTTAGTGATAATTTTCAATCGATGAATTGCACGCAGGATTTATTATCACTGATTTGTCAATGATTTTTTTTCAGATAGGAATGTATAACCACTGTCCTACTATCAAGACTGACCTTATCTTTTTCACTAGCAATAAAAACATTAGTTGTTCTGTACTCCCTACAGTTCAGGGAAACACCAGCCCATTTCCCTGTTAAATACTGACTGTATATCAGAATTTCTGAAAAGCTCCATCATGATACCTAATGATACTTCCAGCTGGTCAATGACAAATGAACATAAGAAACAGCTTTCTTTCATCCACAGGAACCAAATATGCAATCTCTGGTAAAGAAAGTCTATGTGAGAAATAGTACACATTGGGCAAAATAACAAAAGACAAGTTGTAACAAAAATATTACCAAGCTGTTAACATAATTGACAGACTGCCAAGCTGAAAAAAAATGACTGAATCTTACAAAGTTTGCTATTTCACATGTACTTGTTCTAAACAGCAAGACATATTCAACAGTATTTGTGTTGAGGTAGGAGGAAACAGAGAAAGCATCCCCATTTTCTCTCAGACAGCAGCTAATATTCTTTACTGTTACAAAACACAGATTTTATTTCTCAAATCAATTGTTCAAAATTAATTTTGCAATTTACAGGAATTGTAATCGAATAGGCCAAAAACATTCACCCCTAAGCTTGCAACATATAGAGTCATAGAGAAGTACCGCACAGAAATGGCCCTTTGGCCCATCTAACCCATGCCAAAACAATTTAAACTGCCTACACCCATTGACATGCACCAGGACCATACCCTTCCATATCCTTACTATCCAGCTATCTATCCAAACTTCTAAACGTTGAAATCAAGCTCGCATGCACTACTTGTGCTGGCAGCTCGTTCCACTCTCTCACCAGCCTCTGAATATGCTTTGCCATACAGCTGCTCATGCGTAGGAGAAAAATCCCACTCAGTCACTTCATTTGTTTTAAAATAACTACTTTGAAAATGGCAAGTGTATACTGGCAGCCAACATGAACAGGTTTTATGCTTATTTGCATTGCTCAATTCAATCAGCTCCTTTACGTGTAAACACCTGCAGTGAGTGATATGTTTGGGTGGCTTGTTGTCTCTCACAGTATCTGTCCATTCAAGAATTATTATTGCAGCTCTCTTCATGATGCAGGGCATCTAGGCTGTTATCCTGAAGAGTCATCCCTGATTGTGAATTTACTTACTTTGGCAGTCAGGATCAAATTAGCATGCTGTACCAGGTGGCTGTGATGTGCAATGGGACTCCTTGGGACAAAATTACATTCCCTCTTTTCTAGGTATTTCTAATCCAAATGCATTGGCTCATTTTGGTAGAACCGCTTGCTATTAAAGATGAAGGTGCTAAGATGGATTCAAGTGCAGCAAAAAGTATGTGGTTATCTACTGAAGTTGGAAAAACAGAAACAGGTGTAATGATAACTTTTCTAAATTGGGAGAAGGTGACCTTGTATACAAGTTATTTGAAGTCCAAGTACAGCAGGCAATTAAAAAGCAAATGTTACATTATTCTTATTTTGCAAGAAGTTCTGAGCAATCAAGTTGTATTTCTAAAGCTATATAACTTTAGTTACCGTATTACCACGGTATCTGGTAGTATTGGTGATCTCAAAATGAATGCACTTAAAATGAAGGGAGTTGTTGAAGATTAAGCAGATAGGTTCATGAGATGAATGGTCTGATATGCAAGGAGACAAGGAGTAGGTTGGATCTCTATTATCAACAGTTTTTAAAAAAAATGAATGGTGACATCAGAAATGTTCAATTTTAAGAGTGCTTAGAAGAAGGGTGTATGGCTTCCCTGGCCAAGGTGTCAAAATCTAGGAGTCACACTCTCAAAACAAAAGCACATAACTTGGGCCTCAAATAAGAAAAAAAAATCCATTCAGTCTTTTTAGAATTCTTTACAGAAGAGAACTGTGAGGTTAGACATTCATTAGATTCAAAACAGAGGCTGAATTTGGATATTAAATGTATCATGCAATCAGGGTGTTGTGGTATAAAGTCAGCCAATGTCTTGTTGAATAGTGGGGCAGCAGTTCAAACGGCCTAGTCTTGCTCCTTTAGTCTTACATCCTTATTTCACATTGACGGGCTGTTGTTTAATGACAGCTGAAAGACAACGTTAATGCATCAGTCTGTTTATGATGAATACAATCGAGTTTTCAGCTCAGTAACAGTGTAAACCCTACTTGTGTGAATAATTCAAATAAGCTGCTGTCAGCGGTTTTTGATTTTAATTTGTCATTAAATTTAACAGAACATAGCAGTCACAACAGAGAAAAAAGTTTCTAATAAAAACATTTCTCTCTGCATACACCTAGGAAATTACATCAGCCAAAACTACAACAAAAAAAAATTAAAAATTGAGCAAACCTGAATAAACACACAAGATCATGTTCCATGAAACTCAATCTTCTGCTGCTGTGCACACGTACAAATATGACGACAGAAAGACATGCTGCTGCACACAGGCACAGGCAAGGATTTTATGCTGCAGCCCATTGGAAGCCTTCCGCAAACACCAACACTCCTAAAATATCCAATTTATATTTCTGAAGCAACTGCACTAACATAACGTAACAGTTCTGGAGAGGAATTCAAATAGCGTCCACAAACAGAAATAACTTGCCGGTGGAAAATTACTTGGAGGGTCCTCGACACAGGAGATAATTCATGTTATTCCGGCAATTAGTTTACTGCACCTCTTACAGATGACAGGTTACACCTACGTCCCACCCAAACGGCCTACATTCACACCCATATGTTTTCGGGAGTCGGTAACGTTTCTGCTGGAGTGCCTGGGATCATGGGCCGAGAGCAGCAGCTCCACACCCCCGCTTGTGACCGGCGGCTGACTGGAGGATGTCTTAGCCTCGCCCAGTCATGTTGGTCAGACCAACGGTTGCTGGTGTCCAGAAGTTAATACCCCAAAGCCACCACTCACCGACCCTCGCCAACTCCCAGCTTTGCGACCGGCCACCGCGCAACGCAGCCAAGCGGAGCAGAAAACCACCAATCAACGAGAGGAGCTCTGCCGCGGGACCGGGAAAGGGGTGGGAGTTGCGTATGATTGGCATCACACTGGACCAAACAACTTCTCCTTCCACTTGCCGGCGTCAACCGTAAAGCGGTTGCTAAGCAACTAGTCCCCCCCCCCCCCCTCGCGTGAGGCAGTCTCTTCATGTCTGCTGGCTTTCGTCTTCGCCGTCAACTTGGGTGCAGTTGTTGACCGTCCGAGGAAGAGGTGAAAGAGTCGTACGATCGGTCCAAGTTCCGCGCAGACATGGAGAGTGTGCCGTGCCGTCCACAAGGCCTGTGCCATGGAGGATCACGATCCAAATCGGTGGACGTATCGGATTCCTGGGTGAATGAGACCCGTTTCAATAGCTTCAGTAGTTCGGTTTAGGGAAATGTATACTGTATTGTTCTTCGCAGATATCCACGAAAACAGCAAAATGCCCCAAAGAATGAGGGATAATAAAAGCATTAGAACTCCAAAGCCTTCTACTCCCCCTCCCACATACAATCAGTAGCAAAACAACGACCCACTCCTCTCCCACTTCAGCAAAAAAAAAGCATCAGCACCCTCCACCCACCAAGCAAGCAATAGCAAAGACCACAATAACGACCATGATCTGAGGTACAACAAAAACTAATTGTTCACTCAGCAATTGGACATACCACAGGCTCTCTCTCCCCCTCATAAAGGGACAGAGAGTGTCGTTACTTGAAATGACCAGGAGACACAGACAATTCTTCGAGAAGTTTAAACCTTTATTTGCAAACAAAGTCTGAGGCAATCAATGAACTTGTCACCGAAAGGGGGGGAGAGAGGGAGAGAGACTTGCCAGATACAGAAGCTGATCCGCTGTTCCCAATATTTAGTTTTCTCCCGTGATGCTTCAGTCTGTGGCACTGGTATAGAGTTGGCTCGTCCACAGGGCCGTAAGGCCTCAGAACCATGAAGGCCTGCTTGTCGTCTAGGCTGTCTCCTTGGGATATCGAAAATTGGCCAGTCGTTAGCCTCTGGGAGTGGGTCCCATCACCACAAGGTTCGATTGAATCCCATCCACCTTGAACTGGAAAATGAAGAGACATTAAAGGCAGAAATTAAGTTGTTTCTGCAGGTGAGCTCGAAGGGGTCACTGTAAGGCACCATCATTGCTCCACCCCTTATTCCTTGCAGTGTCTTCAAATTAACCAGACATAAAACAATGCAACACAGAAACAGGCCTTTCGAGCCACCATGTCTTTGCCAACAATGATGCGATTGTAACGAATCCCATTTGCCAACACATCTGCTTTCCTTGAGTTCCTGCTTGTTCATATGCCCCTCTGTTGATGAAAAATAAGATCCATAGCATCCTAATACAACCTCCCTATTTTTTTTAATAAATAATTGTGTTCAGTTGCCTCCTAGCATTTAGAGGAAAATAGCCACCATGTTTTGTAACATAATTCTTTTAAAGTACAATATTAACCATATAATATTGAAATCTCCAAAAATATCTCTGAGCTCCCACAGAGCTCAGAAGTACCACAGTATAAATACATAATTACCACAAGATAAATACCTATGGCAATGTTGGGTTTGTTTGTTAAGCTAAGGGCAAATTTCTTTCAGAATCTTTGCTAGAAATATTTTGTTTTACCAATTTCACTTTCTTCCCCGAGGATGTCAATAAAATGATGTCTTGGTAAACTGTTTAATCCTGAGACATAATCGCTGAAGTCAGTCCAACCTTCAACATCTTGTGATCTTAACAAGGTAGCACACCACAGAAAAAAAGCAGACTACATGCATGTTTAATGAAAAAAAAAGTGAATAGTGATGGACACTTGCATGTTTTTGTAGAACGTTTACTGCTAAGTGGCGAGGCTAAGCTCCAAAGGACTAGGTCATTTGTAAGGAAAAGTGCCAGATTTACCGGGTTTTCTCCGCATAAAAATCTTACTAGTACCTATGATTGAAAGAAGTGCAGTTAGTGATGTTGTATGATAAGCATTAGTTTTGAGAATAGAAAGTACAGTTCTCTGTTTCAATAAAAGAATGCTCAAGATATCGTTTAGGTGGCATCTGCAGAGAGAGAAATACAACTAAATCTTCCAGTCTGTGACTAGCACAAGCCAATCTCATTGACACAAGTCCAGGAATTACTGAATGAAGTGATACCACTTGTAATAGTTGTTGAGATCTTCCAGATTTGGTGATCCATCAGGATTCCATCAACATATTCATAGCAATTAAGTGTGAGTGTGGGAATATTCCTTTGTTTCTGGATGGTGGTGCGATCCAATAAGATTTCCCTGTACATATTTTCCCTCCCCTCCCTCCCATTTGCAACAATGTTTCAACATTGTGACCCTCTGCCATAGAGATACTCTATTCTGTTAGGGAAATTTTATTTCCACACCAGACTCAGACCCATGTATTTAAGAGACTCTATTTTACGTGACACGGAGAGCCATCCCTCCTGAGAGCAGCAACCCTGCATTTGGTTACAGAGAGTTCCTTTATATAACATATTGGAAATGCAAACAGTAATGGTTACACATTTTAACAAGAACAATTGTTAGTGATAAAATAGAAGCTTTGCCCCAGACCTTGTTCAACTGAATGCAAACACATGAAAACACTCAAGTCACAGTCATGTGATTTACACACATAGCCTTGTGACTGACACCAGCAGGCTAAAGGGCAGAACAGCACCTGATTTCTGCTGATCTATGCATTGAGCAGTGCAGACATGCAATTCTGTAACTGTTCCTGAAATGCTGAGTGTGTGTCATCAGACTCCTCTGCCTCCTTCCTTGATGGTAACAATGAGAAGAGGGCATGTCCTGGGTGATGGGGGTTCTTAATGATGGATGCCCTTTTGACACATCACCTTCTGAAAGTGCCCTAGATGCTGCAGAGCTAGTGCCCATGATGGAGCTGGCAGAGTTTACAACTCTCTGCAGCTTTTTCTGATCATGTGCAGTGGCCCCGCCACACCAAACAGTAATACAACCAGTTAGACTGCTCTCCATGGTACATCTGTAGAAATTTGTAAGTGTCTTTGATGACATACCAATTCTCCCCAAACTCCAAGTAAAATATAATTGCTTTCCTTCTGCCTTTCTGAAGTTAACTTGCTAGCATAATTATGAACTCTTGCATTTATGTGGCTGTTAAAGTGTTTAATCATGTTTTCAAATGCATAGGCAATGATAGATATCATTAAAGAAAGGAAATGTTATTTTACACATATAATGCAAATCATGTATGTAGTATGCACCCTCCTGGTTGAGATATGAGTGAGAGGCATTCTCAAAAGAAGGCTGCTCCAGAGAACTGATTATTCACTTGAGAGAGTTATCAAGTCGAGGATTACCAACAAAATTATTTCAGTGAAGTTGCATGTGAGAACAATTTGTTTCAGAAAGGAAATAATTGGCTGACTCAGTGATATACCAAAAGGATGAGCTTCAGCCATGCTCTGTGACACACATTGCATTCTCAGCAGCCGTGAAAGTAAGCAGACTACTCAACTTCTGTAACTATGGATCATTTCTAACAGGGACTGCTGACATGTGCATCACTGCTCAGAGTCTGGTGAGGCCCTATACTCACCAGGTCATGAATACAATATTCCACAGAGCATTAGACTTCATCTATCCTGAATTGATCATACTCTGTCAAATTGAGAGGTCCACAGCATATCCCATAGGAGAGCTAATTTCATAAAGTGATTGGAGCTGTGGATACTCTCCATGTTGCACAGAAGCCACTAAATTTTGAACATACTGCTTTCACCAATTGCAAGGGATACCATGCATTGAATGCAATTATCTTTTGTGATGCCCAACTGCACATCCTTTCACGTCAGTGCAAAGGCACCTTGGAAGTACACATGCCGCCTCTGCCTCCTATACTTGGGAAATATAATGTCCAGAGATCATAGTTTTAAGGTGAGAGGAGAAAAGTTGTAAAGATCTTGTGAGGCAAGCTTTTGATAACTGACTGGATTCCACTGTGGGTAGGTGGTGGAAACAGATATGCTAACAACATATAAGAGGCATTTAGGCAGCCAGTTAAAAAGGCAGAGGATGGGAGAATATAGATCTTAAGACCATAAGACATAGAAACAGAATTGGGCCATTTATCTGATCGATTCTGCCAGGTCATTCCATCATGGCTGATTTATTATCCCTCTCAAACCCATTCTCCTGCCTTCTCCCTGTAGCCTTTGATGCCCTGACTAATCAAGAACCTATCAACCTCCACTTTAAATATACCCAATTATTTGGACTGTGCAGTTGTCTGTGGCAATGAATTCCTCAGATTCACTACCCTCTGGTTAATGAAATTTCTCATCTCTGTTCTGTATGTATGTCCCTCTATTCTGGGGCTAGGCCCCGTGGGTGTAGACTCCCCCACTTTCGGAAACATCCTCTCCACATCCACTCCATCTAGTCCTTTCAAAGTTCATAGGTTTCAATGAGATCCTCCCTCATTCTTCCAGGCCAAAAGCCATCAAACACTCCTCATACCTTAATCCTTTCATTCCTGGAATCATTCTCGTGAACCTCCTCTAGACCCCCTCCAAAGCCAGCACATCTTTCGTAGATAAGGGGCCCGAACTGCTTACAATACGCCTAGCATGGTCTGAGCATTGCCTTATAAAACTTCAGCTTTATGGCCTTGTCCTCTCAAAATGAATGTCAATATTGCATTTGTCTTCCTCACCACCTTGTCAAACTGGAAATCCTGTATGAGGCCTCCGAAGTGCCTTTGCACCTCTGATTGTTGAATCTTCTACCCATATAGAAAACAGTCTACATTTACATTCCTTCTACCAAAGTGTATGACCATACACTTCTTTATATTATATTCCATCTGCCTCTTCTTTGCCCTTTCTCCCAGTCTGTATAGGTCCTTCTGTAGACTCCCTTCTTCCTCAACACTACCTGCCTCTCTACCTATATTGTATACAAACTTGGCCACAAAGCCATTAATTTTGTCATCCAAATACTGACATATAACATGAAAAGAGGCAGTCCCAACACAGACCCCTACAGAACACCACTAGTCAGCGACAGCCTAACAGAAAAGGCACCCTTTATTCTCACTCTTTGCCTCTTGCCAGTGGGCCAAACCTCGATTCATGCTGGTATCTTTCATGTAATACCATAGGCAATTATCTTATTAAGCATCCTGTCAAAGGCCCTCTGAAAATCCAAGTAAACAACATCCATTGACTCTCAATTGCTATCTTGCTTGTTATTTTCCCAAAGAATTCTGATAGATTTGTCAGGCAAGATTTCCCCTTAAGGAAACAATACTGATTTTGGCCTATTTTATCATGTACCTACAAGCACCTTGAAACATCAGATTCCAACAACTTACCAACTACTGAAGTCAGACTAATTGGCTTATAACTTCCTTTTCTCTGCCTCCCTCCCTTCTTAAAGAGTGGTGTGACATTTTCAATTTCCCATTCCTCCAGAACCATTCCAGAATCTAGTGCATCTTGAAAGATTATTACTAATGCCTTCCCAGTCTCTTCAGCTACCTCTTTGTGAACCTTGCAGTGTAGTCCATCTGACCTTCCAGCTTTCCAAGCACCTACTCCTTAGTAATAGCAACTACACTCTCTTCTGCCCTTTTACACTCCCAAATTTCTGCGAGTGTTAGTGTCTTCCACAGTGAAGACTGACACAAAATACTTTAAGTTCATCTGCCATTTCTTTATTCCCCCATTACTTCCTCTCCAGCATCATCTTCCAGTGGTTCAATGTCCACTTTTTGCCTCTTTTTGTCTTTATATATCTGAAAAATGTTTGTTATCTTCTTTTATTTTATTGACTAGCTTACCTTCATGTCATCTTTTTTCTCATGGCTTTTTAGTTGCCATCTATTGGCTTTTAAAAACTTCTCAATCCTCTGACTTCCCACTAATTTTTGCTATATTATACACCCTCTCTTACTTTTATCCTGTCTTTGACTTCCCTTGTCAGGCACAGTTGCCTCATCTTCCCTTTAGAATGTATCTATACTGCACCTTCCAAATTGCTTGCAGAAACTGCAGCTATTGTTGTTCTGCCATCATCTCTTCTAACGCCCTCTTCCACTCAACTTTGGCCACCTCCTTTCTTATGCCTCCGTAATTCCCTTTACCCCTCTGTAATACTGGTACATCTGACTTCAACTTCTCCCCTTCAAACTGCAGGGTGAATTCTATCATATTCTGATCACTGTCTCCTAATGGTTCCTCTACCTTAAGCTTCCTAATCAAAGCTGTTCAATACACTACACCCAATCCAGAATTGCTGTTCCCCTAGTAGGCTCAACCACAAGCTGCTCCAAAATAGAATCTCATAGGCATTCTACAAATCCCTTCTGTTGGGGTCTAGCACTAACCAGATTTTCCCAATCTACCAGTGTATTGAAATCCCCCCATGACTGTCAAAATGTTGTCCTTTCACATCTCCAGTTGTAATTTGTATCCCACAACCTGGCTACTGTTCAGAGGCCTGTATATAACACCCATCAGGGTCTTTTTACCCTTGCAGTTCCAGAAGGATTCTACATCTTCCAATCCATGTCACCTCTAAGGATTTGATTTCACTTTTTTTTTTATTTATAAAAGCCAACAGAGCCACCCCACCATCTCTGCCTACTTGCCTGTATTTTCAACACAATGTGTATCCTTGGATCTTAAGTTCCTAATTATGATCTTCTTTCAGCCACAATTGATGCAGTCATGTGGGATTAGATTAATTTGGCATTATGGTTAGCTCAGACATGGTGGGCTAGTTCCTATGAGGTACATGGAAACACTAGCATCGGTATTTTTTTTCCTTCCAAGATGCTCACAGTCCTGACTTGGAAATACGTTATTATTTCTCTATCACTGGGTGCAAGGGCTGAAGGACTGCAGTAATTTAAGGTGTCTCACCACTAATTTCACAAGGGCAATTATGAATAGGCACAAAATGTTGACTCAGATCCTATAATAATACTCTTTACTTGAGTGCCATTGTTAATGAAAAACAAAACCAGAGAACAACTTGACACATTACTGAAGTATTGGAGTAACAATATTGTAATATTGCTCTCATCAAGAACATGAAATCTGCCCTAAGATTCAGTTATCCAAATGTTTGTCCCTCCACTTATGGCTCAAATCTCAACCACAAAACCCTGTTCCAGTTGCAGCCTGAGGTTTCAGTCACTCTTCAACTTAGTTTTATCAGGATGCTGGAGCAGGGATCCAGTCGCAGACCCACTACTGTGCACACAGTGGTATTAGTTGAGTAACAAATTCCAAGGTGCAAACAAAGTCAGCATCAAAGTTCAGGCAGAGATTAAAACATCCAGAAAATCCAAAAATCATAATCAGGAAACAGGCAGAGTCAATATTCAGACAGACAGGGTACTTATACAAATGCTGGAAAAGCTCAGGAAAATACACTGGCACGATCTAGCAACAAACAGGTGAAAGCACAGGACTGAAATACACCGAGCAATAAACAGAGAGGCAGATGATAGGTGGAGCACAATAAGACACAGGTGGCAGCAATACAGGTAGTAATGAGAAACAAGTGAGAGGTGGAGTACTCAGTAATACAGGGGCCGGAATAGAGCAGGAACAGGGACAGAAGCACATGGCAATACAAAACCACAGACTGACTGCTAAGGGGGAGGTACTGACAAGTTTTCACATGATGTTTCTACTTCTGGTATCTGAGGGATTGAAAATAATTTACAGCATGCTCTGGAGAAGCTAAGTCATGATGAGAAAAAGGCACAGATCAAGAGTTCAACAGCAAAGAGGTAGAAACCTGCAATAATTCCACATATCCCTGCAAAGCAAAGTTAAATAAATGCTTAAGACATGCTAAGTTTAAACTTTACATTGAAGATGTGAACATTGGTTTCTTTCACATTAAATGCAGTTAAATGCAGTGTGACATTTGAATAGTATGATGGCGTTGTGTAGCGTTGACAAACTGCCCCAACTTTAAACTAGCTTCAGAGTTAAATTAATACATCAATTATTACTTACATAAAGTGTGAAACTGAACATTGATATCTTTAGTGCATCCAAGAGGGGTTCTTGAAACAGTATGTGGAGAGTCCAGCTCAAGGAGAGAACATTCTAGACCTAGTTTAGGAATTGGGTCAGGAGGGGAGAGCCATTGATTGCCGAACATTCCAAAGATGAGAAAGAATTTAGTAAAGATTTGAATACAGAATTTCTAAGCCTTGAAATTCTTGGACCAGGCATTGGTTACCAATGAATATAATAATCTATGCCTTATAATGCTAAAAAGCATGTTTACTACTGGGTTAAATTGAACCATGAAAATCATATTTTAAACAATCTTTTAGAAACATGCAGGTTAATTAGTGACAAGAGGAATCCGTTAAAGATTAGCTGCATTTAACAGATTGCCTTCCTAAAATCTTTTGAGCCTTCAGAATTCAGCAATTCTGTTCATGTAGGTGCTTTTGACTAAAGTCACTCCTTTCAATGATTATCCATTACTCCGTTCCCCCATGCCTCCCAAACCCCACCCCCAGCACAGACCAGGCTCCTCATTCAACCGTACTCTCTAAAGCCAGCCTGTGAAGCCTGACCTGACTTAATTTTCTCTGCTAGTCCATCAATGTCATCTAGTGGATGAAAGAGCTTTGTGTTTTTATGTGAAGGACAGTGAATTGTGATAAAGCTTTGATTATAAAAGATCCATAGAGCTGAAGGAGCCATAGACAAAAATGACACGTAACACGTCTTTTTCTGAGCTGTTGAATGAAATGCATTATTATTTTCAGCTACATTGATAGCCCTTAAGCCATGCCTGCAAATATCATTATACTTAACTGTGCCTTATACTTACCATCTGTCTTGCCTTCTTAATTTAGACATGAACCAAAAAATATATTTTTAATTTAAATTGGCAGATTTTAATGGCAGTTAAGTAATATTGAAAATATCTCTAGATTTATACATTTCCTGAACATGGTACATTAATTCAGCCCTGTTCAATATTAAATCAGATATCACCTGTATAAATTTTGAAAGTGTATGCTTCTGTTGGGAAGACCTGTACACCACCAATATGGAACAGAATTTTGTGCATTTGTCAAATACAATTTTACCATTAATGATTTAAAATGCTGAAAATTACATGCTGTAAATGCTCAATAAATATTACTATCAGGCAAAGTGCCACATCAGAATAAAATGTGTAATTTCTTTGGTCTTTAAGATTTTTATTTTTATGTTGTTTATTTAGAGTGTAACATGTCCTTCTGGCTCAATGAGCCCACACCACCCGATTACACCCATGTGACCAATCAACTCATGAACTCAGTACATCTTTGTAATGTGGGACGAAGCCGGAGCACCTGGAGGAAATCCATGTGGTCACAGGAAGAATGTACAATTTTCTTACATACAGTGGCAGGAAATGAACCCAGGTTGCTGGAGCTGTAATAGCATTACTCTAACTGCTATTAGCAGAGGACGATTTCAATCCATCAACCTCTGGGTTATGGACCCAGTATGCTCCTGCTGCACCACTCTGCTTTTGGGTATTCTCCCTCAAAGTAACCACAAAAATAACATTAGAAGCATTAACAATTCCATCCAATTTGCTGACTGGTCATTTCTGCTCATTTTAAATTTAATTTCTGTCGATTTGCTTGATCAATTTTATTATGAATACTTAACTTAAACACAACAGCAAGCAAATTAATGCTACAATTTTATTGGAACAGTGATATGGCTATTTATTCATAGCATAAGTGCAACAATTAACAATTGACTAACAGTTAGCAGGCCCTGAAATACCAGCTACTTCTCATATATTGGCTGAATAATGCAGAAATATCCTCAAACAAAAAGTGTCTAGTCACGAGATCTGCTCCAACGACGTAAAATAGTACTCTTGTATCGGGAGAGGTGGGATGACAGAGGAATATAAAGCATACTGCCTGGGGTCAGTTGGTCCATTTGATCTTCCAGGCAAATTCTGTGTTCTCCATGACAAAGCCTTTCACGTTTTTCCCAGAATAGACTCTCCTCCATGTAGTCATTTGGAATGTTGTGGATATTTTGATGCTAAGGAAGAGAAAGTAAATGAATTAGGTGAAAAATCATCAATGAAGTGCTTCGAGAGGTTGGCCATGGCCAGAAATCAACTCTTGCTTAAGCAAGGACCTAGACCAGGCATGGGCAAACTACGGCCCGGGGGCCATATGCAGCCCGTTAAGCTTTTTAATCCGGCCCGCAGAACTTGATGAAATTATATTAATAAACCTTGTTAACGTTTTTTCCCCGCAATTCTGGCGTTTTCCCAATAGATGACGCACTCTATATACATTGACCTTTGTTGAGGTGCAGCGTATTACTCCATATTTGCACTTTACTCTTTGTTCGGCTCGACCTATTTGTGTGAACAGGCATTCAGCGTCATGAACATCAACAAAGCCAGCCACAGATCCAAGTTAACTGACCAACACCTCAGATCCATCCTGAGAATCGCCACAACAAAACTAAATCCAGACTTTGATGCATTGGCTAAAAAGGGAGACCAACAACACTGTTCCCACTGAAATTAAAAATAAGTTTCTTCGTTGTGTTATGTAAAAAATGCATTTGAAAATATTTTTTTCAATAAGCCTTACATGTTACATGTCATTTCTATTAAGTGATGGACATGAGTAGTGCGCAGGTGCACGTACGTTCTCAAAATAAAAAATGCGCTCCAGATCAAATAACGTGCTCCGCATACTGGTGCGCTGTCACTGTTCTGTCCTTGTGCTGGTCGTTGTTGAGTTTTGGCACAGGGGACAATTGAATAAGAATGAGCAGGACAAGTAGACCTGCATCTCCTACCGTTTTTGAAATAAAGACAGTCAGGAGGAGAGTGATGATGATAATATCTTGAAGGATAACAGAATTTTCAGTGCTTTAAAATAATAACTGTTACTATTAAAAAAAACTGTATTTTATTCATTTAATTTTCAGTGTTTTAAAAGTCCTTTCAATAAATAGCTAAATACCATGGGACTTCAAAGACAGATATTTTGTTGTAATGCATTTGTTCATTTTCAATTGAAATTAAAGCATATGTTTTCTACATATCCCATGATATTTTATTTTCTCTTATGAGGTGTATTACCAAAACACTTTGTCCATCTGCTCCTGGTCCAGCCCCCCTGTCAAATTTTAGAACCCTTTGTGGCCCTCAAGTCAAAAAGTTTGCCCACCCCTGACCTAGACCTCCTGCAATTTGCCGATTGCCACAATAAGTCTACAACAGATGCAATCTCACTAGCTCTCCACTTGGCCTTGGATCACCAGGACAATAGCAATACCTACTTCAGGTTGCTGCTTATTGATTATAGTTCAGCGCGCAACACAATCATATCCTCAGTTCTAATCAACAAGCTCCAAAAGCTAGGCCTCTCTCCCTCCCTCTGCACTTCCTCACCGGAGACCACAGTCAATGTGGATTGGAAATAACATCTCCTCCTCACTGACAATACTGGCGCACCTCAAAGTTGTGTGTTTAACCCACTGCTCTGCTCTCTGCACACCCACAACTATGTGGCTAGACACGATTCAACTGCCATCTATAAATTTATAATGACAGAGCCATTGTTGGCAGAATTTTATTTGGTGACAAAGAGACATACAAGTGATAGGTCAGCTAGTTGAATGGTTCACACCAACAACCTTGCACTCTATGTCAACAAGAGTAAGGAATTGATTGTGGACTTCAGGAAAGGGAAGTCTGGAGAACTCACACTTGTCTTCATCAAGGGTTCAGCAGTGGAAAGGGGGAGCAGTTTCAAGTTTCTGGGTTTCAATATCCCTGAAGATCTATCCTGAGTTCAATATACTGATGCAATTACAAAGAGGACACTACAGTGGCTAAATTTGATTCAAAGTTTGAGGAGACTTCCTATGTCACCAAAGACCCTTCCAAACAGGTGTACTGTGGAGAGCATTCTATCTAGTTGCATCACTGTCTGGTATGGAGAAGCCACTGTACAGGATTGGAAAAATCTGTAGAAATTGTAAGCTCAGCGAGCTCCATCTTGAGTGTTAGCCTTTCCAGTACCAAGTACACCGTCAAAAGGTGATGTCTCAAGAAGAAGGCATTGTTATTGAGGATCCCCATCATCCAAAACATGCCCTCATCTCATTGCTACCAACATTTCAGGATAAACCTCTTCCATTAGATTTCTGAATGGACAATGAAACCATGAACACTACCTTATTATTTTTTTTTGCTCTCTTTTTGCACTACTTAATTTATTTTTATATGTATTTCTTATTGTAATTTATAGTTTAAAATGGTTAAGTACTGCAATGTTCTGCTGCTGCAAAACAACAAATATGCCAGCGATATTAAACCTGATTCTGATTCTAGTAATTCATTAAGATTAACTTCCAGATCTTTACATCTTCAAAATTCAGCAATGTATGAAGTCATTTATTTTAATCAGATTACTTTTTCCTTGATGGAATGGAGGATGGTGTATAATCAAATTAATGTTCCTTGTATTTGGACAGATGGCCTCTTGTGGAGCTTGCCTTTGGGGTAGTTTTTTTTTTCTTTTTCTTAAGTTAGTTAAATGTGAACAAAGCATGAGATTTGTCAATAAAAAGACACAAAGTCAGCCCCAAAAAGTTAACCAAAAAACAAATACTTCCTGGTTATTAACCTGATTTTTAATGCTAGTTGATGACAAGATCAAAATTAGAACAAATACTAAATGCTTGGATGTTAGGTTCAACCTAATCCAGCTAGGCAAGGAAGTTATAACACAACATCCGCAGCTACTCCCAACTCTGGACAGCATGCAAGTTAGTTTTCATTCGTTTTAAATCCATGATTCCAAATTTTACTTAGGCAGTTTGAAAGTTAAGCTTAACATTCAGGGTTAAATTTTTGTCTGTATTCATAACATACTTCATTCTTAATTGAAAGTTGAAGAGTTCTGTAGAATTTCATAACTTAGACTCTAATACTGCAAATCATCTTTGTCGTTCTTATCTGTAAGGCTTGCTCTCTTGATATGGTCCTACACTGCTCTTCAGGTTAACTTCACCTAGCAATCTATTATATATATTTTTATTTGTCCTTTAATTAGTCAGATTCACCCCCAGCAATCCTTTTCACTTTTCTCCTTCCTATAGTAATCTTCAGTTTAAAATATCCAAATCACCAATTGCATTTTGCATACAGGAGAAATAAGACTATAAGACACAGGAGCTGAAGAGCCAGTGTTCAATGAATAACAACCGAGCTCTTAATATCAACTGTACATGTAAAACACAGATTTAGTTTATGATAAATGGTGCTCCTTCTTCAAGATTTTTACAATATTGCCAGATAGCAGCACTCAGGGTGTGTTTTGTGCTGGCATCCGTCAGTCTCGAGAGACCATGGATCTGCACCTGGAGTTTCCAGGACGCAGGCCTGGGCAGGGTTGTATGGGAGACCGGCAGTTGCCCAAGCTGCAGGCCTTCCCCTCTCCACGCCACCGATGTTGTCCAAGGAAAGGGCACTAGGACCCATGCAGCTTGGCACCGGTGATGTCGCAGAGCAATGCGTTGTTAAGTGCCTTGCTCAAGGATACAAACACGCTGCTTCAGATGAAGCTCAAACCAGTGACCTTCAGGTTACTAGTCTGATGCCTTGTCCACTAGGCCACATGCCAATGTGTTTTATATTAAAATCCTTTTAGGAATATTTAAATCCTCAATCATAAACTACTATTTGCAATAATTTGTTGAAACATACCAATAATATGATCCTCCTGTTTTTCATGTTCTGTTTCCATGGCATCACATAGCGTCTTGGAATACAAGGGTGAAGGGTTGAGAAAACTGGATTATGAGCTTCCTTGCAACTGAAGAAAATATTTAAAAATGAATAAATAACTCAGTTTGCTTAAAGCATGCCTTATTTGAAATAAATGTATAAAATGTGTATTTCAGTTCTAAAAGGCATTTAATTTGTTTAAGAAGATTTTCATATTGTGCTTTTTTGCGCTCCATCAAAATCCAGGGTAATAATTACCTCCTCCCATAGATGCTGTCTGGCCTGCTGAGTTCTGCCAGCATTTTGTGTTTTTTTAAATAATTATTTCATTCTCCTTTACACTTGTGCACTGGAAATTACTTTAAACAACCTTGGATCTTTTAGACAGGCACACGAACAATCAGGGAATGTAGGGATACAGACCACATGCAGGCAAATAAGATGGTTTTGACTGGCATGCTGGTCAACACAGATACTATGGGCTTAAGGGCCTGTTCTATGTTTTACAGCTAGCATTTCTTTTTATTTCTTTTATTATCATTTTTATTATTCCACTATCTCACAGATAAGTAATCTTCAAAGCTAATGCTATTAAATAAATCAAATTCAGATTTCTTATATTTGTTAGATTAGATGAGCTTTATTCGTCACTTGTACATTGAAACATACAGTGGCGTGCGTTGTTTGAGGACACAGTCTGAGGATGCGTTGGCAGCATTCTGCAAGTGTTGCCACCATAGCATGCGCTCAATTTACTAACCCTAACCCATACGTCTTGGAATGTGGTAGGAAACCAGAACATTCAGAGGAAACTCACATGCCCCCAGGGAGAACATACAAATCCCTCACAGAGAGCCGCAAGAATTGAGCCCCAGTCATTGATCACTGGAACTGCAATAATTTTATACTAATTACTAATTACCACTAGCATCTTCTGTGTTCCTTTCCCCTATTGCCTGTTGTTTTTCGCTGAAAATTACATTTACTCATTTCCATGTTGCCTACACATTTTAAAGACTGGAGCATTATCAAATCTGTAATCTCACTTTAGGATCTAAGTTATTGCTGTAAACTATGGTAGATTTGCAAAGAACACATGAACTGATTTGTACTTCATCTATATATTATTCCAGATAAAGTTATATTAAAGGAAAAAAAAATGATGTTCTGGCAGAACTGCTATTGTTTCAATACAGGATGCTAGTTAGAGCTTTCTCGAGCTAATGGGTGGGGTGGGGGGGTTAAATTAAAAAAAAGAGCTTTCTCCCTTCATTTACATTTGCCAGAGCTTGCTCTTATGGAATTACAATGCATGGTTGTCTCACCCAGTGAACCTTTAACAAGTGAATACATTGTTTTTTTAAAATATTCTACAGAATGATTACAGGACACAAATCAATGAGATTCTTTACCCAATCTTTGCTGAATTTCATTTGTTACAATCCCTCAGTTCAGTTAATTTAAGTAACAGTTTGTACCTTGACTGGTAGTTCATAAGGTAATGGACACCAAAAAAAAACTTAGATACATAGAAACAAGCAGCTATCCAAATCTCTGGGTTTAGTTCTCTGAAACTAAGCTGGTTGTGGGCTACTTAATTTTTGTGTGTGGTTTTCCCTTTAAGTCTTTGCACTTTTTTTTTCAGAATTATTATGCAGCAGACCTTTGATACTTCACTTTCCATTTAAACTATCCCACGAAGTATAAATTTTTCCGTGCTACCAGAATGTCTCATTTATAAATGTCAATGGCTAACTAATTTTCTTGTAGATAACCATAAGACCATAAGACATACGAACAGAATTAGCTATTCAGTCCATCAAGTCTCGTTATGGCTGATTTATTATCCCTCTCAACCCCATTCTCCTGCCTTCTCCCTGAAACCAATTTAAAATTATCCCTTTAAAAACATAGTGGCTTTCAAATTTAAGGATTTTAGTCAACTCGATTTACCGACGGTTGGAGTTTTCTCTTCATTTAAATTAAGGCTGGATCACTATTTAAAAATGCAGTATTTTATCTCAATTGAAGGGGAAAAGCAACCAAATTTATTATGATAGTACTGGAAATTATTTATAACCAGAAAAGATTGGTAGTTGCATTGGAACATGAAAAGATAGAATTTCTTAAATTTATGTAACTACAGAGTGGATTTGGCATGGGTAAAGTGCCATTTTAACTATTGCAAATTATATTTTAAAAACCATAGAATTTTAAAACGAGATGCTAAAAATAAACCAACAGCTACAAACTCTTCATTCTCCATATTGTTTCTTTTTATCTCTAGAAATAGGCCATTATATTCAGAATTTTAATGTGGCTAAGATAGCTGGAGCACATTTCCTAAACTCCTCACACCCCTGTACTGGATACAAGAAAGTCCTTCACAATCGAAAAAGAAACTGTCCTCAAACTTCTGTTTGTCATTCTATCTTTTCTGATCTTTGATATTGCATTTTTAAGATATTTTTTGAGTTACAAATACTGAACATTGTATGCATTCCATCCTTACAGAAAATACAATTTTTATAATCTAGTTGTTGATATTAAAAATAATGTTGTAAAGGATTTAGCCACAGAGCAGGAGGAGTCTAATTAGCACCATAAAAAGAAGTTAAAACAGGTGGTGGAGGAGTGGAGTGAACTGATGGATATAGTTAATTGGATTTTCAGAATGCTTTAAATAAGATACATTAAAATAAGTTACTGATCAAAATTAGGGCTCGTAAGGTTCTGAATCAGAACTATTATCACAGTCTTACATGATATGAAACAGACTGTGTGGCAGAAATATAGTGAATAAGGAAACAAATTACTATAAAGTACAAAACAAAAACTGCAAAAAATGGAGTAATGAGTTAGTGTTCATGGATTGTTCAGAAATCTGATGGCAGAGGGGAAGGAGCTGTTTATGTACTGTTGAGTGTGGATCTTCAGACACCTGTACCTCTGCCGTGATATTAGCAACACAAGGAGGGCAAGTCCTAGATTGCGAGGATCTTCAGTGATGGACACTTCTTTTAGTGATTTGACACTTCTCCCTCGACGGTAGGAAGGGTTGTGCCGTGAAGGAGCTGGCTGAGTCTACAATCCTCTGCAGCCTCTTTTCAGAATATTATTTTTGTAAGTATTAAATTTTGTTTCTTGGACAGGGCAAAAATAGTTTAAGTTTTCACAAAGAAAATAAACTGAGATGTTTTATGTTTAATGAAACGCATAACACATTTTATTGAACTCCAAAACCTACACTACACTTACTCTTTACGTAAGAACATCATCATGTCAGACCAGTCTCTTAAAGTGAAACCCCAGCTCAATGCTGGTGGTGGTAAATTATGTACATTTCTCTCAGCCACATTACCCTACACAAGCACTATTGCATCAATGAATATCCACAATCTTTTGGCATATCATTTTTGGCAATATTAATATTTTGATGGAAAAACATAAATCCTGTAATTTATTGCTGCCCAATGTGATATTTTACACATTTGAGGAAAATACAAGTAACATAAAAACTCAACACAGGATATAGTATGAGAAATGTAATTATTTTCCTCACAGTTTGACTTCGGTGTTTGTTGTTGCATCAACCTTTGAACTGTCCATGATGATTAATTGTAGAGAATGTACACCAAAATCTTCAAATTTTACTATTGATTCAAAGCTTCCTAAAAACTCCGTGTCAGCCCTACTCACAGAATATCAAAGTAACTTATTAACACTAGAATAAATTGGCTATTTATATGTATCATACTATTGTGATGTCATTTGAAAAACCTTAATGATGTTTGCTTAGCAACAAGAATGGACTTAACCATGTAATACTTGCTATCAACTCTGGATACACATTACACAAAATTGTGCATTTCTCACTCAAATATGGCAATAACTTTTATGAAATTGTACAATAATGGCCTCTTACCATAACAATGTGATTCATGGTTAATTGCACCATTATCCATCTCATTCTCTGTTTTTGTGTCTGCACCTTTCTGATCTGCATCTGTAATTTTTGAGACTGTTTTTGGTTGTGACCTTTAAAGAGTTTGTACTTCTGACTCAGAAAGGGGCCATTTGGTTCAAAACATCCATGCTAGCACCCAAGATAGCAATACAATTTGTTCCACTTTCCCTTTCTCTCTGCAAGTTAGTCTCCCACAAAACCTACCCTTAGATTATTTTGCCAATAACTGATACTATCTTGTAATTTACAGGGGTGAGTCCAATTACCTGTGTGCATCTTTGGGACAAAGAAGGAAACTACTGCATCACCATGCTGTTGTAGTATCATTTCCTGCTAGTTACTCCTATATGACCAACACTTTTGATTCGTTGTCCTCCTTTCTATAAATTTTTCTGTACCGAGGAACATCAGTTAGCTGGAAAGGCTAAGACCTTTCTGTAGTTTTAATATTTGCATATTATCCTTAGCTTTTGCTGTGATTGATTGACAGGGTGTGCCAGGCCTGGGAATAATTGGGAAAAAACATGATGTGCCTTCAACCAACTGTAAAGGAAATAAACTGTTACTATTCAGAAAAGAGCATGTCATGGTAACATTGGCCAGGTTTTCAGTCCATTTGAGTGGTATACGAGACAACTTTTTTTTAGGTGCATTCTTTCTCGATGTATGGGCAAGATTTTTAAAAGATCTTAACATGTGCATTACGGATAATATTTGGTTGATTATATGTTTGAATTTGGTTGAATATATGTTGTTGATTAATTCTGAATTATGAAATGACAATTGAATATATAATCATTTGACCTGTTGTAGATTACAAGCAATTCCTGAGTTATGTTTCTGAGAACTGAGCACAAGTCAGAAACATCCATTTTCTAAAGCTACCTGTACATTATACGGTTGCTACTACTTATTCATTTCATTAAATAATCATTAACACTACCCATAATTAAACTAATGGAATATTGAATACTGTATCAAGCCATTAACGACGAACATGAAACATTATATTCACCAAGATGAAAAGTACTTCAAACATATATGAGAGAATTTGTGTTGCCATATTTCTATAAATCAGGTCAGGATGGAAAAAGCAGGAAACCTAACAATGAGGAGGAACCCATTGCTACCGCCTATCTTCTTTATATTTCCACAGATTCTGGAAGGTTTGCCATGATTCTTTAGAAATACAGGATTAATACCATCCACAAACCCATAAGGAAGCTCAAACTGCAGCTTATGTGAATTGAAGATGACTTGAGACTCAGGTTGGCTAGTGCTTACAGGGTTCTCTGTGAAAGCGGAGCAGCTTGTATTGGCCAGACAGGACGCACAGTGGTACCCGCATCGAGGAGCACAGGAGGTAAATCCATTTGGGTTACCCGGAGAAATTGGTGGTAGCAGAACACTGAATTTGCAATGGCCGTAGGACTGACTTTGATGGCACAAAACTACTGTCTTTTGGGACCACCTGCTAAAGGAAGCCATTGAAATAAAACTAGAGGAAAAGAATTTTAACAAAGACAAAGGTCTCACTCTAAGTAAGAACTGGAATTCGATTGTAAACAAGGTGGGAGAGCAGAAACCTGATTGGATGCCAATCAGAAGGGATGGACTGCGGGGGTATAAATACCACCAGACTAGACATGCCAGAGTGTCATCCCTGATGAAGGTGGCAAAGTTTGTCATCGAAATGTCAGCTATAATTGATACCTGTACCAGGCTGGAAGCCCAAGAACAGTTTATTCGTCATATACACTGGGAAAACACTAGTTTCTTTTTCAAGTTGTTTATAATCCGGAAGCCAGTAATTAAATATTATGCTCTATGATTTTAAGTGAAATATTTTCTGGAGCAGCTTTTATTAATTACTGTAGTTTGTACGTTGACTGTGTACTGTGATTTGCCACTTCACACAGACAAAGCCTCTCATATAATTGCAATATGTGTTGTTTCCCAAGCAAGAAGCAAGAAGTTCCCCAAGCATTAAACAAATGGATCCAAAACCTTTTTATTCTGGCTTCCATTAAGTTCTGCAGGTGGATATCAGCTTCCGAAATATTGTCGTTCTGTTCCTGAGTGTAGAACATGTACTTCAAGAAACAATCTTTGAGGACACTGCACCCATAGTTTCAAAAAAATTGGCTTTATACTGAATATCCAAGGAACCTCCAGTTTAGCATATAGCTATTCAACTTGCACTTAAAGAACCCAACCACATGTTGAGTCAGTATTCTGCTAAAATACTTGCGTTCAGGTTAAGATGGTCTATGCTTATGCTTGCTAGCCCAGTTCATTATTTTTTTCTAGGTCGTGTGATTATAGGTGACAGTAATATTAGCTGATTTCTTGGTGAACACAGAATGAAAGCTAGTTTTAAGATGATGGTTCCCATTCTGTGAGCGGATATGGATTTTGACCTGGCATGATGGGGTTATGTGTGCCGTTGATTTAAAGTTCAACTTGAAGTCAGTAGCACAATGTGATACTCAGCAATGAAGTGGAAGGTAGTCATTGATTGGAATCAGGGCAGGTTTTGAAGTTTGTTCAATGCCATAACAAGGTACTGGATTTCACTCTAACTGGTGAATTTTGAGTTGCATTGTCAAGCATCATCATACGGCCCTTCAGGGCCTTTTGAAATGCTCAGCATTTACCAATTAACATATAATTATAATCAGTGGCCATTTCATTAATGTTCGTAGTCTTCTGCTAATGTAGCCCATCCACTTCAAGGTATGACGTGTGATGTTCTTCTGCACACTACCGTTATAACATGTGGTTATCTGAGTCACTGTCACCTCCCCATCGGCTTGAAACAATCTGACCATTTTCCTGTGACCTTTCTCATTAACAAGGCACTTTTGCCCACAGAACTGCCACTGTTTTTGTTTACGTTTTTCACACCATTCTCAATAAACTGAGATTGTTGTGTGTGAAAATCCCAGGAGATCAGAATATAGCATTAATGGCAAGACTCTTGGCAGTGTGGCAGATCAGAGGGACCTTGGGATCAGAGTCCATAGGACACTCAAAGCTGCTATGCAGGTTGACTCTATGGTTAAGAATGCATACAAGGCATAGGCCTTCATCAATAGTGGGATTGAGTTTAAGAGCCCAGTGGCAATGTTGCAGCTATATAGGACCCTGGTCGGACCCCACTTTGAGTACTGTGCTGAATTCTGGTCGCCTCACTACAGGAAGGAGATGGAAATCATAAAAAGGGTGCAGAGATTTACAAGGATGTTGTCTGGATTGGGGAGCATGTCTTATGAGAATAGGTTGAGTGAACTTGGCCTTTTCTTCTTGGAGCAACAGAGGAGAGGTGATCTTAAAGAGGTGTACAAGATAATCAGAGGGATTGATTGTGTCAATAGAGGCTTTTTCTCGGGGCTGAAATGGCATAGTTTTAAGGTGCTTGGAAGTAGGTACAGAGGACATACATGCCAGGGGCAAGTTTTTTTTACGCAGAATGATGAATGCGTGGAATGGGCTTCTGGCAGTGGAGGCAGAAACGATAGGGTCTTTTAAGATACTCCTGGATGGATACATGGAGCTCTGAAAAATAGAGGGCTATGGGTAAGCCTATGTTGTTCTAAGGTAAGGGCACGTTCGGCAGAGTTTTGTGGGCTGAAGGGCCTGTATTGTGCTGCAGGTTCTCTATGTTTTTTATCAGCAGTTTCTGAGATACTCAAACCACCTTGTCTAGCACCAACAATCATTCCAGTCAGTTAGTCACACAGATTACATTTCTTGACCATTCTGATGTTTGGTCTGAACAATTGAACCTTTTGACCATGTATGCATGCTCTTGTGCATTGAGTATTTACATGATTGAATGACTAATGAGCACAGGTGTACCTAATAAAGTGGTTATTGCGTGTATTTGTACTCTGTTAGATTATATTCATTGATGTCTAGTTTAATTTAAAGTCAAAGTCAAAGCTTGGTTGTTACCTTTCCACTTTGATCCCTTTCACGTAACAGTTCCCCCCACCCAACCAGGTCCATACACAATAGTGATTGCTCATTACTAGCTCACAAACCAGGAGCTTTCTCTATATTCTGTCAATTTAAATAATATTAAAACTAACCATTGGTCTTCTCTGCTTAGGTGTAGATCATCCCACTATTCCCAGTTTCTCCAACATCATTAGGAATATGTGTTGCATAATGACTTGTAATTTTTAGTGTATTAGTATATCCAAACCATATATAGGTTATCATTTTACGTATTTCATTGTGCTATTAATAAAACCCATTTACTAAATATCTTTTCAGTGTTTCAAATAATTTTGTAGAAGGAACCAAAGTTAATTACATTCATTCAATATGGCTTTCTTTGTTCTTAAAACCAGATTCATTTCTATTGAAATGAATCAAATGATCTGCAAAGAATATCTGCATTTTATTCATTAAAAAAGTTCTCCAAAATAGTCGATGTGCATCAAGATAAATTTACAGAATATTGATCACAAATAAACTGCTGAAATTTACCTTTGCTAATATGAATGTGTTGCTTTATGCTATATCTTTAACAATACTGTGAGATTGATACCATGACGACACTGATTTACAAGTTGACAAACAATCACCACCATAAAGAATCAAAAATGAAACCATGAAGAGGTGTTTTAAATGTAACACATTTCAAATTGAAATTTCAATGAGATCAGCAATGCAGTAACAATGATTACATTAGTTTTGTAGTAATGTCAGCACTTTTAGTAAAATTCAAAATATTTCCAAATCATTACTATGATCAAGTTCAATTGCATCTTCTGGATCTAATGTTGACTTATCCATCTGAACTTCTTCTGTATCTTCAACAGAAGCCAAGGCATCATTTGTGTCACTAGCAAAAGTCTCTCGTGAAGCATCATCATCTACTTGCAAATTCAGATCCTTGATTGCCTGTTTCATCTTTTTTCCAATTATGTGACGCCTCCTTTTCTTAGCTGCTTTTTTGGAATTATATTCCTTCTGATTTTCATCATAAAATATTTCCTGTTGATTGAAATCATGAAACATTTTCATTTTAATATAATTGCAATTTAAGCCTTTTAAAAAAGATAAATGCTGCATTTTGTAATAACATTTTCAAAGATTAACCATGAGATTAATAAGAAACCAGAGTCAAAACTATCTAAACATCTACAATGGAGGAAGCAAGTGATGTCAGAGGATGGACATGAGGAGCCTTGTAGATAACAATTGGTTCAAGGCCAATCTGAGGAATCTGAGCAAAAGATTAATAACACTTGCATTAACAGGATTCTTGGGGCTTCAAAGAACAAAAGAATACATTAATGTATGCGGTCTCACTCAAGAGACCATTCTTGACAAGAAAACTTAGCCAGTAGCTGAAATAACATTCATCGGTTGTCTAGCTGTTTATATACACTCAGTGGCCACTTTATTAGGTACAAGAACCACCTATTAAAGTGGTCACGGAGTGTATTTCTAGATGTTTGCCTTCTGCTGCTGTAGCCTATCCACTTCAAGGTTCTATGTGTTGTGCATTCAGAGATGTTTTTCAACAGTTTACAGAGAATGGTGCAAAAGTATCCAGTGAGTGGCAGTTCTGTGGGCAAAATGCCTTATTATTTGAGCTACTGTTGCTCTCCTGTCAGCTTGAACCAGTTTAGCCAGTTTCCTCCGACTTCACTCATTAACAAAGCACTTCGTCCACAGAACTGCCACTCTCACTGGATATTTTTTGCACCATTCTCTGTAAACTCCAGAGACTGTTGTGTATGAAAATCCCAAGAGATCAGCAGTTTCTTAGATACTCAAAACACCTTGTCTGGCACCAACAAACATTCCATGGTCAAAGTCATTTAGATCATATTTCTTGCCCGTTCTGATATTTAGTCTGAACAACAACAGAACCTCCTGAACATGTCTGGATGCTTTTATTCACCGAGTTGCTGCCACATCAGTGGCTGATATGTGCATATACGAGCAGTTGCACAGTTGTTCCTAATAAAGTGGCCACTGAGTGTAAGTACACTTTAAACAGTTAATCCCAAATGAAGATTAACAGCTCAAAAGGTTTAGAAGCAAAATAAGGCATATGGCATTCTCGTTGTTGCTCTGCCAAGATTGGCTAACATATGTATAATCACAATTTTCATAAAGTTTTTATTCATGCAGATAGTGAGATACAAGAAAAATAGGTGACCACTTAATTCTTAAATTCATCAATCAAATCTGTTGGACTCTTACCTTTAACTGATCTTGAGTGATACTTGGAGTATTTTTCAACAACTGCAGGTAAACTCCACCAGGCGTTCTTCTGCGACTTCCATCCTGTGTAAAAGAAAAATTTGCAGCAGCATCTTTAGATTTTAGTAAATTGGGTGAAATCCTATTGATGACACTCAATTGATGGCATTTCCCTCCACTGATCTTCCTGGAGCATAATTTCTTTAGTTTGAACTCCCTTGCATAAGCAATTGATACAAACACAATCAAAACCAACAGCATTGCAGGAGAAATATTGGTACTTTCCTTTCTTCCAAACTCACAAAAGTCAAATATAACACACCCATCGTTAGCTCAGGCAACATTAGTTTACTGAATAAAGAGTGGAGAGCGAAACCAAGACTTTACAGAGATATATATGGTTCAGTTGTCATTGATGGAACATTCTAAAGTAGAAAAACTGTTACATACAAAAATCATGAGTCCACCATTCTGTTCAACCTCAGCTGTTTGCATCAAGAGTTCTATTGCTTTCTTCTTTCCAATGTTTTGCACAACTCTAAGTATCAAAGCAGTTTTTGGCTCTCGGAGTCTGCAATTTAAAATTAAAATTTTAGTAATTTTTCCATATCACTTATTTCATAACATTTATACAGCTCACCAACAACAGTTATCTATGTAAAGGCTATTTTATAAAAATATATATACTCTACTGAAAAAATTAAACATATGGTCAACACTGATGTTTCAAAGAATGAATCTCCAGTGATCTAGTCTCTGTTCCCCTCCAAGGGTAATGTTGATCTGCCAAACAGGTTTTTCATGCAAATGATTTACAGTGCCTATGAAAAGTATTCACTCTCTCCTTGGAAGTTTTCATGTTTTATTGTTCTTCAACATTAAATCACATGGATTTCATTTGCCTTTTTTGACACTGATCAACAGAAAAAGACTCTTTCACGTCAAAGTAAAAACAGATCTATATAAACTGATCTAAATTAATTATAAATATAAAACACAATAATTAATTGCATAAGTATTCACCTTCTTTAATATGACACACCAAATCATTACTGGTGCAGCCAACTGGTTTTAGAAGTCACATAATTATTTAAATGGAGATCACCTGTGTGCAGTCAAGGTGTTTCAATTAATTGTAGTAAAAATACACCTGTATCTGGAAGGTCCAACTGCTGGTGAGTCAGTATCCTGGTAAAAACTTCACCATGAAGACAAAAGAACACTCCAAACAACTCCGCAAAAGGTTATTAAAAGCACAAGTCAGGAGATGCATACAAGAAAATTTCCAAATCACTGAATTGAGTACAATTAAGTCAATCATCTGGAAACTGAAAAAATATGGCACAACTGTAAATCTACCTACAGCAGGCCATCCTCAAAAACTACATGACCGTGCAAGACGGGGAGTAGCGAGGGAGGCCACCAAGAGACCTATGACAACTTTGGAGGAGTTACAAGCTTCAGTGGCTGAGATAGGGAAGACTGCGCATACACCAACTGTTCCCTGAATACTTCACCAGTTGCACGTTTATGGGAGTGGCAAAAAGAAAGCCACTGTTGGAAAAACAACCTTGCATTAAATTTCAGCTAGAGTTTACCAGAAGGCACATGTGAGACTCTGAAATCAGCTGGAAGAAAGTTCTATGGTCTGATGAAACCAAAATTGAGCCTTTTGGCCATTAGACTAAATCCTATGTGTGGCATAAGCCAAAAACTGCAGATTATCAAAAACACACCATCCTTACTGTGTAGCATGGTGGTGGCTGCATTGTGATGTGGGGATACTTCACTGCAGCAGGCCCTGGATGGATTGTGAAGGTAGAGGGTAAAATGAATGCAGCAAAATACAGGGAAATCCTGGAGGAAAACCTGATGCAGTCTGCAAGAGAACTGTGACCTAGGATATTTGCTTTGCTGTTTTATAAAGAAGGGGGAAAATCGAAGTTTCCAGATGTGGAAAGCTGAAAGAGATGTATTCAGAGACTCAAGGCTATAATTGCTGCCAAAGGTGTACCTACAAAATACTGATTTTGAAGGGGGTGAATAGGTTTCAACGAGATCACCCCTTCTTCAGAATTCCAGTGAATGTAGGCCCAGAGCCATCAAATGCTCTTTATATGTCAATCCTGGCATCATTTTCGTGAAATTCCTTTGAATCCTCTCCAGTTTCAGCAGATCCCTTCTAAGGGGCCGAAAATTGTTCACAATACTCCACTTCTGCAATCAATTATTTTTATAATTAATTTAGATCACTTTGCAGAGATCTATTTTCACTTTCACATGAAAGTCTTTTTCTGTTGATCAGTGTCAAAAAAGGTAAATGAAATCCACTGTAATTCAATGTTGAAAAACAACAAAACATGAAAAGTTCCCGGGTTGTGGCGAACACTTTTTATAGGCACTGTAGTTAAGTGCTTACAACACACTACATACAGGTAGTTCTGCTATAATAGTTTCATTCCTAAGAAATCTTTTATTATAGCAGATCACATTATTAAAAAGTGTGCCAATAAACAAATCATTTTTCTTTCTGGAACAAAGTTGTTTTTAGTTCATTTATTTTGTTACTCCAACACAAAAAGGCCATATGTTACATTGTTTGTTATAACAAGTATCAATAGAAGTAATTTTTTTATTAATTTCCAAGCATTCCCACGTGAAACTAGCATACTCTGTTCCCAAGAGATTGACGTCTGATTATTTTGGGGAGGTTACATTTCAAACAGTTTCCACCACAACTCCCCCCTACCAGCTTCCCAAAGGTGGAAGTGGGCTTTTTTTTTTAGCCCATTTCCAAAGTAACTAGAAGCCATTCTGTAGTTCCCCATTCCAATTGCATTATAACCAATCTTTGCAAATTCTTCAATTGTGTTATATCCAAACTGCATCATAAAAAATAAATTATAGCTGACTAACTTTCTAACTTTTCTGTTCTTGATAATCTACAAAGACTCAGTCTGTAATTGTGTCAGTTCGCTCTCCAAACTGGAAAAGTATAGCAAGATAAGGAGATCCACAATCACGATTTACCAGACCTGAAGTGCTTTAACTTAACTCTGCATGTACTGTAACATCTCAGCCACTAGTGACCTTCCTTACTGGCAGAGAGGAATCAAGTTCTTCAGAAACAAGATGAAAACATTAGTTCATAATCATCTATAAGATCATGAGTGATCTTATCTACCTGTATGCCCAGGTAATATTACATCCATCTTCTCTGCCATCACCCTACAAGGTTTTCTAACAACTCAAAATTCTCCAAGAGGAAAATTTTCACCTTGTTTGCCTTTAATATCCACCTTGTCAAACTTAGGATGTTGCATATTTTAATCAAAATCTCTGTTATTCTTTAACCTTGCGTTATTCTTTATAACCTTGTATAGCTAACTTTTCCACTACTTCAATCTGCTCATTCCAATTAATTTTCCGAATTCCTTCTAATGCATTACATCCCTTTACACCAATTCCCAGATATGTTCTCACTAAAGTTATATGTAACTGAGGAATAATTATTTTCCCCTACAGTCCTCCAAAATATTTTCTAAATATTTGCTAAACATAACTGCTATTTGCACATCATACATCACGTTACCCAGCTTCTCCTGCATTTGAGCTTTGCATTCTTAAATTATACTTCATTCGCTTGATTTTTACCCACTACTTTAACATAGTTATAGGAGCCATGTATCTGTTCTCTATCTGCTTTGTATTCTTTGTTGCTTGTTTATTATGGTAACTAGACATGAGTGGGGGGGCATGGTAAAAGTGAAGGGAATAAGTTACGTATTCTTACTTATTTCGTTGCAGTTTGTAGCTTGGGACTGGCAGAGGTTGTATCTTTCGCTGATCGCTAAATAATGCTTACTAACACTGTATAGTGCTTAGCTTACACTTGGGTATGCTGAAGTTTCATTGCTCTAAGATTGTATGTTTGCTAATTGCTAATAAAAGATCAAATAAAGGATTCGACTTTTGGAGCAATCATTGGAGCGGAGGGATGTGTCATGTGAGTAGAACTCTGTAGCAGTTGCAAGCTAGTGGCAATTGTTTTATTTTGGTTTTGCCACTACACCAGGTATAACTCTTTGCAACATTGTGTCCACTGAATTGGTGCATAGATGCTGCCTGAGCTGCTGAGTTCATCCAGCATTTTGCGTGTGCATTATTATGTACTGCAGAAAGATGGGCAGAGAACATTGCTTGTAGAAGTGGCATTAAAGTGCATGATTGCATGTGTACATTTACCCCCTGTGGGGATAAAAGCAAAACAAAAGTTCACTGAGTACTTTCAGGGTTGTCACACCTTATCAACCAACTTGCTCATGAGTTGCAACTCAGAAAACACTATTTTATATCTGGTGGGATTCGTGTAATACAAAGCCGTTTTGGAGTGGTTTTCTGATGTTCAACTATGAAACATTTGACATATGACTTTCAGGTATTGCCCATAAGAGAGGGAAAAAGGAGACCCGGTCTCCGATAGGCCACGTCACTTGATGCTTGGAAGCTGCAAGTGGCAGGCCTAATGTCTTAAAATTCCTGGCTTCATTTGTCAAAGGGCAATTTAAGATAATTAAAGGTACTAAATCCAAGTTTGATAACTTATGCCTGCACTGAACAAACCACAAAGACTTGGAGTACACTGGGCAAAGGAAAATGTTAGGAGCTACACAAACAGCCTCCAGACTGTTAATGGTACAATGACAACTAATAAGCAGCAGCAACTAACCTGTGAGCTATTTCATCAGAAATCTTCTCTGGACTATCATCTTCAGTAATATCACATTTTCCTTTATAGTCCATTTCAACTCTTTCACCCAGCCTCTCTTTAACAGGTCTTTTTCGCTTGAGGATGCCTGAATTAGACACCGGCAGTTTTTTGCTGATCTTTCCATCCTGAACATATTCATCCAATTCTTTTTCTAATTTAGCCAGTTCCTTTTCTTCCTCCTCCTCCTGTTGTTTTATCATCATTTTCTTTGCCTGTATATAATTGTAAGTCTCAGACTGCCGAGAAGCCATGTCGACGTTGCCTTCCATTCCCAGAATCCCAAGCTCTGTTGCCACTGCATCTTGATTCTGCTCCTGTAGCACACAACCCCAAACATTGTTAACTTTTCGACCTGCTGTTTTGGCAGAATTGTTAGAAGTTGCAAAACTTTCTCCAGCTGTGCCAAAAGGCGTTACTGATGGTTTTTGAGGTACATCACCTCCATTGTGTGAACATTTCTGACGTTTTTTACGCCACAACAGTCTTTCTTCTTCTTCAGAGTCTTGCTCACTGTCTTCACTGGAGTTGTCAGATGCTGTGACTCGGTAGCAATTGCTCAAATCAAATGAAGATGAACGAGGTTGAAAGTCATTTTGCGCAGTAAACAGTGTTGCAGAACAGGTGGGAACTGCAGATTGCTGGTTCTTGGAATGGAATACAATGCAGTTAGCAAGAATGAACATCTCAATCAGTTTAATGGCATTTTTTTATTTTTCAAAACATTAAATCATAGGGAAAAAAATCACTTGCTATTACACAATTTCACCTTGTTACCAATTTCTCTCTCCATCATCCCAAATCTTAAATTTCCCCCAAAATTCCCATTCCATGATTATCCAATGATCAAATATTTCATTCATACAAAAATTGTATAATAAAATTATTGTTTTATGCAATTATTCCCAAAACTGTGCAAAATCAGATTTTTGCCTGCTTATAGCTCTTTGAAATAACCAAGTTCCTTGATCAAAATTACAATAGATGTTCTCTTTATTTAACAAATGCTGTGATCCATAAAATTACATTTATCCTTTAAATTGCATTGGGAGTCTTTAACACCGTTATTAAAACCTCTACACGTGGATATTGGATATAAAAATATAACCTGTAGCTAAATTTGGATTGTTCAATCGCAGAAATAATAACTTGCATTACATTATACTTCGGACATAGTAAATTATGCCAAACATACTGTTGTCAAGCAGAATTTGATACCAGGATCTAGGGCAGGATGCTCAAAGAAGTATTCTTATAAACATCTTGAAAGGTAGAGGGATGCAGTTTGTTCAGGAAATATAACTGTGGAGGGTAGAGCAGTCAAAATCAGAAATGTACATTCATTTCAGGGACACAGGAATTTCACACATAGAGCAGAGGTGTTGCAGGACTGGAAAGCATTGCAGATGTATATATGGTAATGGCACTGATGAAGGCATTAATAAAGGTATACAAGTACAATTGAAAATCAAATCAGAAATTAGAATATTATTCAAAGTATTGCTAACAACAACTAATATAGGGTGAAAGATGTTCCTCCCGCTAGGCTACCAATCAGGCAGCAAAGCTGAACCAAAGATAATGGAATACACAAGAGGCTGCAGATGCTGGTATCTCTAATAACAATCTGCAGGAAAAATTCAGAGCGTCCAGAGAGAGGACAAATTTGGACAAATCCTGCATCAGGACCAATTAGTTATGGATGAAGTACGAAGAATGAGATCATTACAATGATCATAGCCACATATGTCAGTTACGTCTTTAATCAGAGAAGTCATTGTTCTGATAACAGCAAAATTTTGACGGAAGGATTCAAATATGGAGCTGAAATGTCACCCTGGATTAGAATGACAATATACAGTACGTCTGGGACAAAGCTCGGCAAGGATATGGACGGGAGAAGGATCTGAGGAAGAGATAGAGAGTTTCAAGTAACCGTGGCTCTTTCTCACATCGCCTGGGCCCACCTTTACCCCACGTGTGGATAGGCACCGGCTTTACCGCGAGAGAGCCCGCAGACTCCTGCATCCTCACAACCACAGTAGCTCACCAGGCCGCAACATGAATCCCCGAATATTCCCACACATCACTCCTGCACCGGTACCTGCGACTCGGCGCCGGTTGTCATTTCCAAGTCCGACTCTGAGTCCAGCACCTCGCCGTCCTCCAGCGCAGCCTCCATCTCTTCACAGCCGCATTCGGGAAAACTCTGGAGGTAATGGGGGGCCGCTTCCGGCCGCCAAGTCCCGCCTTTTTCACATCCAATCGCAGAGTTGCGGCAGCTGCCTTTACGGCTTGCCACCACAGATGGCGCTATCGTTGCCTTTGACATCTCACGCCACAGACAACGCTGGCCCTGCCTTTATTACCTCCCACCACAGTCGGCGCTACCGCTCTCCTCCTGCCGCTGCCTTTATTACCTCCCACCACAGTCGGCGCTACCGCTCTCCTCCTGCCGCTGCCTTTATTACCTCCCACCACAGACGGCGCTGCCTCAACCTTTATCACCTCCCCACGACGAAGCTGTCACTGTCGATGCTTCTAGCTTTCTCACTTCACAGCACTGCGGAGTCTATCTTTATCACCTTCCTCCCACCGCAGAAGTGGTGCTGCCCTTTGTCACTACACCTCATTTTATTACGGCTCACCTCACTTAATGCCATTTCACCATGGTGGTCACGAGGCCTTTCAGGACTTGTCAGTAATTTTGTTGCAACATCTCTGATCCTTCTCAAACTCCACAGGGATACTGTTGTGTAAACTGGACACGTTGTTTCCCCTGTTACTGTTAATAGCCTTGCTCTTGAAGGCAACTCCCGATTTACAAATCACAGAATTTAGTGTGTTTAAATCATTCAGTTAACGCTTGGGACCTCCTTAGTGCAGGAGGTTTGCAAGAGCCTGGAATTGAGCCTCCAGTGTATAGGATTATGAGAGGTTGCAGTGAAGACTCAGCCAGTTCCGCCATGGAAACAACCTTCTTTAAGGAGGCATCCATCATTAAGGACCCTCATCCACTGAGGTATGTCTTCTTATTGTATCATCAGGGAGGAGGTATAGGAGCCTGATGGTTAACAGCCAATGATTTAGGACCAGCTTCTTCCTCTACCTTTTAGATTTCTAAAATCAGTCCATGAACACTGCCTTGTTATTCCTTTATTGCACTGTTTATGTTTTTTAATTTATAGTTTTTTGTCTTTATACTGTACTGCTGACAAAAAAATTGTATTTTATGAATGCTGGAAATTCAAAGTAACATATAAAATGCTGGAGGAACTCAGCAGTTGAAGTAGCATTTATGGAGTAGAATAAACGGTGGACTTTTCTGGCTGAAACCCCCCTCATTGGGGCTGGAAAGAAAGGAAAATTAAGCCAGAATAAGGAGTAAAAAAAGCTGGCAGGTGATTCATGAAATGAAGTGAAGGGGGAAGGTGGCTGTGAATTTTATGTCATATGTCAGTGATAATAAATCTGATTCTGATGCTGAAGAAGTTTAGATGAAGAATTTGTTAGGTGCATACAGGAGGGTTTCTTAAACAAACATGTAGATTGTCCCACAAGAGGAGGGGCCAAAATGGACTTAGTGTTTTGTGGAAGAACAATTAGGGAACACTGATCACAACTCCCTGTTTTAAGATAGCTTTATATAACAATAAGAATGGACCTTGTGGGAGAGTATTAAATTGGAACCGGCCAAATTGTGAGAGTATTAGGCAGGAACTAAGGGGAGTTAATGGTGAACAGCTGTTATGGGGCAAAATTATACTTGACATGTGCCAAGTGTTTAAAGACCATCAGCACTGACTACAGGACAGGTATGTTTCAGAAAGAAGGAAGGCCAAGGTAAGGGAACCTTGGATGTCAAACTCCAATGAATATCCCTCGTAAGCTCAACCTCTTTTTCCATTTTATTTTATCTAGCGATATAGTACAGGGTCGGCCCTTCTAGCCATTTGAGTCACGCTGCCCCAGGAGCCCTACAGCCCAGATTAACCCATACCTAATCATGGAATAATTTACAATGACCGATTAACCTACTCAGTAGGACTGTGGGAAGAAACTGGATCACTTGAGGAAAACCATGCATTCCACAGGGAGGAATCAGAATCAGATTTATCATCACCAGCAACGTGAAATGTAACGTGAAATTTGTTAACTTAGCAGCAGCAGTTCAATGCAACACATAATCTAGCAGAAAGAGAAAAATAATAATAAATAAAATAAAACATAATAAATAAACAAGTAAATCAATTATGTATATTGAATAGATCTTTTTTAAATGTGCAAAATCAGAAATAATGTATATTAAAAAAAGTGAGGTAGTGTCCAAAGCTTCAATGTCCATTTAGGAATCAGATGGCAGAGGGGAAGAAGCTGTTCCTGAATCACTGAGTGTGTGCCTTCAACTTCTGTACCTCCTACCTAATGGTAACAGTGAGAAAAGGGCATGCCCTGGGTGCTGGTGGTCCTTAATAATGGACACTGCCTTTCTGAGACACCGCTCCCTAAAGATGTCCTGGGTACTTTGTTGGCTAGTACCCAAGATGGAGCTGAATAGATTTACAACCTTCTGCAGTTTCTTTCAGTCCTGTGAAGTAGCCCCTCCATACCAGACAGTGATGCAGCCTGTCAGAATGCTCTCCACGGTACAACTATAGAAGTTTTTGAGTTTATTGTTGACATGCCAAATCTCTTCAAACTCCAAATGAGGTATAGCGCCTGTCTTGCCTTCTTTATGATTACATCAATATGTTGGGACCAGGTTAGATCCTCAGAGATCTTGGCACCAAGGAACTTGAAGCTACTCACTCTCTCTACTTCTGATCCCTCTATGAGGATTGGTATGTAGTCCTTCATCTTACCCTTCCTGAAGTCCACAATCAGCTCTTTCATTTTACTGACGTTGAGTAAAAGGTCGTTGCAGCGCACCATTCCACTAGTTGGCATATCTCATTCCTGTACACCCTCTCGTCATCACCTGAGATTCTACCAACAATGGTTGTATCGTCAGCAAATTTGTAGATGGTACTTGAGCTATGCCTAGCCACACAGTCATGTGTATACAGAGAGTAGAGCAGTGGGCTAAGCACACTCTCCTGAAGTGTGCCAGTATTGATCGTCAGCAAGGAGGATACGTTATCACCAATCCACACAGACTGTGGTCTTCCAGTTAGGAAGTCAAGGATCCAATTACAGAGGGAGGTACAGAGGCCCAGGTTCTGCAACTTCTCTATCAGGATTGTGGGAATGATGGTATTAAATGCTGAGCTATAGTCAATGAACAGCATCCTGATATACGTGCTTGTGTTGTCTAGGTGGTCTAAAGCCATGTGGAGAGCCATTGAGATTGCGTCTGCCGTTGACCTATTGTGGCGATAGGCAGATTACAATGGGTCCAGATCCTTGCTAAGGCAGGAGTTCAGTCTAGTCATAACCAACCTCTCAAAGCGTTTCATCACTGTTGATGTGAGTGATACCAGGCGATAGTCATTAAGGCAGCCCACATTATTCTTCTTTGGCACTGGTATAATTGTTGCCTTTTTGAAGCAAGTGTGAACTTCTGCCTGTAGCAGTGAGAGGTTGAAAATGTCCTTGAATACTCCCAATAGTTGGTTGGCCAGGGTTTTCAGAGCCTTACCAGATACTCCATCTGGACCTTCTGCCTTACAAGGGTTCACTCTCTTTAAAAACAATCTAACATTGGCCTCTGAGACAGAGATCACAGGGTCATCATGGAGACTCCTTAAAGAATGGCGCTGGAATTGAATACTGAAGCCCCGAACACCCCAAGCTGTAACAGCAGTGAGCTAACCACTATGCTACCATACCACACATTTCTAAGTCCCTTGAGTCCTGGCAACATCTTCATAAATCCCTTCTGCACTTTTTACAGCTGAATGGTATCTTTCCTACAGCAGGGTGACTAAGTAATAAAACAACATCCTCTGGCACATCAGGCCGCAACCTTGCCAATCTTTAGCATTTGTATTTTCTACATGGCTGAGTTGCTAGCTTGATGCTCAACCCGGCACAGATGGAAAGTGTGCAAGGAGATGGCCAGATTCGAATCCGGGACCACTCACCCCCAAGTCCGGTGTGAATGGCACTACACCACCAACCGGCAAAGGGTGACTAAATTTGATACAACATTCCAAATGTGGCCTCAGCAACTGCAAAATAAAATCCCAAAATAACATAATTAGACCGCTGACTGATGAAGGCCAATGTGTCAAAAGCCTTTTTCACCACCCTGTCTAGCTATGGCACTACTTTTAGGTAACTATGTACCTAGGAACCAGGTCCCTCTGTTCTAGAGTACTTCCCATTCACTGTGAAACTCTTGGCCTGATTTGCCTTTCCAAAATGCATACCTTTCACTTATGTTAATTAAACTCCATATGCCTTTCCTCAGCTCACTTACCCAGCTGATTAAGATCCCATTGTAGTCCTTAATGACTGTAAGGGATTCAGGAATTACGAAATTATGTGAATATAGCATATATCAATTTGGAATTAGAAAGATAGCTATGTAAACAAACAAAATGCTGGAGGAATTCAGCAGGCAGTTGACGATTCGGGGCGAGACCTTTCTTCTGCCCCGAAATATTGACTGTTTACTCTTTTTCCATAGATGCTGCCTGGCCTGCTGAGTTCCTCCAGCATTTTGTGGGTGTTGTTCTGGATTTTCAGCATTTGCAGATTTTCTCTTGTTTTTGTATAACAAGCAGTACTGGATACAGACACATGCTGATGACTCACAACAGGGGCAGGCTGGTCAAGAGCTATGGTTTACAAAGCTAAGTGACTAGGAGATTTTTTTTTAGGCATCTAACTAAGTTAATTTTCACCATTGTGACTGAGTTCAAGAAAACTTGGAGACCAGGCAGATATTGTCACTTATCATATTAAGTATGGTCACAGTCATATTTGACATATCAATTGGGATATTTGTGTTCTCAGTCAACTCAAGGTCTGGATTCCCTGTCTTCAGAAGCTTTCTGAGCATCTTTGTAAACTACTTTCTCCCAGTAAAGTTTGGATGTTCAGAGCTGGCTCCCATTATAGATATGTAGCTCAATGGAAGCATTGTTAGACTCAAAATATTGAAGTAAATAATGTCAAAGTCAAACTATATTTATTATCAAATTACATATACAGTGGCATGCAAAAGTTCGGACAACCTGGTCAAAATTTTTGTTACTGTGAATAGCTAAGTGAGTAAAGATGACCTAATTTCCAAAAGGCACAAAGTTAAAGGTGACACAATTCATTAATATTTTAAGCAATATTACTTATTTATTTCCATCTTCTATAGTTTCAAACTAACAAGAAAGGAAAAGGGCCCAAAGCAAAAGTTTGGGCACCCTGGTCAGTACTTAGTAACACCCCCTTTGGCAAGTATCATAGCTTGTAAACGATTTCTGTAGCCAGCTAGGAGTCTTGTTTGGGGGATTTTCACGCATTCTTCCTTGCAAAAGGCTTCTAGTTCTATGAGATTCTTGGGCTGTCTTGTATGCACTGCTCTTTTGAGGTCTATCTACAGATTTTCAATGATGTTTAGGTCAGGGGACTGTGAGGGCCATGGCAAAATCTTCAGCTTGCACCTCTTGAGGTAGTCCATTGTGGATTTTGAGGTGCATTAGTATTGTTATCCTGTTGTAGAAGCCATCCTCTTTTCATCTTCACCTTTTTTTTTTACTGACAGTGTGATGTTTGCTTCCAGAATTTGCTGGTATTTAATTGAATTCATTCTTCCCACTACCAGTGAAATGTTCCCTGTGCCACTGGCTGGAACACAAGCCCAAAGCATGATCGATCCACCCCCATGCTTAACAGTTGGAGAGGTGTTCATTTCATGAGATTCTGGACCCTTTTTTCTCCAAACATACCCTTGCTCATTGCGGCTAAAAAGTTCTATTTTAACCTCATCAATCCATAGGACTTGTTTCCAAAATGCATCAGGCTTGTTCCTTTGCAAACTTCTGATGCTGAATTTTGTGTTAAGGACACAGGAAAGGTTTTCTTCAGATGACTCTTCCATGAAGGTTATATTTGTGCAGTAGAACAGAGCACCACCACTCCAGAGTCTGCTAAATCTTCCTGAATGTCTTTTGCAGTCAAACAGAGGTTTTGATTTGCCTTTCTAGCAATCCTATGAGCAGTTCTCTTGGAAAGTTTTCTTGGTCATCCAGAACTCAACTTGACTTCCACCATTCCTGTTAACTACATTACATTATGAACTGAGCAAACAGCTAGCTGAAAATGCTTTATCTTCTTATAGCGTTCTCCTGCTTTATAGGTATAATTTATTTTAATTTTCAGAGTGCTAGGCAACTACTTAGAGAAACCCATGGCTGCTGATTGTTAGGACAAGGTTTGACGAGTCAGGCTATTTATAAAGCTTTGAAATTTGCATCACCTGGCCTTTCCTAATAATGACTGTGAACAAGCCATAACCCTAATAAGCTAATTTAAGTTTGAGACCTTGGTAAAAGTTATCTGAGAACTCAAATCTCCTGGGGTGCCCAAACATTTGCATGGTGCTCCTTTCCCTTTTTTTCACTCTAAAATCGTACTAAGCAAAAATAATACACTAATCTTGCTTAAAGTGTTGAAAAGAATGTTTCATCTTTAACTTTATGACTTTTGGAGATCAGTTCATCTTCTACTTACTTAACTATTCACAGGAAAAGAAATTTTGACCAGTTGTGCCCAAACTTTTCCATGCCACTGTTTGTCACCATATATTACCTTGAGATTCATTTTCTTGTAGGTGTTTACAGAAAATGTTAAGAAAATAGAACTTAAAGAAAAATTATACATAAACAAAGTCTGACAATTAACCAACGTGCAAAAGGAGACGATTGTGCAAATTTTGAAAAAATAACATTGAGAACATGAATTTGTAAAATCCTTGAAAGTGAGTCGGTTTGTGGAATCAGTTCAGAATTCAGGTGAAGTCATTATAACGAAATTTGATTGAATCGCTTGCTGTTAACTTTGATCTCAAGAAATCAGGAGATGGTAAAGAGCTGATCAGGGACATATAAAAATTGTGTGTGTGTAGAACTATATGATAGTATTGGGTAGTTTGGTGAGACATGGCCACCAGCTGTGAAATTAGGTTACTGACTGTTGAGATCAGAGAGGTGGTATATACAGTACATCTTTGGGAGACAGTATAGTATTTTATTTACTAAACAATAAAGTGTGTTTTTTGTGTGGTAACAGTTTTGTGTGAAAGGAATACAGCAGGCATTATAAGCTTAGTAGCACAGGAGGAGGAGAATGCAAAGAATGTGCCCTCTGGTTTTAAGTATGTATCCTCTCAAAATATAGAAACCCTACAGCAAACTCTCAGGTTAGCAGGAAAGGAAATTGGTTGCAGTCCACCATCACTGCAATGTCCAGGATAAAGAAGCACGCAGTAAATCATTATGGACACTAACCACCCTGTAAACTGCCTTTTCCAAAAGCTCCCTTCTAGAAAGCACTGTAGGCCTATTAAAACAAAAAATAATTCATGTCATCTTAAAAGTTTCTTCCCCCAGGTAGTTATTCTGATCAACCACTTGAGTTAACCCTCCCTGCCCTCCTATATCCGTTACCTCAGTTATTGTACTGCATTGTACACACTTTAAATCATATTTTATAATCCGGTTTACTTGGGAAATACATGCAGGCATTTATTTATGTATGCACATTTTATTCCAGATCTGTACTTTAATCTCTAAATTTATCTTTATATAACTCTTTATCGTTGTTGAATATTGTTGATTTTTGTTGCATATTGTGCCAATACACCACAGCATATTGCTAAGACATACCAATGTATATGGTGAATAAAACTGATCCTTGTTTCATTTTTACCCTTCCTTTGTCTTTGTTTAGTATAGGAGTTAGCATGGAAGTACCTGCAGCAGAGAAATAAATGTCCAACATAGCAAGAGACAAAATGGAGAAGGCAAGGGACAAGTACAGCGAAGAGCTAGGCAGGATGCAAATTGTGACAGGGATATAACAAACAGTTAGGGAGAGGAATTAGCAAACAATAGAAGGATGGATTAGTGATAGACCTTGATAGACCTTGAGTAATAAATGGAAAAGACATTGCAGGTGGGTAGCAGTTATGGGAATAGTCAAATAGCAAAACAATGAGGTAGATTTGGAGGTTTTGACCCATGAAGCTGAAAGGATGGAATATGCCAGCAACCAGGAGAGGTTATAGCCAGCCGTGCCTGTTGGGATGGCACCTAGTAAGATCAGACAATGGCCAGGGCAAGAATCCTGATGTACACAGCCAGCCCTTAACATTGATTACCATTATCCATAAACCCTTCATGTCTGGGGATAAACAGAACATTTTTACTGAGCTGCCCCCAAATAAAATTGCTTGTGCAAATGCAGAATTCCAGTGCAAGCTTGAAGAAATGATTGAAATTCACCAAAAGCATCCCAAAGATACGTATGTGTTGGTTAAAGCTAAATGGGTGTTTGGGGTTCAGTTCCAGCACTGTCTGTAAGGAGCTTATACATTTTCTCCACGGCTGTGCGGATGCTCCAGCCTCCTCCCATGGTCCGAAGATGTAACAATTAGTAGGTTAATTGGCCATGTAAACTGTCCGGTGACCAGGATAGTGTTAATTGTGTGAGGCTTGTTGGACCGGAAGAGTCTGTTCTACACAGTATCTCGAAATAAAATAAACAAGCATAGCCTGCGGTGTGTATATGGGCAACAAGTGAGTGTGCCAGAAACAAGGAAAGATATTGCTACTCTGAGGAGGAAAGAGTAACTGGGAATAATAATATCAGTGGTTCAGAAAGATGACAAATCCACCATGGACTATGAAGAACAGGAATACTCAGGGCTGTGCAATCCAGGAAGGGATGAGCAGCCTTCCTTATAAGGAAGGCCTGAGTTCAGCCCACCAGGAAGTTTTAGTCTTGGGAATAGCTGTGGGATCAAACTACTCAACAGTGTCATGGGTCAGGGAGATAGACCAGGGGAGAAGGAAGAGAGCAGTGAATATAGCTGCTGCAAGGACACAGAGGACTTACTTTGTGTGCCAATGACTGGGACACTGAGTGAGGGACAGCTTAGAAAGGTAAATGAGGTGATTTGTTACAGCTGTGGTTTCTCAGGCTATGGTTGGATGCAGTGTCCCAATAAGGGGTGAAGATGTGAAAGTTGTCCACTAAGACAGGTAGAGACCACAGCAGCACCCTTTCTGTCTGAAATCGGTGAGGTCGGCATCCAGGTCAGACAACTGTCTGGTGACAGTATCCACTGTTAGTACCGATCAGCGATAGATGCATACAATAGGGCTATCACAAATTCAGGAAAGGGAGAAATCACATGGATGAGTCAGGGTCAGTAAACAATAATTATCCACGAAACAAACATCATGGCCACAGCAACCTTGATAAGAGGGTTAGGAGACAAGATAATGTGTATGAATCATGCCAGGAGGTCGCAAGGGTAGGGGCCATACTCAGATTAGATCTTTAAAAACAGACCAGATGCCTGCAGAGGTGGCAGCAATTAAAGTAAAGATACACCAGAAAGGAAATGTATGGAGCAGAAAGGGAATCAGTGGGCATATAACAGGACAAAAAAAAAAATGAGACAATAGAAATTAAAAGTGTAGAGAAAGAAATTTCAAAGGCCAATTTCTTGAGATTATACAGAGATGTGAAGGAAAATCATAACCAGGGTGAAGTGTTGAGGGACAGAACAAAACAGCGGCACCATACTGCTGGCCGGACAGAGCTGGAGAAAGAGAAGATAATGCTCCTACAATCTGGTGACCAAGGGAGTTGCCTGCAAAGCTGCCTAGGACCACAGGGAGTTCTACTGATGAATGCCAGCATAGTTTGTGTGCAGATCCAGTTAGGCAGCCAGTGGAAACACTGGATTCGGGGCAAATGGTATGACTCGCTTTCTTGTTGCCCTCACAGGCTGACCAAGGGTCCGAGCCCACCAACTCACAACGTAGTTGCAGAGAATTTAAATGACCAGCCTGCTGTGCTACCACTGATAGAAACATAACAATGAATGAAAAGCAACAGGAACCCAAAGTGTGTGTGCCAGCCAGCCACAATGAAGTGTTAAAGTATAATGGTAATTGTACTTTGTAATAAAGGCTAATCTGAAAGGTAGATGATTAGTTATATAGATCAAAATAGAAAGATATTGGGAAAATAGATGGTAAAGTATTTGAGATATGAGAGATAATAAGTTCCAAAATATCAAAAGCAAGGCAGACCTTGGGAGAGGAGTGAGAATGTGTGTGTGTGTGAGAGTGAGAGTGAGAGTGAGAGTGAGAGTGAGAGTGAGAGTGAGAGTGAGAGTGAGAGTGAGAGTGAGAGTGAGAGTGAGAGAGAGAGAGAGAGTGAGAGTGAGAGTGAGAGTGAGAGAGAGAGAGAGAGTGAGAGTGAGAGTGAGAGTGAGAGAGAGAGAGAGAGAGAGTGAGAGTGAGAGTGAGAGTGAGTGAGAGTGAGAGTGAGAGTGAGAGTGAGAGTGAGAGTGAGAGTGAGAGTGAGAGAGAGAGAGAGAGAGAGAGAGAGAATGAGAATTGGAGAAGAGAAATTGTAGAGCAGTGAAGGCCGTCACTCCAGCCTGGATGGGAGTGAACCTAAATGAGATGTGCCCTTTCAGTGGTTGCACTAGTGAATGTAAGGACACTCTAGGAGAAGTCTTTGGGGTGATATCCTTACCGCTACTCAAACTGAGACCACCCCCAAACCATCTTGTAGACACATCAGTAGACTGTGAGACTTGTGATTGTTCTGACAATTTTCTGTGATGGCATGGAAAATGTTGACGAAATAAGTTACCTGGCTCATACCCTTGGTCACACAACAATTACTGACAGCCAGACAGTCTGATAGTTTCAGTTATACAGAGACTAAATGGGCAAAGATTGTGATGTATACTGTGTTGGCAAGGAAACAGCAAGGAATGTGTTACGAGAGACAAAGCTGCATTCTAAAGACTGATTAAAGTTATCAAGGAAAAATGCATTCAAGAAGATGTGATCAAAGATCTGGAATGTTTTATTGCCATCACTACTAGAGCCGGTTAGGGAAGATGGAATGTGCAGATGTAGATTCACTGAGAGACATGTTAGTCGAGTAATTGGAAATTAGATTCTAAGCAAAGAGCATCTTTGCTACCCCTACTTAATTATATCCTCCTTGAAGTTTAGCATTCTGGGGACAGATTTCTTTCCAGGGGTCAAGAATGGGATATATAGTAGGAATTCTGCAAAAATAATAGCTATTAATTCAAACAAGAAACAATGTTCTTAATGTAAATTGCCAAACAGATTGAAGTCGAAAAGGTTTATGAAGAAACAGTTCTGTCTATAGAGACTGTTGGCCCACAGCAGGGAACTGGATGTTCAGGGGACATAGTTGCAAAGCAAAGTAACCATGAGACATCCTTGTATGTATTAGTCAAATATTAGACAACGGGATCATGTTAATTGCTCTACACCAAACCAGGCAATATAGGCTATGTTATTTTGCACCACTGTGACCAAATTCAAGGAAGCTTGCAGACCACATCAGTCATGGTCACAGGTATATTTGATCGAACAACGGTTGGGATACTCAGAGAGTCAACACTCACACTAATTTTGGGTATCTGGGTTCTCAGCCTTCAGAAGCTTTAAGACCATTCTTGTGAACTATTTTGTCCCAGCAAAGTTGTTTGAACATTCAGAGGTGTCTTCCATTACAGATATGTAACTCAGACAAACAATATTGAAGTAAGTAATCATTGTAACTATGGAAATTATACTGAATTATTTGCATTTACCTTTGATCTTAAGGGTATAAAATGTGGTGCTCATTTTATACTTTTTCTACCAAGAGATTCTCTGACTGTTTGCCTACTTATTGTGATGAATAAAGACTTTTCTATCACCTGTTTCAATGCCTCTTCAGTGACTTAAGATCACAGTCACAACAATAACTATCTTGGCTGTCTATGACACCACCTATTTTAGTGTCATCTGCAAACTTAATAACCACACCTTGTGCATTCTCATCCAAATCATTCATATAGATGAAAAACAATAATGGGCTCAACCTGACCCCTGAGGCACACCACTAGTCATTGACATCCAGCCCAAGAAACAATCTTCCACCATCAGCGTCTGCTTGCTAGCATCAAAGTCATTGTATACACTGTTAGCTAGCTCACTCTGGATCCCAAGCAATTCCAAGTCTGTTATGTGAAACCTGAATCGGTGTCCTTACTGAAGTCCATATAGATTAAATCTACTACCATGCCCTCATCCACCTTCTTGGTTACTTCTTCAAAAAATTCTATCAAATTCATGAAATACTATCTCCCTCACACAATGCTGTGCTGACTATTCCTAATCAACCCCTGTCTTTCCGAGGGCATGCATATCTAATTGCTCAGATTCCCCTCCAGTAGCTAACACAGATGTTGGGCTAGCTGGTCTATACTTTCCAGGTTTTTCTTCTCATTTTAAGAATCTTTTTATTGATACATAATCTTCTACAACTATAGAGTAATACAAAACTTCAACAAATTGAAATGTATACAATTAGTAAAGCTGAAGAAAAAAAACTAATCATAATATATAAAAATGAAAAACAAATTATATAGAAAAAAGGAAGAAAAACCCATTAACTACAAAAAAAAAACCATTAGGAATCAACCCCTGGAAGCAATACGTTTAGCAATCATCCAAATATATTTTAAAAAGTCATCAACTGCCAATTCACATTTTTTTAAAAAAAGATAATAAAATTGAAAGGAAACCATATAGAATAATTCAAATTAAATGGTAATAAT